>NC_091092.1:20000-624062 GCF_032405125.1 Capricornis sumatraensis | reverse complement strand
TGTACCACTGCTTTCTTATCCATTCATCTGCTGATGGACATCTAGGTTGCTTCCATGTTATAAACAGTGCTGTGATGAACATTGGGGTACACATGTCTCTTTCAATTCTAGTTTCCTCGGTGTGTATGCCCAGCAGTGTGACTGCTGGGTCATAAGGCAGTTCTATTTGCAGTTTTTTAAGGAATCTCCACACTGTTCTCCATAGTGGCTGTACTAGTTTGCATTCCCACCAACAGTGTAAGAGGGTTCCCTTTTCTTCACACCCTCTCCAGCATGTATTGCTTGTAGACTTTTGGATCGCAACCATTCTGACTGGCGTGAAATGGTACCTCATTGTGGTTTTGATTTGCGTTTTCCTGATAATGAGTGATGTTGAGCATCTTTTCATGTGTTTGTTAGCCATCTGTATGTCTTCTTTGGAGAAATGTCTATTTAGCTCTTTGGCCCATTTTTTGATTGGGTCATTTATTTTTCTGAAATTGAGCTGCAGGAGTTGCTTGTATATTTTTGAGATTAGTTGTTTGTCAGTTGCTTCATTTGCTATTATTCTCTCCCATTCTCAAGGCTGTCTTTTCACCTTGCTTATAGTTTCCTTTGTTGTGCAGAAGCTTTTAATTTTAATTAGGTCCTATTTATTTATTTTTGGTTTGATTTCCAATATTCTGGAAGGTGGGTCATAGAGGATCATGCTGTGATTTATGTTGGAGAGTGTTTTGCCTATGTTCTCCTCTAGGAGTTTTATAGCTTCTGGTCTTACATTTAGATCTTTAATTCATTTTGAGTTTATTTTTGTGTATGGCATTAGAAAGTGTTCTAGTTTCATTCTTTTACAAGTGGTTAACCAGTTTTCCCAGCACCATTTGTTAAAGAGACTGTCTTTAATCCATTGTATATTCTTGCCTCCTTTGTTGAAGATAAGGGAAAGCATTTCCCCTAAAGTCAGGAACAAGACAAGGGTGCCTACTTTCACCACTACTATTCAATATAGTTTTGGAAGTTTTGGCCACAGCAATCAGAGCAGAAAAAGAAATAAAAGGAATCCAAATTGGAAAAGAAGAAGTAAAACTCTCACTGTTTGCAGATGACATGATCCTCTACATAGAAAACCCTAAAGACTCCACCAGAAAATTACTAGAGCTAATCAATGAATATAGTAAAGTTGCAGAATATAAAATCAACACACAGAAATCCCTTGCATTCCTATACACTAATCATGAGAAAGTGGAAGCCATCATTTTTAACACAATGATGAGAAAATGAGCTCTCTGAAGTAGGTAGCACCCATGAACTACCCTGTATACTGCTTCATCTAAAAGTTCAAAAAAAAAATAATTTTACATAAGAACAGTAAAATATTATTGAGGTAAACTTATACAAAGTTATTATAAGACAAAAGAAAATAAGGAGAATAGTATTCTTCCAGTTCATAAAAATGTACTAAAACTATATAACTTACTATTTTAAAATGAAGTAAAAGACATTAAGAAAATTACACAAGGCATGAAAGAACAATATAAAACAGGCTTATAAGTTGTTAAAAAACATAAGGAGACAGAATTCAGGAAAAAATAGAAACAAATTAATCTTAAAATGTTCCTTTTAAACGTTAAAAAATAAATTGAAGTAAGTTAGAGAAAGAAAATATGATATTGTTTATATGTGAAATCTAAAAAACAAGAGTATAAATGAACCTATCTACAAAACAGAAATAGAGTCACAGATGTAGAAAACAAACTTATGGTTACTAAGGGATACGCGGTAAGGGCGGGGAGACAGATAAACTGGGAGATTGGAAATGAAATATACACACTGCTGCTGCTGCTGCTGCTAAGTCACTTCAGTCGTGTCCGACTCTGTGCGACCCCACAGACGGCAACCCTCCAGGCTCCCTTGTCCCTGGGATTCACCAAGCAAGAACAGTGAAGTGGGTTGCCATTTCCTTCTCCAGTGCATGAAGGTAAAAAGTGAAAGTGAAGTCGCTCAGTCGTGTCTGACTCTTTGCGACCCCATGGACTGCAGCCCACCAGGCTCCTCTGTCCATGGGATTTTCCAGGCAAGAATACTGGAGTGGGGTGCCATTGCCTTCTCCGATATACACACTACTATATATAAAAATAGATAACTGATAAGGACCTATTGTATAGCACAAGGAACATTACTCAATAGTCTGTAATGAGCTATATGAGAAAAGAATCTGAAAAAGAGTGGAGAATATATATATATATACAGATAAGTGATTCACTTTGTTGCACACTTGAAGCTAACACAACATTGTAAATCGACTATACTCTAATAAAATTTTATTTAGAAAAGAGATAAAGGTTAAATTGAAGAAATCTTTAGACACAATAAACAAATTTAAAGAAATGATAATGATTTAATAGAAAGTGTCTGTTATTGAAAATAGGTAAAGAAGATTCAGTACACAAACAATAGGACTCGTTGAGGAAGAAAGTCCAACCAAAGGAACAGAACAAATACAAACTGAACAAAAAAATTGAAACTACATATTGAAAGAAAATACCATGACACTATGGGCCTGAAAATATTAACCTAGAATGACCTACACCATTATATTTTCTTTAAAAAGTACCAGAATTAACAAAAGAAAAAGAGAAAAAACTCAGAACACCTAAGAGAGTGAATTAAAACATAATTTTTTAAAACATATCATCGTAAGACTTATCAGTAGGAATTATGCCAGAAGGAAACGGAGTATATGGTAATTTTATATCTAGTAAAACTGACTTACAGTTATAAAAATCATAAACTATGTTTATCAATATGAAAGAACTCAGGAATATTGTTTCCACGAGTAACCCAAGATTCCATTAGAGAATAAGCTTTAGACTGGAGAGGCTTAAAAATAGACACCAGTATTCAATACTAAGCATTAAACATATAGCTATTGTAGAAAGAAGAGTAAATTAAGACTAAAACAAAGAGAATGTAGCAAGTATATTTCTGTGCTATATAAACACAGATATACTAAAACTATTTTTAAAATAGTGCACAGTGAGGGACTATAGACAAAAATATTTTAACTATTTTAATGATTATATTAGTCATGTTAGTATATGTATTATTATTCTGAAATAATTGAAGGTGCATGCAATATGGGATGAAGCAAATGATAATTAGAGACAATTGATTTTTTTCATAACTTATGTCCTTGAGAAATAGGATAATAGATCTGAAAGAAGGCATGGATAGAATACAGAAGATATTATATTAAAACAACAACAAAAAAACCCATATTGTAGTCTTGAATTTGAAGTATCAGTGTAAATCTGTGAAGTGTTTTCTGTTATATATATCAGTTCAGTACAGTCGCTCAATCGTGTCCGACTCTTTGCGACCCCATGAATCGCAGCACGCCAGGCCTCCCTGTCCATCACCATCTCCCGGAGTTCACTCAGACTCATGTCCATCGAGTCTGTGATGCCATCCAGCCATCTCATCCTCTGTCGTCCCCTTCTCCTCCTGACCCCAATCCCTCCCAGCATCAGAGTCTTCTCCAATGAGTTAACTCTTCACATGAGGTGGCCAAAGTACTGGAGCTTCAGCTTTAGCATCATTCCTTCCAAAGAAATCCCAGGGCTGATCTCCTTCAGAATGGATTGGTTGGATCTCCTTGCAGTCCAAGGGACTCTCAAGAGTCTTCTCCAACACCACAGTTCAAAAGCATCAATTCTTCAGTGCTCAGCCTTCTTCACAGTCCAACTCTCACATCCATACATGACCATAGGAAAAACCATAGCCTTGACTAGACAGACCTTAGACGGCAAAGCAATGTCTCTCGTTTTGAATATACTATCTAGGTTCGTCATAACTTTTCTTCCAAGGAGTAAGCATCTTTTAATTTCATGGTTGCAGTCACCATCTGCAGTGATTTTGGAGCCCCCCAAAAATAAAGTCTGACACTGTTTCCACTGTTTCCCCGTCTATTTCCCATGAAGTGATGGGACCGGATGCCATGATCTTCGTTTTCTGAATGTTGAGCTTTAAGCCAACTTTTTCGCTCTCCTCTTTCACTTTCACATATATTATACACATACACATTTTCATATCTCTGTCCAAGCAAAGACCTATAAGAATGACCCAAATAGTATCAATGAAGATCCCTAGTACCTAGAACTATGGTTTCAAAATACTACCCTCTAAAAGAAAAGAGGCCCTCTTGGAATACTGGCATATTTAAGATCTAAAGCAGGAAACATACAACTCTCTCAGCTGTGTCCAACTCTTTGTGATCCCATGGACTGTATAGTCCAGGCCATATTACTGGAGTGGGTAACCTTTCCCTTATCTAGGGCATCTTCCAAACCCAGGGATCGAACCCAGGTCTCCCGCATTGCAGGAGAATTCTTTACCAGCTGACCCACAAGGGAAGTCCAGGAATACTGGAGTGGGTAGCCTATCCCTTCTCCAGCAGATCTTTCCAACCCAAGAATCAATCCAGAGTGATCTCAGAGTGGTCTCCTGAATAACAGGCAGATTCTTTACCAACTGAACTATCAGGGAAGCCCAAATAAAGGAGAAGTAGCTCAGTCAGTAAAAGAATCTGCCTGCAGTGCAGGAGACCCGGGTTCGATCCCTGGGGTGGAAAGATTCCCTGGAGAAGGAAATGGCAACCCACTCCAGTATCCTTGCCTGGAAAATCTCATGGACAGAGGAGCCTGGTGGGCTGCAGTCCATGGGGTTGCAAAGAGTTGGGCATGACTGAGCAGCTAACACTAACACTAACACTAAAGTAAATTAAAGTGGAAGTTGCTCAGTCATGTTTGACTCTTTGCAACCCCATGGACTGTAGCCCATGAGGCTCCTCTGTCTATGGAATTCTCCAGGCAAGAATACTGGAGTGGCTTGCCATGCCCTTCTCCAAGGGATCTTTAGACCCATGGATTGAACCCTGGGTCTCTCGCATTGCAAGAAGATTCCTTACCATCTGAGCCACTGGGGAAGCCCATTCCACGAGTAAATGAGTAGCATTTCTTTTATAAAAGTGTTGCAGGAAATGAATTAAAAGAAATATAGAATAGTAATATCATCATTTAGCAACCACAGTGTATTAATGGATTTGGGGACTGAACATTTCTTACATCACAGCAAATATATAATCAAAAGATGAAAATATCAGTAGACATGTTTTTCTGTTCTTTTTGCTAACTACAGCCCCAATTACTGAACATGATATATAAAACTAACATAAGGAGTGTCTGAAAGTTGGAGAGAGGTCAGTCCAGGAACCTCAGAACCCAAAGAAAGACATGGTGGTGAAGCCCTGGGTTTTCTTTTTGCCTTGTGTATCCAGACTTTATACTGGATATGTCAGTAACCTGGAAACACCAACAGACATAGACCAGAAGTATCTCCTCAAATGCCTGCTCTCAGTAACAAAAGTTTCTGGAAAGGGACAGCTGAGCAAAAAAGAAATTGTTAAACAGCAGCCTCTTGACTCAGTCCTACACCACAGAAAAGTATGTGTCTGCACCCCTAGTTTTCCACCTTTGGCAGACTGTTCTTAAACTCTTATGCCTCTCACCATTCTTCTTTACTATTACTATTATTCTTCCAGAGTGATCTCAGGGAAGACAATGTGGGGGCAGTAATGAGTCACTCCCACCCATCCTAGCCAGGGAGGGATCAGCAGATTAGAGGAGAGGGCAAAACTCCCACGCATCCTAGCAGTAATAAGGAATCACCCTTAGCAGCTCACTGCTCAAGGCAGAGTGGAAAACATAGACTTATTCCCTCCACACCAGGCAGTAACAAAATGCCCCTCTCCCTCCCCATGGGGTAGATGGTGTCAGAGAAGACCTAGTGAAAAGCCTGGTCTCTTAGCACTGCACAACACTAAGGAGGCCGGCTTCCCTCAGCGTTAGTGAAAGCCCCTTAGGGAGTATTAGTAAGGCAACTCTGCCTCTCTCAACCAGGGTGGTATTAGGAGAGGCCTCTTAGGGAAAAGGGACTTCTAACCCCACCTTATAACAAACCCCAGCCCCCAGAGTGTATCAGTGAAATTAGTGGGGAGCTGAGACTTCCATACAAGACCTTCTAGAACTAACACCCAAAAAAAGATGTCCTTTTCATTATAGGGGACTGGAATGCAAAAGTAGGGAGTCAAGAAATACCTGGAATAAGAGGCAAATTTGGCTTTGGACTACAGAATGAAGCAGGGCAAAGGCTAATAGACTTTTGCCCAAAGAACACACTGGTCATAGCAAACAGTCTCTTGCAACAATGCAAGAGAAGACTCTACACATTGGACATCACCAGATGGTCAATACTGAAATCAGATTGACTATATTCTTTGCAGCCAAAGATGGAGAAGTTCTATATAGTCAGCAAAAATAAGACCAGGGGCTGACTGTGGCACAGAACCCAAACTCCTTATTGCCAAATTCAGACTTAAATTGAAGAAAGAAGAGAAAGTCACTAGACCATTCAGGTATGACCTAAATCAAATCCCTTATGATTATACAGTGGAAGTGACAAATAGATACAAGGGATTAGATCTGATAGATAGAGTGCCTGAAGAAGTATGGATGGAAGTTCATAACATTGTACAGGAGACAGGGATCAAGACTATTCCCAAGGAAAAGAAATGTGAAAAAGCAAAATGGTTGTCTGAGGAGGCTTTACAAATAGCTGTGAATAGAAGAGAAGTGAAAAGCAAAGGAGAAAAAGAAAGGTATACCCATGTGAATGCAGAGTTTCAAAGGATAGCAAGGAGAGATAAGAAAGCCTTCCTCAGTGATCAGTGCAAAGAAATAGAGTAAAACAATGGAATGAGAAAGACTAGATATCTCTTCAAGAAAATTAGAGATACCAAGAAAACATGTAATGCAAAGATGGGCACAATAAAGGACAGAAATGGCATGGATCTAGCAGAAGCAGAAGATATTAAGAATAGGTGGCAAGTGAACACAGAAGAACTGTACAAGAAATATCTTCACAACCCAGATAATCACGATGGTGTGATCACCAGCCTAGAGCCAGACATCCTGGAATGCAAAATCAAGTGGGCCTTAGGAAGCATCATTATGAACAAAGCTAGTGGAGGTGATGGAATTCCAGTTGAGCTATTTCAAATCCTAAAAGATGATGCTGTGAAAGTGCTGCACTCCATATGCCAGCAAACTTGGAAAACTCAGCAGTGGCCACAGGACTGGAAAAGGCCAGTTTTCATTCTTATCCCAAAGGAAGGCAATACCAAAGAATGCTCAAACTACAGCATAATTGCACTCATCTCACACACTAGGAAAGTAATGCTCAAAATTCTCCAAGCAAGGCTTCAACAGTATGTGAACTGTGATCTTCCAGATGTTCAAGCTGGATTTAGAAAAGGCAGAGGATTCAGAGATCAAATTGACAACATCCTTTGGATCATAGTAGAAGCAACAGAGTTCCAGAAATATATATATTTTTGCTTTATTGGTTACTCCAAAGCCTTTGACTCTGTGGATCACAATAAAATGTGGAAAATTCTTAAAGAGATGGGAAGAGCAGACCGCCTTACCTGTCTCCTGAGAAATATGTATGCAGGTCAAGAAGCAACGGTTAGAACTGGGCATGGAACAATAGACTGGTTCCAAATCTGGAAAGGAGTACGACAAGGCTGTATATAGTCACCCTTCTTATTTAACTTATATGCAGAATACATCATTGAAATGGCAGGCTGGATGAAGCACAAGCTGGAATCAAGATTGCAGGGAGAAATATCAATAATCTCAGATATGCAGATTACACTACCTTTATGGCAGAAAGCAAAGAAGAGCTAAAGAGCCTCTTGATGAAAGTGAAAGAGGAGAGTAAAAATGCTGGCTTAAAGCTCAACATTCAAAACATGAAGATCATGGCATACGGCCCCATCATTTCACGGCAGATAAACAGGGGAAAAAATGGAAATATTGAGAGATTTTATTTTCTTGGACTCCAAAATCACTGCAGATGGTGACTGCAGCCATGAAATTAAAAGATACTTGCTTCTTGGAAGAAAAGCTATGACCAAACTAGATAGCATACTAAAAAGCAGAAACATTACATTGCTGACAGAGATCCTTCTAGTCAAAGCTATGGTTTTTCTGGTAGTTGTGTATGGATGTAAGAGTTGGACCGTAAAGAAAGCTGAGCACTGAAGATTGATGCTTTTGAATTGTGGTGTTGGAGAAAACTCTTGAGAGTCCCTTGACCTGCAAGGAGATTCAACTAGTCCATCCTAAAGGAAATAAGTCCTGAGGATTCATTGGAAGGACTGATGCTGAAGCTGAAACTCCAATATGTTGGCAACCTGATAGGAAGAACTGACTCATTGGAAAAGACCCTGATGCTGGAAAGATTGAAGATGGGAGAAGAAGGGGATGACAGAGGATGAGATGGTTGGATGGCATCACCGACTTGATGGACATGAGTTTCAGTAAGCTCTGGGAGTTGGTGATGAACAGGAAAGCCTGGCGTATTGCAGTCCATGGGGTCGCAAAGAGTCAGACACGACTGAGCCCTTAATTGACTTACTGACTGAATCCATCAAGTTTACCTCTTCTTACTCATTCTTGAATATGTTGTTGTATTTTACTTTAAAAATTAAAACCTACTCAAAGTATTATTTATTACTTTTAATTGTGTGACATTTTAATACTTCATTCTACTACTTCAAATCTAATGTATCAATGTTTCTATACCCCAAGATGCTGACAGATTTTTTTCCTAATGAATTCCTCTTATGCCTTCAGTACTTATTAAAGTGGTTTAAAAGACTATGGCAATGTGCTTAATTTTTAAAAAAGAATAAGTGAAAAAGTTATACAGACCGTTTTACTGAAATTAATATATTTCACATTTTTATTCTCTAATATTTGACATAGAGATATTAGGAGGTACGTGAACAATCAATATCAGATTAATTCTCTCAATAAATGAAAACAGAGCTGCAAGTACAAAATGATCATGATTTTAAATTTTAGATTTGTTATAAGTACCTTCTATTTTTCATATTAAAATTAACTGCAAAATCTCCAAGCAGTTCATTTAATCAAATGCTGCCTAATCTCTGATCACTTGAACACATAATCAGCTTCACACTTTTGCCCACTTGAGAATTGTTGATTCTTCCTATTAAAACAAATACAGATTCAGGTGATACGTATTATAGTTATCACAGCTAATGTTATTACTACAAGCAAATTGATTACTATAATTAGGATATGGTTATCTGTATGAGAGAGAGAGAAGTAAAATTTTTATAAGGGTTTTGGAGAAAAGAAAGATTAAGACAATATAACCCTCAGCAACCAAATAAAGGGAAAAATAAGTTAGTGGTATATGTCACTATTACTTATGCTTGTTTTAATATGTATTAGCTAACTGTTTTTAGATAGCAAGGTTTTGAATGACTTCAGTATAAGAAGAGGGGAAGACTGTATGTAGGGAAAAGAGAGGAAGAGGAAATAAAGGAAGCCAAGAGATAAATGGGGAAAGAAATGGAAAGTAAAGAAGAAAAATAAGTCAAAAGGAAGGAAATTAAAGGGAGGAAAAGGAAGATGAGAGAAAAGGGAAGAGAAAATAAATACAAGTTTCCATACAAAATATTATCTGTTGTGATAATCATGCTATCTATTGCAACATTGCTATTAAAAAGAAATGTGCTAATAAGCAGAATTATATTCCAAGATTTCTTTCTCTGTGTTTTAAACTTTTAACTTGTAAAAACAATAGCTTTGATATATTCACAGCTCATAAATTAAATAACAACAAAATCCACACCATGAGAGACACAAAGATGAATAATACTTGGTTTCACTCCAAAGGAATTTACTTTTCCATTGTGAGAGTTTTATTATAGACCACAGTGTGTTTCAAAATGTTTCAATTTTTAACCCTCAGTGAAATGCAAGCTACTTAATTCTTAAATGGTTTATTGTATAATGAACTTCACACAGAAGAAAAGCAAAATGAATTGTTGACTAAGTACTATATTTTATTTCAGTATGTAATGTCTGGTTCTGAATAAAGAATGATTTACTAGATTAAGACAAAAATTGACTTTCATCACAAATTCTATGCATTTTTGAAATGCAAATAAAAGCCACTTTATGGTAATATTTGGGCTTCCCTGGTAGCTCAGTGGTAAAGAATCTGCCTGCCAATGCTAGTGATCCAGGTTGGGAAGATACCCTGGAGTAAGAAATGGCAACCCACTCCAGTATTCTTGCCTGGGAAATCCCATGAACAGAGGAGCCTGGTAGGCTACAGTTCATGGAATCACAAAAGAGTTGGACACAACTTAGCAACTAAACCACAACAACATAATAAGGGAGAATGATGGTACCCAAAGGTGCTCATGCCCCATTCACAGAACCTAGGACTATGTTACCTCACATGGCAAAAGAACTTTGTAGATGTGATTAAATTCCTTGAAATGGAAGATTATTCTAGATAATGAAAATGGGTCTTATCTAATTACATAAGTTCTTGGAAGATGGAAACATCTGTATTTTCTTGGATACAGTCAAAGGGAGCTATCAGAAGAAGAGTGGGAGAGAAGGACTCCCCTGGTAGTCCAGTTGTTAAGACTTCATCTTTCAATGCAGGTTCAGTCCCTGGTCAGAGAGTTAAGATCCCATATACCTTGCAGCCAAAAATAAGCACCAAAACATAAAACAGAAGCTATATTATAACAAATTCAATAAAGACTTAAAAAATGGTTCACATCAGAAAAAAAAAAAAAAAAGATTGAGAAAGATGCAAAGTTGTGGCTTTGAAAATGGAGAAGGGACCATGAGCCAAATGAGCCAAGAAATGTGAGCCAACTGTAAAAGCCAGTAAAACAAGGAAACAAATTTACCCATAGAACTTCCAGAAAGGAAAGTGGCCTCACTGCCATCCTTTTAGCCCACAGAGATCTGTGTTGAGCTTCTAATCTTCAAGAATGTAAGATAATATATGTCAGTTGTTTTAATCCACTAAATTTGTGATAATTTATTATGGCAGCAGTAGAAACTTAAAACATATACACATATTATTCAGTTCCTGCATACTGACATTGACATAGGATTGATGACATGTGTCCAACTTTTTGTGGCCCATGAACTGTAAGCCTACCAGGCTACCCCGTCCATGGCATTTTCCAGGCAAAGGTACTGGAGTGGGTTGCCATTTCCTTCTCCAGGGGATCTTCCCAATCCAGGGATTGAACCCAGGTCTACCCGCATTGTGGGCAGATGCTTTACTGTCTGAGCCATTAGGGAAACCTAGATAACATATTTCAGTTGTTTAAATCCACTAAATTTGTGATAATTTATTATGGCAGCAGTAGAAACTTAAAACACATACACATATTATTCAGTTCCTGCATACTGACATTGACATAGGATTAATGACATACACAAAGAATGTGTTATAAAATTGTTGATACATACATAATTTAACTTAGACTTAGAAAATTTATGATTCAATAATTTAAATCCATAATAACAATTTTCCTAATAAATTTGGGTTCTTTAGGGTTTTGTGGGTATAACTTAAAATGGTACCTCCAAAAAGATAGCAGTTGGAGCTGCCAGCATTTTTAGATGATCTTGTCTATTTCTTCCTTACCTTATTTCATAAAATCCACTTTCAAGAAAAAGCTGAAGTTTACTGTGCTGAAATAACTTATTTGAGCTAACCACTGAAAGAAATAGATTCCTGAGGAATGGAGCCAGATAAGTAAGTGGGAGAAGAGGCATCTGTTGCCCTCACCATGGTGGGATATATCCCTGTGGGAGGCTGAAAAACATCTGTGCTTCATGAAACCATTTCATGAAAGAATTATGCTTCTCCACCAGACATTTCAAGCTCTTAAAATGATACATTTAAAAAAGACTGTTTTTCATACCAGCATTTAACTTAGCATTTGGCTTATTTTTATTCTGGATTAATTTAAATGTTCCTATAAAATAAATTTCAAGTTAGACATGGCTTTTTCCTAGTTTTACGAAGACTACCCTTTCCTTCTAAAATGGTAGCTCTGTGAACTTAGAAAACAAGAAAGACAAGATTAGTGTATTTAAAAGTTAAGCCCAAATGTAAGGAAAACAAATAAAAAATCTTCATGAAATCCCCAAGTTCATGATTGAACATGGCAATTAGCTTCCAATTAAAATAAATAAATTGATATTAAAAATAATTAAAAAAGAGCATACACTACAAGGAAAATAGAGATTTTGAGTATTTTTCCCTGTATATCATAAATTAAACTTTGGAGTATGTAAACCTACTATGTTTCCATTTCTGATGTTATGGCAGAATGAGTTCAGTTAGTTGCTCAGTCATGTCTGACTCCTTAAGATCCCATGGACAGCAGCATGTCAGGCTTCCCTGTCCATCACCAACTCCCAGAGCTTGCTCAAACTCATGTCCATTGAATCGGTGATGCCATACAACCATCTCATCCTCTGTCATCCCCTTCTCTTTCTGCCTTCAATCTTTCCCAGCATGAGGGTCTTTTCCAATGAGTCAGTTTGTCACATCAGGTGGCCAAAGTTATTGGAGCTTCAGATTTAGCATCAGTCCTTCCAATGAATATTCAAGACTGATTTCCTTTAGGATGGACTGGTTGGATCTCCTTGCAGGTCAAGGAACTCTCAAGAGTCTTCTCCAATACCACAGTTCAAAAGCATCAGTTCTTTGATGCTCAGCTTTCTCTATTGCCCAACTCTCACATTCATATACGACTACTGGAAACACCATAGATTTGACTAGATGGACAAAGTAACATCTCTGCTATTGTTACTTCCAAGGAATAAGCATCTTTTAGTTTAATGGCTGCAGTCACCATTCACAGTGATTTGGGGGCCCAAAAAATAGTCTGTCACTTTGTCCATTGTCTCCACATCTATTTACTGTAAAGTGATGGGACGGGAGGCCATGACCTTAGTTAGTTTCTTGAATGTTGTGTTTTAAGCCAACTTTTTCACTCTCCTCTTTCACTTTCAAGAGGCTCTTTAGTTCCTCTTCGCTTTCTGCATAAGGGTGGTGTCATCTGCATATCTGAGGTTATTGATATTTCTCCCTGCAAACTTGATTCCAGCCTTTGCTTCATTCAGTCTGGCATTTCACATGATGTACTCCTCATATATAAGTTAAATAAGCAAGGTGATAATATACAGCCTTGATGTACTCCTTTTCCAATTTGGAACTGTCTGTTGTTCCATGTCCAGGTCTAAATGTTGCTTCTTGACCTACATACAGATTTCTCCAGAGGCAGGTAAGATGGTCTGGTATTCCCATCTTTTGGAGAATTTGCCATTTTCTTGTGATCCATAGTCAATGAAGCAGAAGTAGACATTTTTCTGGAATTCTCTTGCTTTTGCTATGGTCCAACAGATGTTGGCAATTTGATCTCTGGTTCCACTACATTTTCTAAATCCAGTTTGAACATCTGGAATTTCTCAGTTCTCTAATAGATCATCTGAAAATTCTCCTGTTAACAGAACTCACAGAATTATAACACTGAGAACACAAGAAAAAAGGAAAGCAATCCTCCAGGAGGGAAATAATAATAATAAAATAAAAAGAAGACTGGGACTTTCCTGGTGATCGTGTTGGAGGAGGAGGGATTTCTGCTGGTTCGGTCAGCCAATGCACATGCAAGAACCTGCACACAGGCCCAGGCTAGCAGTTCCAGGGGCAAGGGAAACAAAAGGGTTTGCAATTCCATTGCAACACCTTGCCTTAGTTTCATGTGAGGTGAGACCTTTAAAGTGAAGTGAGTGAAAGTCACTCAGTTTTGTCCGACTCTTTGTGACCCCATGGAATTCTCCAGGCCAGAATACTGGAGTGGGTAGCCTTTCCCTTCTCCAGAGGATCTTCCCAACCCAGGGATCAAACCCAGGTCTCCCACATTGCAGGCAGATTTTTTACCAGCTGTGCTACAAGAGATCCCTTAATAAACCCAGGATCTTTAAGACCTATACATTGGGAATTTCCTGGTTGTCCAATGGTTAGCAATCTGTGCTTCCAATACAGGGGGCATGGGTTTGATCCTTGGTTGGGAAACTAGGATCTTGCCTGCCTGCATGATATGGCAAAAAAAAAAAAAAAAAGTTAATTAAAGAACTATCCACAGGTTGGTTTTTTTTTTTTTTTTTTAGTTACTCATCACAAGAGTGAGATTCTAAGAATCCAAAATTTTCCTGGTTTGACCTCTGGGTGGGAAAAGGTCTCTTTTTAGAATTTATAAATACAGAACTGTATTTTAAGAAGTTGTAATCTAAATTTATATTACTCAAATAGTGTATGGATGCCCAAAGTGAAAAGTTAAACAGTGGTCCCAAATACATAATACTCCTGTGTTGCCTGGCAGTAGTAAACTCTAAACTTGTCTGGAAGGATGCATGTTCAATCCAGGCAAAATATAATTCATGCAGACAAATCATCTATCTTTAAAGATTATTTCCAAGTTCAAAATTTACCATAGAGAAGAGTCAATAGCCACACAAATAGCCCTATTGTTGCCCCAAGGAATTTTGAGAATCATTAGATAGATGAAAAAAATTATCTTTAATTAAACAAATAAAATAATTTTTAAAACAAAGAATAATGCTTTATCACAGAACACATATATTTCAAAAGAAATTAAACTAGCAAAAAGAATAAATATATAGCTACTAAAATTAAAATCTAGCAGAATATTTATTCAAAAAGGGAAAATCTCCAGAGTAATATGATTTTAAAGAGTAAAAATCAATTTAGAACATTTTTAATCAGGTAATGTAGTAAACTTAGGAAAATCATGCTACATGGAGTTCACCTTGTTTCAGATTTTATTCTGATTTTAAAATAATATAACAATCCCAAGATTAAAGGGCATCACTGATGTATAGGAAGTCTAGATGTATAATTGTAGTTCCAGAAAAAAAGAGAAAGAAAAGCAATTTTCCATATAAAGTATATAGCAATAAATTTGGATGATTTTCAGTATTCACTCAAATTAAGGACTTCAAATGAAACTCTAAATGTAAATAGAGCACAGTAAGAGCTGAATATTTTCCATAAATATATATTATGAGCAATTATTATGATACTCTTTTGTTTGCAGTTTATAACATATAGCATGTATCTTCCACATGCAAACGCATTTTTCATCTTATTAAATTGGGTTCATTGATGCTATAAATGGTTAAGTGGTAGATTATGAATACCTATAATTTTTGACTTGTATTTTTTTCTAATTAATTCCTCTTTCATACAACAACAACAGGCAGTGGAGGGCTCATCAGGTAGCCACTCATGCTTTTCATTGGATCTTGCGTTGTTGTAGACTGTCAGACCACTTAGCAAACCACAGCTTTAAATCCCTATGAGTCATGTTTCTGTTGGATTAAAAAAAAAAGTTTTATCTGGGGTAGTGATCAGTTTGAAGGAACTCAGTTCATTTTTTTTTCCTTATTCATCATTCAATGATTGAATGGTGAGGGAGGTATTACTAAAAAAAAATAAAACAAGCAAACAAAAATACTGTCAGTTATAGTACTGTACAGTCCACTATTAAACATTTTTTTAAATTGTAAGATGTTTGCTGTACTATGAGCATCTTGGAGACATGGAGCAAATCTTCCCTACTATTTATATCCAGAGCCTAGCAGAAAATTTCAAAAATAGTAGCCACTCCATGATATTTATTGAATTAATAAAATAATTTCAGCTCTCCTTCCTTTCTGATATAAAATAAGTGGTAATGTATCTTCATCATTTTTACACATACCCTTCATTAAGGCAACATAAAATGCTCTATAAAATCTCTCATTCTTTGTAATTGTCACTTGTTAAAATTGCTTTTTGTCCTTTTATACACTTTGGAAGGACTGATGCTGAAACTGAACTCCAGTATTTTGGTCATCTGTTGCAAACAGACAACTCATTGGAAAAGTGCCTGATGCTGGGAAAGATTGAGGGCAGAAGGAAAAGAGGGCATCAGAGGATGAGATGACTGGATGGCATCACTGATGCAATGGACATAAACTTGGACAAACTTTGGGGGATGGTGAGGGAGGCCTGAAGAGCTGCAGTCCATGAGGTCGTGAAGAGTTGGGCAGAATGTTGGACACTGAACAATAATAACAACAAAAATTGCTTCCTAAGCTGTCCATCAAAAGATATCATTAAAGAGCTAGAGGAAACTTTGAGTGCTATTGAGAAATCATTCAAAAGGGATGTGGCTGGTTAAGGGTCACCTTGACTCTGCTTTGGAAGAAATGTGGTATGTCATTGGTGGAGATGTATGTGGAGTGAAGTTCAGAAAAGAAGGAATGGCTTAATCCAGGATCCCAGAGCTATTATTAAAAGATTAATACTTCTAGTTCAGGTTAGAGTCGTCAGCTTCTTAAACATTTAATTTTCTACTCCACGTCTTGCTTTCATTCACTTCAATTTTGTCCTAGAGTAAACAACCACAGCTGTCTTTAATTATTAGAAATTAGAGACCGAGCATATTCTTGCTAATTTTAAACCAGGGTAAGATATTAATATATCATTCTGTAAACTCCTCCATGCCTCCTCAGTTTCTGATGTACCCCTCTAACCATTGATTATTGAGAATTTCAATTCTTATTTGATGAATCAGAACTTGCAAAATTGTATTCACCTGAAATCATTGCTTTCAAAAAATGTTTGCTTTCAGGTAGGACATTTGACAATAGCTGCCATATGACTCTTTTGCTATTCAGTAATTGCCATTTGGTTATACTTCCATTGGTTATGAAGATAAGGCATTTCCAAAATTTTGTATTTCAATTTGTAGGAACAAGTATGATGACTATAGTTCCATGCAACTTATAATCGCTTTATAGAGAAATAAAAGCATCTTTCCTAAAATTTCACACACTCTGGGGAAAAAAATGTCAAATGAAGGGGAACAGCATGGAATAGTGTAAAGATTCCCAATGTAGGAGTAAAGAGACTTGGATTTTAGTCCAAGCCCTGTTATTAGCTACTTGTATGTCTTTGAGCAAGTCATTTAGATTACCTGAGTTTCTGTTTCCTTATCTATAAAGTTATGTGCTCTATTTTCATGGTAAAAATAATCTAATACAAATGTTGATAGGAAGAAAAACAGAAATGCATTAAAGAAGACAATATAAAAAGTAATAGCCTGTCATTATTCTTTCTTGTCTTGCACTGACACTTTAGCAAAAGTATTAAGGTGCCTTTAATAGTTTTAAGCAATACAAATTATACGTTAATCTCAACCCTACAAGATTAACTTTTCTCTATTCATATTCTATATGTTGCTAGAAAGCAGACTTGATGTTTTAGAATTTGTGTAATCTCACTGTCAAGAATAAATCTACTGATTTTACTGTGGTTATTTATTCAAAATTGATACCCTATTCATGTTTATTACAGATATATAAACAAGATATCATTCGTACACTATGTTTTCAACCTAAATTTTATCTGAATGCTGTTCAAACAGTTTCAAAATGCATTCAGATATATAGAAAATTCAATATCTTTGATTTGTTGTTAAATTTTTTCTTTTCTTTTTTTTAATTTTAATTTTTACTTTATAATACTGTATTGATTTTGCCATACATTGACATGAATCCACCACGGGTGTACATGCGATCCCAAACATGAATCCCCCTCCCACCTCCCTCCCCACAACATCCCTCTGGGTCATCCCCGTGCACCAGCCCCAAGCATGATGTATCCTGCATCGGACATAGACTGGTGATTCGATTCTTACATGATAGTATACATGTTTCAATGCCATTCTCCCAAATCATCCCACCCTCTCCCTCTCCCTCTGAGTCCAAAAGTCCGCTATACACATCTGTGTCTTTTTTGCTGTCTTGCATACAGGGTCATCATTGCCATCTTTCTAAATTCCATATATATGTGTTAGTATACGGTATTTGTATTTTTCTTTCTGGCTTACTTCACTCTGTATAATCGGCTCCAGTTTCATCCATCTCATCAGAACTGATTCAAATGTATTCTTTTTAACGGCTGAGTAATACTCCATTGTGTATATGTACCAAAGCTTTCTTATCCATTCATCTGCTGATGGACATCTAGGTTGTTTCCATGTCCTGGCTATTATAAACAGTGCTGCAATGAACATTGGGGTACATGTGTCTCTTTCAGTTCTGGTTTCCTCAGTGTGTATGCCCAGCAGTGGGATTGCTGGGTCATATGGCAGTTCTATTTGCAATTTTTTAAGGAATCTCCACACTGTTCTCCATAGTGGCTGTACTAGTTTGCATTCCCACCAACAGTGTGAGAGGGTTCCCTTTTCTCCACACCCTCTCCAGCATGTATTGCTTACAGATTTTTGGATCGCAGACATTCTGACTGGTGTGAAGTGGTACCTCATTGTGGTCTTGATTTGCATTTCTCTAATAATGAGTGATGTTGAGCATCTTTTGATGTGTTTGTTAGTCATCCATATGTCTTCTTTGGAGAAATGTCTATTTAGTTCTTTGGCCCATTTTTTGATTGGGTCGTTTATTTTTCTGGAATTGAGCTGCATAAATTGCTTGTATATTTTTGAGATTAGTTGTTTGTCAGTTGCTTCATTTGCTATTATTTTTTCCCATGCAGAAGGCTGTCTTTTCACCTTGCTTGTATTTTCCTTTGTTGTGCAGAAGCTTTTAATTTTAATTAGATCACATTTGTTTATTTTTTCTTTTATTTCCAGAATTCTGGGAGGTGGATCATAGAGGATCCTGCCGTGATTTATGTCAGAGAGTGTTTTGCCTATGTTTTCCTCTAGGAGTTTTATAGTTTCTGGTCTTACGTTTAGATCTTTAATCCATTTTGAGTTTATTTTCATGTGTGGTGTGAGCAAGTGATCTAGTTTCATTCTTTTACAAGTGGGTGACCAGTTTTCCCAGCACCACTTGTTAAAGAGATTGTGTTTACTCCATTGCATATTCTTGCCTCCTTTGTCAAAGATAAGGTGTCCATATGTGTGTGGATTTATCTCTGGGCTTTCTATCTTGTTCCATTGATCTATATTTCTGTCTTTGTGCCAGTACCATACTATCTTGATGACTGTGGCTTTGTAGTAGAGCCTAAAGTCAGGCAAGTTGATTCCTCCAGTTCCATTCTTCTTTCTCAAGATTGCTTTGGCTATTCGAGGTGTTTTGTATTTCCATACAAATCTTGAAATTATTCCAGTTCTGTGAAAAATATAGCTGGTAGCTTGATAGGGATTGCATTGAATTTGTAAATTGCTTTGGGTAGTGTACTCATTTTCACTATATTGATTCTTCCAATCCATGAACATGGTATATTTCTCCATCTATTAGTGTCCTCTTTGATTTCTTTCATCAGTGTTTTATAGTTTTCTATATATAGGTCTTTAGTTTGTTTAGGTAGATATATTCCTAAGTATTTTATTCTTTGCGTTGCAATGGTGAATGGAATTGTTTCCTTTATTTCTTTTTCTACTTTCTCATTATTAGTGTATAGGAATGCAAGGGATTTCTGTGCGTTGATTTTATATCCTGCAACTTTACTATATTCATTGATTAGCTCTAGTAATTTTCTGGTGGAGTCTTTAGGGTTTTCTATGTAGAGGATCATGTCATCTGCAAACAGTGAGAGTTTTACTTCTTCTTTTCCAATTTAGATTCCTTTTATTTCTTTTTCTGCTCTGATAGCTGTGGCCAAAACTTCCGGAACTATGTTGAATAGTAGCGGTGAAAGTGGGCACCCTTGTCTTGTTCCTGACTTTAGGGGAAATGCTTTCAAATTTTCACCATTGAGGATAATGTTCGCTGTGGGTTTGTCATATATAGCTTTTATTATGTTGAGGTATGTTCCTTCCATTCCTGCTTTCTGGAGAGTTTTTATCATAAATGGATGTTGAATTTTGTCAAAGGCCTTCTCTGCATCTATTGAGATAATCATATGGCTTTTATTTTTCAATTTGTTCCAAAACTGAACCAGGAAGAAATAGAAAATCTTAATAGACCCATCACAAGCACAGAAATTGAAACTGTTATCAGAAATCTTCCAGCAAACAAAAGCCCACATCCAGACGGCTTCACAGCTGAATTCTACCAAAAATTTCGAGAAGAGCTAACACCTATCCTACTCAAACTCTTCCAGAAAATTACAGAGGAAGGTAAACTTCCAAACTCATTCTATGAGGCCACCATCACCCTAATACCAAAACCTGACAAAGATACTACAAAAAAAGAAAACTACAGGCCAATATTTCACTGATGAACATAGATGCAAAAATCCTCAATAAAATTCTAACAATCAGAATCCAACAACACATTAAAAAGATCATACACCATGATCAAGTGGGCTTTATCCCAGGGGGATGCAAGGATTCTTCAATATCCACAAATCAATCAATGTAATTCACCACATTAACAAATTGTTGTTAAATTTTAAAGTGACAAAACTGCCCCTTTAAGACATATTGTGTAATAAATGCAGACATGAAATTCTAAACTACACATATCATAAGCTTCAAATCATCAGAGATATCACTAGAATTTTACTATGCCCTAAGATATTGGATGGAGAAGGCAATGGCACCCCACTCCAGTACTCTTGCCTGGAAAATCCCATGGACGGAGGAGCCTGGAAGGCTGCAGTCCATGGGGTTGCTGAGGGTTGGACAGGACTGAGTGACTTCACTTCCACTTCTCACTTTTATGCATTGGAGAAGGAAATGGCAACGCACTCCAGTGTTCTTGCCTGGAGAATCCCAGGAATGGGGGAGCCTGGTGGGCTGCCGTCTATGGGGTCGCTCAGAGTCAGACATGACTGAAGCGATTTAGCAGCAGCAGCAGCAGCAGCAAAATATTGGAAGAAGTCCTAGAAATTGAGAAAAAATGATGGCAGCTGCTGTCACTGATGCTGGAGCTAACCCAAACTGCAATTTCCACATGTAATCAATCACAGTGCCCTGGGCCTTGCCTTTATCACCATCTCCCAAAGCGAAGGCCATGGGCATAAGATGAATAAGCCTGATGTCATGAGGAAGTCTGAGCAGTGACGAGAGGGAAATACTGAGACTCAGGCAAAGAAGCAGTGGGATAGCTGCTGTCTGCAGAATGTAAGTAGGGGTAAGGTGGGCGGCCACTATTTCACCTACTCAAGAACCAAGCCTTATGTACTTGTTATGTGCCAGACACTGCTGGGTGCTAGTGACACAGAAACGAATTATGCCCAACCTTGCTTATCAGAGAGTTCCTTGTATAGGAAGTGAAGCATAGACACATAAATATTAAATCACATTTAGTGGTGATAGGTGCTACAAAAAAAGCTATGTGCAAAATGCAATTGGTAGTCCAAAACAAGAATCAACTGCCCAGGAGACTCAGGAAACTGTCTGCATGGGACTAGGGGATCATCCGACGATTTGGTGTTAGGAGGAAAATAGGAATTTTCCACTTGAAGGAGAGAGTCAAAAAGAGTATAGGCAGAAGAAAGCACAGGTGAAAGAAAGGGACATGAAAAAGTACTCAGGCTAAAGGGACTAGGTTTAGCATGCTCAGCTGGAGGTCTTGCTGTCGGTTGTGGAGACAGGAGGTTAAGAAAAAGTAGAAGTGAAGAGAATAGAATAGCAGACTGGAACTAGATGACGAAACATCTCATCCACCATGTTAGAGAGTCTTGATCTTACCCTACATTCAACAGGGAAGTCAACAGGATTTATAAATAAGTGCTTTTTAGAATGGTATATCTGAGGAAAGTGTAGAGGGGTAATTTGATAGGGAGGACTACAGGAATGAAGGGTGAAATATTAATTGGGAGACTGGGTTACAATAGTATAAACAAAGATTATAAATCCAAATGCTTTCAAGTGATAGTCTCTCAGTCGTGTCTGACTCTTTGCAACCCATGGACTGCAGTTTGCCAGGCTCCTCTGTCCATGGGATTTTCCAGGCAAGAATACTGGAGTGAGAAGTTGTTCCCTTCTCCAGGGGATCTTCTTGACCTAGGTGTCGAACCTGTGTCTCCTGCATTACAGGCAGATTCTTTACTGTCTGAGCCACCAGGGAAGACCAAATGCTTTCAAAGGCCTGGCAAATAATGCAAATGTAAAGCTGTTTCCTGCCCCTGCCCCTAACCTCAGACATTAAATTAAAATAATTAAATAAATAAATATCTAGGCCAAATATCACTTAGGATAAAATTTGTTTTAGGGATGCCAGTTTTTTTTTTTTTTTTTTAAACCTAGGAAAAAGGAGGAAAACATTTTTAATTATGTAATGAAGAAATTAGGAATACAAAAGAGATGGTGAATTCCAGATCTATTTGAGTGGTACATAGAACTGTTCTAGGTACTTCTGAATCCCTAGGAAATCAGTTATTGTTCAGTCAACAAGTCATGTCCAACTCTTTGCCACCCCCTGAACTGCAGCATGCCAAGCTTCCTTATCCTTCACTCGTGCCCATTGAATTGGCGATGCCATCCAACCATCTCATTTTCTGTCACCCCACTTCTCCTCTTGCCCTCAATCTTTCCCCACATTAAGTTCTTTTCTAACGAGTCAGCTCTTCGCATCAGGTAGCCAATATACACTGAAAATTCCATGTGTGCTGACCGACTCCATCCAATAACAGCTAAGGAGAAAGTAAGAGAGAAAACCCTGCTCCTCATGCACTGCCAGTGGGAAAGAACTCTGCAGATACTTAATTGCTGAATCATTTCAGTCGTGTCCGACTCTGTGACGTTATGGACTGTAGCCTGCCAGGTTCCTCTATTCTTGGGGATTCTCCAGGCAAAAATACTGGAGTGGGTTGCCATTTCTTCCTCCAGGGTATCTTCCCAACCCATGGATTGAACCGGAGTCTCTTATGTCTCCTGCATTGGCTGGTTCTTTACCATTAGTGCCACCTGGGAAGCTCAGATACTAAATATATAAGTCAATGCCATTTAAAAAAGAATATTGAAATCGTAATTTGGCCTTAGCAATACAGAAAATTGACTAGCCTTAGTCAGAAGCTGTTTTATTTTTTATATTATGTATTTGTTTTAAGGTGGACAGTAACTAGATTAAACAACTGGGCAAAAACAAATGAACAAAAACTATGCTAAAGTAGTGAAAAAACCCAAAATGACTATACCATTAAAAGTTATTTTCAGTTGCAATTCTGCTGTAACTTTATACAAATAATGCTTTTACTCCTTCAATCTATATCTAAATCTATATCTAAATATTATCTACAACCATGGTATGGCAGGAAAGATTGCAGACAGAGTCCATCTAGACTTGAAGTGAGAGAAACATAATTGAGGAAGTACAGAAACTTAATTCTAAGGGTTGAAGAATTTCTGGACAAAAGGGCAATTCTAATGGATAATAAGAATAGATTGAATACAGGTGGTTATCTCAAAATCAATATAGAATGTTAAAATGATTTCCCCCACTTAAACTAACCTGATCATAAATTATTACTGAGGTAATATGGATAAATATTATTTTAAAAACTACTATATGTGATTGTAAAAAGCAGCATATGCAATTCTGATACATTTAAGCATATAATTTAAATGCATTTCCTGCTTTCAAAAATGACTGCAATTTACGTTTCATTTACGTAAATATAGTAAGTCTCATATATGTCAGGTGGTTAATGAATAGGTTAAGTGAACAGTGGTTAGTTAGCATAATAGAATGGCAAACTTTATGTCAGAAGATTGATATGATATGCTTAAAAAATTTAAGAGCTCAATGAGAATTTAGGGCCTTGATCATATCACAGCTGGTTGCTGTGCAACCTTAAATAAAACACTTAATCTCTGTGTTCAAATTCTTTTGTGAAGAAGGATAATGGAAGGCCAAATTGCAAAGCAAGAGTTCCTTTTAACAAGCAGTCTAACATTCAGTGCCATTGTAAAATGAGAGAATGTCTAGCTTTGAAATAAATTTGGATGAAAAATTTAATTACCCCAAACTAAAAATCAAGATATTTTATCTGTAAGAATGGAATAACTGTGCCTTCAAAATTACATCAATTAATTTCACTGCATGAAAGCAAAAGTACACTTAATATCTAGGGGTTACAAATTCAAAGCTTCCACGAGCCAAGCAAAAGTCGTAAAATACAAAATACAAAATAATATGAGATGATGGGTTCTATGAGCAATGGGAGAAAGCATATCTTACAATAACTCTCACATTCAGTTTTGTTTCTTTTTTCCCTAAACATTGCCTATAAAAGCCCATCTTTTGCCAGATTCAGACAGTGTGCCATAAGATTGTGACCTCCAAACCTTACCATCTATTATTAGGCCCTAAACTGTCTCTTTTCACTTGGGAAGTCATACTGCTTCTTACAAGTCAGTAAACTATCTTATCAATGGCCAGTTTTTTCTTCATTTTATCTGATGCCATCAACACCATTTAACCTATTGGATCACCTCCTTCTCTTAGATAACTCCATTCATCTGGCTGCCCAGACACCATATACTCAGGTTTGCTTCTGAGCCAGTCCTCAGTCTCCTAGTTATTCTCCTAGATCTATAAATGTTGGATGACTCTAAGGTTTATTCCCCTGTTTCTACACATTCACTCCTTTTGTGAATTCCAGTCTCTCATCTTTAAATAACAGAAACATGCTGTCAATCACTAAATGTATATTTGCAGCCCAGAGTTTTCTCCCAAACTCCAGATTCCTATGACCCAGAGGGATGTTGTGGGGAGGGAGGTGGGAGGGGGGTTCATGTTTGGGATCGCATGTACACCCATGGTGGATTCATGTCAATGTATGGCAAAACCAATACAGTATTGTAAAGTAAAATAAAGTAAAAATAAAAATTAAAAAAAATATATTTCGATATGGATGTCTGACATTTCAAATTTAAGATGTCTCAAACTGAAATCCTGTCCTCTTCCAAAAATGTGCCTCATTTACATTCTTTCCAATCTCAGTTTATAGCAACTCTATTATTTCAGTTACTCAAGCCAAAAACATTGGTGTTATTTTGACATCTCTGTTTTTCTCACACCTTACATCTTAGTCTGTTGGGGCGTCATCCTAATTTTACTTTCAAATAAATATAGAATTTGGCTACTTTTCAGCACCTTTGCTGTTTACATCCTGTTTCAAAGCACTGTTCCCTCTCTCCTGGGAATCACCAAAGTTTCTACTTGCTCCATTAAGGCATAGACACTATTCTCAGCACAGTCGCCAAAGTGATCCTTTCAAAATTAAAGTAAAATTATTTCACTCTTTTGGATAACAGCCTGCCACAGCTCTCTGTTCTACTCTGAGTTAACCAATTACCCTCACAGTGGCTTCTTCAGTTCAGTTCAGTTCAGTCGCTCAGTCGTGTCCAACTCTTTGCGACCCCATGAATCACAGCACACCAGGCCTCCCTGTCCATCACCAACTCCCGGAGTTCACTCAGATTCACGTCCATTGAATCAGTGATGCTATCCAGCCATCTCATCCTCTGTCATCCCCTTCTCCTCCTGCCCCCAATCCCTCCCAGCATCAGAGTCTTTTTCAGTGAGTCAACTCTTCGCATGAGGTGGCCAAAGGACTGGAGTTTCAGCTTTAGCATCATTCCTTCCAAAGAAATCCCAGGGTTGATCTCCTTCAGAATGAACTGGCTGGATCTTCAATTCATCAGGGAATTTAAATTCAGTTTTTAGAGTCTGGGTGTAGTTTTATGATTATCAATAAAAGGAACTAAAATAAATGATGTGTTAAGTGCCTGCAATGAATTAGTCACTGTGCTAAGATATTTCCATATATTATCCCATTTTATTCTGATGACAACCACGTCAAAATGGCATACTGTGTCCTGTTTTCCAATAACAAAGTCATATAACTTGTAAGTTACATAGTCAAGCTTTGCACCTATGGTTACTTAACACAAAATCTATGACACTCAAAAATAAGTTGTATGATGTATATTAAGATAATTAATACACAACTGTGAAATAAACCCTGGAAATGTAAGGATAACTGTCCATGAGATTGATGTACAATTAACCAAAGTCATCCGTTTACAATTTAACATTTCTGTTAACGGTTTGCTCATATTATAGGAAAAGAATTTAGATTTGTAAAAAGCCTTCTACTACTGTAAAATTGAGAATAGAGAATTGATACAAGTGGGAAATACCCCCAAATATAGAAGCTTCACAAAATATCTGGTAATTTTATTTATTTATTTGTTTTAAACACAGATGTATAGAACAGGCTTTTGGACTCTGTGGGAGAGGAAGAGGGTGGGATGATTTGGGAGAATGGCATTGAAACATGTATAATATCATGAAGTGAAGTGAAGTGAAGTCACTCAGTCGTGTCCGACTCTTTGCAACTCCATGGACTGTAGCCTACCAGGCTTCTTCCTCCATGGGATTCTCAAGGCAAGAGTACTGGAATGGGTCGCCATTTCCTTCTCCAGGGGATCTTCCCGACCCAGGGATCGAACCCAGGTCTCCCACATTGCTGGCAGACGCTTTAACCTCTGCGCCACCAGGGAAGCCCGTATAATATCATATATGCAACAAATAATCAGTCCAGGTTCGATGCAAGACACTGGATGCTTGGGGTTGGTGCACTGGGACAACCCAGAGGGATGGTATGGGTAGGAAGGAGGGAGAGGGGTTCAGAATGGGGAACACGTGTATACCTGTGGCAGATTCATGTTGATGTATGGCAAAACCAATACAATATTGTAAAGTAACTAACCTCCAATTAATATAAATAAATTTATATTTTAAAAAACTAAAAAAAAATTTTTTTTAAGTATAGCTTATATGTAGCTAACATTGTTTAGGGTGATATTTTAAAAGTATGTAAAAAATTATACTAGATACAGTAAAACGGGTTTTCTTCCAGGTTCAGTTAAGCTTTCAATGCTTAGAATTGAACAGATCAGCTACTTGAAGAAATATTAAGGGCTTGTCTGAGAGCTTCTGTTCACTGTCAGAATTCTGCCAACTGGTTTCCAGAACAGGCCAAAAAATGTGTCACTTAGAAGGCTAATGCATTGTCTATAAGACAAATTGTTCACTAAGGATGAAGTAACTGTTTTCAAGAAGAAAGAGCTGTGTTATCATTAGAAGTAAAGCTCTCATGATCATACGGTCACTTATATCAGAAATTTAGCCACCTTAACTGCAGTGTACAATTTTTCTTTCTGACTGGATTCATTGTCTCTGTACCTGACAAAACTCCCTGGCTGAGAGCCCATTCACATGACGGAAATTAAGTAGTATGTTTGTACAGATATAAATTACTCTAAAGCCTTCCTTAAAAGCAGAAGTCAAAGTCCTTTCCAACCTTGCTAAAACACCAAAACACACTAAATAAGCTTAACTGAATTGTTTTCTTTTACCAAAGTATGCAAAAGTGAAGTGAAGTGAAGTCACTCAGTCATGTCCGACTCTCTGAGACGCCATGGACTGTAGCCTACCAGGTTCCTCCGTCCCTGGGATTCTCCAGGCAGGAATACTGGAGTGGGTTGCCACTCCTTTTTATAATTGTGACCTCAGGCTCTCATAAATGAATTTGCTGCTCCCTTTTAAGAAAAAGATCAAGAAAAATTTCCCAAGTGCAAAATCAAAAAGAAAAGAAAGCTTTCTTTGCTTACTTGACTTATACATCTTGTCTTACTGTTACTTTAATGTTTTCTTAAGTAGTGAAAATTAGTACAGAACAGATAGCTATGCTTTTCTTCCTTACCCATTCTTCTAAAGAAACATATTTATGAAAATTTCTGTGATTTTTAAATTATGGTAACTAAGTACCTTTTGCATGACATGTGTGGATCACAAGAAAATGTGGAAAATTCCGAGAGAGATGGGAATACCAGACCACCTGACCTGCCTCTTGAGAAATCTGTATGCAGGTCAGGAAGCAACAGTTAGAACTGGACATGGAAGAACAGACTGGTTCCAAATAGGAAAAGGAGTATGTAAAGGCTGTATATTGTCACCCTGCTTATTTAACTTATATGCAGAGTACATCATGAGAAACGCTGGACTGGAAGAAACACGAGCTGGAATCAAGATTGCTGGGAGAAATATCAATCACTTCAGATATGCAGATGACACCACTCTTATGGAAGAAAGTGAAGAGAAACTAAAAAGCCTCTTGATGAAAGTGAAAGAGGAGAGTGAAAGAGTTGGCTTAAAGCTCAACATTCAGAAACTGAAGATCATGGCATCCGGTCCCATCACTTCATGGGAAATAGATGGGGAAACAGTGGAAACAGTGTCAGACTTTATTTTTCTGGGCTCCAAAATCACTGCAGATGGTGATTGCAGCCATGAAAATGAAAAGACGCTTACTCCTTGGAAGAAAAGTTATGACCAACTTAGATAGCATATTCAAAAGCAGATACATTACTTTGCCGACTAAGGTCCATCTAGTCAAGGCTGTGGTTTTTCCCGTAGTCAAGTATGGATGTGAGAGTTGGACTGTGAAGAAAGCTGATCGCCGAAGAAGTGATGCTTTAGAACTGTGGTGCTGGAGACGACTCTTGAGAGTCCCTTGGACTGCAAGGAGATCCAACCAGTCCATTCTGAAGGAGATCAGCCCTGGGATTTCTTTGGAAGGAATGATGCTAAAACTGAAACTCCAGTCCTTTGGCCACCTCATGTGAAGAGTTGACTCACTGGAAAAGACTCTGATGCTGGGAGGGATTGGGGGCAGGAGGAGAAGGGGACAACAGAGGATGAGATGGCTGGATGGCATCACTGATTCAATGGACGTGAGTCTGAGTGAACTCCGGGAGTTGGTGATGGACAGGGAGGCCTGGCGTGCTGCGATTCATGGGGTCGCAAAGAGTCGGACACGACGGAGCGGCTGAACTGAACTGAACTGAACTGAACTGAACTGAATACTACAGTTTACAATGTGTTGCACCTTCACTATCATTTGGACTTCACAGTCCATTCAAAATTTGCAATTAAATAACAGTGACAGACAACAGTCTTGGGCTCCAAAACCACTGTGGATGGTCACTGCAGCCATGAAATTAAAGGTTTGCTCCTTCAGTTCAGTTCAGTTCAGTCGCTCCGTCGTGTCCGAATCTTTGCGACCCCATGAATCTCAGCACGGCAGGCCTCCCTGTCCATCACCAACTCCCGGAGTTCACTCAGACTCACGTCCATCGAGTCAGTGATGCCATCCAGCCATCTCATCCTCTGTCGTCCCCTTCTCCTCCTTCCCCCAATCCCTCCCAGCATCAGAGTCTTTTCCAGTGAGTCAAGTCTTCACATGAGGTGGCCAAAGGACTGGAGTTTCAGCTTTAGCATCATTCCTTCCAAAGAAATCCCAGGGCTGATCTCCTTCAGAATGGACCGGTTGGATCTCCTTGCAGTCCAAGGGACTCTCAAGAGTCGTCTCCAACACCACAGTTCTAAAGCATCAATTCTTCGGTGCTCAGCCTTCTTCACAGTCCAACCCTCACATCCATACATGACCACGGGAAAAACCACAGCCTTGACTAGACGGACCTTAGTCGGGAAAGTAATGTCTCTGCTTCTGAATATGCTATCTAGGTTGGTCATAACTTTTCTTCCAAGGAGTAAGCATCTTTTAGTTTCATGGCTGCAAGCACTATCTGCAGTGATTTTAGAGCCCAGAAAAATAAAGTCTGACACTGTTTCCACTGTTTCCCCATCTGCTTCCCATGAAGTGATGGGACCAGATGCCATGATCTTCCTTTTCTGAATGTTGAGCTTTAAGCCAACTTTTTCACTCTCCTTTCACTTTCATTAAGAGGCTTTTTAGTTTCTCTTCACTTTCTGCCATAAGGGTGGTGTCATCTGCATATCTGAGGTTATTGATATTTCTCTCAGCAATCTTGATTACATTTGTGTTTCTTCCAGTCCAGCGTTTCTCATGATGTACTCTGCATATAAGTTAAATAAGCAGGGTGACAATGTACAGCCTTGACGTACTCCTTTTCCTATTTGGAAACATAATGTCCATTTCTCACTGTTGATTCTTGACCTGCATACAGATTTCTCAAGAGGCAGGTCAGGTGGTCTGTTATTCCCATCTCTTTCAGAATAAGGTTTACTCCTTAGAAAAAAGTAATGACAAACCTAGGCAGCATATTTAAAAACAGAGACATTACTTTGCCAACAAAGGTCCATACAGTCAAAGTTATGGTTTTTCCATTAGTCATGTATTAATGTGAGAGCTGGACAATAGAAAAGGCTGAGTGCTGAAGAACTGATGCCTTCAAACTGTGGTGCTGGAGAAGACTCTTGAGAGTCTTTTGGACTGAGAGAAGATCAAACCAGTCAGTCCTAAAGGAAATCAAACCTGAATATTCATTGGAAGGACTGATGCTGAAGCTGAAGCTCCAATATTTTGGCCACCTCATGCAAATAGCTGACTCTTTGGAAAAGACCCTGATGCTGGGAAAGATTGAATGCAGAAGAAGGGGATGACAGAGGATTAGCTGGTTAGATGGCATTACCGGCTCAATGAAGTTGAGTTTGAGAAAATCCCAGGAGATGGTGAAGGGCAGAGAAGCCTGGTGTGGTGCAGTCCATGCGGTCACAGAGTTGGATACAATGGAGTGACTGAATAAAAACAGTCACTGAAAGTTTATGAGGCTAAACCCTGTATAATGTATACTTGCTGTATCATAGCATTTTACTCTCAATGAAATAGGTATCTTTATAGCCCAATTTTGAGATGCAGAAATTGAGTCACATAAAACCAAGGAAATCACATGTGAACACACAACTCATAAAACAAAGTAGAGTTCATGCTGTCATAGGTCTATGCCACTATTAAAAATTATTCTCAATTGCATTTATAAATTAGACACTCTCTCCCATTTTGTTGACCTATAATCCAAACGATTGTGGTGGGTTTTTTTTGTTTGTTTGTTTATTTGTTTTGTTTTGTTTTTTTAAGCATCATGTTAAAAAAAAAAACTGTAAGAATCAGAACTGCCTTTATTGAGTGTCTGCTAGGTATTCACTATGAAATTTGCCTTATTGCTAATTTTGACTAGAACCATGCAAGATAGGTATAATTGTACTTATTTTATGAATGAGAAAACTGAGGCTCAATGAATTTAATTAAAATATCCCAGGTCACATAACAAGAACTGGAAGAATCAGGATTCCAGGTCATTGACTTTCCATTGACCATATGGCCAAAAGGATGACAGTCCTTTGACCATCCTTACTACTTGGTTCCTCAGTGAATTCTAAGCAATGTGTCTTTAACTTCCTAAGAGGACAGTATGTTTTAAAACAATCACAACTATTGTCTATATATTTAAAAAAAACCTTTATTTTCTGTCTAACAAAACATTATTTTCTAAGACATTGCATGCAAAATGAACAAAGTCTTATTTGGATACTAATTTTATAGTGTAAATTGGTCAGGGAAAGCTGCTTCAACATGTGGATATATTTGTAAATGTTGCCTTTGGGCTTGCAAAGTATTCTTCTCCGGAGTCAACAAAATGCAAATGTAATTAAGCTACCCTTTCTGAGGTGACCACTTTTTAACCAACTATATTTTTTTAATATCAGCTGCATTCCTTTGGGTAATAATGGGATAGTTGGAATTATGCAATTATACTGTATAGTATTTTAATTAAAAGATGTATCACTGAATACTTAAACATTCTGTGTCTGCTAGAACCTACAATAATTATGCAAATGTGAGAGAGCAGGGGAAGAAAATACACATCTTTTCTGTTTATATTTCAATTAAATTGTGAAAATTCATTGCTGAAACTGAATATTTCACATTTTCTAACAGATACGAAAAGTTCAGAAATGCTGTTTTTTAGTTCTAAGCTACATCAAATTCTACCAATATTAATTAAAATTTAGCAAATTAATATTTTATGTGTATATGTTATAAATGAACCCACAAAGTACACTGAACTAGGTGATTCATTTTTAGATTTATAACAATATAGGGTCAGAAATCATAGTGTTTTATTGTAATATTTCAATGTGGCATGGTGAACTAGATTCTTCTAAATTGATAAGTTCTTCTGGAGTTGAAAATAACACTTTTAAAACAATTTTTTCAGGTCATCAGTTTATTTCATAATAACATGGAGTGGTAAATTGTTAAGCATGGCTGAAGCACATTATGTTAAAGTCCTATCAGCCTCAGCACTATTAAGCTAAGACTGAATAAGAGGAGATGTACAAGAGAAGTAAAAATATACTTTTGCTGTCAAAAGGGCTCTGGTCTAGAATCAGGAACACGAGTTTGGGAGATTTGTGCTGAACACAAACTAGCTGTGAAATCTTATGTACCATTCTTTACTCTCTCAGAACTCGGTTGCTTTAACTGTTAAATGGAAAGGAAAGGGAATGGGGAAAGGAAAGGAAAGAGAAAAGTAGATGCATTTGTAGTATGAGAAGGGGAATACTATTGTACATACAAATCTAAGGTATTTCTATTTTTATTTTACTGTTCATACTGAAGATAGATTGACTATTAATAGTTAATGGCATGGCCCTATTGGGAAAATATTAACATGGCTCAGAAAGGACTATAAAGAAAAGTGAACTCCCTATCCAAAATCCATTCTTCAGAAATCATCACTGCTAGCAATTTATTCTCTTATCAGATTTAAAAACTCTCTGTGGGAGAGGGAGAGGATGGGATGATTTGGGAGAAAGGCATTGAAACATGTATACTATCATGTAAGAAATGAATTGCCAGTCTATGTTCAATACAGGATACAGGATGCTTGGGGCTGGTGCATGGGGATGACCCAGAGAAATGATATGGGGAGGGAGGTGGAAGGGGGTTCAGGATTGGGAACTCATTTACACCCGTGGCTGATTCATGTCAATATATGGCAAAACCAATACAGTATTGTAAAGCAAAATGAAGTAAAAATAAAAATTAAAAAAAAATAAATGCTAAGGCTTTCTATTTGAGTGAAAAGTTGTTTTTAAATCAGTTTCAGTTTATATTTGAAGACTTCCTTTTCCAACCCACTACACAGCTCTGATTTATTTTGTAGTACAGATGTGTGTGTGTATGTGTGTATGTAATGAGGGTGGAAGCAAATAGGCTGTAGTCAGAAGACCTTGTTCAAGTCCCAGCATTGTATCTTATAGCTGAGTTGCTGCGTAAAAAGTGAAAACTCTAAGTATACATTTCTTATCAGTAAAATCAGAATAGTAATATTCCCTCTCAGAGCTATTAATGAAATAAGAATATGAACATGCTTTTTAAACAAGCGAAATATTAAGTTGTCAGTATGAGTATAGTTTTTAGAAAGCACAAATATTGATCTGTCTAGTAGGAACAATGGAATAAAGCACTCCCAAATTCAAGATGCCTACTCATATCATATTGTTAAGGTGTTCTGCCCTTGTTCTACTTTGTCAGCTCTCTGGGAATGTTGAAGGCTGACTATGAAATAAAGAAACGTTTCTGCTTATCTCCTTTTCACACAGCAGTCTCACCTACAGAGATTGCTCACAACCTTCCAATAAGTATATACAGGTAACTGAAAAAAACAAAGGAAGAGCAAGGAAAGAAAGTGACATAAAATCAGTTCCCTCCAACATCTCTCCCATAAATTTAATTTCCTTTCACCCAACAAACTGTCAAAAGCAATAGGAAAAAATATAAGATAAAATCTTCAGGTAAAAAACACATTTTCTCTATATTCTAGGAAATAGTGTTCCAAATAAGTCAATTTACCCCTGAAAGCATCAAATATTCATGTGTTCAGCTCACAGAATTTTGCCTTCTGAACAAGCTTAGAGAACCAAAGGTACCATTTAGTAGACTTCCATTCCTTTATAGGTCAATGTGTTTGCCTTCAGAGCATGTAGCTAACAGTCACTTAAAGAACTGTCTTAATTGAAGCTGGACTTTTATTAAGAGATAGCTATAAGGAAACAGAGAATGGAAAACCAGTTCTTTCTAAACTGAAATAAAGAAATCAGGTTCCATGATTTGTGGAACTGACTTTGTGTTCTTTGTCAAGTCCCTTAATTGTTTGGTCCCTTTCTTACTCAACTATAAATTAAGTTTAACTCACAAGTGTCTCTAGAAGGCACTGAACTTAATGCCTGCTGTCAATAAAGTCAAAGTTGAGAATTGCACACTTGACATACAAGGACTCTAATTCTTCTTTTAGCCATGAATGCAGGGGAAAGAAGAGTATCAAAAACTGGGGCTGCAAGGGCCCGTCACCATGCTTCACATATAAGAATGATAAATTGTGTTTGTGTGAATGACCTCTATTTCTGCTCTTCTGTGCCCTCAAACGTAACTTAAGAATAGAATGCAATAAAGAACAACCTTCCTAGCCACTATAATTTTACTTATCATTCCATATTCTTCTCTCCCACTCACTGTCTTTCATTTTATGTTATTTTCTACTCATTATAATTCATTAAATTAGAGGAATATCATAACTTTGTATCCTTGTTCATTCCTTCTCTTTGTGATAACTTTAAATGCATCCTCTGTTTTTCCTTTAAAAAGCAGAATGCACTTTCCACCACTGAAAACAAAAGTGAACAGTCTATTTTCCATTTTCATGCATCTTTAAAATGCTGACAACTTCAAATTCAGTATCTTTCATCGTTATGTAAAAAACATCTGCAAGAAAGATAGAAACTCAGTGACCCACAAATTATAGCTAGATTTGGCACCATTTAAATTAAATGTAAGCAGTTTCCTTCAGCTCAGGCCTTATCTCTTTCTCCTGTTTTTCAAGAGCTATCTACTGTTGCTGAAGACCTAAGGGTCTAAGCTTGTACTCTCCTCATTACAGGCCATCTCACATTGCGCGTTGCTAGGCCACAGAGGCACAGATACGAGATGGCACATGACCTAGCACAATCTGTTGGTTCTCTAAACAAAATATACGTTAACTGCTGCTGATAGAGGAAAGTCCAGAAGAGAAAACCACACTTTGGCAAGACCATTTTCAAATAGAAAAAAGGATGTAGAAACATTATTTAAGTTCAACGGGTATAAAACTTTATAGTATAACCATTAAAATTCTCTTTTAAGTGGCCTTCATGTAGCCACAGTAGCTAAGTTTTCAAACAAAAATGCTATTGTTTATTAATATAACATGGTTTAATCATATTAACCTTGGCTTTTATTTCTTTCTAGCTAAAAATCTAGATGTAGCCTGCAATATAAAGTTTTAAGCAAGATTCAATGACTTTATAGTCAAGCAACTAATAAAAAGCATATAGTGTGAAAATTTTGCATTTTTAACAAAAATTAAGTTCAAATTCTCTGAATCACTTCAGGGAGAAAAAAATAAGCCTTATAAATTTGTTACTACTGCAATAGAGGCTATCAATAAGATACTAATAAAAATATTATCTGTCTAGTGGGAACAGTGCCAATTTGTCTTGAGGGTCATCTTATTAGCACTTTGTCCAACATTATTAATTAATAACATCAATTCATATCTCAAAATTGAGACTTATACTAATGTTCCTAATATCACGAACTTTTCTATAATGCTGCTATTCATATGTATAATAAACATTAATCTTATATTCTTATAGATGTTAACATGATCATGTTATCAAACTACATAGTAAAACTTTATAAGAATCTGACTTCCAGACCCGACTCCCAAATAATAGTGATAGAGCAGATATATCTTCTCTGGTTCTCAGTCTAATTATAGACTATTAAGTAATATACTAAGATACATCGATACTTTGGTCCTAGGGTTTATAGAAAAAGTAAAACTATTGCTAAGATACTAACATGCATGTACGAACAAGATGCAAATTTGAAGGAGACAAAGCATTTGGTATTTGTGGCTAGACCTCTAATGGAAAATGAATAGTGGATGCTGACTTTCGGATTTTTTCCCTCCTGTGCCAACTTTCTCTGAAATTAAAATGGCAGAGCTATAACTAACACAGACACCCTGGTAATTATTTAGTGAACCAGATGTGTCAATTCATTTTACTTTTGTTACATTAGCCAATCTGATAGCTCTTCAAGGTCCTTCTGCATCACTTTGTTTAGATTGTGATTAGACTCTCTACTGGTTGATATGTCCCAAAGCAAATGTTGTTTTTTTTTTTTTCCTTGCAATATAGTTACACAAACAAAATATCAAAAGAGCTGTTGCATCCTAGCTTTATTTGTCTATCTATCTGTCTATTTATTGGCAGTTTTATCATTTTTAAAAGTTGAAAAGTGGTAACTTCTCAGCAAAAATGTGAAATCATTAAACTGATCAAAGAAAAATGATAAATACAAAACTATTACTAGGTGCTGAACTTAAGTAGTCAAGAAAATGTCGTAAAATGTTTTTGTTCAATCTATTTCAAACTTTATGTGCCAAAACAGAACTCAAGTGTTAATATGTTTACATTAAAACAGAGGTTACTGATTAATAACTCATCCACTGTCAAATCAACTCTCATTTGCAACAAATTTACCTAATTCATCTGTTATGTGTATTCTTAAATGTAATTGTCATTCTAAAGTAATTTCAGTAAGTAGAATCTTTCGTATTGGATAGATCTTCTAGAAAGTTTGCTATAAAATGAATTTCCGTGAAATCTATTTTCCAATAGAGAGGCATGGCAGAGAGGTAAGGAATGTTGTTGGGATACTTAAGGGAGTTTTGTTTTTGGCATCCAGCTCTGATAACTAACAACACTTTTTAGAGGTATTTTAGAAAGAACAAGGCATTAAGAGTTACAACACTCATGATAATGACAATAGCTGCCATACCAATCAGCAGGTCTAGGATTTGCTGCTAGCACTCCTACTGCAACTTTAGCAGGCAAGGGACCCTCAAAGAGCAATGGGAAGCGTTCCTTCCCACCGGTGCTGAGGGATAATCCTTCATCTATAATAATGAAAACGTCATAAATATCCAAACCCTTAGCTGAGAATCAACAGAAAATGCAATTTTCTCCATGGCCTTATTAATTTGATGAGAGGAAAAGTCATGCATGTTGATTTGCTGTTTATCATGCGATTGTTGGATTGGGACAATTGTGAAAAACAAATATGAAGACGTCAGAAGTCACAGTAATATTTCCGAAAATTTTGTGTTGTTAAAAATTCATGTCAGTGTATTGCAAAAACCACTACAATATTGTAAAGTCATTAGCCTCAAATTAAATAAATTTACAAAACACACAGAATGTCAAAATTTAATAGTCTTCAATGATTCTAATTTGTGTCCTAAAAATATCTGCCCTGTTCTTAATATTGATAATAATGCAAATAATTTATAAATCTCTTATGTTTAAATATTAGGGTTATGACTTTGGAAATCACATAGTAAAATAGAAAGGCTATTCTTCAAGTCTGCAGAAAAATGAAGTCCACACAAATGCTGTACTATGAGTACATCTACTGTCGTGCTGTTTTAAATTGTTTCAAATAATATACTCACATAGTGTTCCATAGCAAACAGCAGTTGCAGTTGTACTGACTTTCAAATGGCTTTCACTCCAGTGACAGCGGCTGTTTTATAGTCCAGGTACACTCACATTTAATACAGTGCCCCAAGAGTAAAATAACAAACCATGGTTGACTATTTATCATTTCTACTTGAAAAATGAAGATCCATTATTTACTGATACTTAGGATGTAGTCATAAACGCCTTCAGCTGAAAAACTATAAAAATGTCTAGATCTCTTTTTAAAAAAATAATAAGGCTTCTATAATAATTGTAACTTCCTTATATCTCTCTAAACATGGGAGTGATTTCACAAGACTCCTTTAATGTACAATATCCCATTTTTCAAGATGTGAATTCTGATTTTCTGAAAGCAAACTTTAACCTAGGTAAAATGTATCTTATGCTAGGCACTATTCTAAATGTTATGAATAAAGAAGGAGCAAAGCTGACAATAATCACATGGAGCTTGCGCACTAATGGAGAGAGCAAAATACTCTACCCACAACTGTGTATTTTAAAATATTTTAGGTTTTGAAGCATATTTTGAAAGGTAGAAATATATTTTGGTCTTGTAATATGTTCTATGAAAACTTAATATGCTAGGATAAATTGCTAAGTCATGCAATTCTGTCTGATGTGTCATTTTCAACTCTCAACTCCTATGAGGCTGTTCTCTTTAGTGGCTAACTTACAATCAACTGCCCTTCCCGTCAAATATGCCCTTACTTTTCCTCATCATTTACTTACTAGTACTGGCTTTTTGTTCTTCTTTTTCTCATTGCCTACAAAATTCCTGCCCAGCTTTTTAAGCAACCATGATGTATACAATTTAAATTCTACCTCATTTGTAATATCCTTCCAATCATTTCAGTCTTTATTTCCTCCTTCTCTGAACTTTTTTAGTTCCAATTAATTAATTATTGTCCTTTTCTGATTAATTTTGCAAAGATTAAACTGTTACAATATATCTGGAATGGATTTTAAAGATCTTCAAATCTAATCTCATTTTATAGCAGAGAAAACTGGGTCTTAGGAGCTGAGTAATTTACTCAGTCATCCAGGTTACAAATGCAGAAGTAGGTTTGAAGCCTTAGCACTTGATTCCCAGTGAAGATTTTTCCACTCCACCAAACCTGTTTATACACAACTATTTTGCTTTTTTTTTTTTGGTCACTAATCTGTATTTTATAATAATAAAATCCAATCAAATTCCAAACTCTTTAGCCTACGATAATATCTCTCAGGTTAGTTCATTTATTTAGAAACAGAAGTACTTTCTATTGTATATATTTCTTCTTACATAGGCCTCTCTGAAAAATCCTTGGAAATTTTTATCTGATTAATTAAAAATGGACCGTTTAAGTCATTTCCTGTGCTTGTTTGGTTCCTATTGCTTCAACTCATTTTTGTAAGAATGTTCCTTGAGGTAATCAATTCCCAAAGATCATACATACCTTTTTACTGCCCCTTCCATGCAACTTAACCTTCAAGTGAGAGACCCACCACATTATTGCCAACTCCATGTTGTCCATGTAGTGGGCAAAACTTCAACTATCATTTAAATACAGCTTTTTCCTTTTGCTTGCTTTGCTTGCTGATTTATTGTGTCTTTATTTTACTAGTATTTCTTTTTAAAGGAGATAATATTGGGTTTGTGTGGGTTCCCTAGTGGCTTAGATGGTAAAATATCTGCCTGCAGTGCAGGAGAGACCTGGGTTCAATCCCTGGGTCAGGAAGATCCCCTGAAGAAGGGAATATCAACCCACTCCAGTATTCTTGCCTGGAGAGTTCCATGAACAGAGGAGCCTGGCGGGCTACTGTCCATGGAGTCGCAAAGAGTCAAACATGACGGAGTGACTAACACAATACAATATTGGGTTTAAGCTTCCCTTCATAGGAAAATTAAAGATTTCATTTAAAAATAACTTTATTCTAATAGCAATTAAAAACTCTCAGTTAAAGCACAGCAGTGGAAGCTTGAAATCCAAGAAGAGTCAGACTGTTTACATGTGAATAAAATATATGAATAGTGGAAGCATCTTAGGTTTGTTTCTAGGAAATTCTAAAAAGAAGATTGCCATATTGCAAAATTCAAAACATTTCAGGGGCTTCAGGCACCTAGATTAGAAATGTGAAATGGATTGAGTGGAACAACTCAACAGAATGCCTTGAAGGCACTTCTATCTTAGTGGTTGGGTCTGATCTTAGAACTAGAAAGAGAATTTGCCCTCTGATTTTCAGAAATTTGAGTAATTGCTACCTGCTACCAGCAGGTTGTTCAAGTTACTGAAGGTGTATATCTAGAGAGATTACAATTTAAGGTGGCCATATCCCACATACCAATCAGAGAACTGGAAACGACTAGATTCACTAATTTTGGTACAGTTTCCATGCTGAGGCCTAAGGCAAAATCACTCTATATGTTACCAGAAGAGTGGTAGAAAAAAAAAAAAAATTGCTAACACAGAACCCTGCTCTATAGCACTTTTGAGAAAAATCTTTGTAGGCATTTTTCCTCCCTAAAATTTCTTTTTCACCTTTTATACAGTTCATGAGGTTCTCATGGCAAGTATACTGGGATGTTTCGCCATTCCTTCCTCTAGTGGGTCATGTTTTGTCAGAACTTTCTGCTGTGACCTGTCCATCTTGGGTGGCCCTTAACAGCATGGCTCATAGCTTCATTGAGTTACACATACCCCTTCTCCACAAGGCAGTGATCCACCAAGTTAGGAGAGAAAAATATCAACAACTTCAAATATGCAGATGATACCACTCTAATGGAAGAAAGAGGCACTAAAGAGCCTCTTGAAGAGGGTGACGGAAGAGAGGGAAAGAGCCAGCATAAGACTAAATATTAAAAAAAAAAAAAAAAAACTAAGATCATGGCATCTGGTCCCATTACTATATGGCAAATAGAAGGGGAAAAGGTGAGAATAGTGACAGATTTCCTCTTCTTGGGCTTCAAAATCACTTCAGACAGTGACTGCAGCCATGAAATCAGATGATTGCTTCTTGGCAGGAAAGCAATGACAAACCTAGACAGTGTGTTGAAAAGCAGAGACATTACTCTGCCAACAAAAGGTCCATATAGTCAAAGCTATGGTCCTCCCAGTGGTCATGTATGGTTATGAGAGCTGGACCATAAAGAAGGTGAGCATTGAAGGACTGATGCCTTCAAATTGTGGCGCTGGAGAAGACTCCTGAAAGCCCCTCGGCTAGCAAGGAAATCAAACCAGTCAATCTTAAGGGAGATCAGTTCTGAATATTCACTGAAAGGACTGATGCTGAAGCTGAACCTCCAGTACTTTGGTCATCTGACGTGAACAAACGACTCATTGGAAAAGTCCCTGATGCTGGCAGAATTGAGGACAGGAGAAGAGGGCGTCAGAGGATGTGATGGCTGGATGGTATCACCAATGCAATGACATGAACTTGGGCAAACTCCGGGAGATGGTGAGGGACAGGAAGGTCTGTCGTGTTGCAGTCCATAGGGTCACAAATAGTAGGACATGACCGGGTGACTGAACAACAACAACAAAGATTTCTTTAAAGCCTCTAACGGCAAAATTATATTTAAGTCTCTAACAAACTTATAGCCTAAATCTGTATCTCAAAAATTAGATCAATATCTAGTATCACATGAAAGAGTTTCAAACATAAATTTCCCTCCAGCTACTGTGTCAAAAAATAATAAATTTTTTTGTAGAAAGTATTTATGTAAAATATATCATGCAAGTGCACGTATGTTCCCTAAGTGTGAAGAGACAGAAATGGATGACTCCTGTCCTCCCTATTCTTAAATTGCTTCTTACCTGTGAAATGGAGCAGGACTGTATGGCATCATTCCAGGTACAAATCCCCGGTTTCCTGTTTGTAGGTTTATTCAGCCTCCTTGAAGTTCTTTGAATTCCAAAGGACAAATTCAAACAGTTGCTAATCAGGGAAGGAAACAACTACAGAAACTAACGAGGAGCAGTCAAGAGACACTAGTGCAGCCTTGGGACAGGGTCCTTGTTCCTCCTTAGTTCAGATCACTTCAAGAGCTCAGTCATGTCCGACTTTTTGAGATCCCATGTATTGCATCATGGCAGGCTTCCCTGTCCATCACTGACTCCTGGTGCTGGCTCAAACTCATGTCCATTGAGTCACTGATGCCATGTAACCATCTCATCTCTGTCATCCCCTTCTCCTCCTGTATTTCCCAGTATCAGGATCTTTTCAAATGAGTCAGTTCTTTGCATCAAGTGGCCAAAGTATTGGAATTTCAGCTTCAACATCAGTCCTTCCAATGAATATTCAGGACTGATTTCCTTTAGGATGGACTTGTTGGATCTCCTTGCTGTCCAAAGGACTCTCAAGAGTCTTCTCCAACATCGCAGCTCAAAAGCATCCATTCTTCTGCACTCAGCCTTCTTTATGGTCCAACTCTCACATCCATACATGACTACTGGAAAAACCATAGCCTTGACTAGGCAGACCTTTGTCGACAAAGTAATGTCTCTGCTTTTTAATATGCTGTTGGTCATAGCTTTTCCTCAAAGCAAGAAGTAAGTGTCTTTTCATTTCATCACCATCTGCAGTGATTTTAGAGCCCAGGAAAATAAAGTCTGTCACTGTTTCCATTGTTTCCCCATCTATTTGCCATGAAGTGATGGAGTGGTACATAACAAAACACCTTTGAGTTCTTCTGCTGGAACTAAGGCCCACAGCCAGATGGAGAATGGTACCTTTAGGCTAAACACAACATTCCTGCAGCACTGCCCTGTCACTTCACCAAACACCAATCAGAAAAAGTCACACACCCTGCAACCCTGACTCCAAGTTTGGCTGTAAAATCCTCTTTGCAGAAACCATTGGGGAGTTCTGGGTTTTGAACACAAGTCACAAATTCTCTTTGCTCAGCCCAGAAATAAACATTTCTCTGATCCAAACTCTAATGTTTTGGTTTGTTTGGCCTCACGTTCATGGGGTACACAAACTTGTATTTGGTAACACCTACAGTCTCTTTGGGTTTCCTTGGTGGCTCAGATGGTAAACAATCTGCTTGTAATGCAAGAGACCTGGGTTCAATCCCTGGGTCAGAAAGGTCTCCTGGAGAAGGGAATGGCAACCCATTCCAGTATTCTTGCCTGGAGAATCCCATGGACAGAGGAGCCTGCCAGGCTCAAGTCCATGGGGACCTGAGAGTTGGACGTGACTGAGCTATCACAGTTTCTGTTATCTTATTAATATCAAGACTTTCACCTGGGTGAAGTTAAAACAACTGTTTCTGGAACCCCAATATCAAGGTGTTTCAGTCTGCTATACCCTGCTCCCAAAACACACATATTCCCCTAGTTTGCAAGCACAAGTGTACACTTTTAATGTCAAAATTTTTGTCACAGGTCTCAGAAGGAAAGTAAAATTCTTCCTGGGGAATAATTTGATAGCATGGTTTTTATGGTAAATGCACCCCTTGTTGACCACTACCCCAAATCAGCTCTGTGCATATAGGCACTTGGAATTAATTTTCATCATCTATAGATACAGTTGTATTAGGCACTTCAGAATTAAATTACATGCTCCCCAGCCCAAAAACTGATGTGTGTATTCAGGTAGAAAACATATGCAGAGTAAATAAAATGAAGATTGTATTAAGGTCCAACTTCAGTGATTTTAACTCAGCCTGCTTTATAAAACACCTAGAAGTATTGAACTATCTCTATAAATATGGATGAACTTTGAATAACTATAGTGGGTAGAAAAAAAGGAAAAAGTGGGAATTAGAGGTTCAGAGAAAGAAATCTAGAATTAATGAAATGCAAATTATTGCTATATGTTTAAAATGTACGTTGCTTCAAACTGTGCTTTGCATAGAAATGACAAGCTTTTCCTAATTGAACATTTTAAATACAAAAAAAGAAAAATAGAACAAGGAGATAGATTTGAATCCAAATACAAACTCCAGACATCAAGCATGGAAGACAGAAACACAGTTCCCTTATAATTTTTATGTTCATTCACAGTGTTGCTGTTGTTCAGTTGCCCAGTCATGTTCAACTCTATGCAATCACATGGAGTGCAGCTTCCCTGTCCCTCATCATCTCCCAAGTTCATGTCCATTACATGGATGAGGCCATCCAGCCATCTCATCCTCTGATGCCCTCTTCTGCCTTCTATCCTTCCCAGCATCAGGGACTTTTCCAATCAGTCAGCTGTTTGCATCAGATGACCAAAATACTGGAGCTTCAGCTGCAGCATCAGTTCTTCCAATGAATATTCAGGGTTGATTTCCCTTAAGATTGACTGGTTCGTCTCCTTGCTGCCCAAGGGACTCTCAGGAGTCATCTCCAGCACCAAAGTTCAAAGGCATCAATTCTTTGGTACTCTGCCTTCTTCATGGTCCAGCTTTCATAACCCTATGTGACCACTGGGAAGACAATAGCCTTGACTAGGAGGACCTTTGTTGGCAAAGTGATGTTTCTGCTTTTCTACACACTGTCTAAATTTGTCATAGCTTTCCTGCCAAGAAGCAATCATCTTCTGGTTTCTTGGCTGCAGTCATCATCTGCAGTGATTTTAAAGCCCAAGAAAAGAAAATCTGTCATTGCTTCTACTGTTTCCCCTTCCATTTGTCATGAAGCAATGGGGCCAGATGCTATGATGATTCTTGGGTCAGGAAGATCCCCCGGAGAAGGATTAGGCTACCTGCTCCAGTATTCTTGGGCTTCCCTGGTGACTCAGATGGTAAGGAATCCACCTGCAATGTAGACCTGGTTTCAACCTCTGGGTAGGGAAGATCCCCTGGAGGAAGGCATGGCAACCTACTCCAGTATTCTTGCCTGGTAAATCCCATGGACAGAGGGGCCTGGCAGGTTACAGGCCATATGGTGGCACAGAGCTGGACATGACTGAAGCGACTTAGCACAGCACAAACAGCCATGATCTTAGTTCTTTTTTAATATTTAGTTTTAGCTGTTTTTTTCACTGCCCTCCTTCACCCTAATAAAGAAGTTCTTTAGTTCCTTTTCACTTTCTGCAGTGAGAGCTGTATCATCTACATATCTGAGGTTGTTGATGTTTCTCCTATCTTTCTTCCAGCGTGTACCTCATTCAACCCAGCGTTTCTCATGATGTGCTTAGCATATAATTTAAATTAAGAGGGTGACAGCAGACAATCCTCTTGTACTCATTTCTCAAGTTTGAACCAATCTCTTGTTCCATACAGTGTTCTAACTTATAATGTAGAAAGCTTCTTCAACATTTATACATTAATTGTATAATGTTTAAAGTATAAATTATAATATCCCCACAATAAGAGTATGAAGAAAAAATAAAATTTAATGTCTAGTTGAAGCAAAATAATGTGGATGGGCACTTCAAAAATGCTTCCTCTATATTTGATTCTGGGACTGTAACATAATCTATGTGTTCTTTGTTTTTTATCAAATGGAGATAAAAATAACACCTATAGCCGAAGGTGTATTGCAGGGATTGTGAATACTGCAACCAATATAAAATACTCAAACACACTAGTGCACTAAATAAAATAGCTCAGAGTATGCAAGAAGGAGATTATTTTTTTCATATGTGTGTATATGTGTGCACACATGTGCATACAAAATATTCCTCATCCACTGTATTTTGTGTGTGCCTCATTTAAAATTATTATATAGGTACAGCATCTACATACTGAAAATTGTTTTGCTACTACTGGAATAATTGATCATACAAAAAATGTATTACCACCTAAGTTATGAGGGAAGCTATTTTGAACACACTGAATTTTCAGAACACCAAAAGACATGCTTTCTTATTCATAAAATTTTCAGATTTATTATAAAGCACTTGTGTTCTGATTTTAAAAGATGTTTAAAATAATAGAGATTGCATTTTTCAAGGTTAGTACAAGGACATTGTGCATCTAGCTCATCATGACCAACAAAACTGGTCTTTTGTTATTTTAGGGATTAAAGAGGCCTTTGAAAATTAGGAATTTCATTCAGGGTATGTTTCACTTTACTTGTAAAGGCCAGAGTTCTTTATATTTCCTTCTAACCACCATAAAATCTTAGTGTTTCAGTTTTGACTGCTAGCATATGAGGACAAAACAAATTTATGTGTCACTCTAGTATTGGAAGATTTACTTGTATATTTTAGGAGTGGGGTTTAAAGATTTACTTCTGAACGATTATAAAGTAGAAATAAAATTAGTGACTTCATACAGAGTTTTTCACTTTATCACCTGAATGTAATTTCACTTTAATATAAACTTGACATTAGCTTTCCACAGGAACACTGTGTTTTTAAAAACCTGATAATTTCCAATATATATGAAAACACTGACATCATCTTGACACTATAAAAGATATACATAAGTTCTATGAAGACAGAGAAAAATAAGTGAAGCAGCTGCATTTATTATAAAGACTTTCAGAGAATAGAGATTTTAAGTATGACTTTATAGTACTGTGTGCTAGGTGGTGGTTTTTTGTTTTTTTTTTTTTCATCATTGAATAAACATTTATTGAGCACCGACTACATGTTCGGCTGTTCTAGGAGGTTGTTGTGATACTCACACGCACAAATAAATTGACAAATCTTTTTATACTGTTGGGGAAGACAAACAAATTATAAATTAGAAGAGATAAGTATTAAGGAAAAGGGGGCATGGGGTATAAGGCACTTTAGGAAGGCCTTGCAAGTCATTACCAGGATTTTGGTTTTCCCTCTGAATCAACAGGATCCAAGAGAGGGTTTTGAGCATTGTCATAATCCAACATATTTCAGAAGGACCATTTCACATACACAATGGAGTATTTTATTTTTCAGTGTCTATAATCAACTTTATTTTAATATAATCTAAACACATATCATTTAGAAAGTACCAAGAAAAATTTATGTACAAGAGTTGATGCTATTGCATTTGAAAAAAGCTGGCAAGTTCCTGCTACGAGCATATCCCAGGAGATACCACTGAGGAAACCTGATATATTGGAGTAGATGTTGTGGCATTTGGCCCAGTTTGATAGCCCTCAGGGTTAACCTGAAGTTGTCAGTGTTTGATACTAGATGTAGAACATCTCGTAAAACCACTTCATTGATTTGCAACAAAATCAAAACCCTGCAATCATTAAGACTTCTTATACATATCTAAATTTTTAAGCAGACTGTCATATTTTAAAAGTCCAAGTTTCCTGGAATAGTCTGCAGTGCTAATCTTGCAAACAAAATATCAATCTCTATCCCATCAAACAGTTTGATAACGGGTACAAATAAATGCCTCTTTAACAGTTCTTAAATCTTTTACTGCTCCCTGTAATTTCAACTTATCATAGAATGAGGTGAACAAGTCACTTCAATCAACATGTCTTGCAACACACAACGCATCAATATTGGCAGTTTTTTGTATATACTCCTAATCTGTAAGATCCAGGTGTAAACATTTTCCCATCAGCATGTTCAGTTACAGATTGTGGAAGATTCTTCTTTCACTGATTTCTCATATCCAGTCTTTCACCAGGTTAATTTTCCCAAAATTAAAATCCTGCACTGAAGTTCCTCTTTCTCTTCAAAAACCCCAAAGGGCTTCAGAGTCTCCACTAGTTTCTATGTAAGCAGGCAGTTAGTCTCCTTGGGGGCTGCTAAGCGGAAGGGAGAGGTAACGCCATAGTGCTTCTGCGGCGGGTGTGTTTGCTGCGATCCCTGCTTTGTACTGGAAACAGCTTTGTCTCGGCCCAGTCATACTCCGCCCCCTTCGCCTGCAACAGCAGCCAGCCATACTCTGGGTAGGATCCGCTGATATGGGAAGGAGGGGCCTTGGCTGCCTCAGCCCTGGTCCAACCTCACTCCTGCTCTGGCCTAGAGAATTTTATTTTAAAATAAAAGTTTTAAGTTTAAAATTTTCTAGCTTCCTTTTTACTAGAGGCACTATAATGTATCATTTAATCCGGAACACTTAAAAAATTACACATAAAATACACATAAAATATAGACATCTTAAGTGCATAGGTTGTGAATATTTACATATGGATGGGTGCATCTAAGTAACTGACACCCAGATGAAGGTAAGCTCACCTAATTACGCTGAGACAAGAGGCATAATCAGGACTGATTGCTTCCCTGTGAATAGATTCTTTGGGGCAAGAATATTGTCAGTGATACATTGTATCACGTCAGGAAACACATTTCTGCTTGCACCATGCCTGGTGATGATAAGGTTGAGTATCTGGTTAAGGTGTACATGACCAAATTTCCACTGTTGCCTATAAGATCCACCTTGTCCAATGTAGAGATTTACTTGAGGCATTTTCAAGCAAATTAATTCCATTCAGTGACTTAGTATTTTTCAAATGTCCCAGTCTCATTCGTCCTCTGCTCCCTTAGGGCTGGGCATCTTTGGACAGACAGTCACCTCTGCTTCTGTTTCCCATCAGTTCACAGGCTTTCCTTTTTCATGTAACCTCGTAAGCAGGCTGTGCACCCTGGAAGCAGGAAGCATGGAGAGAGTGGAGCGGCCTAGAGTTCAGCTGTCTAGTCACCGTGGAGTTGGCTGTAGCCACTTCTCTATCATTAATTATAATCACAGCTGTACCCTTTTACTGGTATTATGATCTCACTGCAGGCTTTTTGTTAATACTTTATTCCTGTGTACACACTCAGGGCACAGCATATTGTCCTCCAGGTGTGGGGGTGGAAAATCACCAGAAGGTATCAGGAAGAATGCGGACACCTTCCTTCGTTTTCCAGGCACCCATGCCTGCGCAGCATGAAACTGTAAACGAACCCAGCCTTCTGTGTCCGCTGGGAGACTTCTCCCGTGGACCACGCACCAGCGGACCTCACAGGTCTCTTGTGATCCTACGGACTCCGACTTCAAGGCCCTGGCTGTCATTCTGCTCCAGGAGGCAAACACAGCTTCTGAGTCGGGGGCAGAAGTTGATACAACTGCCTCAAGAGGCGGAGGAGCTCCCTCAAGGGCAGGTGGCCCCCGTGCAAGAGGAGCAGCCCCATCAGAAGATGTTTTCTCAACAGAGCATTCCAGTGGTAGTTCCCCCTTTTCTATCTTTATCCTTTTCGATAGTGACAGGATCCTGGCCTCCTGTGTTGTGGCAGGAATGTATTTTTGATGAGGGTAAGCATATTCACAGAGTCGTTTATATCCATCTAGTTTCGGGCCTTTGGTGCTCAGTTTTAACTGCTGGCACCAAGCACGAATGACATCCCTGTGGACCAGGTTGACAGGCGGCAGGACTTCAGGTAGAGGGGGGATGGGGATCCGCGTCGGTGTCTTCGGAGGTTTCACACCGGCACAGCGTTGTGATGTGTCTCCTGGGCCGCAAGCTGTGCTATTTTTTGTATCTCTTTTTCTTTTGGTCCCCTGTGCTGAGTTTTTTGCTTTCTCTGCTTCACCAGAAGTTCCCTGTCCCTCTTCAGCTTCTACTGATGTCAGTTTGCAACTCGTATGTTCTTCAGATTTCTCTTTGGAGTTGTTCTCCCTGTTTGTGCTCTCCATGCTCAGAAAGGTCAAGGTTGATAAAATGAAGACTCTCCTGACTTCTCTAGGTGGTGGTTTTGACCTAATTATTCATGTGATGACTTAATAGATTGATGCATTTGATATGTGTTTTAAAGATTATTCATTTTAATAGTTTTAAATGTCCTTTTAATAGTTCTACAAAAGGATTATTTTCTGTCAACTAATGTTATTAAAAACATTACACTAAATAATAAACACCTTAGTTTTATATTACATGGGTTGCTTAAATGTGTAAGTCCATTTCAAAAGTAAACCCATACATAATTCTTTCACTATTACGGAGGGATTTTGAGGGATCAACTAAAATAAACTATTTCAATTTGCATTCTGTTAGAACATTTTCCTTCCAAGCTATTTTCCACAGATAGAGTTAGTGTATAAATATTCAAGAAAAATGAGGATTTGTTAAAGGATTTGATGTTATAAAATGCACTGCACAATTCATTTAAAAAATCATGTCATATATTTTAATATTTAAAAATTAGTATTGTATAGACTTTGAGGGTGAGTATTCCTATTGCCTGATCTGAAATACAAAAATGTTAACAATTTTTGAGATGCTGTAGACCACTACTTTTCACCACAGCAGTTTCAATATAGCTATGGTTCTCCTATTAGAATTTCATACTAAACTATTTCTGTGAGTACTTCATACCAATTTTACTCATTTCAACATTAGTTTCAATTTCCTCTTTTGTGTGTGGAATAGTTAACCCTAATTTTATCATGATGTGATCAAGGAAGTCCAACTGTTGTTCAGTCACTCAGTTGTGTTCAACTCTGAAACCCAGTTGACTGCAGCATGCTAGGCTTCCCTGTCCTTCACTGTCTCCCGGAGTTTGCTCAAACTCATGTGTACTGAATCAGTGATGCCATCCAACCATCTCATCCTCTGTCGTTCCCTTCTCTCCCTGCTTTCAATCTTCCCCAATTGTGTATTGAAAGTGGAAAGAGACCTTGTTGTAGGTCTGTTTCTAGCATTGAAAAATAACAGCAAAAACAAAAATCCAGGAAGACATTTCATTTTGGACCAAGCAGTTCTAAAAGGAGAAAAACAGTTAATCAAGCTAAGGTGAAATCACAGATGGTTCTCACCATATATGTCAACTATTTTAAAGATTACATCAAAAGCTGGAAATAAACCTTTAAGCTGTTACGGTTGCTTACATTCTAGTCCGAAATAGAGAACATCATGGTTAACATAGTTTATGTGCTCTCTTTTAAGTTTGTCAAATTTTTTTTCTATTTTCAAATGTCAAATGTGATGTACTGATTGATTAAAAATTACTTTGTTACCTTCTTAGTACTCTACCTGCAAAAATAATTTTAAGCAACTGTTTATGATTTATGTATGCATCAGATACAATTTTGACTCCAAAGGATAGAAATCTAAACTTGTTTTAACAATAGTTTCAAGTCATGAAACAAATGGAGGAAGGGAAATATGATAAAGAAAAATACGTTAAAAGCATCTAATAAAAATTGCTTCCTTAGTATGTTTTATGTTTCTTGGTATTAAAATTGTTAATGTATTGATTTTGGAAATATCCACATTTTCTGAACTCAAATATAAGCATTTTTAACAATTCCTGAGGTACTAGAGACCATTACGTTTTACATTTGTTTCAATGTAGCTATGCTTTTGAAACTATTGGAATTTCCATCTAAACTGCTTTTGTAAGTACTTCTTCAGTCAGTTCAGTCACTCACTTGTGTCCAACTCTTTGAGACCCCATGAATCACAGCACACCAGGCCTCCCTGTTCATCACCAACTCCCAGAGTTCACTCAAACTCATGTCCATTAGTTGGCGATGCCATCCAGCCATCTCATCCTCAGTCATTCCCTTCTCTTCCTGCCCCCAATCCCTCCCAGCATCACGGTCTTTTCCAATGAGTCAACTCTTCTCATCAGGTGGCCGAAATATTGGAGTTTCAGCTTCAGCATCAGTCCTTCCAATGAACACCCAAGACTGATCTCATTTAGGATAGACTGGTTGGATCTCCTTGCAGTCTAAGGGACTCTCAAGAGTCTTCTCCAACACCACAGTTCAAAAGTGTCAATTCTTCGGCACTCAGCTTTCTTCACAGTCCAACTCTCACATCCATACATGACCACTGAAAAAACCATAGCCGTGACTAGATGGACCTTAGTCAGCAAAGTAATGTCTCTGCTTTAGAATATACTATCTAAGGTGGTCATAACTTTCCTTCCAAGGAGTAAGCGTCTTTTAATTTCATGGCTGCACTCACCATCTGCAGTAGTTTTGGAGCCCAAAAAATAAAGTCTGACACTGTTTCCACTGTTTCCCCATTTATCTGCCATGAAGTGATGGGACCAGATGCCATGATCTTAGTTTTCTGAATGTTGAGCTTTAAGCCAACTTTTTCACTCTCCTCTTACCAATAAATAAATAACATGACTTTTTAAAAGTTAAGTTTTTGGTTGTCTAACTTAAATATTTAATAGTATGATTTTGGTGAGCTGATTTAAATCGAATTTCTAAAATATGTTCAGTTCAGTCACTCAGTCATGTCCGACTCTTTGTGACCCCATGAATTGCAGCAGGCCAGGCCTTGCTGTCCATCACCAACTCCTGGAGTTCACTCAAGCTCACATCCATCGAGTTGGTGATGCCATCCAGCCATCTCATAAAATATGTAACTGCAACAAATTTATTGAGATATAATTGTTATATAATAAATCATATACAAAGTGAACAATTTGGTCAGATTTGAAATATGTATATGCAGAGCATACCATGAGAAATGCTGGATTGGATGAAGCACAAGCTCGAATCAAGATTGCAGGGAGAAATATCAATAACCTCAGATGTATGCAGATGACACCACCCTTATGGCAGAAAGCAAAGAAGAACCAAAGAGCCTCTTGATGAAAGTGAAAGAGGAGAGTGAAAAAGTTGCCTTAAAACTCAACATTCAAAAAACTAAGGTCATGGCATCGGGTCCCATCACTTCATGGCAAATAGATAGGGAAACATTGGAAACAGTGACAGACTTTATTTTGGGGGGCTCCAAAATCACTGCAGATGGTGACTGCAGCCATTAAATTAAGACACTTTCTCCTTGGAAGAAAAGTTATGACCAACCTAGACAGCATATTAAAAATCAGACACATTACTTTGCCAACAAAGGTTTGTCTAGCCAAAGCTATGGTTTTTCCAGTAGTCATATATGGATATGAGAGTTGGACTATAAAGAAAGCTGAGTGCCGAAGAATTGATGCTTTTGAACTGTGGGGTTGGAGAGGACTATTGAGAGTCCCTTGGACTGCAAAGAGATCCGAACTGTCCATCTTTAATGAAATCATTCATGAATACTCATTGGAAGGACTGATGCTGAAACTGAAACTCCAATCCTTTGGTCACCTGATGGGAAGAACTGACTCATTTGAAAAAGCCCTGATGCTGGGAAAGATTGAGGGCGGGAGGAGAAGTGGACAACAGAGGATGAGATGGTTTGATGGCATCACTGTCTCAATGGACATGAGCCTGAGTAAACTCCGGGTGTTGGTGATGGACAGGGAGGCCTGGCATGCTGCACTCGCAAAGAGTTGGACACGACTGAGCAACTGAACTGAACTAAAGTGAACTGATATTCTTGAAACCGAGAGCACAAAATAATGAAAAATTTTATCAACCCAAATATCCCTGCTACTTCCCACTCTGCAGGTAATCACTGTTTTATGCTTTTTTATCATTATATATTAGTTTGCATTTTCTACAATTTTATGTAAATTGAATCAAACAGTATGTGCTATTTTTAAATCTAGACTCTTTCAGCATAATTGAGATTTATCCATATTGTACATGTACCATTAATTCATTTTTTTAATGCCAAGTAGTATTCTGTTGTATTGATATATCAATGTGTGTTTATCCATTCACTTATTGATAGATATTTTTGAGTTGTTTACCATTTTTGATTGGAAACAATAAAGTAGCTGGAAACATTGCTGTACAAATATTTACAGAACCCTGAAGTCTCGTTTATTCGGGGCGATCGTGAGTGGAATGCCTAGAACACGTGACAGGTGTGCACTTATCATTTTAAGAAACTTCCAAACTGTTTACCTAAGTGGTTGCACCATTTACAGTTAGACTAGCAGTTAGATTTCCAGTTCCTCCACACCCTCATCAAACCTTGGTCAATAATTGGTCACTATGGTCTATTTTTCACATTTTAGCAGTTTTAACTGGTGTGTAACTGACTATCCTGGTGGCTCAGACGGTAAAAGCATCTGCCTACAATGGAGGAGGACCCAGGTTCGATCCCTGGATCAGGAAGATACCCTGGAGAAGAAAATGGCAACCCACTCCAGTACTCTTGCCTGGAAAATCTCATGGACGGAAGAGCCTGGTAGGCTACAGATCATGGGGTTACAAAAAGTCGGACACAACTGAGCGACTTCATTTTCACTTTAATGACTGATTATGGAGAAGGCAATGGCACCCCACTCCAGTACTCTTCCCTGGAAAATCCATGGACTGAGGAGCCTGGCAAGCTGCAGTCCATGGGATCGCTAAGAGTAGGACACGACTGAGCCACTTAACTTTCACATTTTTACTTTCATGCATTGGAGAAGGAAATGGCAATCCACTCCGGTATTCTTGCTGGAGAATCCCAGGGACAGGGAAGCCTGGTGGGCTGCCGTCTATGGGGTCACACAGAGTCGGACACGACTGAAAGGACTTAACAGCAGCTGCAATAACTAATGATACTAAGCATCTTCTCGTGTTTCTTTGCCATCTACATACCATTTTTGGTGCATTGTTTGTTCAAATTTTTTGCCTATATTTTAAATTGCATCCTTATTTTTGAGTTTTGAACGTTCTATAAATTCTGAATCTACAACCTTTATCAGTATATATGATTTGTAAATTTCTTTATTAATCATTGGCTTGCATTTTCATCCTCATAAGTGTCCCTTGAAGAAATTCAAAATTTTGAAGTTAAATTGATCAATTTGTTCTTTTACAGATCATGATTTTTGATGTCATATTTAATAACACTACATGATGCAAATTCATAAATATATCCTTTTTTCCCCTAAAATTTTCATAGTATTAAATCTATGACTTATTTTGGGTTAATTTCTGTATATATTAAATTTATGAATTGACATTCATATTTTGCACCTTGATATCTAATTTTTTCAGCATAATTTAGTGAAAATACTATGCTTACTCCTTTACATTACCTTTATACTTTTGTCAAAATTCAGCGGTTCATAAACAGGTAGATTTGTTTATGTAATCTCTTTTCTATACCACTGATCTATGTGCCTACTCTTCTATCAATACTACCTGTCCTGATGAGGTGGATGAAACTGGAGCCTATTATACAGAGTGAAGTAAGCTAGAGAGAAAAACACCAATACAGTATACTAACGCATACATATGGAATTTAGAAAGATGGTAACGATAACCCTGTATGTGAGACAGCAAGAGAGACACAGATGTATAGAACAGGCTTTTGGACTCTGTGGGAGAGGGAGAGGGTGGGATGATTTGGGAGAATGGCATTGAAACATGTATAATATCATATATGAAGTGAATCACCAGTCCAGGTTCGATGCATGATACAGGATGCTTGGGGCTGGTGCACTGGGATGACCGAGAGGGATGGTCCAGGGAGGGAGGAGGGAGGGGGGTTCAGGATGGGGAACACGTGTATACCTGTGGTGGATTCATGTTGGTGTATGGCAAAACCAATACAATATTGCAAAGTAATTAACCTCCAATTAAAATAAATAAATTTATATTAAAAAATACTACCTGCATTTCTTAACTATAACTTTACAAGTCTTGAAATTTGGATTGTTAGTTGTCAAATTTTGTTCTTCTTTTTCAATGTTGTTTGGGATGTTGTAGTTCTTGTTCATTTTCACAACAGTTTTAGAGTCAGCTCAATTTCAAAAAAAATCTACAATTTTGAAAGAGGTTGTATTAATCTATAGATAAACTTGTAAGATAATTAATATCTTAATAGCAATGGTTTTTACCCATGAACAAAGTATATTTCTATTTATTATATCTTCTTTGACTTCTGTTGGTAATATCTTGCATGTTTCTGTCAATTTTATCCCTACTTAGTATTTTTATTCTATAGTAAATTGCATTTATTTTTATTAATTTTGATTGAAGTATAATTTATGATTCTATATTAGTTTCTGCTCTGCAGCAGAGTGATAAGATATACATATTTCATTTTCCATTATAGGTTATTACAGGATATTGAATATAGTTCCCTATACTCTACGGTAAGAACTTACTGTTTATCTATTTTATATATAGTAGTTTTTGTATCTGTTAATCCCAAATTCCTAATTTATCCCTCCATCGGTATAAAGAAAAACAATCAGTTTTGTAAATTAATCTTGTTTTTTGCAAAAGTACTGAATTCATTTGCCAAATAGTTCTTAGGTAGATTTAACTAGATTTTCTACATAGGCAACATGTTGTCCACAGGCAACAGGATTCATTTCCAATCTGAATAACTTTTATTACTTTCTGTTGCCTAAATGCACTGGCTAGAACCACTAGAATCATGTTTGAATTACTACTGAGATATTTTTGTCCTTTAAAAATTTTTTTAATATAAATTTATTTATTTTAATTGGAGGTTAATTACTTTGCAATATTGTATTGGTTTTGCCATACATCAACATGAATCTGCCACAGGTATACACATGTTCCCCATCCTGAAGCCCCTCCCTCCTCCCTCTCTGTACCATCCCTCTGGGTCGTCTCAGTGCACCAGCCCCAAGCATCCAGTATCATGCATTGAACCTGGACTGGAGATGTTTCATATATGATCTTATACATGTTTCAATGCCTTTCTCCCTTTTTAAAAAATATATTTTCAGGATTAAAGTAGAGAAGGCAATGGCACCCAACTCCAGTACTATTGCCTGGAAAATCCCATGGATGGAGGAGCCTGGTAGACTGTGGTCGGTTCGCTAATAGTCGGACACGACTGAGGGACTTCATTTTCATGCATTGGAGAAGGAAATGGCAAGCCACTCCAGTGTTCTTGCCTAGAGAATCCCAGGGACAGGGGAGCCTGATGGGCTACCGTCTATGGGGTCGCACAGAGTTGGACACGAGTGAAGCGACTTAGCAACAGCAGCAGCAGCAGCAGCAGGTTTAAAGCATTATTTTTTTTACCATTATTGTGATGTTAGCTCTGTATCAGGTTGTAAAAGTTCCTTTCTATTCCTATCTTGCTTAGAATTTTTATGAGGATCAGATAATAAATTTTGTTAAATATCTTTTCAACAACGGTTATGATGACCATGTTTTATTTTCCTCCTTAAGTTTTTAATATGGTAAAATGCATTGATTAATTTTTAAGAGTTAAATCTATCTTCTATTCTGGGATAAATCCCACTTGATGATGATGTATGTTACATTGAGTTTGATATCATTTATATAATTTTGTTTATAATTGTGTGCCTATATTCATTAAGGTGTATGGCCTTTAGTTTTCTTTTGTTGCTTATATTTAATTTGATATAGGATGGTCTTGGCCTGATACAATGAAGTGGGAAATACTCTCTCTTCAGGTTTCTGGAATATTTTTTTGTGCGATTAGCATTATGTCTTTCTAAAACACTTGGTAGAAATCACAAGTGAAGAAATTTCATGTTTCCTGTGTGTGAAGGCTTGAAACCTTATAATTATTTATCTTTAATAGATAGAGGACTTTTCCATTTACCTATCCTTCAGTAAATATTAAAAATTAACTTTTGGTTTGATTGGTTCTTTGTTTGTTTGTTTGTTTGTTTTTCTAATTTCATTGGTTCTGACTTTGGTATTTATTATATTTTTTCTCTGATTACTTTGAGTTTAATTCTTTTTTGTTGTTGTTGTTGTTATTGTTGTTCCAGTTTCTCATAGTGGAGATTGAAGTTTCTGATTTTACACTTTGCTTCTTTACTAATAAAGACATTATAAATGTTCTCCTATTTCCTGGTTTAGCAGCATCTCACAAATCTGATAAATTGATGTTTTCAGTTTTATTCAGTTCAAAACATTTTCTTATTGGAAACATGATTTATTTATGTATGTTATTTAGTTTTCTCAATTATTTGGATACATTTTCTAGATGTCTTTCAATTATCAATGTATACTTTTGTGGTAACTGAACCTATTTTGTATGCCCTGAATTCTTTAAAATTATTGGAAAAAAAGAAAAGTATTATAGTGCAGAGTCTTAGTAAATTCTCTGGCAGTGCTTGAATAGAATGTATTCTGTTGAGTGGAATGCTGAATAAATGTCTTTTTTAATATAAATTTATTTATTTTAATTGGAGGTTAATTACCTTACAATATTGCATTGGTTTTGCCATACATCAACATGAATCCGCCACAGGTACTTGTGACAGATTCATGTTGATGTATGAATAAATGTCTTAAGGTCAAGTTGTTTGATAGTGATGTTCATATATACTGCATCCTTTTTGATTCTCGTTATAATTGTTATATCAAATAATGAGAGGATTATTGAAATCTCTTATTAGAATTGTTGATTTGTCTTTTTTGGCAGTTCTATGCTTCATGTATTTTGTAGTTATATTATTGGATGCATAAACTTATAGAATTACTATGTCTTTTGGATGAACTGACGTCTTTATTGTTATGAGATATCTTTCTTTGAGATAGTGAAGTACAGAGAAGCCTGGTGTGCTGTAGTCCATGGAGTTGCAAAGAATCAGACATGACTTAGCAACTAAACAACAACAACAACAAATACCTGTTAGTATTCTTTATTCTTATATCTGTTCTTCTAGTATAAATATGAAAATGAAACTCACTCAGTCATGTCTGACTCTTTGTGACCTCCTGGACTATACAGTCCATGGGATTCTCCAGGCCAGAATTCTGGAGTGGGTAGCCATTTCCTTCTCCAAGGGATCTTCCTGACTCAGGGATTGAACCCAGGTCTCCCGCATTTCAGGCAGATTCTTTACCAACTGAACCACCAGGGAAGATCTGGTGGTGTAAATATAGCCATTCTATATTTTTGGCTATTTTTTGCATAGTATATAATTTTCTATCATTTTAATTATTTGTATCTTTATATTTAAAATGTATTTTTTGTTAGCAGCATTATAGTAGTCGTGTTTTTTTTTAATCAAATCTGACAGTTTCTTCATTTTAATTGTTTAGACCTATTCAGTTTAATTTGATTATTGATATATTTATATCTGTTAACAATTTTGCTATTTGTTTTCTGTTTGTTCTTTGTTCAAATTTTCCTTTCACTGCCTTCTTTTAAATTGAACCTTTATGACTCAGTTTTGGGCTTCCCAGATGGTGCTAGTGGTAAAGAACCCTCCTGTCAATGCAGGAGATGTAAGAGACACAGGATTGATCCCTGGGTCTGGAAGATCCCTGGAGGAGGGGGGTTTGCTTAGAATTAGAATTGCTTTAGAATTATGCTGTATGTCTTTTAACTTTTCACAAATTTGTTCAATTGGTATTATACTAATTCTTATGCAATATAAAATATTTACTATTGTATACTTCCATTTTTCCTCTCTCATTAGCCATTATTGAAATATACTTTACTTTTTACTTGTATGTGTTATAAACTCCACATTATATTCTTTTATTTTGTGTAGTCAAGTTACCTTAAAAGAGAGTTAAATAATATGGAAATATCTTATATAATTAACCTGTTGTTATTTCTAGTTCTCTACATTCCTTCATATATACCCACATTTTTATCTTAGGTTTTATCTTTCTTTGCTTGAAGAACTTCCTTTTACATTTCTTGTAATGTTTGTCTGCTGGTAATAAATTCTTTCAGCTTTTGTGTGTCAAGGATATCTTTATTTTTGCCTTCAGTTTTAAAAGATATCTTCAATAGCTATATGTATATTTTTTTCTTTTAGCACTTTAACAATCCTCCTTTTTCCATATTTTATTTTCAATAGTTTGTATCGTGATTTCTTCATATTAACCGATCTTTTATTCTTCCATGTCTAATCAGATGTTTATCCCATTCTGTGCATTTTTCCATCACAAAGATTGTAGCTTTTATCTCTAGAAGCTTGATTTGAGCCTCTTTAATATCTTTCATGGGGCTTTCCTGGTGGCTCAGACAGTAAACAATCTGCCTGCAATGCGGGAAACCCAGGTTCAGTCCCTGGGTTGGGAAGATGCTCTAGAGAAGGGAATGGCATTCCAGTATTCTTACCTGGAGAATGTCTTGGACAGAGGAGCCTGGTGGGCTACAGTCCATGTGGCTGCAAAGAGTTGGGCACTAATATCTTTCATATCTAAACTTCAATGTTGAACATACAGAATATGATTCTAATACATTTTAAAATGTCATTTTATGCTAATTCTCACATCTGTTTCAGTTCTGGGTCAATTTCTATTAATTCATTATTCACCTCATTATAATTTGTTTTCCTGCTTTTGTGTATACCTGGTCATCTTTATTTGGACGCCATCATTTTACATTCACATTTTTGGCTGTTGGATATTCCCATTTTATCTGAGATTCATTTAACTTATTTAGAAATTGTGTGATCCTTTCAAGTCTCCCTTTTGTTATTTGTTAGACAAATTCAAAGTAATACTCCATCTAGGGCTATAGTCCCCACTGCTAAGCAAGATCTTCCTGAGTATTTTGCTCAATACCCCAGAAGTGTGAATTATTTCAGTCTTACTAGTGGGAACAAGTACTATTCCCAGCTTTATGTAAGCAACTGACAGCATTTTCTAATACTACCAGATGGCTTTTCACTGGCCTCGGATGGTTTCCTCGCACATACACTGATGAATAAGCTGAAGAATACATGAAGGAGATCCTCTGCTCATCCCCAGGGCTTTCTTTCTGTGTAGCTCTCTACTCTTCAACACTGTGTCCTGGAAACTCTAGCTATCTTGGTCTCTTTGGATTCCCATCTTTGTCTCCTCAACTCAGGGAGTTTTCAGGCTCCATCTAGATTGTCTCTCACTGTGTTTTGCCCTGGAAACTCCCTCAAGACTGTACAGCGTGGTAATCTTAGAGTTTACCTCATTCCACTCCTGTCTCTAAGGGATCACTATCCTTCAGTGCCTCAAATTCAGTTTTGTTTTATACATTATTTCTCTCCTTCTTTGCATTGTTTCAGATAGTATGGTAAAGTTGATCTCATTCACTCCATTTTGGGCTGAGGCAGAGTTTTTATGTAGTTTTAAAAGCCACACCTTAGACAAGTGATGAAGATGAACATATCTAGAGATGACTTGTGGATGTAGGCTAGATAGGGTAGGATGTGATAAGAAGAGCATGCACTTCACCTATAAATTCAGTTTAGTCTAGCCATTAGAGCAAACAAATAAACAAAACTCAAAGTGAAACATCAGACAAAATGAAGCTGGAGGACATTTTATAGTTTACTTGCATAGAATGACTCAAGACTGTAAAATAATAAAATTAGGAAAAGCTGAGAAACTTACAGAAGAAACTAAAGAAGCATAACAAGTAGACGCAATGGCACACCCTAGACTGGATCCTGGAGCAGAAAGAAGATGTCTACAGAAAAAACTAGTGAAATCCAAATAATGTCTGTAGTTTAGTATTTCATATTGTATTGTTGGAAGTTTTTAAATGTTGACAAATGTGAGATGGTAATATAAGATGCTAACAATGAGAGAACTGAGTGAGGAGTATATGGGGACTCTGCACTGTCTTTGTTTTTTCTGCAAATGTAAACTTATTCCAAAATTAAAAAAAAAAAAAAAAGCTTGTTAAAAAAAATAAATAAATAAAAAATAAAAGCCACAAGTGTGCTTCTGAGGATGTACTTTATGGAAACAGGTTTTGCCGGGAGCCAGTGTGAGGAATCCCGCCCGTGACAAGGTCATGAGGAAGCTGACATACGCAAGGCGTGCTCAGACTTCAGGGACCCCTCTGGAAATTCCTAAGCATGTACCCCAACAAAAATCTGCCAGCTTTTGTGCTCTGCTTTTCCACTCTTCTGACATTTTCTGGAAAAAGTCAATTTAGGGCTTTAGTCTTCTGCATTTGAAAGAGTGTTTCAATCCAAAAACCCCTCTGATGGCTTTCTAGCCTGCCTGCAGGACTCGTACAGCTGCGCATGTGATTGCTTGAGGCCTCCTGACCGCAGGAGGCACAGGAAGCTTAAAACATCCTAGGAATGTAGGGGCTTCCGAAGAGTCAAAATCTTTAGAATAGGACTGATTAAAGGTTTCATTTGTTGAGTCAATGCTTGCTGCCAAATTTTCATATCCTTATTTTTAGATATAGTTGGTATATAGAAAAACAAGTAGTAGACCTGGTATTAGCAACATTAGATCTTTGAGTTAAGTACCTTCTTTGTTATAACCCACTGCGCCTTTGTTCTATAGAGATGTAACTTTAGCGCTTTAAGGAGATGTAGATTAAAGAAAAACACTTCAGGGGAAACAAAATTAACATTCATTAAGGAAGAGAGCCAAAAAGTGTTAACAAGCCTCTTGGCCAGAAGATAATGTAAATCACCTGAGACCTCTTGTATACAAAATGATATACGGAAAGCATCTGGGTTGCGAACGCTACATAATTTTCTGTTACCCATTGATCTCCGTGTTTTATCAAAAGTATAAAAGGCCTTCTGAACAATAAAGGATGGGACCAGCTTCTCGGACCAGTTTCTCGAACTAGTCTCTCGGCCTGGTTTCTTGGGAATCTGGCTCCCCCCCGTGTCTCTCTCTCTCTCTTCTTCTCTCCCTTTCCCTCCCTCTGCTCTTTACTTTAATTTCAGGCTGAATTTCCATCTGGGGCGTGAGGCTCGCCAGGTCTACTTACTTGCCGCGGCTGTAAAGACCCGCGCGAAAGGGAGCTTAAGGCGAGGCACCCTTAGATATTCAAGCGGGCGCCGGTGGCCCAACGTAGATGGTGCAAATTCCTTGTCTGGAATTTTATTGGTCTTCCGCGTAAACCAAGCTATTCAGCCCTCTTCCTCCACTTAATCTTCTTACTACACTATAGTTTCTTAATCTAATCTTATATTAATAAATAAACAAGTCTTTCCACGCCAACACCGTCCACCCTTTGAATTCCCTGGATCCACCGGGGCTGGACCCCGGCAAGGTTTCAATTCAGAAATTTCAGGCTGGTTTGACTTCTCCAACCTTTGACTATTAAAGGGAACTTGTCGTAATTTTGATTCAAGGCAATATTTATTTATGCATAGTATTATTCTTTTGAAAATTTGACCTGAAGACATATACATAATCAAAGCTAATGCATTTTTTGAAGGGATTGACACAGTTTCATTATGTCATGTCCTATTGTTAGTTTTATAAATATGGGAAGAATTGCATAACATTTAATGGCCAATTTAAAATTAATGGTGGCTTTATTGGCCTAACTAGACAAATAGACATATATAATGAATTTAATTCAATTACATGAGATATAAAGGTCTTATTTGCATGTGGAAATTGAGCTTAATTTTTTAAATTGATGAAGAAAAGAAAAATGGCATAAATTATATCATACATTAAAATTGCACTATGGATGAAAGAAAATTATGTACAGGCACTGAAGGCAAAGAGTAACATTGTAATGCTTTAAACTAATGAGAATAACTAATAAATGTAATCACTACTCTACACTTATAGTAAAAGCTATGTGTATCAGAGTCAAAATTTTAAATCAGAAGATTATTGAAAGTAACACAGGACTATCAAATATATTTCCTCATACTATTTTTTAGATTCATGAAAATGTGGATAAAATAAAATGGAAAAACTGATAGCAGTAATTTCACAAGCAGACAATATAAAAATCTCCTAAATGTTACTGCATTCATTTGAACTAAATGATATTTCACTTCCTTCATGAGGCATAAATTTTGGACTTTTAATATTTTTTCCTATGTATGATGCACTGAAACATTATTTTGACTTAAATCACCAGGCATGTTCATTTTACAAATTGCAGAAAATAATTGGACAGACAGTAGTTAAGAGGAAGGCAAAGAATTTCATATATTAAATAAGAAAAAACTTTTAATTGCACTATGCTTCTGAAAATATAACAGCACATTATTTGTGCATATTATTGTTTAAAAGGAAAAATAGTCATGTAAACTGAGTTATAGACATACAGAAGATGCCCATTCCTTTGTTTTCCTTCTTATTCTGTATATGGATAAGTGAGTGAAAAAAGTCAGTGAGTTTAAACCCATCCTCTTTTATAAAATCAATATATAGTTTTAGGAATATGGATCATATTAAGTGGAATTTATATAATCAGTTATATAGCATTTCAATCTAGTATCTTAAAAGCTATTATTTAACAAAAAATATTCTTTGGCAAGTTGTGATTTTGAATTAAAGTATTTAGGTCATTATCTAAATAATTAAAATAACATATAACATATTTGCATACATGCATGCTAAGTTGCTTTAGTTATATCTAACTCTGTGCAACCCTATGGACTGTAACCTGCCAGACTCCTCTGTCTGTGGGATTCTCCAGGCAAGAATTCAGGATTGGGAACACATGTACATCTGTGGCGGATTCATGTTGATGTATGGCAAAACCAATACAATATTGTAAAGTAAAAAAATAAATAAATAATAAAAAAAAAAGAGAAAAAAAAAAGAATACTGGAGTGGGCTGTCATGCCCTCCTATAGGGGATCTTCCTGTCTCATGCATCCAACACGCATTTCTTATATCTCCTGCATTGGCACAAGTGCTCTTTACCACCCAGGGCCACCTGGAAAGCCCATAACTATTGAAATAATAGTTAATACTAACAGTGAGAAAGTAATAAGCATCCTCATTGAATATCTAAAAAAGAGATAAAATATTAAGTCCATTCAATTATCATTTTCTTAACAATACTTTGATACATACAAGCAATGAACTTTACTCATTCAAGGCTTAATGCTATGATAATACAAAAACTTCACTTAAATCTGAACTTAAATCATAAATCAATCATAAATCTTTCTTTTCAAGATTCTCAAAGACCAAAACAAAGCAAATAACATAAAATCTTAACAGCAAATGGCAAAAATCATAAGCAAGGAATCATTTCCAATATTATTAAAATTATACTCTCTACAGGGCAGGCTGTATATTTCAAAGGGAATTTTAATTTCAAAATGATAAACAAGTCAGTAATTAAAATACAGTTGTAATTTGTAGGAGTTTGAGATAAGAGATCAAATATGTTCCTATATGAGTATGAACCAAGTAAGTGTGAAGAAAGTTCCCATTATTCAGGAAAATCTAATTTTCATCTTGGAAAGACTACCAAATACTATTTATCTTCAATTTTTCCCAATTTTTTTAAACCCTGTTGATTTCAGAGTACTGAGGAGAAATATTACTCCAGTAGATCCCAATCAACTGAAGCAACTCACCCGCTCCTGGATCTTATATAACTTGATTGAAAAACATAAAGCTCCTGGATAGAACAAAGAAATTCATGCTTATCCCCAAAAGGAACAGTAATACACAAAAAAGTGACAGAGTTTGGTAGATATTTTCAGTACTAGGTCACTGTGTGTGTGTGTGTGTGTGTGTGTGTGTGTGTTAGTCGCTCAGTTGTGTCCAACTCTTTGTGATCCCATGGACTGTAGTCCACCAGGCTCCTCTGTCAGTGGGATTCTCCAGGCAAGAATGCTGGAGCGGGCTGCCATTCACTTCTCCAGGGGATCTCTCCAACCCAAAGATCGAACCCAGGTCTCCCACAACGCAGGAAAATTCTTTACCTGCTGAGCCAAAAGGAAAGACACTAGGTCACTCTGAAGGTTTAATTCTCTATCATTAAAATACTGAAACACTGATAATATAAAATAGAATATAAATTTAGGAATGAACGATGCTTACAGAAAATATCTTTAGAATAAGTGACAACAGAGTGGGGAAATTTCAGTGTAAAGAATAGACAATAGCTATTTGTGAAAACGGAAATATTTTCTTTTATCTGTTACTTATTTCATGGTACTCCTTTCACTATCCTTTTAGGAACTTTCCTTCCCATCAGTTCAGTTCAGTTCAGTCTCTCTGTTGTGTTCGACTCTTTGAGACCCCATGAATCGCAGCACCCCAGGCCTCCCTGTCCATCCCCAACTCCCAGAGTCCACACAAACTCATGTCCATCGAGTCGGTGATGCCATCCAGCCATCTCATCCTCTGTCGTCTCCTTCTCCTCCTGCCCCCAATCCCTCTCAGCATCAGGGTCTTTTCAAATGAGACAAGTCTTCTCATGAGATGGCCAAAGTATTGGAGTTTTAGCCTCAACATCAGTCCTTCCAATGAACACTCAGGACAGGTCTCCTTTAGGATGAACTGGTTGGATCTCCTTGTAGTCTAAGGGACTCCTAAGAGTCTTCTCCAACACCACAGTTCAAAAGCATCAATTCTTCGGTGTTCAGCTTTCTTCACAGTCCAACTCTCACATCCATACACGATCACTGGAAAAACCATTGCCTTGAATAGACAAACCTTTTTAGCAAAATAATGTCTCTGCTTTTGAATATGCTATCTAGGGTGGTCATAACTTTTCTTCCAAGGAGTAAGTGTCGTTTAATTTCATGGCTGAAATCACCATCTACAGTGATTTTGGGGCCCAAAAAATTAAAGTCTAAAACTGTTTCCACTGTTTCCCCACCTATCTGCCATGAAGTGATGGGACCAGATGCCATGATCTTAGTTTTCTGAATGTTGAGCTTTAAGCCAACTTGTTCACTCTCCTCTTTCACTTTCACCAAGAGGCTTTCTAGTTCCTCTTCACTTTCTGCCTTAAGGGTGGTGTCATCTGCATATCTGAGGTTCTTGATATTTCTCCCGGCAATCTTAATTCCAGCTTGTGCTTCTTCCAGCTCAGCGTTTCTCATGATGTACTCTGCATATAAGTTAAATAAGCAGCGAGACAATATACAGCCTTGACATACTCCTTTTCCTATTTGGAACCAGTCTGTTTTTCCATGTCAAGTTGCTTTCTTTTTTTTAATATAAATTTATTTATTTTAATTGGAGGTGAGTTACTTTACAGTATTGTATTGGTTTTGCCATACACCAACATGAATTGGCCACAGGTGTACACATGTTCCCCATCCTGAACCCCCCTCCCATGTCCTTCCCCATACAATCCTGTTGCTTCCTAACCTGCATATAGGTTTCTCAAGAGGCAGGTCAGGTGGTCTTTGATTTCATCTCTTTCAGAAGTTTCCACAGTTTATTATGATCCACACAGTCAAAGGCTTTGGCATAGTCAATAAAGCAGAAATAGATGTTTTTCTGGAACTCTCTTGTTTTTTCCATGATCCAGCTGATGTTGGCAGTTTGATCTCCGGTTCCTCTGTCTTTCCTAAAACCAGCTTGAACATCTGGAAGTTTACAGTTCACATATGGCTGAAGCCTGACTTGGAGAATTTTGAGCATTACTTTCCCGACATGTGACATGAGTGCAATTGTGCGGTAGTTTGAGCATTCTTTGGCAATGCCTTTCTTTGGGATTGGAATGAAAACTGACCTTTTCTAGTCCTGTGGCCACTGCTGAGTTTTCCAAACTTGCTGGCATATTGAGTGCAGCACTTTCACAGCATCATCTTTCAGGATTTGAAACAGCTCAACTGGAATTCCATCACCTCCACTAGCTTTGTTCGTTGTGATGCTTTCTAAGGCTTTCTTGACTTCACATTCCAGGATGTCTGGCGCTAGGTGAGTGATCACACCATCGTGATTATCTGGGTTGTAAAGATCTTTTTTGTACAGTTCTTCTGTGTATTCTTGTCACCTCTTCTTAATATCTTCTGCTTCTGTTAGGTCCATACCATTTCTGTCCTTTATTGAGCCCATCTTTGCATGAAATGTTTCCTTGGTATCTCTAATTTTCTTGAAGAGATCTCTAGTCTTTCCCATTCTGTTCTTTTCCTCTATTTCTTTGCATTGATCACTGAAGAAGGCTTTCTTATCTCTCCTTGCTATTCTTTGGAACTCTGCATCCAAATGGGAATATCTTTCCTTTTCTCCTTTGCTTTTCACTTCTCTTCTTTTTGCATCTATTTGAAGGCCTCCTTAGACAGCCATTTTTCTTTTTTACATTTCTTTTCCATGGCGATGTTCTTGATCCCTGTCTCCTGTACAATGTCACGAGCCTCCATCCATAGTTCATCAGGTTCTCTGTCTATCAGATCTAGTGGGCGAGAAGAGCAACCCCACGTCTAAGGATTGGCAGCTGGCCAGACACAGGAGGGCTGAGAGGAGCTACTCCACATTCAATGTCAGGAGGGGTGACCTCATCCAAGGTAAAAAGCAGCAGAGATATGCCACGTTGAAGGTCAGGAAGGGCGGCAGTGAGGAGATACCCTTAGTCCAAGGTAAGGAGCACTGGCTGCACTTTACTCGAGCAGCCGGGAAGAGATACCCCACATCCAAGGTAAGAGAAATCCAAATGAGACAGTAGGTGTTGCCAGAGGGCATCAGAGGGCAGTCACACTGAAACCATAATCACATAAAACTATCCCATTTGATCACACGGACCACAGCCTTGTCTAACTCAATGAAACTAAGCCATGCCATGTGGGGCCACCCAAGACAGACAGGTCATGGTGGAGAGGTCTGACAGAAGACCACTGGAGAAGGGAATGGCAAACCACTTCAGTGTTCTTGCCTTGAGAACCCCATGAACAGTATGAAAAGGCAAAATGATAGGATACTGAAAGAGGAACTCCCCATGTCGGTAGGTGCCCAATATGCTACAGGAGATCAATAGAGAAAAAACTCCAGAAAGAATGAAGGGAAGGAGCCAAAGCAAAAACAATAGCCAGTTGTGGATGTGACTGGTGATAGAAGCAAAGTCCAATGCTGTAAAGAGCAATATTGCATAGGAACCTGGAATGTTAAGTCCATGAATCAAGGCAAATTGGAAGTGGTCAAACAGGAGATGGGAATTGTGAACGTCAGCATTCTAAGAATCAGCAAGCTAAAATGGACTGGAATGGGTGAATTTAACTCAGATGACCATTATATCTACTACTGTGGGCAGGAATTCCTTAGAAGAAATGGAGTAGCCATTATGGTCAACAAAAGAGTCCGAAATGCAGTACTTGGATGCAATCTCAAAAACGACAGAATGATCTTTGTTCATTTCCAAGGCAAACCATTCAATATCACAGTAATCCAAGCCTATGTCCCAACCAGTAACACTGAAGAAGCTGAAGTTTAATGGTTCTATGAAGACGTACAAGACCTTCTAGAACTAACACCCCCAAAAAAGATGTCCCTTTCATTATAGGAGACTTTAATGCAAAAGTAGGAAGTCAAGAAACACCTGGAGTAACAGGCAAAGTTGGCCTTGGAGTACAGAATGAAGCAGGGCAAAGGCTAATAGACTTTTGCCAAGAGAATGTATTGGTCATAGCAAACACCCTCTTCCAACAACACAAGAGAATACTCTACACATGAACATCACCAGATGGTCAGTACTGAAATCAGACTGATTATATTCTTTGCAGCCAAAGATGGAGAAGCTCTATATAGTCAGCAAAAACAAGACTGGGAGTTGACTGTGGCTCAGATCATGAACTCCTTATTGCCAAATTCAGACTTAAAATGAAGAAAGTAGGTAAAACCACTAGACCATTCAGGTATGACCTCAATCAAATCCTTCACCAAATAACCCTTAAAACTTTTAGGAGTAGATATTCTCTAGTAACATGATATCTATAGCCATGATAAATTGAAAATACATTCCAATATCTTTCTCATAAGCATAGTCTATGTTTTTATACAATGGCTCTTTTAAAATTTCCTTGACTTGATAAATAATTGCAATAACACAACTTGCTGAGATATTTTCTACCTGAATTAGCGAATATTGAAATATATGTTTCTCTTTCAAATTTCTTATCTTCATTAAGCTGTGTCTGTTGATTTCCTTGCTTTTTTTACCTTCTGAGTTGCATCTTATAAAATTAACTGTTCTCCCAACAGCCCAATAACTCTCTGTTCATTTTCCAACTTTAAGATAATTTGTTTTAGACACAGTGTTATTTCAATTTAATTATACTAACAGATAGACAGTGAGATTCCAATATATCTTCATTTGTTTCTCTAAGACTCTCAGGTGGGAAAAAGCAAAACTCTAATTTCCTTTAATTCGTTAAAGGACAACCAGAACAAAAGTCCTCTATTGAAAAAAAATAAAAACAAATAAAGATGACCTCAGTGGGTTTGTGACATATCAGGCATATGAACACCCACAATTTGATGGACAGAACAAAGTTACCAGGACTTTGTGTAAAAGATTAATTGAATTAGTGTACCCCAAAGTGAGATTTTAAGATCATATACTGACTTAACGTTTAACATAAACTGTTTTTAAAACGTTCTGAAGAACTGGATAGGATCTCCCCCAGCCTATTTTAGCATATCCCAGAGAGATACATAGACCATGTCCTAGAATTAATGTGTATGAACCTTATATCCGTCAGAAATAATCTAGCTAATAGAGGAGTATTGTTCCAAGAATTTCCAATTTGAACAAGAAACAAAGGGTGACCTCTAAATCTCAGGGAACATAAAGCCATGCTATCAGAAAGAGTAGATTATCTTTTTAAAATGTTAAAACTAGAGGCATAATAGCAGTTGACAGACATCTTTAATTATGGGTCTTAGTCTAACTCAAGCCTGGAGGAACTAAGTATTCCCCTGGTGTCAGTAAAATTTGAATGCCATTAATCAATGATTCTTATCACTTGGACTGTGCAGCTCTACAGTAACATTCCAATGGTCAAGGACAACCAACAAAGGGAAGAGCAAAGAGTAAGATGAAGAAAAAGCCCATCTTAAAAGAAATAAAAATTAAATAGCTAAGGTGAAATATTTAGCTATCTCAAGAAAAGAATAGTGTGCCTGCGATTTTAGGCCTGTTGTCCTAATTAACAGACTGAGAATATTTTCTTTCGGTGGAGACATGTCCTTAACCCCAACTTTGCTATCACTCTTTCTCAAAAGCACCCTTATCAAAAGGGCCATTAAAAATGTTTCTACTCAAAAAGCTGATTTTTTCATGTGGTTTGTGTTTATTGCTCACATATTATGGTTGCTACTACTTTCTCACTAGAAATTTTTTAAGGGGAGAATTTAACACTGATTTCAAGCAATTTGCTTAAGCTTGTCTGACACCGAAAACATTCACTTATTCACACCAACTATCCCATTCAGCAATTCTTATTCACTGACAAATTTAGAAATAAGTGCTTACTACCTAAGCAGTTCATAAATATTCATTGATTTTATCAACAAACTAGGAAACTAGAATATATTTTAATAAAAAATGCATCTAAACATATCAAAATTACCAGCTCACATTAATGTTGTCTTTCCTATATAGGCTGGATTCTTTTTTCCTAGATATATTTGCTTTAAAATAATCAAGGGTGGAATTATCTTCAAATATTTGCATGGAGAACTGTGCTTAATTGTGTTTGAAGGTTGAAATAATGTATTGTATGTATTTGAACTGACTCTTGTAATAAAAATCCACTAACTGAAATAATATCATACATATGAGAAAGTGAAAGTGTGAAAATGTTAGTCATCCAGTTGTGTCCGACTCTTTGTGATCCCATGGACTGTGGAATTCTCCAGGCGAGAATTCTGGAGTGGCAAGAAGAAGGAATCTTTAGGCAAGAAGATTCCCTTCTCCAGGGAATCTCTCCAACCTAGGTATCAAATCCCAGTTTTCCTGTATTGCAGGCAGATTCTTTACCGTCTGAGTCACCCGGGAAGCCTTATTATACAACACAATAATATTTTTAATGATATCTTTTTTCACAACATCTACAGAAAATGCATCGTTTCAATAATGATCACTAAAGGAGGATTTTCCACCAAAATATAAAGGAATCAAGGTTCAAAACGTGTGTAATTCCAGGAGCCCTATACTTCTATAAGAGTGGTGGAGAGAAAGTATTTTTGAGTGAATAATTTTTTTTTTACTTTTCTTTTTTTTTAATTTAAATTTATTTATTTTAAAATTTGACTTCTTTCTAGGATTCAATTGCATTCATCAAAGATGGAAAAATATTATTTTAGATATCATTTACTGAACTCAACCCTTGACAAAAGTCTGGTTAATGCATGTCTAAAATGCTTTATTTCTTTTGCAGTTAGGAATTATTAAATAAGTCATAAAATTCTAAACACACAGTTAGGAGTAGCCTTAGAATTAATGCAGCACACACTATTAGGAACTTCTTCAACAGAATCCTTTGTAAGTGGCCATCTTATCCTTTGCTGTTTAAATTCCAGTATTGAGAATCTCACCACCTCATTAGATAGCTCATTCCATTTTATTAGAAAACCATGCCTTCTAGTGAAATAAAATCTGCTTGTGTAAACTCCACTCATAGGTTAATACTAATTACTCCTATACATTAGTAGGCTGTTTCAACATAATTAATTTTGCCTTTCATAAGTTTTTCTGGCAGCTCAACATGCACATAATTTTACTACATCTTATTATATAAAAGTTAATTGGAACAAACTGAAAAAGTTTCCAAAAGGTTTTCTTTCCTGCAAATTTATGCTGACAGTTAATTTAAATTTAATGATCACACACACACACGTGCACACACACACACAAACAAACACACCTTTGTGGGAAAGGGAAAGAGAAGTGAAAATATTTCCTATAATGAACCCGAAAGACTAAGTTCACCTAAGTTCTCTTTCCAGAACACTGTTTCTGAATATTTCTTCTAGAATTTCTTCAACTTTCAAATATTAAATATTTAGAGACCTAAGTCTACTTAAGACTAACCATAGAATGGCCACACAGAAGTTGTCCATGTGCATATAAATTTTATGCTTAGATTTTGTGTCTGAACACCATAACCACAGTGATATTTACACTATAATGACTGACACTGGAAAGACATTAGGCCAGTTTCAGAGCTTACCCACCATGCCCTGTAGTGCCAGCATCAAGGGCCAAGTCATGGCATCAAACCAAGTTCCAAGTCAAAATGAATACTTCTCACTGTGTTGGGAATTTTGTAAAAAACTAAGCTCTAAATGGGCTGGAGGTTGTGACAAGGACACCAGCTCTGTTGTATCTGGTATTTAAAGGCTACTGACTCCACTTTTCACTTTCAAGTTGTACCCCAAAGTTTCCTTCTCTTCTGATCAAGAAATAAAAAATGCCTCTCTGAATGCTACTGCTAAGTCACTTCAGTCGTGTCCGACTCTGTGCGACCCCACAGACAGCAGCCCACCAGGCTGCCCCATCCCTGGGATTCTCCAGGCAAGAACACTGGAGTGGGTTGCCATTTCCTTCTCCAATGCATGAAAGTGAAAAGTGGAAGTGAAGTCGCTCAGTCGTGTCCGACCCTCAGCGACCCCATGGACTTCAGCCTTCCAGGCTCCTCCGTCCATGGGATTTTCCAGGCAAGAGTACTGGAGTGGGGTGCCATTGCCTTCTCTGGTCTCTCTGAATAGCCTCTGTCTGAATAGTCTCCTCTTTTTCCCAAATATTTTCCCTTTGTGCATTGTTTAACCTGTTATTGTTATAGAATTCCATGACTGTATTTTCTCACAGTTCCTTAGGAGAAATTCTTTTCTTTTATTCTCTTCCTAATCTCTCTCTCTCTCACACACACACACATAAACACACACACACAAACACACAGTCACCACTACTATCAGATAAGCTTTGAAATTTGGTCATTTTTTATATTTAAATGAGTTTATACCCATCTCTAACAAGTTTTTCCTATCACTTTAATGCACTAAATATCCTATATTTCAGAGCTATCTATAGACTTTGGACTTATATAACATCTTTAAGAGTGTTTTGCCTTAAAAACTCCTCTTATTGGGTCTATTTTTTTCTATTTTCTTTCTAATTCCTGGATTTATTCTGAGATATTATTCATATGCATTAATAATAATCAGTTTTCCTACTATTTCATGAATTGCAACTTGCCTTCTGTCATTTCTAACATCTTCTTTTTAAATAGATCATCCACTCTTTTCCTCAATGGAAATTATTTGTAACTTGCCAAGTGTCTGAAGAACATCTAATCACCAACGTATCATGAATTTGCATAACACTAATGGAAGAACAGCAGTGGTAAAACTAACAAATTTTCTGGGAATCAAAATTTACAGAGTCAACTAAATCTTTATCATGTATCTTTCAATATAGACTCCTGGAATCTGTTTAAATGACTGAAATTAGTAAATGTACTAATTCCTATTTCACTTCCTTTTCACTTTCTCTACTATAAAGTTTAATTTCATTAATTGTTCCAGTTTTCTAGTTTTAAGAGCAAGTCTGAACGCTTTACAAGTGTACAGGTAAAAATGTTATGTGCTTTGGGGACCAATTAAACCAAGGTAATCAATAAAGATCCCCTTCATGGATCACAGTTTTGTTGTATCAAAGGGCCTTGCAGTTATGAAGGTATGAGCCATGCTGAGCAGGGCAGCCCAAGATGATGGGTGATACGGAAGAGTTCTGACAAAATGTGGTCCACCGGAGGAGGAAATGGGAGTCCACTCCTGGATTTTTGCCTGGAGAACCTCATGGACACAATCAAAAGGCAAAAATATATGACACAGGAAATAAGACTCCCAGATTGGAAGGTGTTCAATATGCTACTATGAAAAAGTGGTGGGATGATTTGGGAGAATGGCATTGAAACATGTATACTATCATGTAAGAATTGAATCGCCAGTCTATGTCCGATGCAGGATACAGCATGCTTGGGGCTGGTGCACGGGGATGACCCAGAGGGATGTTGTGGGGAGGGAGGTGGGAGGGGGGTTCATGTTTGGGATCGCATGTACACCTGTGGTGGATTCATGTCAATGTATGGCAAAACCAATACAGTACTGTAAAGTAAAATAAAGTAAAAATAAAAATTAAAAAAAAAGTGGAGGGAAAATACTAATTGATGCAGAAAAAATGAAGTGGCCGGGTTAAAGCAGAACGACAGTCAGTTGTGGATGTATCTGATGATGAAAGTAAAGCCCAATGCTGTAAAGAATAATATTGCATAGGAACTTGGGATGTTAATCCATGAACCAGGGTAAACTGAAAGTGGTCAAACAGGAGATGGCAAGAGTGAACAGCAACATTTTAGGAATCAGTGAACTAAAATGGATGGGAATGGATGAATTTAAATCAAATGACCATTATATCTACTACTGTGGACAAGAATCCCTTAGAAAAAAATGGAGTAGCCCTCATAGTAAAAAATGAGTATAAAATACAGTACTTGGTTTCAACCTCAAAAATGACAGAATGATCTTGTTTCATTTCCAGGCAAACCATTCAACGTAAAAGTAACCCAAGTCTATGCCCCAACCACTGATGCTGAAGAAAGTGAAGCTGACCAGGTCTATGAAATCTTACAAGACCTTCTAGAACTAACACACACACACACACACACACACACACACACACATATATATGCTTTTCATCATAAAGGATTGGGATGCAAAAATAGGAAATTAAGAGATACCAGGAATAACAGGCAAGTTTGTCCTTGGAGTACAAAACGAAGCAGGGCAAAATCGAATAGATTTTTGTCAAAAAAACACACTGGTCATAGCAAACACTCTTTTCCAAATATTCAAGAGATGACTTTAACCATGGACATCACCAGATGGTCAATATCAAATTCAGATTGATTATGTTCTTTGTGGCTGAAATGGAGAAACTCTACAGAGTTAGCATAAACAAGACCTGGAGCTGATTGTGGCTCAGATCATGAGCTCCTTATTGAAAAATTCAGGCTTAAATTGAAAAAAGTAGAGGAAATAACTAGGCCATTCAGGTACGACCTAAATTAAATCTCTTTCGATTATACAGTGGAGGTGACAAATAGATCCAAGGGATTAGATATGATTGACAGAGTGCCTTAAGAGATGTGGACAGAGGCTCATAACACTGTACAGGAGACAGTGACCAAAATCATCACAAAGAAAAAGAAATGCAAGAAGGCAAAATGGTTGTCTGAGGAGGCTTTACAAATAGCTGAGGAAAGAAGAGAAGCAAAAGGCAAGATAGAAAAGGAAACATATACCCAACTGAGTGCAGAGTTCCAGAGAATAGCAAGGAGAGATAAGAAGAACTTCTTAAAGGAATCATGCAAAGAAATATAGGAAAACAATAAAATGGGAAAGACTAGAGATTTCTTCAAGAAAAGAGGAGGTATCAAGTGAACATTTTATGCAAGAATGAACATGATAAAGGATAGAAACGCTAAGGCCCTAAAAGAAGTATAAGAGATTAAGAAGAGGTGGCAAGAATACACAGCAGAACTATGCAAAAAAAAGATCTAAATGACCCAGTTAACCATGATGGTGTGATCACTCACCTAGAGCTGAACATCCTGGAGTGTGAGGTCAAATGAGCCTTTAGAAGCATTACTACAAACAAAGCTAGTGGTGGTAACAAAACTGCAGTTGAGTGATTTAAAATCCTAAAACATGATGCTGTTAAAGTGCTGCACTCAATATGCAAGCAAATTTGGAAAACCTAGCAGTGGCCACAGGACTGGAAAAGTTTGGTTTTTATTCCAACCTCAAAGAAGGGTGATGCCAAAGAATGTTCAAACTACCACACAATTGTACACATTTCATATGCTATCAAGGTAATGTTCAAAATCCTTTAAGCTAGGCATCAGCAGTACATTAACTGCTGAAAACTCCAGGTGTACAACCTGGATTTAGAAAAGGCAGAGGAACCAGAGATCAAACTGACAACATTCATTGAATCATGGAGAAAGCAAGGGAGTTACAGAAAAACATCTACTTTTGCTTCATTGACTAGGCTAAAGACTTTGACTTTGTGAATCACAACAAATTGTGGAAAATTCTTCAAGAGATAGGATTACCAGACCACCTTACCTGTCTCCTGAGAAACCTGTGTGCAGGTCAAGAAGCAACAGGTAAAAACGAACGTGGAAAAACTGACTGGTTCAACACTGGGAAAAGAATAAGAAAAGATTGTATATTGCCACCCTGCTTATTTAACTTATATGCAAGCATCGTGTGAAATGCCAGGCTGGATGAATCACAAGCTGGGATCAAGACAGTTAAGTTAAATATAAACAACCTCAGATATGCAAATAATACCACTCTAATAGCAGAAAATGAAGGGGAACTAAAGAGACTCTTCATGAGGGTGAAAGAGAGTGAAAAAGCTCGCTTGAAGCTGAACATTAAAAAAAAACAAAACTAAGATCTAAGGTCCTGGCATCCTGTCCCATCACTTCATGGCGAATAGATTGGGAAAAAGAGGAAATAGTGCCAGCTTTTATTTTCTTAGGCTCCAAAATCACTGCAGATAGTAACTGCAGCCATGAAATACAAAGATGTTTGCTCCTTGGAAGGAAAGCTATGACAAACCTAGACAGTATATTAAAAAGTAAACACTTCACTTTGCAGACAAAGATCCATATAGTTAAAGCTATGGTTTTTCCAGTGGTCATTTACCAATGTGAGAGTTGGACCTTAAATAAGGCTGAACACTGAAGTATGATGCTTTTGAATTGTGGAACTGGAAAAGACTCTTGAGAGTCACCTGGACGGTGAGGAGATCAAATGAGTCAATTCTAAGGGAAAGCAACCCCGAATATTCATTGGAAGGACTGATGCTGAAGCTGAAACATTGGAAAAGATCCTGATGCTTAGAAAGATTGGAGGCAGGAGGAAAAGGGGCAACAGAGGATGAGATAGTTGGATGACATCACTGATTCAAACGTGAATCTGAGCAAACTCTGGGAGATGGTAACAGGGAAGCCTGGTGTGCTGCAGTCCATGGGGTTGCAAAGAGTTGGCCAGGACTTAACGACTGAACAGCAACAACAATCAATAAAGAGAGTTAAAACTGGATTTCTCTAGTCAGACTTCTTGGGCTTGAATGCCAGCTCCATTACTTCCTAGGCTGGTGATCTTGAGCAATTTACCTGGTGTTTTTGGGCTTCAGTTTTTTTGTTTTTTTTTTTTTTTAATCCTGAAAGATAGGATTTACAGAAATGTATTTCATAGGGCTCTTACGTTACACACATTCAAGTGCTTAGATTAGTACTCGGTATATAGTAAGAACTTAATAAACCTTCTTATTACTCTTTTTACACCCTCTAAGTGCTTGACCATCAGATGGATTAAAGTGTAATACAGTAACTAAAATAAAATATAAACCGAATAATTCACACCAACAATCATTCTCAAAATGATTATAATGATTTTATGAAATACATGAAAAACAGGTAATTTCAGTTTTCAGAAAAAAATGACTAAACAGAATTAATTGTTGGCAGAATTTGAATTTATTAATTCATCTTTACTAATTCAAAATTACTAAACAGTGTAGAAAATATAACATTCATTACCATTTAAACTAGGCACCACTTAATCAGATTAAAATATTTATGTATATATACTATACTTAAATATTTGATTCATTTGCTCCTATTTAACTTTTGTTCACAAGCTTATACAATTCATTCATTCCCTTATTCTACCATGGCATTTGATCAATTCCATAACATTCTAGAGCAGTGAATTCTGTAGGTTGAAATATAATATTTAATGCCAATTTCAAGGATATTGTATCAGATCACAATACTTGAAAAGTCAACAGCATTTTGTATCATTTTTGGAGCATGTATCATTCATTATGAACTCTTACACATGTTATTTACATTCTCAACTAGGACATGCCAGTCATTCAATTCCCGCTATAAAGACATTTCCACACACATCAAACAACTAATTGTTAAACTGCTATTTGAGAGTTTGAGAGTGTCTTAAAGTGTACTGTCTAGGCAAAGTCCTGTTAAATTTAAACTTCAGTGAGACAGCAAAAGAGACACAGATGTATAGAACAGTCTTTTGGACTCTGTGGGAGAGGGAGAAGGTGGGATGATTTGGGAGAATGGCATTGAAACATGTACAATATCATATAAGAAGAAAATCGCCATTCCAGGTTCGATGCAGGATACAGGATGCCAGGAGCTGATACTCTGGGATGACCCAGAGGAATGGTATGGAGAGGGAGGAGGGAGGGGAGTTCAGGATTGGGAACATGTGTGCACCTGTGGCGGATTCATGTTGATGTATGGCAAAACCAATACAATATTGTACAGTAATTAGCCTTCAATTAAAATAAATAAATTTAAATTAAAAAAATAAACTTCAGTAAGTGTAACAAAATCCTTATTTTCTTCCTCTCGGCCTAATATTTGCATTCGACTTAGGCTACAGTTTTGTTTTTTTTTTCTTGATTTACAGTAACTATATACTCCATCAAGTCTGATGAAATTAATCATAGTCCTTTTAGCATCTTCTCTATTCAAAGCAATCACTTCTTATATAATATATATGAATAAATGATGCTCCTTTGCATAATATAAGGCTATGTTTTTACTATAGGTGCCTGCAAAGAATTCAAACCGCAAGAGTCAAGTTTCATTACGTTTTTCATTTTGTAAAACACCAGGGTAAATAGTGCAGTCTTATGTGCATAATGAGAGAAGTGTTACTCAGTGCAACAGTCAAGAACATATTCACAGCCTACTGTCAGTAGTGAGTACAGATAAGGGGAATCACTAAAATAAATCTTGAAATTTAATTTCCAGTCTAGGTGTCTACTTATCTCAACTTTTTTTATTTTTAACTGAAAAAATAAGTGCAGAGAAATGTATGTACTTTTATCTGGCCATTTCTTTTGACTATAAATTAGACTAAGTTTAACTTTTGATGGTGGACAAATTATTAATACTCTCCTAGTAAATATGGGCCCTTAATAAAATACTTCCCCCTTCAAAATCTTGTGAATTATGAAGCCTACTCAAGTCTAAGCCAATGCCTAATTAAGTAGTAGATCAGAACCTGAAAACAGATTCTGTAGGTGTTACACTGCCTCTCTCTGTATTCTCAGTATTTTTTTTTTCCTCCATCTTCCCCATCAGCAATGAGGGAAATTCTCAGAAAGGTTATGACAGATATCAAAGATATGCTGCATGAGCTTCAGTTCAGTTCAGTTCAGTAGCTCAGTCGTACTCTACTCTTTGCGACCCCATGAACTACAGCACGCCAGGCCTCCCTGCCAATCACCAACTCCCGGAGTTTGCCCAAACTCATGTCCACTGAGTCAGTGATGCCACCCAACCATCTCATCCTCTGTTGTCCCCTTCTCCTCCTGCCCTCAGTCTTTCCCAGTATCAGGGTCTTTTCAAATGAGTCAGCTCTCCACATCAGGTGGCCAAAGTACTGGAGTTTCAGCTTCAACATCAGTCCTTCCAATGAACACCCAGGGCTGATCTCCTTTAGGATGGACTGGTTGGATCTCCTTGCAGTCCAAGGGACTCTCAAGAGTCTTCTCCAACACCACAGTTCAAAAGCATCAATTCTTTAGTGCTCAGCTTTCTTCACAGTCCAACTCTCACACCCATACATGACCACTGGAAAAACCATAGCCTTGACTAGATGGACCTTTGTTGACAAAGTAATGTCTCTGCTTTTTAATATGCTGTCTAGATTGATTATAGCTTTTCTTCCAAGGAGCAAGTGTTTTTAATTTCATGGCTGCAGTCACCATCTGCAGTGACTTTGGAGCCCCAAAACATAAAGTCAGCCACTGTTTCCACTGTTTCCTCATCTATTTGCCATAAAGTGATGGGAGCGGATGCCATGATCTTCGTTTTCTGAATGTTGAGCTGTAAGCCAACTTTTTCACTCTCCTCTTTCACTTTCATCAAGAGGCTCTTTAGTTCTTCACTTTCTGCCATAAGGGTGGTGTCATCTGCATATCTGAGGTTATTTGTATTCTCCTGGCAATCTTGATTCCAGCTTGTGCTTCTTCCAGCCCAACGTTTCTCATGATGTACTCTTCACATAAGCCAGTGCAGGAACAGTGGCTGTGTGGCGCAAGAGTGACAGAGAGGATCTACCCCATGTCCAAGGTCAGGAGCGGCGGCCGAGAGTAGATACCCTGTGTCCAAGATCAGGAGCCGTGGCCATGAGGAGATAACCCACGTCCAAGGTAAGGAGCAGTGGCTGTGCTTTGCTGGAGCAGCCGTGAAGAGATACCCCATGTCCAAGGTAAGAGAAACCCAAGTAAGGAGGTAGGCGCTGAGAAAGGACATCAGAGGGCCGACAGACTGAAACCACAAGCACAGACAACTAGCCAATCTGATCACATGGACCACAGCCTTGTCTAACTCAATAAAACTAAGCCATGCCATGTGGAGCCACCAAGACAGACAGGTCATGGTGGAGAGGTCTGACAGAATGGGGTCCACTGGAGAAGGGAATGGCAAACCACTTCAGTATTCTTGCCTCCAGAATCCCATGAACAGTATGCATGAGCTTAGACAAATCTTTTCACTTATGTGTTTCCTGGGATTCCTCATCAATAAAGTGAAAGAATAAGACAAGGAAGCTCTTCTACTTTCATGAGGCTAAATTCACTGCCATTTACCTTGTTTACAATATCAATCATATCACAGTATTTTTTTTTTAGGATATTTTTTTAATCTGCTTTGAAAGGCAGGATGCTTGATGGTTGAGAACACGACCTCTAGATCCAAGAAGCCTGGATCCTTTGATTACCACTTACTAGTTCAACCAATTATCTAAACTCTCTGTTCCTCAGTTTGCTTATCTATGAAATGGGAGGATAATGGAATCGATAACATACAATTATTGTGAAAATTAAATGAATTAGCATATTAAAGCATTTAGAAAAGTCCTTGACACTTAGATAGATGGTGAATTCGTTATGTGAGCTACCTGCTAATGACAACAACCTGGAATCAAATTGACATCACTACTTTTCTGAGAGATTTCCAAAGACTCCCTTGCATTGAAGAACATTCAGATATTCTGAACAAATATGTGGCATGCTTATGTGTATTAATTTTCTGTCAATTTCCTGTCACTGCTGTAACAAATCACCATAGACCAGTGGTTTAACAAAATCTGTATTATAGACTAGTTTAACAAAATCTATATTATAGTTCTGGGGGTCAGAAATCCAAAATGGGTCTTGCTGGGCTCTAAAGGCAAGGTGTCAGTTGGGCACTGTTCCTTTCTGGAGGCTCTTGGGAAGAATCCCTTTCTAGTTTCCTGGGCCACTCATATCCCCCTTTTCTCCATTTTCAAAGCCTGTAGAGGTCAGAATGCCCAACTTCCCATCACCATGATCTCCTGATCTGTCCATCTCTTCCACATTTAATTCCACTTTTGATTGCATGGAATTCACCTGGATAATTCAGGCTACTATGCCTATCTTAATATCATCTGTTTAGCAACCTTTATTCCATCTGCAAATTTAATTAGCTTTTGTTACCTAAAGTTTCACATTCACTGATTCCAAGGATTACAACATGAATGTCTTTGGGAGGACATTATTCATCATAGCACAGCATTTATTTTTTACATTGAAGCCCACAAAATATGAGTTAGTTTTTTCATTTGTATTAATTCAAGAACATGTTTCTTTTGACTTAGAATTTCCAGGAAGTGTTCCTTCTTAGAGTCTATGTGAAATTGCAGATCCTCTGAATCTGGTTTAAGAATTAGTAAGACATAACCATTGCTTGCTTTTCCTAAATGTTATATGTAACAAGTGTTTTTAAGCTCTGAAAGATATTTGCAATAAAGATCTAAGGTTCTATCATCCAGAATATCTTAAGACTTTCTACTATAGTCTCAAAGTTAAGAGCATGGATTCTAGAGATAACTGACTGTGTTGACATCTGAGATTTATCACTTACTAATTGCTTTATCTTCACCTAACTATGCTATGCCTCAGTTTCCTAATCTGTAAAACAGAATTCAAAATATTTCATAAATAATATATGTTAATAGAACAGAGTCTGACACTCAGTTAAGTGGTATATACATGTTTACTATTATTACCAAGTTATAATGAATGTTGAAGTTATTTAAAATAAATTAGTAAAATAATAGTAATAGATCTTGACTGATTTTACAAGTACTAATTTAAGATCATGGCATCCGCTTCCATCACTTCATGCAAAGAGATGGGGAAATAGTGGAAACAGTGGCTGACTTTATTTTTCTGGGTTCGAAAATCACTACAGATGGTGACTGCAGCCATGAAATTAAAAGACACTTGCTCCTTGGAAGAAAAGCTATGATCAACCTAGACAGTATATTAAAAAGCAGAGACATTACTTTGTCAACAAAAGTCCATCTAGTCAAGGCTATGGTTTTTCCAGTGGTCATGTGTGGATGTGAGAGTTGGACTATAAAGAAAGCTTAGTGCCGAAGAACTGATGCTTTTGAATTGCGGTGTTGGAGAAGACTCTTGAGAGTCCCTTGGACTGCAAGGAGATCCAACCAGTCCATCCTAAAGGTGATCAGTCCTGGGTGTTCATTGAAAGGACTGATGCTGAAGCGGAAACTCCAATACTTTGGCCACCTGACATGAAGAGCTGACTCACTTGAAAAGACCCTGACACTGGGAAAGACTGAGGGCAGGAGGAGAAGGGGACAACAGAGGATGAGATGGTTGAATGGCATCACTAACTCAATGGACATGAGTGGGTGGACTCCGGGAGTTGGTGATTGGCAGGGAGACCTGGTGTGCTGTGGTTCATGGGGTTGCAAAGAGTTGAACACAACTGAGCGACTGAACTGAACTAAATTATATTATAGAACACAGGCTCATTTAAAAATGTAAATTTTATATGCCCATGTGTAATGGAGAATATGGACTAAAATAAAGGCCACTTCTATATGACAGAAAACATTGAGTCATAAAATGGTTGAGATATTATCTGCTACCATATTCAAATGAAAGAGGATCAAATATTTCTAAGGAGAGAGATGTTCTTTTTTTTTTTTTTTTTTTGAGAGATCTTCTGACAGCAAGTTTGTAAATGAAAAATTTATCCACAGACCAATCATCACTGAAGGGGCTCTGTGGCAAATTTTATTAGTAACTTTCTGGGTGATATTTTGAGTCTGTCTGGAAATCTACATAGTTAAAGGCATTTGTAGATCCAAAATTTTTCAAGTGTGTGGTATTGGCAAACACCCATATTATTAAATTACAAATTAGGGTAACTGGCTACTTAAGTCTCAGTTGAGATTTACCTAAAATTGAAGGTCTGCTAATGAACAGGTGAAAGAGAATTTACATGATCCCATGATTCCTGACATAATTTTTCAAATTATGTGCATTGTAACAATAAAATTATAGTTAATGAGAGGAAAAAAAAAAACCCTAAAAGATAAATACATTTTTCTCATTACTCTATTATGTTCATTCAAAAATGTAAATAATATAGACTAAAATATCTCAATTGTCAAGAAAGAATCAGAAAGCAAATTTTAATAAGCATAAATGCCTACATATTTTTCATGTTGCCTGTTATTTCTGTTAATCTTACTCTTAGCAATTCAGTAGGCAATTTGGGATCATTTTACATATTGACTTTCCTTTTAAATTTAAAGACTTATACTGACTGAGCAAAATTCTTTTTAAAATTTCATTGCCTTTTCTTTGCAATTGTTTACTGAATACAAAATATACTTTTGAATTATTTTGCATAGAAGGGACTTACTGAGGGCTCTAGAGAAAATGCTTCTGGCACAATATAGTGCAACCCTATTTTATCCACCATTGCACAAAACATCTATAAATGGCCCCAGTGCTTGCCCAGTGCTATAGGGCTCATTACCATTATCCCTGAGCTGTGGTTTCTTCAAATGCTCTGCTAATCGTTCTGTGCTCTAACATGCTCTGGGGGAAAGTCTAAATGTTCCCATAAAGTCAAAGAGGAGTCCTGCTAATGAAATTAAGTGAAGGGAATAAAATGTGATTTTGTCAATGTAGACCCCTTAAGCTAAACTTTGGAAGGTAATGCACATGGATTATTCAGTAGAAAAGCTTTTAATTAGTGCTACTTTACACTTACTCCATAAAGGGCAAAAAGAATCAAAACAAGCCATCAGGCTTGTTGAATGTGTAACTAAGCAAATTTTCAACAAGCTGAGTTCACATTAGTTATCTGCTTGAAAAGTACCTAATTTAAAACAAGTCACAAAGAGTGTCTAATCAAGTTATTTCAGAGGAAACATAATTTGTTCCTTTAATATTAATAATAATAAAAGTTATTTTTAACCAAATTTAATTCTAGTTATTTCTATTGTTAACTTCTTTCTTTTCCTGAGTAGATTCTCTTTTTCTCATTACCTCACTCTTTAGTTCTGGTGGTGGAGTGTAAAGTGCATTGAAAACACTGATTTCTAAAAGATTTGGTAACGACATAGTGACAGAGAGAAAAATATGCAAATACTCAGCCTCTGCCTCAATTTTGATTTCTAACCAACCCAAAGTGTTAATGCAATTGCTTTAATGGACAATTGTCTACAGCTTGTAAATCTGAATCAACCCATATCACTCTTAGAGTGCAGTGCCCCCAAAATTATTGACTCAAATATTGTCTCTAAAAATAAAGATAATCCTTTTTTGAGACTTCAAATTTAATTTAAAGACTGTATGTAAGTGACACTAGGTCAGTGCTGCCATCAGCTGAATGCCAACTGACCTTGACAGCTCTGACATTTTAAAAAGGCAGTTGGTAGTGATTGACTCACCAGAGAACAGCTCATTACTTATAGTGCTATCTCTTACTGAACTGAGTTGATTCTGACCTAAGTAGTTTTCATCTGCACCTGAGCAGTGTAGAATTACAGACCCTTATTGAATTGAAAAGTAATCTGTTCCTTTGTATTCTCTAATTTCAGGCTTTCATTTTTTTTCAGTCTCCCTGAAGGATTTATATCCTCTCCTAAGGGTGATATTCTATCAACAGTGTCCCAGGGGAAGTATCACTGGTTTGTGCACGTCTCTTAAGTTTGTATTGTCCTGAGTTTTATTCTGTGAATTAGACATTATCTTAATATTTGAGGAGAGAGAATCAGAATACCAGTCCTTTTTGGATGAAGTCATTTATCATGTTCAGTTCAGTTCAGTTGCTCAGTCGTGTCCGACTCTTTGCAACCCCATGAACTGCAGCACACCAGGCCTCCCTGTCCATCACCAACTCCCGAAGTCCACCCAAACTCATGTTCATTGAGTTGGTGATGCCACCCAACCATCTCATCCTCTGTTGTCCCCTTCTCCTCCTGCCCTCAGTCTTTCCCAGCATTAGGGTCTTTTCAAGTGAGGCAGCTCTTCCGGTTAGTTGGCCAAAGCATTGGAGTTTCAGCTTCAAAATCAGTCCTTCCAATGAATGCCCAAGGCTGATCTCCTTTAGGATGGACTGGTTGGATCTCCTTGCAGTCCAAGGGACTCTCAAGAGTCTTCTCCAACACCACAGTTCAAAAGTATCAGTTCTTCGGCACTCAGCTTTCTTCATAGTCCAACTCTCACATCCATACATGACTACTGGAAAAACCATAGCCTTGACTAGATGGACCTTTGTTGGCAAAGTACTGTCTCTGCTTTTTAATGTGCTGTCTAGGTTGGTTATAAGTTTCCTTCCAAGTAGTAAACATCTTTAAATTTCATGGCTGCAGTCACCATCTGCAGTGATTTTGGAGCCCAATAAAATAAAGTCAGCCACTGTTTCCACTGTTTCCACTGTTTCCCCATCTATTTGCCACAAAATGATGGGGTGGCCATGGTAAATTAAAAAAAAAAAATCCCATACCTAAATCCATAAAACTCAGGTTTATTTTCCATGCAGTTTAATAAAGCAAAAATTCCATGAAGTAATTGAGCACTTTCCTTGATTAAAAGTGGAAAATCCGCCACTAGTACAAAATATGAAAAAACGTTTTTGCAGTAAATATCTCCATAGCAATATTCCCTGAACACATTTCAGACCCAGTAGAATGCCTCTTGATCAACTAAAGCTTGATTCACATCAAGCTCACAATTACCTACCATTATTAGATATCTTTTTCCTCTTATTTGCCAATGTTTAGATATCAGTAAAGTTATATTCCTCTGATTAACATATATTTCTGTACTGGAAAAATTATGCTTAAAATAAGTATTTGAAATGAAATTTCAATAATAATATGACTCATTCCATTTGTGCTTTGTTGTTTTTGTTTGGTTGCCAAGTCGTGTCTGACTCTTCATGGGATTCTTCATGGAATTCTTACCCAGAAAATGTGAAATACCTTTATATGTGGTCTCAAGAAAAAATATATATATATATATTGCCAAGAAAGGGTTTAAGAGACTGAAAGCAACAAAATTCACAGTGATATTAGTGGTAGAGTCACAACTAACTTCAATGCCATTTTTGTGTACAACCCACCAATGTAAGGGTAAGTATGGTGTCCTATCATTATAAGAATAGTAATTACAACCCTTAACTCTCCTACCCCATCCCTCAGGCACATGCACACACAAACATATACACAGCATTGTAAGGAGACTTAAGATTGACTATTTACTAAGCAATAATTTTCTTGGAAGGCTTTCCTGGTGGCACAGTCAGCAGAGAAAATTCACCTGCAGTGCAGGAGCCTGGGTTGGATCCCTGGCTCAGGAAGATCCCCTGGAGAAGGAAATGGCAACCCACTCCAATATTCTTGCCTAGGAAATCCCATGGACAGAAGAGCCTGGTAGGCTATAGTCCATGATGTTGCAAGAGTTGGACATTACTTAGCAACTAAACCACCGCCAGCACCAATTTCCTTGATGGAAAGACTAAAAAGCTGACTTAAATGAGGTAATAATATAACACAATAAAAGAAATCAAGTAGGGACTTCCTTGGTGATTTAGTGGTTAAAACTCTGTACTTCCAACTGGGGAGGGGCATGAGTTTGATACTTGGTCAGGAAACTAAGATTCCACATGCTAAGTGGCATGGCCAAAAGATTAAATGAAATAATAATAAAAAAAGAGGAGAAATTATTTTAAAAAGCAATCAGGTTATAAGGTAAGTGACAAGTAAATATTAAGAAAGAAATCTGAGCAGAGATTAAATGTTGATTAAATACAGCTATGAATGAATCAACAAATTTAGATTCAAATGTGTTTAAGAATTAATTAATCAAATATCTCAAGTCACATTCTGTCTCTCTTCAAAGTACTTAATTCCATATATTAAAGGTAATACTCATTTTATTGGAAGGCCAATTCTGTAGGGCAAGGTTCTATGCTCAATAATAGTTCCTAGATACTCCTTTTCCCTACAAGATAAGTTTAGGAATAAACACTGTATTTTAATCTTTATGTTCCTTCATTTGCTAATATATCAAAGCATAATGAATGAAAAAAATAACAATAAAAGTAGGATATCAAGGCAAACAATTTTAATTCAATACCCTACTAACAAAAAGGAGCTTATAGTTAGGACTTTATTTTACTAGAATTTTATGGATGAGAACCTGAGTTCTCCATGTGATTTACATTAAGAAACTAGCAAAAGTTTGTATGTTTGCTAACAGAAATATATTAACTTTAAGATTTTTAGAAAATATATTGGATGTCATACATAGAATATTCTCTAATTATACACTACTTTTCAAAATTAATATGATTCTAATTTAATGTCTTATAAAATTACAGTGTAATGTATGTATTAAAATATACATACTACATAAGATTCTCATAAGTTTAAGTTAAATAATTTAGCTCCTTCATTGTGCAGTGTATCAAAATTTTATGAATACAGAGTGCTATTACAAATGTGTTGCTTGCAATTATTTTATCATAAAGTTTAAAGATACCCTATGAATTTCTTAATATTTCTTCAGTTCAATCTATTATTGCAATCCTATAATCAAATTCTAAAACCTGTAACTTCTTTAGGATAAAACTCTGATAAATGATTTAATTATCTTTAGATAAACATAGCCTACAGATTTCATCTGTTACAGTTTGATAGTATTTATAAAAGGTGATTTGAGAAACAAATTGTGAATTTTAAGTTAGAGCCAGATCACAGATCTTAAACTCAAGACGGGGAAGTTTTAACACTCTTTATTAAATGAGAAGTTTGAAGTAGAGGTTGACATTAGCAGAAAGTGACTATAGGAAGTGTTAGTCATTCAGTAGTGCCCGACTCTTTATGACCCCATGGACTGCAGCCCACCAGGCTCCTCTGTCTATGGGATTTTCCAGGCAAGGATACTGGGGTGGGTTGCCACTTCCTTCTCCAGGGGATCTTCCTGACTCAAGGGTCGAACCCTGGTGTTCTGTACTGCAGGCAGATTCTTTACTGACTGAGCTAAGACGGAAGGCTCTGACTATAGGAAAATGATTCTCATACCAATTGGTTCAATGGGCTGCAGAGGACACAGCTTGAAACCAGAAAATCATTTATAAAATAATCTTAATATTTAAGATGAAAGATAGTAAAACTGTATGCTTTACTTCAATACAAAAAAAAATTACCAAAAAATAAGAAAATAAGATCTTAAATTTAGATGGTCACATTGTTAACAGAAACATATGAACTATTTCAGACTTGAAATGAAGAGAACTTGGAATCAGATAGATATGAAGGTGATAAAGAAAGATGTTTATCATCATAGCTTTGTTATTTTTGTATTACTTCAAAGTCTCAGAAACCTATTATTTGTGATTAATGTCCTATAAATGATGTAAAATTAAAGACATGAAAAACTCATCAAAAGTTATGCATAAATAGACATCCCAAATAAACTTTCTATATTTATACAACTGAATATATCTTAGCTGTATGACTGCTATCCTTTTGGACTCCTACATGTAAATAATTCAGATAATTTTAAAGGCTTGAATTAAAAACTATAGATGGCTTCTTATATTTAATTCAATGATGTTATAATTCAATGCTAATGTCAGAAATTTATGTTGCCATTTATTTTACTCAAAAGCAACTTCAATAATAATTGAAAGATAAAACAAGTTGAAGCAAACCGAAGTTAAAGGAATCTTATTACCTGATTATGTATATTTGATGATTTTATAGGAATCCATCATGTCAACAATCAGTGGTGAAGAAATTCTCTTTAGAGAACAAAGAAGATGGTTGACTGCAGTTTGAGTTCAGATAATCATTTGCATAAGTTTATTTGCTTATACTATGTTTGGAGAGAAATATTTGAATATATTTGATACTTTACCAGTTGAAAATAAATCTCCTTAAAGGTCTATACACACACACACACAATGTTGTATTAGTTTTAGAAAAGTCTCAGGAAGAAAAACATATGAAAGGAAAGAGGATAGATTCACTTTTTTTAAAAAAAGAAATCAGTGATTATTCTCTTTCTTTTATGAGTTTGGTAAAGTTTGTGTTAGAAACAGAAGCCAAACTAAAAGTCTTGTGTTCCTTACAAACTTCGGGATCTTTCGATTTTATTTTTTTTTTGTTTTTGAATCCATTTTACTTGTATCTGTATTTTTAATGTTAGTCTCTAAAAGGAAGAAAGAGTGAATAAACACTCTATATGTTTACCTATTTCTAATGAGGTGGATGAAACTGGAGCCTATTATACAGAGTGAAGTAAGTCAGAAAGAAAAACACCAGTACAGTATATTAATGTATATATATATATGAAATTTAGAAAGATGGTAATGGTGTCCCTATACGCAACACAGCAAAAGAGACACAGATATAAAGAACAGACTTTTGGACTCAGTGGGAGAAGGTGAAGATTGGGTGATTTGAGAGAATAACATTGAAACATACTTATTACCATATGTGAAAAGGATCACCAGTCGAAGTTCAATGCATGAAACAGGGCACTCAAAGCCAGTACACTGGGACAACCCTGAAGGATGGGATGGGGAGGGAGGTGGGAGGGGTGTTCAGGATGGTGGACACATATACACCCATGGTCGATTCAATGTATAGCAAAAACCACTATAATATTGTAAAGCAATGAGCCTCCATTTAAAATAAATTAATTATTTTTTTTTTAAAAACTGCTGCTTTGTTTACACAATTCCAAAAAGAGGACAATGATCTTAAAATATATACATATGAACTGAAGAGCCTCTTGATGAAAGTGAAAGAAGCAAGTGAAAAAGCTGGCTTAATACTCAGCATTCAAAAAACAACAGTCATAGCATCCAGTCCCGTCATTACATGGCAAATAGATGGCCTTCCCTGTAGCTCAGTTGGTAAAGAATCTTCCTGCAACACAGGAGACCTGGGTTAGACCCCTGGGTCAGGAAGATCCACTGGAGAAGGAAATGGCAGCACACTCCAGTATTCTTGCCCAGAGAATCTCATGGACAGAGGAGCCTTGCAGGTTGCTGTCCCTGGGGTCGCAAGAGTTGGACATGACTAAGCAACTAAAACCAAAAACCAGATGGTAAACAATGGAAACAGTGATAACTTTACATTCTTGGGCTCCAAAATCACTGCAGATAGTGATTACAGCCATAAAATTAAGAGAATCTTACTGCTTGGAAGAAAAAATATGACCAACCTAGACAGCATATTAAAAAAAAAAAAAAAAAAAAACAAAGATGTTACTTTGCCAACAAAGGTACGTATAGTCAAAGCTATGGTTTTTCCAGTAGTCATGTATGGATGTGAGAGTTGGACCATAAAGAAAGTTGAATGCCGAAGAACTGATGCTTTTGAATTGTGGTGTTGGAGAAGACTCTTGAGAGTTACTTGGACTTCAAAGAGATCAAACCAGCCAATTCTAAAATAAATCAATCCTGAATATTCACTGGAAGGACTGATGCTGAAGCTGAAGCTCCAATACTTTGGCCACCTGAGGTGAAGAACTGACTAATTGGAAAATACCCTGATGCTGGGAAAGATTGAAGGCAGGAGGAGAAGGGAACGACAGAGGATGAGATGGTTGGATGGCATCACTGACTCAATGGACACTAGTTTGGGCAAACTCCAGGAGTTGGTGATAGACAGGGAGGCCTGGTGTGCTGCCATCCATGGGGTCGCAAAGAGTCAGAATCCACTGAGCAACCGAACTGAACTGAATACATATGTATGGACTCCCTAGTGGCTCAGATGGTAAAGAATCCACATGCAGTTCAGGAGACCCAGGTTCAAGCCCTGGATCCGAAAGATCCCTTGGAAAAGAGAATGGTTACCCACTCCAGTATTCTTGCCTGGAGAATTCCATGGACAGAGGAACATGACATGCTGCAGTTCATGGGGTCGCAAAGAGCTGAACATGTTTGAGTTACTAAAACACATACATGTATATCACACACACATATTAGAATGCCAAAATTCTAATATCTAATTATTTAACCTTAAATGAGTTTATTTTTACTTAATATTTCCTTAAAGTATTAATTTGCATTATTTGATTATAATTCTAGGATATATCAATTGAATTTACAGAGTTTTCATAGAATGTCTTCTATCAGTCTTTTGATTCAAAATTTTGAAATTCTAACCTATGGCATGGTTTTAGAGCTATATTCATAACAGTTGTGACTGCCAATCATTCTTGCTCTTTATTTATGCACTCAAAATCAGCTAGACAGATTTTCAAAATAATTAGCCTCCTTAGATGAATATTAAAAGCTATCAAAATCTTTAAAGTTGCTATATATAAAAGGAGAAAGCCACAAAGCTAATTGATTTTGCAACTTATGATTGCTTATTGGACTGTCAACTCTTCTAGTGGGGACCACAATGCATATATATCTATGCATTACAACATTGTACCTGGTACAAAACAGACCCTCAGCACATACCTTTGTTGTTTTTGACTCATTACAATCCAAGTAATTTTCAATCCAACAAAATATATATCATCAGACAGAAAATTTACTCTACTGTTTCTGTGGAGGTAGATTTATCTTTAGGAATTTACCAAACAATAGAGATATGGAAATTGTAAAGTGCCATAAATATCTTGTGGTTATTTTGAGAAGATTGACTTTAAACATTGAAAATTTCTAAATGATTTATTTGGAAGACTTAAAAGTCTGGTTACATGCTAAGTGAAATAATTCAAAAAATATATTGCATCATCCAAATCATTCTTCACATGAATTAGTCATGCATGAGATGGCTCACAGAACTGGAACACATACCCAAAAAGTCATGATTCACAAGTCACTCTATGTTAAGTATAACCTCTTCTTTAAAATTACTGCTTTAGAACATTTAATTTCATTACTTAATTCATTATTTAATTTCATCACCTTAATTTATTTTTTCTTGGTAGGTTAACAAGTTTTATAAATATAGAGGCTAAAATGATAAAAGTCTAAAGTATGTAAAATCAATTTCTGATAGTACTGTAATTTCCTTTTACTTATTCCATCATACTTAAATGTAACAAATTAAAAGATGTGAAGATTTATCAAAAACATTACAGTTAAGTGTTTCAATGGAAAAATGCATTAAATAGATTTTCTAACAGTAATGTCTTATAGCATTCCAGTTTCATAAATTGATATAAATATTACAAAGTTTGTGATAAAATCTGTTCATCTAAAACAGCTTAACATAATTTATACTAAATAATGTAACCAGAAAAAGTCATAATTCCATGTTACCAAGTATTTAAGAAAGTAGGGAAAACCACTAGACCATTCAGGTATAACCTAAGTCAAATCCCTTATGATTATACAGTGGAAGTGACAAATAGATTCAAGATATTAGATCTTATAGACAGTGCATGAAGAACTATGGATGGAGGTTCATGACATTGTACAGGAGGCAGGGATCAAGACCATCCCCATGGAAAAGAAATGCAAAAAGGCAAAATGGTTGTCTGAGGAGGCCTTACAAATAGCTGCGAATAGAAGAGAAGCTAAAGGCAAAGGAGAAAAGGAAAGATATATCCATTGAATGCAGAGTTCTAAAGAATGGCAAGGAGAGATAAGAAAGCATTCTTCAGGGATCAATGCAAAGAAATAGAGGAAAACAACAGAATGGGAAGGACTAGAGATCTCTTCAAGAAAATTAGAGACACCAAGGGAACTTTTCATGCAAAGATGAACACAATAAAGGACAGAAATGGGATGGACCTAACAGAAGCAGAAGATATTAAGAAGAGATGGCAACAACACACAGAAGAAATTAAAAAAAAAAAAAATCTTCACAACCCGTATAATCATGATGGTGTGATCACCAACCTAGAGCCAGACATGCTGGAATGTGAAGTCAAGTGGGCCTTAGGAAGCATCACTGTGAACAAAGCTAGTGGAAGTGATGGAATTCCAGTTGAGCTATTTCAAATCCTAAAAGATGATGCTGTGAAAGTGCTGCACTCAATATGCCAGCAAATTTGGAAAGCTCAGCAGTGCCACAGGACTGGAAAAGGTCAGTTTTCATTCTGAACCCTAAAAAAGGCAATGCCAAAGAATGCACAAACTACCACACAATTGCACTCATCTCACACGCTAGCACTCATCTCACACGCTAGCAAAGTGGTGCTCAAAATTCTCCAAGCCAGGCTTCAACAGTACGTGAACCTTGAACTTCCAGATGTTCAAGCTGGATTTGGAAAAGGCAGAGTTACCAGTTATCAAATTACCAACATCTGTTGGATCATTGAAAAAGCAAGACAGTTCCGAAAATAACGTCTATTTCTGATTTATTGACTATACCAAAGCCTTTGACTGTGTGGAACACAACAAACTCTGGAAAATTCTTAAAGAGATGGGAATAACAGACCACCTGACCTGCCTCTTGAGAAATCTGTATGCAGATCAGGAAGCAACAGTTAGAACTGAACATGGAACAACAGACTGGTTCCAAATAGGGAAAGGAGTATGTCAAGGCTGCATATTGTCACTATGCTTATTTAACATGGATACAGAATATATCATAAGAAACGCTGGGCTGGAAGAAGCACAAGCTGGAATCAAGATTGCCAAGAGAATGTCAGTAACCTCAGATATGCAGATGACACCAACCTTAAGGCAGAAAATGGAGAGTTAAAGAGCCTCTTGATGAAAGTGAAAGTGGAGAGTGAAAAAGCTGGCTTAAAACTAAACTTTCAGAAAATGAAGATCACGGCATCCAGTCCCATCACTTCATGGCAAATAGATGGAGAAACAGTGGAAATAGGGACAGACTTTATTTTCGGCCCTCAAAAATCACTGCAGATGGTGACTGCAGCCATGAAATTAAAAGATGCTTACTCCTTGAAAAAAAAGTTATGACCATCCTAGACAGCATATAAAAAAGCAGAGAGATTACTTTGTCAACAAAGGTCCATCTAGTTAAGGCTGTGGTTTTTCCAGTAGTCATGTATGGATGTGAGAGTTGGACTATAAAGAAAGCTGAGTGCCAAAGTATTGATGCTTTTGAACTGTGGTGTTGGAGAAGACTCTTGAGAGTCCCTTGGCCTGCAAGGAGACCCAACCTGTCCATCCTAAAGGAAATTAATCCTGAATGTTCATTGGAAGGACCGACGTTGAAGCTGAAACTCCAGTACTTTGGCCACCTGAGGCAAAGAACTGACTCATTGGAAAAGATCATGACGCTGGGAAAGATATAAGGTAGGAGGAGAAGGGGACAACAGAGGATGAAATAGTTGTATGGCATCACCAACTCGATGGACATGAGTTTGAGGAAACTCTGTCAGTTGACAATGGACAGGGAGGCCTGGCATGCTTCAGTCCATGGGGTGGCAAAGAGTCAGACACGAATGAACGATTGAACTGAACTAAACTGAAGTATCCCCAGTATCTCCAAAAATATTGAAATATACATGGTTCAATGCTCTGCCTAGGTAATTCTACAAAACATATGCAAATCATATTTATGTTCCCATAATATCAATAAAACCTAGATGCTTGGCATTATCAGGAAGTTTAGTATTCTACTGATAAAGCACTATTTTATTTAACTTAGATAATATATACTGAGGCTTTAGAAACATACAAGAAAAAATCAGCAGACCCCATAGTGTAGCTGACAGCATGCTTAATGCAAATACGATGCTTCCTCTTTTCTTTCTTGAATATTTATTTTAGAGACTACATTTGTGAATAGTTAGACTTATTACCTTTTCAGTAAGACTGAAATTTCTGTTTATTAATAATGGAGGACAATACATACTGTTCCTACCTCTTCCAGACTTATCGGTTGAAGTCAATCTCACATTAATTTAGCCAGAGAATATGCAATGGTATATTTTGCTTATTCTTTCTTCACCTGAGGTAGAAGTAAAGTGAAAAACCCCTGCAAAATTGATAATATGTATAATAAATTATCCAGAGTCCACTTTACTTCCAGAGACTGGTTTGGTTAGAATAAGTGTATTTTGTGTGTGTGTGTGGGTAAATATTTTTTAAAATGTATTGTAAAAGATTTTAATAGTAATGTCCTTTGGAATTTAAAATACAGTGAAAATTAAATTTCATGATAACAATAGTGCAAAAGGTCAGAGAAGAGTTAATGGAGGGTATATGTTCTATATTATTTTAAAAATATTAAAAGTAATAATATGTATTACATTTCAAAAGTCAATCATATATTTTATAATCTCTAAGATATCCATCGAAAGAACAATAAAGAATGTGTAATTAACATAAGTGTATTTAGAACTAAGTAGATCATTTTCATTCAACACCTTTGTGATAGGCAGAATACTAAAATTCCTCTCTCAAGGTGTACATCAGACTCTCTGGGACTTGGAATATGATGAGATGTCTATGATTGTGTTAAAATAATGTCAAGAGGAATTTGGCAGATGCAATTAAGGTTACTAATCAACTGGCTTAAAGTTCATAAAAAAGAAGATTAGTAGGCCTGATCTAATTCTATAACCCCTTTAAAAATAGGCCATTTTCTCTAGCTTGTAGCAGAAGATGTCAAGAGAGATTCGAAATGCTAGAGGGATTCAACACATGGGAGCTATTTCCTTTGTGGAGATGAAGTGGACCAAGGATTAAGGACCTAAGAGTGGCCTCTAGAAACTAAGAGTGGTCCCTGGCAGATAGTCAGCAAGAAAATGGGACCTAAGTCCAGGAACTAAAATTATCCACCACCTGAAAGAGCTTAGAAACAAATTCTTCCCCTGGGCTCCAGATAAAAACCTTGGCTTTGTGAGACCCTAGGCAAAGAACCCAGTCAAACTTGCCTGAACTTCTGACCTAAACAATTGTAAGATAATAAATGAGTAGTTTTAAGTTTCTAGGTGAGGAAAGACTAACGCAACATTCATTTTTTATAGATAAGAAAACTGACTCCCAGAGAAGTCTACAAATGTAAAATGATGTCCTTAATTTTCATTCTTCTTATCCAACTTACACTTGCTTTGTGTTCTTACATTGGCAACTGTCTGTGAATCCCACAAAACACAATATATAATTATTTTTAAATATCCAAATATTCATAAAATTCAAAAAGCTGATAAGGAAATAATAAATGAATTACTGAGTTATCAAATGTATTAATGTGGGAATTATTATTATATACCTCCATACTCTAATTATAACAATTTTCCTTTTTGCCTTGACAGTAGTAAACTGATTAAACTCCTTATTTTACTATGTCCAGAATATTTGGGTGTCCATAATAGCTTTTCTACATATATATTTAATTAATTATTTCAAAAAGCAACCTCTAGAGATAAGCTTAATTACTCTGATTTTGCTAGTTTCATAATTTCATAATAAATGAACATGCAAAAGTCCCTATGTGTTTGCAAATTTCAGAAATAAATATAAAATCAACTACTTTTGTGTAGACATAAATGGGCTTTAAAAATACATCATATCAAATTAATGGAGTTTCAGTAATCCTATTAAGGGAGAGAAACTGTTGATGTGAATTTGAAATCTGTCACTTGCTTGAGTTAGCATGTATTTGTTCTAAATAGCTTGTCAGCCATAAGAAAAACATCAGATTATGGCTATATTAGAGTTCTATAGAAAAATAAAAGGGACAAATTAAAGTAAGCCTTCAAAATGTGTCCAAATAGCAGTTTGACATTGTGTGTATGTGTATGTGTGTGTGTTTGTACGTGTATCTTTATGTATGCTTCTTGGCATTATTGCTGGTTAAATAAAGTTAAACGAAGTAATATGAATCGAGAAGGTAGGTTAGTGTCTTGGGAAAAAAAAAAAAATCAGTGAACTAAGTAGCAGTCAGGAGATTTGACTAGTCTGTCATAAATCCTGTTTCCCAGTCTTTGTTCCCTGTAAAGCCCCTTCCACTTCATGGATACAATTTATGAAGAAGTGAAGTCGCTCAGTCGTGTCCGACTCTTTGCGACCCCATGGACTGTAGCCTATAAGGTTCCTCCATTCATGGGATTTTCCAGGCAAGAGTGCTGGAGTGGATTGCCATTTCCTTCTCCAGGGGATCTTCCTGACCAGGAATCGAACCCGGGTCTCCCGCATTGTGGACAAACGCTTTACCATCTGAGCTACCAAGGAAGATGCATAGGCTTAATTAAGCTACCTTGGGTCATATTTAAGATTTTTTTTCAGTTATATGTCCTATTTCTCCTCCAGAAATATAACTGGATGTTGAATTTTGTCAAAGGCCTTCTCTGAATCTACTGAGATAATCGTATGGCATTTATTTTTCAATTTGTTAATGTGGTGAATTACATTGATTGATTTGCGGATATTGAAGAATCCTTACATCCCTGGGATAAAGCCCACTTGGTCATGGTGTATGATCTTTTTAATGTGTTGTTGAATTCTCATTGCTAAAATTTTGTTGAGGATTTTTGCATCTATGTTCATCAGTGATATTGACCTGTAGTTTTCTTTTTGTGTGGCATCTTTGTCAGGTTTTGGTATTAGGGTGATGGTGGCCGCATAGAATGAGTTTGGAAGTTTACCTTCCTCTGCAATTTTCTGGAAGAGTTTGAGTAGGATAGGTGTTAGCTCTTCTCGAAATTTTTGGTAGAATTCAACTGTGAAGCCATCTGGATCTGGGCTTTTGTTTGCTGGAAGATTTCTGATTACAGTTTCAATTTCCATGCTTGTGATGGGTCTGTTAAAATTTTCTATTTCTTCCTGGTTCAGTTTTGGAAGGTTGTAATTTTCTAAGAATTTGTCCATTTCTTCCATGTTGTCCATTTTATTGGCATATAATTGCTGATAGTAGTCTCTTATGACCCGTTGTATTTCTGTGTTGTCTGTTGTGATCTCTCCATTTTCATTTCTAATTTATTGATTTGATTTTTCTCTCTTGAGAACATAGGCAAAACACTCTCCGACATACATCACAGCAGGATCTTCTATGATCCACCTCCAAGAATACTGGAAATAAAAGCAATAATAAACAAATGGGATCTAATTAAAATTAAAAGCTTCTGCACAACAAAGGAAGCTATAAGCAAGGTGAAAAGACAGCCTTCTGAATGGGAGAAAATAATAGCATATGAAGCAACTGACAAACAACTAATCTCGAAAATACACAAGCAACTCCTGCAGCTCAATTTCAGAAAAATAAATGACCCAATCAAAAAATGGGCCAAAGACCTAAATAGACATTTCTCCAAAGAAGACATTCGGATGGCTAACAAACACATGAAAAGATGCTCAACGTCACTCATTATCAGAGAAATGCAAATCAAGACCACAATGAGGTACCATTTCACACCAGTCAGAATGGCTGCGATCCAAAAATCTGCAAGCAATAAATGCTGGAGAGGGTGTGGAGAAAAGGGAACCCTCCTACACTGTTGATGGGAATGCAACCTAGTACAGCCACTATGGAGAACAGTGTGGAGATTCCTTAAAAACTGGAAATAGAACTGCCTTATGACCCAGCAATCCCACTGCTGGGCATACACACTGAGGAAACCAGAATAGAAAGAGACACATGTACCCCAATGTTCATCACAGCACTGTTTATAATAGCCAGGACATGGAAACAACCTAGATGTCCATCAGCAGATGAATGGATAAGAAAGCAGTGGTACATATACACAATGGAGTATTACTCAGCCATTAAAAAGAATACATTTGAATCACTTTTAATGAGATGGATGAAACTGGAGCCTATTATACAGAGTGAAGTAAGCCAGAAAAAAAAAAAAACACCAATACAGTATAATAACACATTTATATGGAATTTAGAAAGATAGTAATGATGACCCTGTATGCGAGACAGCAAAAGAGACACAGATGTGTAGAGCGGACTTTTGGACTCTGAGGGAGAGGTTGAGGGGGGTGATGATTTGGGAGAATGGCATTGAAACATGTGTACTATCATGTAAGAAATGAAATCACCAGTCTATGTTCGATACAGGATACAGGATGCTTGGGGCTGGTGCACAGGGATGATCCGGAGGGATGATGTGGGGTGGGAGGGGGGGGGGGGATTCATGTTTGGGAACTCATGTACACCCGTGGCGGATTCATGTCAATGTGTGGTAAAACCAATACAGTATTGTAAAGTAAAATACAGTAAAAATAAAATTAAAAATAAATAAATAAAATGGCATTGGACAAAGAAATGATAAAACAAACAAACAAACAAAAAACGGTATGGAAGTTCCAAAATAAATTTATATTAAAAAACTTAAAAAATATAGTTATCATATGGTTCTGCAATCTCACCCTTGGACATATACCTAGAGAAAACTCTAATTCAAAAAGGTACATGCACCCCAATGTTCATAGCACCACTCTTTATAATAGCCAACAATGGAAGTGACTTAAATGTCCATCAACAAATAAATGGATAAAGATGTGTGATATATATATACAATGGAATATTACTCAGCCATAAAAAATAATGACATTTGCCACAACTTAGATGAACCTAGAGAAAGATGAACCTAGAGAAAGTCAGACAGAGAAAGACAACTATTATATAAGACAGATAATATACTAAATATTATATCATGTTTTCAACCATCAAATGAAAAATATGTACAATGGGTATAAAGGGGGAAAGATAACAAAAAAGAAAATGGAAATACCATTCACTCTCCAAAAATTGACTTTTTATTAATTATATAGTGTTTTGCAATTGGAAGTAAAAATATAATTTAACGGAAAAAAATTCCATTAAATGAAACTTTGCAACATTTCTCTTTAAAAATTACTTTCTGTACAAATATCAGCTATTGTATATGAAACAAAACAGTATCTAATAATGTATCTATTAGAGTAATTGATAATTGATAGGATGAAATATAAAGATATTTTAAAATTTAGTCACCTTAAATTTTTTTTTTCATATTTATGCTTACAATAAATTTCTAAAACTGTAATTTCAGACTTTTGGCAAGCATTACCAAATTTACTTCTAAAAGCTGCTGCTTACATACTACCACAGTGTCTCTTGGCATGTCTCAGTAGATTATGACTATATACTAAAAGCATTGAATTTCATTTTAAGTATTGATTATTTCCCCAATAGAATTATTTTGAATAAAATATCTGGAACAATTTTAAACAAGTAATGGTTTAGTCACTAAGTCGTTTCCGACTCTTGCGACCCCATGGACTGTAGCCCACCAGGCTCCTCTGTACATGGGATTTTCCAGGCAAGAATACTGGAGTGGATTGCCATTTCCTTCTCCAGGGGGTCTTCCCAACCCAGGAATCAAATCCAGGTCTCCTGCATTGCAAGCAGATTCTTTACCGACTAAGCTATGAGGGAAGCCATATTATTACTCATTGCTTATTACAAACTTATTACTGATCTTAATGGAATCTTCTCTGGTATTTCTCTGTGAATTGTAATGTTGACTGTTGGATAAGTGCACAGGGTGATTTATGTTCAATAAGGTTCATTATAAGCTTGTTTACAATAGCATATAATTTAAGCATCTAACAATATATTAGATACTTTATGTATTATGGAATATCTATATAATACAATAGTACATGGTGATGGTGAAGTCGCTCAGTCGTGTCCAACTCTTAGCGACCCCATGGACTGTAGCCCACCAGGCTCCTCCGTCCATGGGATTCTCCAGGCAAGCATACTGGAGTGGGTTGCCATTTCCTTCTCCAGGGGATCTTCTCGACCAAGGGATTGAATCCCAGGTCTCCCGCATTGGAGGCAGACGCTTTAACCTCTGAGCCACCCATCAAAAATTTTATTTTAGAAGAATATTTAATAAAATAATAAAATACCCCAATTTAGTAAAAAAGAAAATCATTGGAGTATATACACAGAAAAAAACTGGAAAATACACACTAAAATAGCATATTGTTTTTGAGCTGGTGGGTTTGCAGGTAACTTATCTTTTCTTTATTTATCCATCTTATTTTTCAAACTTTCTACAATTATTAAATGCTATTTTATAGTCCAAAAATTGTCAATTACTGACAAGTACAAGTTATTTTGGGAAAACTTAATGTCCAAACTTGATGGTAGTTGAAAAACTCTTTGCTCATTAATCAGTTAATCATTGTTGGATTATTTCCACTAAACTATATAATAAAGAAATATAAATACATAGTTGTACTAACTTGAATATATTATCATCATGTAAAACTATGCTAAATATATTCATATGGGCCATATTCATTTTAAAATATTTAATCCCTGAACTCATCTTCTCGCCCTCCCCCCCCATGAATTAAAGAAATTAGAGCATCCCTAGCTTGACCTAGAAAACACAACACATTTTTTTCTCCATCTCCTCAACTTCCAATTCTTTACAGAACTTGCACTTCTAATTGCCTTAGTTCAAAGTCTAAATACTAATCTCCAACTAAGTGCCTTAAATTTGGGAATTATGTTAGAAATGTTATTCACCGATCTCCCCATTTAATTTGTCAAGCCTGATTTTCAATTCTTACCTCTATCATACTAGTCCTAGCCTTTATCACTTATTTTATCTCAACACAACATTCTCCTAGCTAATTTCCCTACTTTAAACTTGTCTTTTGTCTCCTGATATGATCTTTAATTAGCTATCTCAGAAATAGTTTCCACCATAATATTTTCCCACTTGTTATATACGTTGCATACATTGTATATGTATTATATCTTAGAAATGTGCTTATGCTGGAAATGCAGGAATTATCTCAACTAAAAGTCTAGTGGATTGCAAAAGATTTTATGCGACTGTGGTAAGAAAGAGGGCTTCCTGGCTAGCTCAGCTTGTAAAGAATCTGCTTGCAATGCAGGAGACCCCAGTTTGATTCCTGAGTCAGCCAGAAAGTTCCCCTGGAGAAGGGATAGACTACCCACTCCAGTATTCTTGGGCTTTCCTGGTATCTCAGACGGTAATCTGCCTGCAATGTGGGAGATCTGGGTTCCATCCCTGGGTTGGGAAGATCCCCTGGAGGAAGGCATGACAATCCACTCCAGTATTCTTGCCTGGAGAATTCCCATGGACAGAGGAGCCTTGCACAATGCAGTCCATGGGGTCACAAAGTGTCGGATGCGACTGAGCAACTAAGCACAGCACACGCGCACACACACACACACACACACAGAGGTAAGAAAGAAGTTGGTTAGGGAAGGCTTCATAAAGATGCCTGATCTGAGTCATAAGGAATTCATGGAAGTTAATCACCGGAAAAAGAGGAGGCCTCCACTAGGAAAAACGGAAATGAATTTGCAGAGACTAAGAGCAGCATGTTGTTTAATAGAAAACAGAAAGCAATTTGACTTTCTTGAAGCATATATTATGACCCAGGGAAGGATGGGTGAAACCTAAGGCTGAAAAGTAAGCAGAGAGCTTTGTATGCTATGCTAGAAAGCTAGAGTACTTATCATGAAAATTATGAGAAGCCAGTTAAGGATTTCAAACACAGAAGTGGAATGATAAAATGTACAATGGAAATAGAGCATCCAGTTCTTTTTTTTTTTTTTTTGGCCTCACTATGTAGCTTTCAGAATCTTACTTCCCTGACCAGGGATCAAACCTGGGCCCTTGGCAGTGAAAGCATCAACTTAACCACTGGACTGCCAGGGAATTCACATCTCTTCAGAATAGTTATCATGATCTCAAGGCTTGTTTCAAAATTTGCAAATATCAAGTGTCAATCAAAACTGAAGATGAAACACTAATGAGTGTTGAATTCTTATGCTTTAGGTGTACTTCCTTTTTAGATTTTTAAATTTTCTTCTATTTTTGGTGTATTGTTTTATTTAAATTTCTTACATGCTAACTTTGTGTGACTAAAGAAAAAGCACAATATATTCAAAAAATATTAATTGTTTGTGTAGAGACTGATTTCAGTGGAAAAAGTCTAGATAGAAAATGAATGGCATTCAAGCAGCTATTGCATTTGTTCATGTGAAAGATAAAGAGAACCTAAAATAGGACAATGTAGTAGAGACAGAAAGCAACATAGGCTACCATTCTGAGTGTGGAATATGAAATTAAAATATTTGGAGTTTAAAGATCAGATTTACTGACTGTTACTGTGTAACATGTGGTAAATCACTCAACTTCCCTAAGCCCCATTTTCCCCATAAGTGAAAAATAAAAAATGATAACTGTACCATTTTTAAATGTAAATGAGATGTTCTTAAAGTTCTTGGCACATGCCTGGCCTGTAGTCAACTTTCAAAATACATTGTTAGCTATTATTTTCATTATTTTCATAATATTTCAAAGGTAAGATTAGAAAAAGTTGTTGAATTATTGCAATGGGGAGGGATCAGGAGAGAAGGAAGCATAGGATATTACCTAAGTTTTCTACTTCAGTGATTTGTGTGAATGTTGACTCTCTTAGTTGATAGTGGTAATGAGCCAGATTTGGGAAAAGGAATTCAGAGGGAATTGATCCCATTTGGAAAATGCTGAGTTTGAGGATCCATGGACCATTGATGGGAAGATGTCCATAGCAAAGTTTAACACATCTGCCAGAATTGCAGGGAGAGGGCAGAGCTATACATGGGGAATTAGAACTTGTCAGGATATAGGATGAATATGAAAAACAGGGGGAGTATAAAGTGATGAGAACAATAGATGCAAGATACAATTCTAAGAAAAATGAACACTGGTGCCATGGACAAATGATGAAGTACTGACACACATACAGAAAACAAAATTGTCAGAAAAATCAGAAAACAATATCATCATGGAAGCCAAGAAAGCAGAACTATAAAAGGAGGGAATGAATGAGACAAAGTGTCAAATGAAGGAGAAATGTACTCAAATGAAAAGATGTCCTTTAAGTTTAGCAAACAGGAGGCCAGTGCTAAGAAGATGAGAGATGTGAATAGTGAGCAGATGTTGAAAAAGACTACATCACAATGTTTTGAGGAGTAAGTGGGAATTAAGGAAATATAGACAGTAAATATAATTTTCCTATTTGAGGATATACAAGAAACAGTGTTTCAAAAATCAACATCAAAATTCTTTTAGTCAGGTATCATTGCCTTCTCAAAGTTATCCAAAATATAGCCCTAAAACAGCTTCTTAAATGTATCTCAAAGATAGCTGAAAACTGTTCTAAAAATACATGTGCTTTAGCTCATTTAATTGCTACCAACATTGACTTCTTCATTCTCTCCATTTTCCCAAATCCTACCTTAAAAACTAAATCATGGTTCATTCTCTCCTCCATGAGCTTCTCTCATTCTACCCCAGCTCACAGTGACTTCCCTTTTCAAACTCGAAATGAAAATGATTCCTGTACTGCCCTGTATTTTAGAAATTTATTTTCAAGGTTGTACAAAGTATGTGCTGTACTTAGTCTCTCAGTCGTGTCCAACTCTTTGTGACCCCATGGACTGTAGCCCAACACGCTCCTCTGTTCTTGGGATTTTTCAGGTAAGAATACTGGAGTGGGTTGCCATTTCCTCCTCCAGGGGATCTTCTTGATCCAGGAATCAAACCTGCATCTCCTGTCTCTCCTGCATTGCGGGCAGATTCTTTACCCTCTGAGCCATCAAGGAAGCCCATACAATGTATAGGTCTAGATAATGCATTTTCAATTTTGAAACCAAACTTTGAATTACTCAGTTGTTAAATGAAGAAGTTTGCAGTCATGTATAAAGGCACAGTATGGTTAGAATTCTATCATTTTAAATAACATGCATGTTTTAAATATACAAGCTTATGCTTAGAAAAAATTAGAAATTCATTTATCAAAATGCTAAAAAGGGTTAATTTTGAATAGGAAGAATATAAAGTGATTCCTATTTCCATCACTGTATTTTTCCTTATTTTCTATCAGAAAATTTTAAAATCAGAAAAATTAACTATAGTAGAAAGAAAATAATTATGCTACTGAGATGAAAATCTATAAATCCTCTATTTAAAATTTTATGCATGTGTAATTTGCTTGGCTAAACCAATATAAACAACTTAGCATTCCAGGTATGATGGAAATAGAAAACTTTAATTAAAAATTATTTAACAGATCTTAGATAATATATGATATTAGTTAAAGTTTCAAACAATTTTTATGCACTTTGATTTCCATACTGTATGGAATCTAATTATGCTGAATCTAGGCTCTATTAAAATTTTTGTCCTAATGTTTTATTTCTAGATACCTATTTTAATTAGAAATATCCTTTGTAAGATAGCCATTCATGTATACATAGATAATAGAGTAAAATGGCCATTAAAACCACATATGAAGTCAGATTCTTATCATTATATTACAAACTCTTCTCTCTTAAGTCATTTATTCACAGTTGAGAAAATAGTCTTATTCATATCTCCATATGCCTAAGGAAAATGAATGTGAAAAAGATAATTAAATACATGTTTAAGGTCATGCATAACAACTTGAGTTTTCTGAGTTTGCAAACTACTTCTGAACAAAGACATTTTGGATTTTATGCTAAAGACTCAACAGTGGACAAGAAATGGGCTTTGGACAGGAAATGGACAGTGAACTTAAAACTGAGTTAGGCCAATCTTTGTAAAATTTCAGACAGGCTAATTACCAGTTGCTAGCTTGAGAAAATAACTGAATTCTTTGAGACACCCAATTAGTTTGAATTAAATTGAATCCCTCAATTTAGTTTGTAATGTGAGAATGACACTAATAATATCTTGTTCACTGGGTAACTGAGTGGATTAGTTGAAACAATTGATGAAGGGTGTTAGCACTTATTAAATGCCTGTTATTTGCCAGTCACCTTTTATAGGTTATCTCATTTCATTGTCAAAACAACCCTATAAGTTTGAAATTATTGTTAGATATTTTTATAGATGACTCTCCTAAGACTCAGAAATACCGGCAAGTTTTATGGAAGACCCAACAGTTAAAGATCACAAAGTCAAGTTTAGAATCCAGACTGCCTGATTTGGAAGCCAATCACCTTCCTGCTGCTCCAGTGTGCCTATCACAGAGAAGGTAGACAGAAGCAGTTTTCTCCTGCTTGTCTTTTTTTTTTTTTCTGAGATGACTCACTATAGCTCTATCATTTCTAAAATGGCTCTTACTTGCCACTGAAAGCAGTCTCAGCTTCCTTAATTTAATGGCATGAAAACCCCATGGTTTTAAGGAATTTGATTCCATGTGCTTTCAACCTAGTCTAAGAAATACTTGACATAATTTAGTTAAAGAATTAGGAGTATATTTCAGAAACACAAGAGTCTCCCCATATAATCACAAGCTGGTCATATTTGTAACTTGCATGAAATATTAATAAGATATTTGTAATCAAGAACACATCAATTTCAGTATCCTGTGAGGGAAGAAATGTGATTGTAGAACAATTTTAAAGGCATTTTAGTTATAGTATATTGGTAATAATTATCATTTATGTAGATCTATCATTTTTCAAATGCTTTTTGCAAACTCATCTCATTTGAGGTTCTGCCCATCCTCTTCATTTTGCACATGAAGAGATTGAGTCTCAGAGAGGATAAGTGCCCTTTCAAGATCACAACGGATTTATAGAAAAGCTTTAACTTCAACCATGGTCTAATTCTTACAACAGTTTTATTTTTGTTAGTGTCAATTTTTTCATTATATTAATACTATTCAATACTACTTTATACTGTTGTTATTCAGGGCACAAAGTTATCACAAAATAAATAGGTTGTATATTTAGTGGTAAGAATCCTTAACTGGAAGTCAGGAGACTAACACTCATCACTTGATTCTTTTAAAATTGAACTGTATGAACTTGGGTAAACCACTTTCACATTCTGAATCTTATCTTCTTCTACTAACATTTTATGATTCTGACACTACGTTAAGCTTGTCAATAGTTTACACAATCCTTAGAATGCAAACTTTATTTCCACCAGCTATGTTTAAAAATTCATTCACCTACAACTGAAAGGATTTTAAAGTTAACATTATTGCCTCAAGCAACACTCATTACTTCTCCTCAAGCTCCTGTAAAGAATACACAGGATAAGGTTCAAGAAGTAGGGCTGTTTTGCAGCTCGGCTTTAGTTAAGCAGTTAGTAAAAAATTATGTTTGCCTGCCATGCTAAGTCGTTTCAGTAGTGTCCAACTCTGTGTGACAGCATGGACTGTAGCCCACCAGGCTTCTCTGTCCATGGGATTCTCCAGGAAAGAATACTGGAGTGGGTTACCATTTCTTCCTCCAGGAGATCTTCCCAACCCAGGCATCAAACCCACATCTCTTACATCTCCTGCATTGGCAGGCGAGTTCTTTACCACTTGTGCCACCTGGGAAGCTATCATTGCCTAGATTCTTGATTAGAAACAGTGATGTTTAGGGGAAAGAGTATTTAAATTGGTTAAATTGGGTTTGGGCAAAAATTTTGGAAGCCCGCAAGAATCCAGTTTGTCAGTTTGTTTGTTTTTAATCTATAAAATCAGTACAATATCAATAATTTCTAGCTTGTTGTATTGTTCAGATTAATTGATCAGTGTGGAACAGGACTTATTATCTACTTTATGCCAAACACTGTACAATGAACATTTTTATACACAATCTCTTTGAATCCTCACTTAAAATCGTGTTAGTTGGACATCTTGATATCACAAATGAAGATCTTGAGGTTCAAAAAGATTACAAGTATACAGCTAGTATCTAAAAATCCAGAGTTGAAAAAATAAAAATAAAAAATAAAAATCCAGATTTGGAAATCAAGTCTGACTCTAAAGTCTAATCATGTCACACTACTTTTTCCTTTTCAGTGTGCCTAGCACTACTCCTGGTGCCTAGTAGGCACTCCCAAATTTTTTATTCTTGAACTATCATTTTATATTTTCCTTCTTTCTTTTCCTATCCTTATTTTCAGAACCTAATGTATCATGGGAATCTGATATATCCATTCCCTAAGTGGTCTTAAGGAGTTAATGAAGTAAGTGTTGAACCTTTCCCACTTGAAAAAATTATGTAATATTTTTTGTTATATATTGAACACCAAACTCTGGGAGATGGTGAAGGACAGGGAAGCATGGCGTGCTGCAGTCCATTGGGTCTCTAAGAGTCAGACATGATTTAGCAACTGTACAACAACAAAAATTAATATTCCCTGATGGCTCAGATGATAAAGAATACAACTGCAATGCAGGAGATGTGAGTTTGATCCCTGGATTAGGAAGATCCCTTGGAGAACGGCATGGCAACCCACTCCAGTATTCTTTTCTGGAAAATTCAATGGACAGAGGAGTCTGGCAGGCTACAGATCATAGCGTTGCAAAGAGTCAGACATGACTAAGTGACTAATCAGCAGCACCAGCAGTGTAGCTATATATAAATTGGTTAAACTAGGAAGTACAATCAAGAAACAAAATATTTTTCAAATTCTCCATGTAATACAAAGTTAATTAACTGTACATGACTAAAGTAAAAATTCATATTGTACTTGAATTCATATTTTTAATACTTTTTATAGCTATTTGGTGGTCCATATTTGATATATATTTCTGTTTATCTCTAATATATCTCATCAGGTTAATTAGAAATTCATAACTACACTGAATGCATTATGTTCATTTTTATTATAAATTAATATAGAAATTAACTTATATTTGGTAACATACATTTATACCCTTCTCTTTCAAACTCATCTTGTAGCTTACCAAACTGCAGGACATTAGAATCATACTGTTTTAAAAACTGCAAAGGCAAAATAGAAAAGGAACTATCTGCAGAAAGTTCAATTTGATTAAATACTTTTTGAATAGCCACTGTTTTCAAAGTTTATTTTGTGTTCATATACTGAGAGTGGAAGTAGATGAAAGAGAGCCTTCTTTGTCTATGCTGTTTGCATTTTTCCAACTGACTGGTTCACAAAGGATTATGCACCATAGTTTTCAGAATGAACATGGTACCTGCCAACCTAATGAAATCTAGCAAGAATCATCTAAAAGATCATCTATTTAAGCTTAATACATGAACATGAGTCCAGAAAAGGGCAAAGAGAATTGGGAAAATCTACATTGGTTTACTGGGTGTTGACTGGGACAGCAGAGGAGAAATTTGATAAGAAGGTGATAAAAGTGAAGGAACTCTGAGCTTCAGATCAAGAGCTGTGGGGGCCATGGATATGCAAGATGTGATGAAGTAGAGAGCAAGGAAAACTTGAGAGTTAATCAGATCTAACCACAGATCCTATCTTGGCCACTTACTCTGAGATAATGAACTATCATATGTAAGGTGTCTAGCTCCTTGGAAAGAAAGTTATGACCAACCTAGACAGCATATTAAAAAGCAGAGACATTACTTTGCCAACGAAGGTCCATCAAGTCAAGGCTATGGTTTTTCCAGTGGTCATGTATGGATGTGAGAGTTGGACTATAAAGAAAGCTGAGCACTGAAGAACTGATGCTTTTGAGCTGTGGTGCTGGAGAAGACTCTTGAGAATCCCTTGGACTGCAAGGAGATCCAACCAGCCCATCCTAAAGGAGACCAGTCCTGGGTGTTCATTGGAGGGACTGATGTTGAAGCTGAAACTCCAACACTTTGGCCACCTGATGTGAAGAGCTGATTCACTTGAAAAGACCCTGATCCTGGGAAGGATTGAGGGCAGGAGGAGAAGGGGACGACAGAGGATGAGACAGTTGGATGGCATCACCGAGTTGATGGACATGGGTTTGGGTGAACTCCGGGAGTTGGTGATGGACAGGGAGGCCTGGCATGCTGCAGTTCATGGGGTTGCAAAGAGTTGGAAATGACTGAGCAACTGAACTGAACTGAACAGAGCACACTGCCTGACATAAAATAGGTGCTCAGTAAGTTCTCTCTCTGGCCCTTGGTTCCACCATCTTTCAAATAATAGAGGCAGACTTTAGGAAACTTTAGGAATGATCATTTGTAAAAGGATATTGTAGAATTGTATTGTAGCATATCACATTATATCTAAGATTCATTCTTTCTGAAATAGAAGCATATCTCAGATGTAACAATACAGCTCATAAAGGTTATAGGAAAAACTACAGATCTGGGAATTAGATTGGTTGCTGCTGCTGCTGCCAAGTCGCTTCAGTTGTGTCCGACTCTGTGTGACCCCATAGATGGCTTCCCACCAGGCTCCGCCATCCCTGGCATTCTCCAGGCAAGAACACTGGAGTGGGCTGCCATTTCCTTCTCCAATGCATGAAAGTGAAAAGTGAAAATGAAGTTGCTCAGTCGTGCCCAACTCTTAGCTATTAGCATAATATAAAAAGAAGAGCAAGAAAGCATTTTCAATGATTCAAGTAAAATATTTATCCAAGTTCAAAACAAACATTTTATCATTAGAAGAAAATCTTTGTCTTCTTAGTTTTCCTTTTTAAATTAAGATTTAAATTTAAGTTATATTAACTCTATAACATTAGTGTTATATAGATCTATATCTCTCTGGAAATTGAACCTATATGGAGATCTTTCTGGACTATTAGATTCCTTTCGGCAAAAGGAAACTTTGGAAGAGAAAATGACTATTTGATGTTTCTGCCAAAGAAGAGAGAAAGAGTAAAAGCTTGGGGGGTGAATAGATGAAACTGTAGAAATGATCATTTGTAGAAGGGCCAATTTTAGGCATATCAGAGAGAGGCAAATTAATGAATATATAAGTTGATGACATTGAAGAAATCTTAGCATGAAAGCCATAATTTTTTTTTTTTTTTGGTATCTATGGTCTACTTTGTTTAAACTGGGAAAGCATTTGGAAATGTAAAAAGAAAATAAAAACTAAGAAGCCAAATGGTGCTGGGAGCCAGCACGGGAGATCCCACCCATGACAAGGTCATGTGGAGAGACATGGCAGGCAAGGTGAGTCAGGTCTCAAGGGGTCCTCTGCCTGAACATCTACCCTGAAACCCAAATCTGTCTGTTTACTGTCTGCTATACTACACTCTTCTGACACTAACAGGGGGCTATCCCCGACCACCTTTCTCTGGAAAAAGTTAACTTAGAGCTCCAGTTAACAGTCTCCTGCATATAAAAGGAGTGTCTCAGCTCAAACCCCTCTGATGGCTCCTTAACTTGCCTGTCAGGTTTCCCCGGACTTTTACAGCTACACATGTGATTGTTTACAGCCTTCCAACCATGAGAGGCACGAGAAGCTTAAAACATCTTAAAGATATAGAGCCTTTTAAAGAGCTAAGAATTATATTGGTGAAGGGTTGCATTGTTGAGTCAATGATTGCCACCAGGCCTCCATATCCTCAGGCACCTGGGGGGATATTAATCAATGTAATTGGGATGCAGAAATAGGAATATAGTAGTTTTGATGTTAGCAATACTAGACTTCTGAGTTAATGAATTTTCTCTTTGTTATAAATCACTGTACTCCTCTTTCTTTGTCATAAATCATTGTATTCTTGCTATGTAAGAATGTAACTTTACTTAGTGCTTTCTGAGAGTGGCACCAGACTTTGGAAAGAACAACCCTTTTAGGGCAAATAAGTTTTCTGGTTGATGGACCCTTATCAGAAAAGGGCCATAAAATGCTAATAGGCCTCCTGGCCAGAAGATGATGTAAATCACCTAAGACCTGTATCTACCGATAGGTATGCAGAGAGAAAGCATGGTCTTGATAAGGGTCAGGGCTGCTGACCCTGCATGACTTTGTATTTTCCATTATTCTCTATGTACAGCTTAAGGTATGTAAGCTCCCTGGAAAAAATAAAGTTTTGGGCCTTGTCTCATCATTGCTTGGCTCCCCATGTCAATTCTCTTTTTCTTTCTTTCTCTTTCTTACTCTCTTTTTCAGGCTGATCCCATGGAGCGCAGGAGCTCACTATGTTCACTTCTCTGCACGGGCTTCTAAGACCTACGCAAGAGGGAGCTCAAGGCGGGCCACCCTCCGCTATTCAAGCAGGCGCCTGTGGCCTACGTGAACGGTATAAGTCCCTTGTCTTGGGACTTTACTGGCTTTCTCCATAAACCAAGGAATATCATCCTCTTTCTCTCTTCTATTTTCTTAACTGTTTTCTTATCTCTATACATATCTCTAAGTCTATAGATCTATATCTATATACCTCTCTCACCTCGCCGTCCATGCTTCAGATACCCTGGATCCAACCAGGGCTGGTTCCCGGTAAAATGGCACTAACCCATAATTTAAAAATGCTCAATTATCTATATAACTCAATACTTACTTCATATTGACAAGAACCAAATATCAAAATTTCAGATCTTACCAATAAAACAAATGGATAAAAAGAGAAAGTTTAAAAATCCATAAAAGCACTTTCTTCCGGAATGTGTTTGATGAAGAAATTTCTCATGATTAAATTAACCAGTTAGATTTAATTAGAGAAGTAGCTGTATCTATGGAGAAGGCAATGGCACCCCACTCCAGTACTCTTGCCTGGAAAATCCCATGGATCGAGGAGCCTGATAGGCTGCAGTCCATGGGGTCACTAACAGTCAGACACGACTGAAGAACTTCACTTTCACTTTTCACTTTCAAGCATTGGAGGAGGAAATGGCAACCCACTCGAGTGTTCTTGCTTGGAGAATCCCAGGGACGGGGGAGCCTGGTGGGCTGCCGTCTATGGGGTCGCACAGAGTTGGACACGACTGACATGACTTAGCAGCAGCTGTATCTATACCTCAATCAATACTGAAAATACCAGTTAACACAAAGCTTACTGATATAAGAGTTATTTTGCTGAAAAAAAAAAATCAGAAGTACTTTTAAAATTTATTACCACGTATAAGAGTACTGGTTTTGTGGTCCACTCGGTAACATGTCATTTGCATACATATCTTCTATTATTGGACTACTTTCCTTAGGGCTAAATACAGGCATTACCTATCCATGTAGTAAGGCGTTATGAAAAGTGTGTACTCAATAACTATCTAATGGCTGAATGAATGAGAGTGATCATTCATCCTCATTCTTGAAAGCCATGGTTTTAAGTTTTAACCCTCTCACTACTAGTGCCTCTTTTTCTTTTCCTGTTAGGCTTTTAGTTTTTTCAGCACTAGCACCCTCTCCTTGTGTCTCAATATCTGTTTAACTAGACTCAGGTACCTCATTGCTTTAGCTATGAAAACTATACTTCTTTCAGTGTGAAAAATGTAATTTTAAAACTGTAACTTGTGTGGGTAAATGAACTTTACTCTGTATACAGTGCATATTTACCTTACAACAATAAATGCAGTGATCACTGCTCAGGGAATAAGAGAGTTCAGGTGATTTGATTGAAGTACATCACAGAGTGGTTTTACTAACTGTTATGAAGAGTATTATAAGGATAGGATGGTCAAAGACTTATTTTCCAGTGTAGAAAGGACCAACTAGTCCAGAATTTGTCTAAGCAACTGAGGCTTTTTGTCTTATTGGATTGACAGAGATAGATACGAGGCAAGACACATGTTCTTATCTGAATATGGAGCCAGAAAATGGAGAGGATTGACCTATGGCATACTTCCAATGTATGTTAAAAAGACAAGTCTCTGTCAGCAAGTCAAACATCCCCATGCTCATACATGATTGTCAACTTGGGATTTCTTTTTTTTTTTTGGATTTTTTTCTTTTTTCTTTTCTTTTCTTTTTTTTCTAAAATTGGATGCTAATTACTTTACAATATTGTATTGGTTTTGCCATACATCAACATGATTCCACCACGGGTGTACACGTGTTTCCCATTCTGAACTCCCCTTCCACCTTCCTCCTCATACCATCCCTCTGGGTCATCTCAGGGCACCAGCGCAGAGCATCCTATATCATGCATTGAACATGGACTGGCGATTAGTTTCACATACGATATTATACATATTTCAATGTCATTCTCTCAAATCATCCCACCCTCGCCCTCTCCCACAGAGTCCAAAGACTGTTCTATAAATCTCTGTCTCTTTTGCTGTCTTGCATACAGGGTTATCATTACTATCTTTCTAAATTCCATATATATGTGTTAGTATACTGTATTGGTGTTTTTCTTTCTAGCTTACTTCATTGTGTATAATAGGCTCCAGTTTCATCCACCTCATTAGAACTGATTCAAAGGTATTCTTTTTAATAGCTGAGTAATACTCCATTGTGTATATGTACCACTGCTTTCTTATCCATTCATCTGCTGATGGACATCTGGGTTGCTTCCATGTCCTGGCTATTATAAACAGTGCTGCAATGAACACGGGTACACGTGTCTCTTTCAATTCTCATTTCCTCAGTGTGTATGCCCAGCAGTGGGATTTCTGGGTCATAAGGCAGATCTATTTCCAGTTTTTTAAGGAATCTCCACACTGTTCTCCATTGTGGCTGTACTAGTTTGCATCCCCACCAACAGTGTAAGAGGGTTCCCTTTTCTCCACACCTACTCCAGCATTTATTGCTTGTAGACTTTTGGATCACAGCCATTCTGACTGGCATGAAATGATACCTCATTGTGGTTTTGATTTGCATTTCTCTGATAATGATTGATGTTGAGCAACTTTTCATGTGTTTGTTAGCCATCTGTATGTCTTCTTTGGAGAAATGTCTATTTAGTTCTTTGGCCCATTTTTTGATTGGGTCATTTATTTTTCTGGAATTCAGCTGCAGGAGTTGCTTGTATATGTTTGAGATTAATTTTTTTTTTGTCAATTGCTTCATTTGCTATTATTTTTTCCCATTCAGAAGGCTGTCTTTTCACCTTGCTTATAGTTTCCTTTGTTGTGCAGAAGCTTTTAATTTTAATTAGGTCTCATTTGTTTATTTTTTGCTTTTATTTCCAATATTCTGGGAGGTGGGTCATAGAGGATCCTGCTGTGATTTAAGTCGGAGAGTGTTTTGCCTATGTTCTCCTCTAGGAGTTTTATAGTTTTTGGTCTTACGTTTAGATCTTTAATCCATTTTGAGTTTATTTTTGTGTATGGTGTTAGAAAGTGTTCTAGTTTCATTCTCTTACAAGTGGTTAACCAGTTTTCCCAGCACCACTTGTTAAAGAGATTGTCTTTTCTTCATTGTATATTGTTGCCTCTTTTGTCAAAGATAAGGTGTCCATAGGTGTGTGGATTTATCTCTAGGCTTTCCATTTTGTTCCATTGATCTATATTTCTGTCTTTGTGCCAGTACCATACTGTTTTGATGACTGTGGCTTTGTAGTAGAGCCTGAAGTCAGGCAGGTTGATTCCTCCTGTTCTATTCTTCTTTCTGAAGATTGCTTTGGCTATTCAAGGTTTTTTGTTTTTCCATACAAATTGTGAAATTATTTGTTCTAGCTCTGTGAAAAATGTCATTGGTAGCTTGATAGGAATTGCATTGAATCCATAGATTGCTTTGGGTAGTATACTCATTTGCACTATATTGATTCTTCCAATCCATGAACACAGTGTATTTCTCCATCTATTATTGTCCTCTTTGATTTCTTTCACAAGTGTTTTATAGTTTGCTATATATATATATATATACACATATATATACATATATATAGGTCTTCTGTTTCTTTAGGTAGATATGTTCCTAAGTATTTAATTGTTTTCTTTGCAATGGTGAATGGAATTGTTTCCTTAATTTCTTTCTCTATTATCTCATTATTAGTGTAAAAGAATGCAAGGGATTTCTGCGTATTAATTTTATATCCTGCAAATTCACTGTATTCATTGGTTAGCTCTAGTAATTTTCTGGTGGAATCTTTAGGGTTTTCTATGTAGAGGATCATGTTATCTGCAAACAATGAGAGTTTTACTTCTTCTTTTCCAATTTGGATTCCTTTTATTTCTTTTCTGCTCTGATAGCTGCGGCCAAACTTCCAAAACTATGTTGAATAATAGTGGTGAAAGTGGGCACCTTTGTTTTGTTCCTGACTTTAGGGGAAATGCTTTCAATTTTTCACCATTGAGGATGTTTGCTGTGGGTTTGTCATATATAGCTTTCATTATGTTGAGGTATGTTCCTTTTATTCCTGCTTTCTGAAGTGTTTTTATCATAAATGGATGTTGAATTTTGTCAAAGGCTTTCTCTGCATCTATTCAGATAATCATATGGTTTTTATTTTTCAATTTGTTAATGTGGTGTATTACATTGATTGATTTGCAAATATTGAAGAATACTTGCATCCCTGGGATAAAGCCCACCTGGTCATGATGTATGATCTTTTTAATGTGTTGTTGGATTCTGATTGCTAGAATTTGGTTAAGGATATTTGCATCTATGTTCATCAGTGATATTGGCCTGTAGTTTATTTTTTTGTGGCATCTTTGTCAGGTTTTGTTATTAGGGTGATTGTGGCCTCATAAAATCAGTTTGGAAGTTTACCTTCCTCTGCAATTTTCTGGAAGAGTTTGAGTAGGATAGATCTTCAGTTCAGTTCAGTTCAGTCGCTCAGTCATGTCCGACTCTTTGCAACCCCATGAATAGCAGCACACCAGGCCTCCCTGTCCATCACCAACTCCTGGAGTTCACTCAGACTCATGTCCATTGAGGATAGGTGTTAGCTCTTCTCTAAATTTTTGGTAGAATTCAGCTGTGAAGCCATCTGGTCCTGTGCTTTTGTTTGCTGGACGATTTCTGATTACAGTTTCAATTCCCGTGCTTGTGATGGGTCTGTTAAGATTTTCTGTTTCTTCCTGGTTCAGTTTTGGAAAGTTGTACTTTTCTAAGAATTTTTCCATTTCATCCAAATTGTCCATTTTATTGGAATATAATTGCTGATAGTAGTCTCTTATGATCCTTTGTATTTCTGGGTTGTCTGTTATGATCTCTCCATTTTCATTTGCTATTTTATTGATTTGATTTTTCCCTTTGTTTCTTGATGAGTCTGGCTAATGGTTTGTCAATTTTATTTATCCTCTCAAAGAACCAGCTTTTGGCTTTTCAACTTGGGGTTTCTAACATATTTTATAAGCTAGACCAATCTGAAGAAGAAAGAGAATTTTGACAACTCTATTAACAGGGTTAGGTTTTCATATGAGAGGGGATATGGTATTTCTCCATGAAAAGCAAAATGCACCATGAAATTTACAATTTCACACAAAGACACTGCCCAATGGCAGTTGTGGTAGGATTATAGTTAAGGCAGATTTGGCATATAGCTGAGAGGGATTGGGGGCAGGAGGAAAAGGGGACGATAGAGGATGAGATGGCTGGATGGCATCACCATCTTGATGGACGTGAGTTTGAGTGAACTCCGGGAGTTGGTGATGGACTGGGAGGCCTGGCTTGTTGCAATTCATGGAGTTGCAAAGAGTCGGACATGACTGAGTGACTGAACTTAACTGAACTGATGGTAATTTTTGAGTTAGATTGATTTTAGATATGATTGTTCCCCCAAAATAAATCAGAGTATCAAATACATTTTGACTTTAGCAGATGAAAAAAGAGTAAGTGAGGGTGTATTTTATGAATGATAATGATTATCTTCCCAGGGCCATGTCATATTGAGAAGCTCCTTTTGGTAAAATACCTAAAAACAGTATGTGGTTCTCTGGTATATGGACCACATTAAGATCAACTTCAAAAATACGATATTAAAAACCATACAAATATGAAGGAGAAGTTTGTTCACTAGAAATGTGCCAATGTATTACTCTTTCAAGCTTTTCCTGTTATTGAGCCCTTAGCCTTATTTTTATATCCAATCTTCCACTTTACTACCCTATCCTATTATTGGCTCTACAGTCCCAAGGTGCATGTTCTGAAGAAAATAGCCACTGACTTTAAGATTGTTAGTGATTGTTTTTTGTTTTATCTGGAATAGCTGGAAAACGCTCAATAATTATAAATGAACTGCTGCTGCTGCTACTGCTGCAACTGCTGCTAAGTCACGTCAGTCGTGTCCAACTCTGTGTGACCCCATAGATGGAAGCCCACCAGGCTTTCCCATCCCTGGGATTCTCCAGGAAAGAACACTGTAACAAAACATTATTTCTCTACTCATGGTGATGTTCATTTCCTTTACACAAAAAGGTAAAATAATTAATGATTTTTTGTTAACAATCACCAACTAGTATGGAAATGTTTTATAGTAATTTTGGCATTCCAGCATCCTGATATAAGGCTGCTTAGCAACGATATGAAAGAAAACTAACCAAAACAAAACCGCAATCTCCAAGGATGCTTCCTGCATGCAACTTAGAAAGATTTTTTTTCTGTCATAATAAGAACCAAAGAAAAAACATACCTATTCAAGAACTATCTGATTTATTTTCATCTATTTCTAGGAAGTAGGTGGTATATTTGCTTTCAGTGTGTGTGTCAAGAAGTGCATTCCTTAAAGACGTGTATGTGTTTATGTGTGTGCATGCTTGTGTAATATACTCTCAATTTTGGGAAGGGATATACAGTTTCTGAGTTTTCAGGGTAGCTCTATCACATTATAATTACGATGTTAGCTACATTTGATATCCCACAGCTTTCTCCATCTGTCCTCTTTTCACAATTTGATAGCTTTGACTTTTAGTATTGAGGAGAAAGTGATAAAATGAGTTCTATCTGTGATGACCATTTCATCTCAATACTTTGGTGACAGTTTTTATGAATATACAAGCACATTTTAAATAGAGTTCTCAATATCTGTTTGCTACAATTCACTATGGAAAATGTTTTTCTATTGAGGACAAGAATACATTTTTTAAAAATCGTATTTATAAGAAATGTCACATTGAGATTCTCCTTTTGCTAAAATACCTAAAAGCAGAATGTGGTTCTCTGGTATATGGACACCATTAAGATCAATGGCTTAAAATTTCCCATTTATAATTTTAAGTGCAACTCATGGATGGAAAATGTAACAAGAATCAAAGTAACTGAGCTAAATACTCTAAATCTTTCTAAGTTTAATGAATAAAAATGATATAATATCATTTTTTTTGGAAATAGTTTCCAGAACCTACTATTTGAAAGGTTATATGATCTAGTCATTTATTGAGACGTTGCATTTTACAAGGATTATGCTAGTTTAATATTAAGAAACAGCAAAGATATTGAAGAAAAGGGTACCATCCAGGCTTCTTTCATTTTTAATAAAATCACAGGTAACATTCTTTCATTTTATCATATTCTCTCTGCTACTAAAAGTATGTTTTCTAACATTATCTCCACAATTACACTTCTACTTCACTGACAATGGGTTAATTACTTTTGTTGTTCTCACAGAAGTGTCTTAGCCAAAGGAAGTGCTCAATGTAACTCTGGTAAATCGTTCAGTTTTATGGAAGTACCAAAGTGCAACATACAGTCAAGGAACAAGAAGTAGTAGGTATGACAAAAGTGTGGGCTGCATGGAGTAGTAGGAGATAAGTATATCTGATTAAACATGTAAAATCTTTTTAAAATAGAGTAATTAAGGTTTTATCTGATATACAACATCTGCTTTATTGACTATGCCAAAGCCTTTGACTGTGTGGACTACAACAAACTCTGGAAAATTCTTAAGGAGGTAGGAATACCTGACCACCTGACCTGCCTCGAGATATCTGTATGCAGGCCAGGAAGCAACAGTTAAAACTGGACATGAAACAACAGACTGGTTCTAAATAGGAAAAGGAGTATGTCAAGGCTGTATATTGTCACCCTATTTATTTAACTTATATGCAGAATACATCATGAGAAATGCTGGGCTGGATGAAGCCCAAGCTGGAATTAAGATTGCTGGGAGAAATATCAATAACCTCAGATATGCAGATGACACCACCTTTATGGCAGAAAGTGAAGAAGAACTAAAGAGCCTTTTGATGAAAGTGAAAGAGGAGAGTGAAAACGTTGGCTTAAAACTCAACATTCAGAAAACTAAGATCATGGCATTTGGTCCCATCACTTCATGTCAAATAGATTGGGAAACAGTGGAAAAGGGGCAGACCTTATGTTTTTGGGCTCCAAAATCACTGCAGATGGTGACTTCAGCCATGAAATTAAAAGACGGTTGCTTCTTGGAAGACAAATTATGACCAACCTAGACAGCATATTAAAAAGCAGAGACATTACTTTGCCAACAAAGGTCCGTCTAGTCAAGGGTGTGGTTTTCCCAGTAGTCATGTATGGATGTGAGAGTTGGACTATAAAGAAAACTGAGTGCCGAAGAACGGATGCTTTTGAAATGTGGTGTTGGAGACGACCCTTGAGAGTCGCTTGGACAGCAAGGAGATCCAACCAGTCCATCCTAAAGGAAATCAGTCCTGAATATTCACTGGAAGAACTGATGCTGAAGGTGAAGCTCCAACACTTTGGCCACCTGATGCGAAGAACTGACTCATTAGAAAAGACCCTGATGCTGGGAAAGATTGGAGAAGAAGGGGAGGACAGAGGATGAGATTGTTGGACGGCATCACTGACTCAGTGGACATTAGTTTGAGTAAACTGCGGGTGTTGACGATGGACAGGGAGGCCTGGTGTGTTACAATCTTTGGGGTCACAAAGGTTTGGACATGACTGAACGACTGAACTAAACTGAAAGGGGACTTTTTTCACTTCACTTGATCAAATCCGTGTTTTAGGAAAGTGTTTTGGGTACAGGGTAAAAAATAACTTGGACCAATGAAACTAGGAAGCAGGCCAAACTATTAGCAGTGGAACCAGTAACTCCTGATGAAAACCTGGATAAGTAAGTGGAAAGGTTTTAAAAATGTCCAAGGTATTTTAGAGGCAAGATCAACAGTATTTGGTTGCTATTGGGTGTGAATCTGAAAAGTGTTGATGGTTTTAAAATTCTTCCTGAAATGGGTTAAGTAAATATGCTTGCTAACTTCCAATTTCAAGGAATTTAGAATGAACAACTAATACATGTAAGATACTCTACTAGTGATACACACACACACACACACACACACACACACCCTTCTAATTATTACAATAAAACCTTTTAATTTTTTTTTCTTTTTAAAAGTCCTGTATATTCAGGGATTTTCTGCACCAGAAAAACTGAAAGTTTTTTTTTTTTTATTTTTTTTACTTTTTAAACATACTTTCCATTAAACTTGCTGGGTAAGAGACTTTTTACACTAATAAAAAACAAGAGATAACCTTGATTGTTCCACATATCTACCCCTTAAAACCCCATCCTTCACCCTAACAACTATCATTCTCTACATTTCTTTGCTCATAGTAGAAGCTTGAGAAATATCTAATTAATCTCATTTGAACTCATTTTAAATTCCATTATGTATAGCATGTTCTAAGAAAAACAGTAGTTAGTAAGTGGTACCATATTAACAATGTTCAAAAATTTGAGTACAATAAAATGCACAAAACTAAAACTTCAGTTGAATATGAGTCACTTCAATCTACTTCATTGCTTTGGATCAGTTATCTCACAATATTAGTGACCAGGGATGTCAATATATAAAGTTCTAGTTAACAACACAGTTATATGATCAAACTGCAAGATATTAATGTGCTAAAAATTATTTTAGGATCCCTGATGATGTTAATGAAATTGGTAGACCCTGCTGACAACAAGCACTTCAAAAAATATTAAAAGATATGTTATCACAATGCAGAAACAACTTTATTTATAGGTATTTCACTTATACAGATTTACACATACTTTATGCACTGAAAAATGCATCAAATACAACCAGTGTTAGTAATTACATGTATTCCAGTTTAAAGATGCTCTATAATAGTCATTCCAACATATTTACACAAAAACCTGTTTATTCCTTTTTGAAAACTTCAGCTACAAATAACAAAGCAAAAACAAAATTGTAAGAATGACTGTTTATGATGGCTCTTGTATTTTTAATCTTCACAATTTTAATGTTACTTTAAACAGCTTGTCTATAATGATAGTTCTTAATACTGCTGCTGCTGCTAAGTCACTTCAGTCATGTCTGACTCTGTGCGACCCCATAGAAGGCAGCCCACCAGGCTGCCCTGTCCCTGGGATTCTCCAGGCAAGAACACTGGAGTGGGTTGCCGTTTCCTCTTCCAATGCATGAAAGTGAAAAGCGAGAGTGAAAGTGAAGTCGCCACCCCATGGACTGCAGCCCACTAGGATCCTCTGTCCATGGGATTTTCCAGGCAAGAGTACTGGAGCGGGGTGCCATTGCCTTCTCCAGTTCTTAATACTAACTCCATTCAAAAGCAGAAATTATAATTATACACATTACCCAGCTTAAAAACTGAACCTATTCTCACAAATATTTCTAAAATTTATGTCAATTAATAGTCTGCACTGAGCTGTTTATAAAGTATATGTGTGTATACACATTCATAAATAATTATGTATGCATTTATATGATTATGGCAAATCCATATCTTAGCCTTTGATGGAAATATAAACCGATAAAGTGGAAGATTTCTGAAACTGAAAATCTGACATTGTATAGAGCACTAAGAGTTATTTATGTCTTTTTTTTGTCTCAGAGATATTAAAAGTAAATAAGGTATTAATTCAAATAAATGTCATTATTTTAATTAATTGTTTGGTATATATTTTAGTTATGCCAACCAAATAAAAGTTGACCATTACTGAAGGCAAATTTATCTTAGCTTTTTTTGTGTGCAAAAGATGTAGTATCTGCACAGGTACTTAGGAAAAAGTTTAATTTTTCATGTATAATTTAATGTTACTGGATCTGTGATCCTTCAGAAAACAAGGAAACTTTATGAAGAGATGCACCACAGTTACATTAGAGGCAAAGCAATTTAGAAGTTAAAAAAACACACACACACACGTAAGCATGTATTTAAAATACACTGGATATGACAGGAGTTTTGTTAAATAAAAGGTGCTGTGTAGGATGATATAAGGAATAAAGGATAATTAAAGTTTGGAAGTGAGACATGAGTTTAAAAGAAGAGAGAATAACATTGTCAATATAGATGCATGATCTTTGAACAAGTTGTCTTTATGCTTATATTACTTTTTTCTGCTAAAAATTTGACAAACACATAAACGCAAACATGTGTGTACTTATTATACATACTGTAATCCATTTTATTCCCACTGTATTAGAATTACATAAACGTCAAATTAAAATGAACTTTCCTCTAGACTTACAATTAGGTCTCTCAATTTTAAGAGTTCAATATGACTGTCTTTCAAGTTCAAAACCTAAAAAGACTTCATTGTATGTACCTCATTATTTCTACAATTTCCATGCGTTTTGAAATAAATGTGTGTATAGTCTTGCAACCAACTAAAATTTATGTATGTAAAACAGAATTGTAGCACCATGTAGAATTTTGTTGTTAAATGTTATCAATTGCTCTAGATTTGGATAATGATAACTTCATATAGCATGTTAATTTTTGTCCTGTTTAAAATGAAAAAAAGTAATATTATTTTGTAGCACTAGATAAAGTCTGGCTCTTTATAGAGTCAAACAGTTTTATCAGATAGACAAAATATACCCGTGTTCAATGAAAAACTGCATTTTGGTTCCAGACATTTTGGCAACACATAGATAAAGCTATGATAACTATATGCAAGAGAAATCAGCACTTTCTCTTGAATAACTATATTTATGTGAAAAAAAAGGTAATTATTCAATCTGCACATCATAAATAATGTATATAATTATCTACAAGAAAGGCACCCAATACATAGTTCTGAATGAGTGATCAAATAAAATTAATAAGAAGATAAATTAAAAAAAAATAAGATATAATCTCTCATTTAAAAGTTCATAAATCAGTTTTCCAGAATCCATGCAATTTCATTTTTGTGTGTTTTTTCTCAGCTTGAATATGAGACTAGGTCTGTGTTTACATATCAAATGAGCTGATCAAATTTGTTCGTGTGTGTGTGTGTGAGGTTGTGTTAAATTACTTTGAGGCTGTGATACTGAACAACTATTTGAGCTGTATATTTGTACTACTAGAAACATTTTTGTTAAAGGTGATAGCATTTATGAGCAATTCTGTTTAGTTTTAAAGTATTATTGTAATAGAGATTTGCATTGGTTTTGAAACTGAGGTTAGAACTGACATGTAATAAGACAAGTAAATACATTTTAATGCTTATTATTGGATTTCTGAAAAAGTTTTTCACCAGTATGGTATATTCATTTACTTCTAACAACAACCAAATAGAGTAAAAGTGGTATCATTCAAATATTCTCTAAGTATCTAATGAAACCATTATTTTGCTATCTAATGTGTTTTATCAAGTATTAAAAAAAATGAAAATGCTTTGAAAGTGTATTTCAAACAGAACAACATTTTATGAAATAAATCAATGAATAATTAATATAAGGCTCCAGGACAAGGGAGAAAAGTGCAAATATTTCTAGAATATCCAGTGAAATACTTCATTTTCATTATTATGTCAATTTGACTATTTGAAACCAAATAGAATGTGACTTTTTTTTTACTTCACAAAAACACTTACTCCTAATTGGATAGTATAGTGTATGTGTAGATAATTAAATATAATTAATCACTTATAAAGGGACAGTTAATTTTAATTGAGAATATCTATAATATGAAAAAGGCAAGAGTTTGTTATCAGACTTTTTGGAAATAATTAAATAACTTGGTTGTTCATTCTAAGGGAACTTACAGCAGGTAATTAGATGGTATTCCTTTTATCGAAAAAGCTTTTTCATCGACTTGATATTCTCACTGAGGGGAGATTAGTCTCACAGTGGAGATATACAGCATGCCTCTTTATTATATCTTCAACTAGTCAGACTCTGCTATTTAATAAATAAGTCTAATCATAATAAAAATATGCATAATAATTGAGTCAATTACCACTATGTATAAAAAATCCTGCATGTATAGTTTATCATAAAAAAAGGAGAGAATATTTCTTTAATTTTAAAGTGCACCACTTTTAAAGGTTAAACAGAATTACCAAGTGAATTATAAAGAAAAATTTACTGGAATAGCTTGAAATAAAAACAAATAGTTTAAAAATTCTTCATGCAAAATCTATCTAAGATTTACTAAATTTTTCTACATCAAATGTGTATTACATGTCCAATAAAAATAAAGGCATATGACTATGCTACAATTTTAAAAGTCTGCTCCTAATTCAAATACCACATAAGGCCACAGGTGTTATAATATGAACATCCATGATGCATGAAAAAAACACATTGCACAGTAGTTCTTTTGAAAAATAATTATATACAACACATACAGCTTCATAATATCATAAGACCTTTGAGTATGCTAGAAATCTAAATATTTAAAGTAGACAAAACTAAGGAAAATCTAAGAAAAGTGTCTGTCACACAAAAGCACCTACAGGAAGCATTTACAGAGTATTGCCCAAGTTCATATAAGATTACTTAAGATCTGCTTGTCTTATAGCACTTCGGTTGAGATGAGGTTTCATATCACACCTAGCTAGAAGCACAATTACAAAATCTAATTAATTGTGACTAATGCAGGTGGTAAAATTGTAAAATGAGGCAGTATTATTTTGTGTTAAAATTAGATTAGCAAATATTTTACAAAATAATGATTGAATCTAATTTCAACTGAAAAAAATATTCTAAACTGTACATTTTCTCATTGACAATGTCAACAGGATGTTCAGCAGAGAAAACAAAGTATACATAACAGATTAACTAATGGATAGAATGAAAATTGTTTGAGATTTTCAATTTAAGTCATCGAAAATAAAAGTAACTTAAGAAATGTAATGCAAAACTATTCTACTTGTAAAAATAAACTTTTATATTTAATGCAAAATAAGGAAATACATTTAGCAATTTTATTTTTTGGTTTATGTACTGTGGATTTTAATCAAAAGAAAGTAATAGTCCTTTGAGTGCTTCCAGGGGTGAAATCATACAGCATATTCTAGTTAATCAATTAGATAGTCCCTAAAAGTTTATTTGATGACTAGTCTTAAGATTTGCTTTCCTTCTGTTTTCTCTATTCACTGGCTAGAGTATGAACCAAAGCGACCATCAAGGACACTTCATTGAGAATATTCTAGGAGTCCATTAATGGCAACACAAGAGATGGGAAAATATCTGAGATCTTGTAATAACACCAATGATTAAATTAAAAGTATCAGCAAAGCAACTGACAAAGAAGTAATCAACTAGAAAAATGCATATTTTTGTTCTCTCTGGCTCTTGTGAAGAATGAGATTCAATGCTGTCCATACTGTGCTCAAAGGGTAATATTATTTCTTCAAGCATAATCAAAGGACAGATCAAGGGTAGTTAATAATCAAAAGCAGGATCCATTTTCATCAATGGCCGAATTTTAAATACTGTTAAATCTTGATCATTATTAGTTTATATGGGTAAATATTTAGCCTCAAAGAGCAGGAAAGAAATCAGTTCAGAAGTTCCTTTCTCACAGAAATAGTATTCTGTGAGATGGGATCACTAGCAGCTTTAAAAATAGTTTCTATTTTCATCTTTTACAAAGATGATACCCAAACAAATATTGAGGAATTTTTTAAGGGATTCTGAATAACTGTTTCAAGACTTTTTCATCTTCATATATGCAAAGGAGTAATTAGGAGTTTTCCTTATTACAGTCATAAAGGAAAGGGTCACAGAAGTAGAAGAAAAAATGAAGTGTTCTCTAGTTCACAGAATGTGTCATGAAACAAATATTTAAAATGCTCTCATGCTGGGAGCCAGTGTGAGGAACTCCACCCGTGGCAAAGGTCATGAGGAAGGAGGCTTGGCATTACGCAAAGGCGGGATCAAGCCTCAGGAGACCCCCTGTTCCCAAGCATCTACCCCCAAAACCAGAGTCTGCCTACTTTACTGTTTTATGCTCTCACCTACACCTCTGACTTTATGGAGGGCTGTCCCCCACCACCTCTCTCGGTGAAGGAGTTAACTTGCAGCTCCAGTCAATAAAAATTCCTGGGCGTGACAAGAGTGTTTCAACTTACAAACTCCTCTGAAGGTTCTCTAGCCTGCCTGAACAGGTTCATCCAGCCACATGTGATTGTTAACAGCCTCCCAACTGTGAGAGGCATGAGATGCTTTAAACTTTATCTTTTGAGAAGTTAGAAAATTATTAGTATAGTATAGTGGGTTGATTAGGAATTATATTAGTGAAGGGTTTTTCATTTGTTGAGCCAATATTTGCCACTAAATCTCCATATTCCCTGCCCTTATAATGAATATAACTAGCATATAGGATACATAAGTATTAACCTATGATATGAATCATGTTAAACCTTAGGCTAAGTAAATTCCTTTTCTTGATTATAACCCCCTGCACCCTCACCCTATAGGAATGAAACTTTATCTGGTACCTTCGGAGGGTGGCGCCTAGTTTAAGAAAAAACCACCCCTGGAAAAATTAAGTTTTCTGGTTGACTGACCGTTATCAGAAAGGGCCATAAAATGTCAGCAGGCCTCATGGCCAGAAGATGATGTAAAACCCCTAAGACCTTTGTATACTTTTATATGAAGCACCTGATTTTGACAAGGGTCAGGTCTGCTGACCCCGCATGACTCTGTATTCTATCTCTATGTGTAACAAAAAGTATATAAGCAAACATGAAAATAAAGAAACGGATCAGTTTCTGGAAAGACTGATTCCCCCATGTCGTTCTTTCTTTCCCCTTTTGGCTGAATTCCCATCTGGATTGTGGATGCTCGCCAAGCCTGCTAATTTTGCCCTGGCTTCTAAGACCCACGCGAGAGGGAGCCCAAGGCGGGGCACCCTCCGCTATTCAAGTGGCCTATGTAGGTGGTGCAAACCTCTTGTCTAGAGGTTTTATTGGTACTCCATGTAAACCAAGTTATTAAGCCTCTTTTTCTCCACTAATTTTCCTACTACACCATTCTTTTCTAATCTCTCTTTATATTTCTAATTAAATAGCTTTTTCCTAGGACGCCGACTCCATCTCCTCTTCGAATTCCCTGGATCCACCGGGGCTGGACCCCAGCACTCTCATATAATAATTATATGTACAAATGGTCATGAAGCCCCAGTAGTTGATCATGGGACATATGAAATATTAATTCATTTTCTTGGCCTTCATCACTTTGCTCACAATTAAACTGAGGCTATGGATTTTGGAAACTCCTACTCTTAGTACACCATCTTGGTAACTGCAAGGCATTGACTCTAAGGGTATAATGAGTTGGCTCAATTTTGACATTCCTTGAAATGATTTGAATTAAACTGAAATATTTAATTTAAGAAGTGGGAGAGGAATTATAAGGTTATTCTACATGAATAACTTTCACAAAGGTAAAATTTAATTTTAGGTATTTTTCTACAATAGTTGTTTATAAGTATTGCAATACAATATTGTAATTTATGTGACATTTCTCATTACCAGTAAAAGCTACAATCACAATCTTTATCATTAACTAAGTTATATTTAAAACACCAGATAGCAAGTATGTTCAAGGAATTTGATATTAATGGAGGTACCAGAGATTCTGTACTGAGTAAATGGAAATGCTAAATTTTAACAGAAATCTTCAAAAAATACTGCCTATATGTTAGATATACAAGAATTACACTAATTTTAAATGCTAAATAAAGCATAAACCACTTGTAAATGCCTGTACACCAATGAACACTTCAAATAATACACTAATTTAATGTACATACATAATAGACCAAATTCTATTCTCACTTTGCAAGGTAAGATGATACACAAAGAAGCATTTGAATGAGAAGCCAGGAAACATTTCTTATGTAATAATTTTAAGGGTTCTTTATACTCCCTTTTTGTCACACAAAATCATATGTTTCTTTAACTTTTATTAGTACTGTTAGTAAGTCATAAGCAGCTTAAAAATACAATATAAAATTGAGACACATCATTCCTTCCTCAATATATATGTACACCCAGTTTGAGGCATTCAGTCATTTGTATAGGAAATTGATTGATCAACATATTGTAGAGAATAAGTTAAAGGACAAATTACTCAAAGCAATGGAATGTATTCAGAAAATTAATGCCAGAGAAATAATGTAGATCTATTTAGCTGTGACTATAGTGTTGTATATTTTCCTCTGTAGTTTCAAAATTAAGATAAAATCTTTCAAAATATCCTATTTAAATCCTTGTCTCTACTCTCATATGACTGGAATTATGTTTCATTACATAAGAAATGTCAACATGTTTTTTCCAAAATGTCAGGGCGTATAAAGAACTGACATTCTTGAGAGGTAAAAATAGAAAGAAAAAAAAACCTTATTTTTCAGTATTTATAGAAAAAAGAAACATAATTACAGCAAAAATAAATTTTTAATGATTAAAGTAGTGAAACAACATGATTATAGTCAACATAAAAACCTATTAAAATTTGTTTATATTAATCTAACTTTTAAGCAGAGTGATGGATATTTATACTTATTTTCTCAACAACACTGTATTAGTGAATATTTTTCAAAAAATCAACTAGAGTGTTTGTGGTTGTTGCTGTTTGGAGTATTAAAGAAAATCTCTTTCCCTGGATACCTTTCAGAGGGTAGCTTGGATAATTCAGTTTCACTTCCAAACTCCTGGAGATGATGTTTAAAACTCCTGGAGATGATGTTTAAAATCTTCAGCAATTGAACAAGGCAAGTAATTCCATGTTTCATGATTGATATATTAATCATCAGTTTGTACATCAAGACATATTATAGTACATCACAATTGTTGACATTCAGAGCAAGCAAATGGAGAAACAGCATGATAAAACTTTTTTTTAAATCACACTACACTATTTCTTCCACAAATTTAAAACTGTGATTGCAAATTATAGCCAAAGTAGCATGAGGTTCAGTGGGACATAATTTTTAATGTGGTTGTTGTTTTGCTTGCCTTTATAGTGGGAAATCCAGACTACAAGAGTAATGATCTTAGCCAAATTTTGAAATCACAAATCATTGAGTTTTTTGGAGGGGGAATGGAATTATGTTGTTCCTAGAAAGTTATATCTCACTGTAGATTTCAATAGTTGATGTCCTGGAATCAATCTAGGACAAGAAAATAACATGTTATCAAAATCAGGTGGCTGGGTTCTAGGAGTCTTAATTGCCAAGCATGCTATGTGGCTAAAATTCATATTGCTAAAATACAGATACACAAGATCAAGGTTATGGAATTTAACAGTGCTGAATACCAATCCTATTCCAAGCTAATTCAGACTCCTCTTACATTTCAAATCCATTTATAATACCTACATTCATGTAACCATGAATTGTTTCTTTTTGAAATGAAGTATCTTAAATACATGGCTAAGACAGTGACTTGTACACAGAAGGCTTGTACACATTTCAAGATAATAAATTCATTTTTTTCCTATTTTCCAAATATATTTTCTTCACAATATTTTAATGGGAGAACTGTGTTAAGCAAGGCTTCATTTTGGCATTGTATCTCTTTCATACAAATATCAAAATTGATTCTAAAATGATTATTCTTGTTTTCCCAGAGTCACACCAAGCAAATACTATCTGCTTACTCTGAAAGATGGAAATAAAAAGCAAACTGTAAGATCATCTTTCAGACTTCTTGTTTTTAATTTATACTACAATATATACAGAAATGCCATCCAGAATACTTGTAAAAATTTATCAAAGAGGAGTATCTTTGCTGGGTTTATACCATTAAACCCAGGTATAAATTGTTTCATGCAATAGATACACTTCTATCTAATGAATATTCCATATTTTTCAAAACACAAATGTCAGGAAAAAAAAACTATGGAAAATATTTGATTCTCTTTTTAAAACATGAATTTTTTTAATAAATCCACTTATATCTTACTGCCTCCTAGAACCAGTTAATTTCTTCACTCTCATATTTCTATTCAGATGAACAGTGAACTAAATGTAAATATCACCCTAAAACCTCCTTTGAAAAGTGTATTTCTCACTTTGTTTAAAGACAATTGAATTTAATTCTGCCTTCTGATAACACTAATATTTTATTCCACTGTCAGAATTTCCTTAAGGAACAATGAATTTTTATTTTATTGGCTGACAGTTTTCCCCATTTTGTATGATGGTTTTTTGAAAAGAAGACACCTACTGTATTTGAATTTTATAAATACATGAGTTCTTTTTCAGTGCTCAGTGAATTCAGCATTCTGCAACATCAGTGAATATAAGATGACTCTTCTTGGCATTAATCAGAAAATGAAGTGTATATAGAAAGGGTGAAGAACATTGCAAATGTTGCAAAAAATACAAGAATTCAAATTATTTTTAGTATCACATTAGTCTGCCTAAGTTAACCAATTCATACCAGAAGATATTTAGTAATTTATCTGAAACATCTGTCAACCTATGACATAAAATATATAATTTACCTATTTCTTAAGATCTGAAAAAGTATAATTTCGTCTGAGAACACATTGATTCTAAGATAGTCCTTTTAGCTAATAAAAAACAAATGATAACTAATATTTTATTCTCATTAACATCTACTTTCCTTATTTTGCCTGTCCTGTGAAATTATTATCCTATGTTTAGGAAAATATTTATTTGCTAAATAAAATAAAATCTCTGAATCAAAGTTATTAATTGTATTGACTTTCTCAGGATTAGAAAATAGTTTAAAAGAAGCAGAAGATATTTGGAAAACACTTTCAATTTTTTGCTTCATCTATGGTTTGCTTACTGTATGTTCTTGTCTTCATGTAAAATAAGGCTAGCTCTTAAACATCTCCACGCTTTTGAAAACAGTTGAAACCAGAATTTTCTCTCTTAACAAACTTCACAAGCCAATCTATTAAAAATGATGCTCTATGAAAGTAATTCACAAACCCTACTCATTGTAGGTTTTTAAGTGAATCACAAATTTACCCCTGGGAAAAGTGCTATTAGGCTACACAACACACATAAAGTGCTAGTCATAAAAAATAGTTTTTTTTGTTGAGAAATGTTTCCAAAATCAGAATGATAACAATGAGAATTAGGAAATGAGATCACAATTTTTAATGTTTAAATATAAATAAAAACTCACCATGATGAAATGTTAGGCATCTGTTATGTTTGCCACCCATTTAAGATCCACCTTGGTAGAAAACATGGGGCTCATGTGGACTGTAGAAATAACCACTACCCTGTAAACTCATTCAAATCATATAAAATACTCTACAGAGAGTAGGGTTCTATTTTACCATTTACAATATCATAATTATGAAATTATTGTAACAAAGATGAACACACAACAAAATTAGTTTCTTAAGTTTGCTCAGTGATTGAGAAAGGCTAACATTGTATTATTTAACTATGCATTGACCCTTGAGTGACCTCGATTCTTAAGACATTTCCTAATCATAAATTATTTTCATCGCTATTCGAAATCCTGATAGACTTCTTTAATATCTCTAACTTTGGTGAAAAGAAACTTATTCTGACTTTCATATTACTACATTTTATTAAGCCTAACTGTGTTTTTAGAAGCTTTTATCAATTGAAATTGAGATGAAGACCTTCTTAAGAGTAACACAAACAAAGTCAACATATGGCAAGATTTTGAGAGAAAAAAAATGTAGATAAATTCTATCATATAACTTTATTAAGGAAATAATCATATTTAATTTATTTAATTTAGTTGTGGATTTCTGGAAACATTTTTATTGATTTCTCCATGAAATATAGATAAGACTGTATAAGCTCTTGTTTTCATAATTCATTGGGTTTTAAATTATTGTATGCAGATGCCTTGGATCTCAATATGCTCATATTTTCCTTCAGGCCTATTAGAGAAAGCAATCATATTTCATTTTCCAAAAGTCATTATCTCTTAAGAATGTCTCTTGAAGGGCTCAATACCTTGTATGAATATGCAAATACTCAAATGAATATGTAGAGTAGAGATTTCACATATATTTCATTCTCTTCACTGAACATGAGAGTAGCATGACTTCATTTTCCTAATTTCATTCTTGCTACATTGTGTAAATACAGATGTATAAGCCAAAATAATGGTGAGTTCCTAATCTGAACATTATACTTCCTTTTCATTGTGGGGGCTTGGGAGCATGGTGAGTGGGGGAGTATATCTTGATGCTATTCAACTATCTTGGGTAGACAGATTTTACCAACTGAAGCTGGAAATCTCAGTACCATTAAGACCTGCTTATCAGATTCCAAAAGGTATTACTGTGATATATGCAGCCTGGGCAGTTCTGGTCCTCATGCTCACAACTGTACTGAGGACAGTGTCATGACCTCTGACATGACATGACCTCCAAAAATTTTAGCGTTTTTCCAGTATATTGGAGAAGGAAATGGCAACCCACTCCAGTACTCTTGCCAGGAAAATCCCATGAACTGAGAAACCTGGTAGGCTACAGTCCATGGGGTCGCAAAGAGCCGGACACGACTGAGTGACTTCACTTCACTTCACTTCTTCTCTAGCAGGAAGTGTCATAGTGCCATCTACAGACAACACCGCCCCTATTATAATCATCATTCCTCAGCCAATGTTCCTAGAATTAGGAGTCATTTTGTTCTGATTTTCCATCAAACTTAAATGAATCCATATACCTATTTAGATAATTCTGCAAAATATGATCGTTTTGATCCCCCATTGAGTCAGTAGATTCTGTAAAGCCCTACTTCAACTGAAAATAATTTTGAAAAATAAAGTTAGAAAGGTTAGTTAGAGACTTGGATTACCTACCAGTCTGGTGTGTACAGACACAGGGGTCTTGAAAGTTGTCACTGGAAAGCTGCACTCAGAAACACTGTAGGGATCAGAACTGCTGGAAGAACACTTGGAGATGGAATCACAACCCACAAAGGTGTTATCGAGAGGCAGTTCCTGGATGATGTGGTGCTTTGAATTTAGGGGAGTTTCCGGCTGGATCTGGAAAGCAGGCTGTGGAGAGGCAGATTTGTAGTGCTGGGCCAAATCAGGGCTGTCAGGCTTTAAAGTAGTAGGTGGAGTACCCCAGTTGCACTTGCCCATGGCTTGCTCTTCCAGTTCAATGGGAAGGTCTAGTGTGACGGTGTTTGTATCATTGTCAGCATTGTCTGCCTTAGCTTCTTCAATAGTGACAAAGTTAAGCAGTAAGTTCTTAGGGGTATGCTTCTTCTTTTTCTTCATTATCATCATCTGCCTGTTTTCAGGGTTTGGAGTAACCCATTCAGAATTCTGCTTGTTTTTCTGAGCAGCTTTAAAGTGTGGTGATTGGCGGCATCTTACTACAGCAGTGATGAAAATAACAAGAATGACAGTTATGGTGCCAGCAACAATGGCAACCACGATCTTGACATAGTCACTTGACGGTGAGGATGTATCAGTTGTCTCAACATTTTGGGTCACTGGTGTTTCAATGTTTCTGCGCACCAATTCATAAATTAACGTAGCATTGGTCATCGACTCATTCACAAATAGATTAACATTTATGACACTGAAGAGAGAATCAGGTTGCCCTAAATCCTTGGCTTTGACTATCAGTTTGTGTAAACCAAGATCTGCAAGGACACATTTCTCCTTCAGTGTAATGTTGCCTGTTGTTTGGTCAATCATAAACAGACCTTTTGTGTTTCCTCCTACAATGTTGTAACGAAGCTCTGCATTCATTCCAGTGTCATTGTCAATAGCAACTACTGTGAAGACCACTGTGCCTGGATTAGCAGATGGTGGAACCAGTTCAAAGGAGTAGTTGGAAGGAGGGACAACAAAAACTGGTTTATTGTCATTGACATCAACCACGTTTATAGTGACTTTGGCAGTTGAAGAATGTGATACCCTACCACCATCCTGAGCCTTTACATTGAAAGTATAAGATTCTTGTTTTTCTCTATCAAATGAAATATTCGGTTGGATGACACCAGTCTGTGGATCAATTGTGAAGTCATCATTCGCATCTAAAATGGAGAGAGTTACTGCAGAATTTTCTCCATAATCAGGATCAGTTACAGTGATTAGTCCTACTGTGCCATGTCTTGGAAGGTTTTCTGGGACATAGAAGTTGTACTCATTGTGAGTGAAAATTGGACTGTTGTCATTCTGATCAAGAACGGTCACTAAGACTGTGGCATTTGTTATTAAAGATGGCATCCCATTATCTTGTGCCAGAACTGTGAATGAATATTTTTCCTGTTTTTCTCTATCCAATTTCTTCACTGCAGTCAGAATGCCTGTACGATGATCCAGGTTGAATTCAGACGGAGCATCAATGCCTAGCAGATAATGTATCTCAGCATTACGCCCAGTGTCTGCATCTGTTGCACTTATTTTTGTCAACTGGGTACCAGGAGAGTTATTCTCAGGAACAGAAAGACTTATGAAAGGCTGAGTGAAAACTGGAGCATTGTCGTTTTCATCTTTTAATTTGATGAGGAGCATGGATGATTGATTCAAAGGAGGTTTGCCAGCATCTGCGGCCAGTAATTTAATGGCATATTCTCTTGTGGACTCATAGTCAAGATATGCAGCAGTCTCTAGGAGGAACTGATTACTGAACACTGGCCTTAATCTGAAAGGGACTTCATGATCTGTAAAGCATGTCACCCTACCATTATGGTCAGCATCCTTATCTGTCACAGTTATGAGAGCAATTTTGGTGTTGAGAGGAGCATTTTCTGACAGAACCACAGTGCCATTGATTGGATTGATGATGTATCTTATGTCAATCAATGGAACATTATCATTGACATCAGTAACATTTACTAGCACCATTGCTCTTGCTGGCATCAGTCCACCATCACTTGCCAAAACCAGTAACTTGTGGTTTGGAGACTCCTCCCTATCCAGTGGTTCTTTTACTGTGATAAGTCCAGTGGTAGAGTTGAGGTGAAATAGCCTCTTGGCCATGCTGGAGACAAGATTGCTGAAATAGAAATGAATCCTGGCATTTTCACCTATATCAGCATCTGTGGCATGGAGCTGTGTTACTGAAGAACCTACAGGAGCATTTTCTGGTATACTGACTTCAATCTCATCCTCCTTAAAAACTGGATGGTTGTCATTTGTATCAGCAACACTGACTTGCAAAATAGCAGTACTGGATCTTTGAGGGAAGCCACCATCTTCAACCTTTACTTTCATTACATATGTATCTTTCTCTTCCCTATCTAACTCCTTTTGAACTATTAGTTGCGGCATCTTTTCTCCTTCTGGTGTTTCAATGATATCAAGCCCAAAAATATTTTGACCCTGAAAGACAAAGAATGAAACATTTTAGCTTATGTTATTATTTAATGAGACTGGTTTTCAGTTTCTTGAAGCCACATGACATGGGATCAACTCAGAAATAAATGCTAGAGACTTGGGTTCTAAGTCCCAGATTTGTCTATAATAGTGTCAGCACAAACAAGGTGATTAACATCTCCAAACATTTGTGAAATTTGAGTTGTTCTAGAAGATGTTCTCAGGTTATAGCATTTTACAGTGATAAGTGTAGCTAATTTTTGTGAATTATTAAAGATTTCAAAAAGAAGAATAATGTATAATTTAAAAAGAATTATCACCATTTCACATGGAAAATGAAATTATAAGTGAATTAACCATGGTTACCTCAAATGAATTAAAATGTCTTGTAGATTTCAGCTGTTTAGGGCACTTTTCACTAACAAAAGAAACAATTAAGTATAAAATAACCAACATAAAAGTGGATATATCACATCTAACAAATACAGCTAAAACCTTTGGCAAAGGGAGAAAATATGCAAACTCTGATAAGAATAAAACTTTGTGTAAAGAACACAAACTTTCCCTTTTTTTCCCCTATAGAAAAAGGTGCTAAAATGAATTTTTGGGAATTCCCTGGCGATCCAGTGGTTATGACATGGCACTTTTACTGCCAGGGCCCAGGTTCAATCCATGGTCAGGGAACTAAGATTCTGCAAATATGGGGTGGCCAAAAAAAAAAAAAAAAAGCATCTTAGAGATTAACAGCACAATGTTATTTAAGTTCTTATTTTATTATTATTATTTTTTAATTATCAGGCACAATAGACTGAACCTAACGTGCCAAAATATCAAATTGGAAACTATAGCTTGGAATAGTACTTATGTTTTATTCATGACAAAAAAGTCAGATTTCAGAAATGTTTAAAATCAGTCTCCGCTGATTCTGACTTCCCTTGAAACCCTCAAGGAGGTGATTCAAGTAATATAAAATTGCAAAATACTTAAAGTGTTTGGGCTCTCTTAACTGCTATTGTTTATTAGCACACAGAGGGTCTCATACTCTTAAAGCTTTTTGTTGCTGTTCAGTTGCTAAGTCCTGTCCAACTCTTTGCAACCCCATGGACTGCAGCATGCCAGGCTTCCCTGTCCTTCACTATCTCTTTAAGTTTGTTCAGATTCATGTCCATTGAGTTGGTGATGCTATCTAACTATATCATCTTCTGCTGTCCCCTTCTCCTTTTGCTTCTCCTTAAGTCTTTAAAATGGCAACCCACTACAGTATTCTTGCCCAGAAAATTCCATGGACAGAAGAGCCTGGCAGGCTACAGTCCATGGGGTCGCAAAGAGTCGGACACCACTGAGTGACTAACACTTTTCTTTTTTCTTTTAAGCCTTTAAAATAGTCAAATATCTTAATTTTTTTAAGTCCAATTTATGTAATTTTTTTTTAATCCCTTCTTCGAACTACAATAAGATGAGCTCTACACAGATAAATCTTGCTAGCTGATTGAAGAATAGTGTTCACTGGCTCTCAGAGGCAGTTCTAGCCAGTGTTTACTTGTAGCATTTTGACAGAAATGAGTAAGATAAAAAGCTACTGTTAGCAGTGAAGAAAAGATCAGAAGATCTTAAGATTCTTAGTACATGGGTGATTTATAAAAGCTTTCATATACACACATACAACCACACATCACAATTTTAAATCTCCAATATATTTTTTAACGTAAAAGTTGCTGACATGTGAAGATCAGTTATTGAAATCTCATTTACGTGCTCTGTCCTGAAAGAACAAGATAGCATCTGAGATCTTTTTCTCATAGTTTTGCCATACTAGTGTCTAAAATGAGATTCTAAATGTTATAAACCAACGAATGATATCAAGCTTTTAGGGATCACTAGACTTTATGCTGACATTATACGGTGATACTATCTTTTTTAACTTAACAAAATATTATAATAGTTTTACATAAAATCTAGTACAATACTCAAGTACAACCACATTTTTCCTCATGAATTGCTTGAAGATAATTTTGCATTTTTTGGATTTTTTTGTGTGTGTTTAGATTCACTTATACTCTTATTCAAATTGAGACCATAATACATCTTGATGGAAGAATTAAATGTTTATTATGAAATTAAAGTTGGCATTTCAGAAATGTTAGTTAAAATCACCAGTTTGTTTCCATATAATTTTAAAAATTTTTCATGAGCTAATCAATGTGTAATAACCTTGTTTTAGTTCATAAACTAAATGAGCAGTTTATTAATATTTTATTCATGTAAACCAATAAACAATTTGCTTTTTCTTTGCCAAGGGAAATATCTTTCATGTCATATTTACACAAGTGAGAAAATTAACAAATCTATTTTAAGAACAAACAATTTTGCAACAATGATAATAAATATAGATACAATATTTACTATTACAGTTTGATCTAAGTAAACTTAGTTATTAATGATTATTTTTGTAATGATATTTCAAAAGACTTTTAGGAAGGTTCATATTTGGAATATCTCATTTATGGGTAGAAAAAATAGTCTCTGAGTTGCAATTCACAAAAATCCATGGCAGTTAATAAAATTCTGTTAATTCTTGGCATGCTAATGGCAAGTGGCTAGTATAGACACAGCATTCATCTAGGCACTGGGGATAAGGTGGTGAGTAAACATATTTTACTAATGCAATGGAAATTAAACTTTAGCTAAGATGAGAGAAAATCAATAACAATCCAAGTATCTACTGATATTGATACTAATAGATTTAGGCTAACTGAAATAACTACATTTTTATTGAGCTATAAAGGTAGATTGTAAAGTATTATTAGAGGTTATATAAGGGAGAAGTAGGATATATAACATAGCATAAAAAATAATATCTTAAATTCTTGAATTTCAAGACTCAATTATCCAATCTATGACTGTTATACACCTGAGGAAAAGAATAGTTTTAATTTTTCTAAAAAAAATGTTATGGGGATAATTTTTAAAATTTTATAGAATTTGTTACAATATTACTTGTTTTATTTTTTGTTTTTTGGCCACATGGCATGTGGGATTCCAGCTACGTGACCAGCAACCAAGCTCACAGCCCCCCTTCACTAGAAGGCAAAGTCTCGACCACTGGATCACCAGGGAAGAATTAAAATTAATTTTTTATTTTATTCACTTATGTTTATGTATTTTATGTTAGTATATTTAAAGTTTGATCTTATGTGTTTGAATTTTGAATTGACCCTTGCTTTCCCAATCAAATGATGGCAGGTTTAGGTTGGTTGAAAAATCCAAGTACAGCATGTTCATTGTCTTTTATTTTATGTGAAGTGACAGTAATGTTAAAAGATAGATTTTTTTCAAATTTTCAAGATGACAATGAGATGTACAAAGTAGATAATGGATACTGTCTATATTACTCTTCTGTCTTCTATGACTGCTCTGTTCAATATAATAGCAATTAGTCACAAGTATTTACATTTAAATACCTGTAAATGAAGAAGTGGATGACAGGAGGAGAAGGGGACAACAGAGAATGAGATGGTTGGATGGCATCACTGACTCAATGGACATGAGTTTGAGCAAGTTCCAAGAGTTGGTGAAGGATAGGGAAGCCTGCATGCTGCAGTCCATGGGGTCACAAAGACTCGGTAACTGAACAACTGAACTGACTGATTTACATTTAAATTATAATTAATTAAAATTAGATTTCAAATTCAGTACCTCAGTCTCACTAGACACGTTTAAGTTCTCATAGCTATACGTGAGTACTGGCTACTACATTTTACAGCTCAGATACAGAACTTGTCCATCATTACACAAAGTTCTATTGGATTGGACTGTTCTAAGGTGTCATAATTTTCTTAATTATTTCTTTCTACTTTCAGGTCAGGTAATTGTGTGTATACCTCCCGCTCAGATATTTAGAGCTCTCCAAATGATTTGCTGGTTTATATATTTAAATTTCATATTGTACAAGCAATTTGAAAAGAAATTCCACACATGTTAGATACAAATCATTTCAGTTCAGTTGCTCAGTCATGTCCTAATCTTTGCAACCCCATGGACTGCAGCATGCCAAGCTTCCCTGTCCATCACCAACTCCCAGAGCTCCCTCAAACTCATGTCCATCGAGTCAGTGATGCCATCCAACCATCTTATCTTCTGTCATCCCCTTCTCCTCCTGCGTTCAATCTTTCCCAGCATCAGGGTCTTTTCCAATGAGTCAGTTCTTCACCTCAGGTACTCTTCACCTCAGGTGGCCAAATCATTGGAGCTTCATCTTCAGCATCAGTCCTTCCAATGAATATTCAGGACTGATTTCCTTTAGGATGGACTTGTTTGATCTCCTTGCAGTCCAAGGGACTCTCAAGAGTCTTCTCCAACACCACAGTTTAAAAGCATCAATTCTTCAGTGCTCAGCTTTCCTTTTGGTCCAACTCTCATATCTATACATGACTACTGGAAGAAACATAGCTTTGAGCAGACAAACCTTTGTTGCTAAAGTAATGTTTCTGCTTTTTAATATGCTGTCTAGTTCTATCCCACGTCAGTTAGTGCAACTGACATTCAAACCCACATGAACAATGTAAAACAACTGAAGCTCTTTGCCATATGTTAGACTACGACATGAGAACAATGGGAAAGATGAAAGGAGAAATAAAGATATATGGCTCCTTAATTCATCACCTTGATAATTTTAGCACACACACACCCTGTATACAAAAAGAAAATTTTGGGATAATTGTATAGATAGTATCCTGAATTCCAAACTTACTTAGAATCATTTCCCTCTTGTTTATAAGGACAAACAACTTCAGAGAATTCTTTGCTCTCTCTCTAAAATGGTCATCCTTTGGTGAGAGCACACTCACTTGTGTGTCTTTCTTGGAAATTTACTTAAGCCTCTATTACATTAATGAAGGAGAGTGTAGGATACAATGGCATCAAGCTACTCTATATCTGAGGACATAGCATCTGACATATACAAGGCATATACAAACACAATAAATAAACACTTGTTAGATGAGGAAATGCATACATTAAAATGATAATTCCTATTTTTTTAAAGAGAGAAGTCAGAGTTTGGTTGTTCTTGTTTCTAATTCTCAGTCTATGCCAAAATTGGAATATACTGTAATTGTTGACTTAGGGTTTTTTTTGTTTGTTTGTTTGTTTCTTTTACTTTAGTTAAATTGTCCAGAAAACAATTTCAGAATTATTTCATAAAAAAATTACAATTTATGTTATGGATGTAATAATATGCAGGGTCAATCTCTGGTAAAAGTTTATAACCTAGCTGTAAACCTTTATTTTTGGAAGAAATAATAACAAGTACTTAATGTGGGTGGTCTGTGTACATATAAAATACAAAACCCTACATCTGTCAAATACACACATATACAAAGAAAAAAGGAGAAAACAAAAACTCAGAGAAGAAAACAACATATTATTTGAACTGAATGTAATACATTATAAGTTGATTTTGGATCCTAATGTCTTCAACTTGTTTTATCTCATATACATAAAATTGCTAATTCCAGATCAGGTTAGGAAAAAATTATGGGCTTACTAATAATCTTATGTTTCAAAAGACTTAATTTACTTTGTGAGTCACATTTCTTCCTCAATTCAAAAATAAGCTTTGAATTTGCAAATTCAGGATAAAAATTGTTGAAATAAGCAAGATGTTATTAAGCTCATCTGAAACGTTAATTCTTTGTAGGGATTTGTAAAATCAAGGAAGAGAAAGTTAGTGTTGAATATAAAGTTCCCAAGAGAAGTATTTTTGCTTAAAAAAAATGAATACAGAATTAAAAGCTATTTTTTTGCTTATTGTTCTTGGAAATAATTAACCGAACCATTGTACTAAGTTTAACATTTTTGACATATTCATGTGCAAGACACCACTTCATTGCCTATTGAAAGGTAATAAATAACACAGAACTTCCAGAGCTATAAATCTAGTACAGTTGCCCAGAAAATGCATACAGTGCCAGTAAGTACTAAAAATAGTTTCAAAGAGATTGAATTCTAAAACTGATTACATAAAAGCTGTTTACTCTGAGGAATGCTGGGGTAAAGACTAAAAGTTTATTTTTCAGCTTTACCACTGTTTGATTTATCAAGCATCAACCTGATTTTTTCTTCCCCCCTTTACATTACTGATTCATCTTTAGGCCAGAGAAATGCAATGGTTTATCCATTTGCATAGTTTCAAATGGATAAAACCAGAGATATGGCTATTTAAGAAAACAGTAAGGAAATATATGCAATGTTCTCAATACAAATATAATGGGTACTATAATAAATGAAACTAAGCCATGCCGTGTGAGGCCACCCAAGATGGGAGGGTCATGGTGGAGATATCTGACCGAATGTGGCCCACTGGAGAAGGAAATGGCAAACCACTTCAGTTTTCTCGCCTTGAGAACCCCATGAACAGTATGAAAAGGCAAAATGATAGGATTCTGAAAGGTGAACTCCCCGGGTCGCTAGGTGCCCAAATATGCTACTGGAGATCAGTGGAGAAAAAACTCCAGAAAGAATGAAGGGATGGAGCAAAAGCAAAAACAATACCCACCTGTGGATGTGACTGGTGACAGAAGCAAGGTCCAATGCTGTAAAGAGAAATATTGCATAGGAACCTGGAATATCAGGTCCATGAATCAAGGCAAATTGGAAGTGGTCAAACAGGAGATGGCAAGAGTGAACATCAACATTCTAGGAACCAACTAAAATGGACTGGAATGGGTGAATTTAAACAAGATGAACATTATATCTACTACGGTGGGAAGGAATCGCTTAGAAGAAATGGAGTAGCCATCATGGTCAACAAAAGAGTATGAAATGCAGTTCAGTTAAGTTCAACTCAGTTGCTCAGTCGTGTCCGACTCTTTGCGACCCCATGTGTCGCAGCACACCAGGCCTCCCTGTCCATCACCAACTCCTGGAGTTCACTCAGACTCATGTCCATTGAGTCCGTGATGCCATCCAGCCATCTCATCCTCTGTCATCCCCTCCTCCTCCTGCCCCCAATCCCTCCCAGCATCACAGTCTTTTCCAATGAGTCAACACTTCACACGAGGTGGCCAAAGTACTGGAGTTTCAGCTTTAGCATCGTTCCTTCCAAAGAAATCCCAGGGCTGATCTCCTTCAGAATGGACTGTTTAGATCTCCTTGAAGTCCAAAGGACTCTCAAGAGTCTTCTCCAACACCACAGTTCAAAAGCATCAATTCTTCAGAGCTCAGCCTTCTTCACAGTCCAACTCTCACATCCATACATGACTATTGCAAAAACCATAGCCTTGACTAGACGGACCTTAGTCGGCAAAGTAATATCTCTGCTTTTGAATATGCTATCTAAGTTGGTCATAACTTTTCTTCCAAGGAGTAAGTGTCTTTTAATTTCATGACTGCATTCACCATCTGCAGTGATTTTGGAGCCCTGCCCCCCAAAAAAGTCTGACGCTGTTTCCACTGTTTCTCCATCTATTTCCCATTAAGTGATGGGACCAGATGCACCATGATCTTCGTTTTCTGAATGTTGAGCTTTAGGCCAACTTTTTCACTCTCCACTTTCAGTTTCATCAAGAGGCTTTTTAGTTCCTCTTCACTTTCTGCCATAAGGGTGGTGTCATCTGCATATCTGAGGTTCTTGATATTTCTCCTGGCAATCTTGATGCTAGCTTGTGCTTCTTCCAGCCCAGCGTTTCTTATGATGTACTCATCTCACACGCTAGTTAAGTAATGCTGAAAATTCTCCAAGCCAGGCTGCAGCAATATGTGAACCATGAACTTCCAGATTTTGAGGTTGGCTTTAGAAAAGGCAGAGGAACCAGAGATCAAATTGCCAACATCCGCTGGATCATTGAAAAAGCAAGAGAGTTCCAGAAAAGCATGTTTCTGCTTTATTGACTATGCCAAAGCCTTTGACTGTGTTGATCACAATAAACTGTGGAAAATTCTGAAAGAGATGGGAATACCAGACCACCTGACCTGCCCCTTGAGAAACCTGTATGCAGGTCAGGAAGCAACAGTTAGAACTGGACATGGAACAACAGACTGGTTCCAAATATGAAAATGAGTACATCAAGGCTGTATATTGTCACCCTGCTTATTTAACATATATACAGAGTACATCATGAGAAACGCTGAGCTGGAAGAAGCACAGGCTGGAAACAAGATTGCCAGGAGAAATATCAAGAACCTCAGATATGCAGATGACACCACCCTTATGGCAGAAAGTGATGAGGAACTGAAAAACCTCTTGATGAAAGTGAAAGAGGAGAGTGAAAAGGTGGCTTAAAACTTAACATTCAGAAAACGAAGATCATGGCATCTGGTCCCATCACTTCCTGGGAAATAGATGAGGAAACAGTGGAAACAGTGTCAGACTTTATTTTGGGGGGCTCCAAAATCACTGCAGATTGTGACTGCAGCCATGAAATTAAAAGACGCTTACTCCTTGGAAGAAAAGTTATGACCAACCTAGATAGCATATTCAAAAGCAGAGACATTACTTTGCCAACAAAGGTCTATCTAGTCAAGGCTATTTTTTTTTTCCAGTGGTCCTGTATGGATGTGAGGGTTGGACTGTGAAGAAAGCTGAGTGCCAAAGAACTGATGCTTTTGAACTGTGGTGTTGGAGAGGACTCTTTAGAGTCCCTTGGACTGCAAGGAAATCCAACCAGTCCATCCTAAAGGAGGTCAGTCCTGGGTGTTCCTTGGAAGGACTGATGCTGAAGCTGAAACTCCAATACTTTGGCCACCTCATGGGAAGAGTTGACTCATCAGAAAAGATTCTCATGCTGGGAGGGATTGGGGGCAGGAGGAGAAGGGGACAACAGAGGATGAGATGGCTGGATGTCATCACCGACTTTATGGACATGGGTTTTGGTGGACTCTGGGAATTGGTGATGGACAGGGAGGCCTGGTGTGCTGTGATACATGGGGTCGCAAAGAGTTGGACATGACTGAGCGACTGAACTGAACTGAACTGAATAGAACAATGACATTCATAGCGTATGGTTCTTTGGGGTTAATGTAAGTCTCAAGAAAAGTAGTACCTTCCATTGACTTATTTTTCCCTCCATTTTTTCAGATTTCAACACTAAGAATAGTTTATTTTTTTATTTCTGATGAAAGAGTAGGTACTCTTGAAGGTCACTGAAAATGACAGTTTCTTGATACTACCTCTGTCTTTTTATTGTAATTGTAGTATAATTGCTTTACATTGCAGTGTTAAGTTTCTGCTGTAGTGAGTCAGCCATATCCCATCCCTCATTGACCTCCTTCCTACCCCCCTATTTCACTCACCTAGGTCATCACAGCACCGAGCTGGGCTTCCTATGCTCTATAGCAGGTTCCAAGTAACTATTTCACACATGGTGGTGTATATATGTCAATCTTAAGCTTCCAATTCATCTCACTCTCCCCTTCCCCCTTTGTTCACGTGTCCATTCTTGCCTTGGAAATACGTTCATCTGTACCATTTTTTTTCTAGATTCCACATATATACATTAATATATGATATTTGTTTTTATCTTTTTTAAAAAAAGTTATTTGTTTTTTATTACAGTGGGTTTTAATTGCTCTGCGTGGGCTTTTTTTAGTTGTGGAGAACAGGGACTACTCTCTTGTTTGAAGCATCGTACAGGCTCATTAATTCTGGTCCATAGGCTTAGTAGCTTCGTAGCATGTGGGATATTCCCAGACTAGGGATCAAACCAGTGTCCCCTAAATTGGCAGGCAGATTCTTATTCACTATACCACCAAGTAAGTCCTGTTTTTCTCTTTCTGACTTACTTCTCTCAATGTCTATCTTAAAGTGTATTTTTCCCTTACTTCAGGATTTGTGTGTGTGTGTGTGTGTGTGTGTGTGTGTGACATAAGATACATCTACATCGTTGCTTTATTGTGGTCATGTGTCACACACTGTTCTGTGTCCTCCAACTAAAAGAACAATCAAACTATGTGATTATATTACTTGAAATAAGCATTTGGATTGAAATGTTTTAAAGTGTTCACTTAAATTCATAATGTTACAGACTGGCACAAAGGAGATTTAATTGAAGATACCAGGGTGATTATATCCATAAGAACAGATGGGAATTGAAAGAAATCCATTCATCAGGTTTCCAGTATTTTCAGTAACTAAGTTTTGAAAAACCAGATTTTGACTTTTAGAAAAAAAGGGAAAATCTTAAACAAATGACTAAATATGAGACATATATAAATGAAACAGAGAACAGAGTCTGATTCACTCTAACCACATCCTAGGAGGAAACCAACATTTTTTATGAGTATGTATAATAATTCAACATTATCTTTCTTACTTGTTCCATTGCCTGCTAGCTCACTCTCTTTCTTTCTCTGCAGTTTCTAACACTTGCAAAATCTAAGCATGCCTCATAACATAAAAAGGCTCTTTAATACTAGCAAATGTTTAGAATACAAATTGGACTTGATCCCAGACATTTTAATGTTTTACATTTTATTTGAAAATATTGTCTTTTAAGGACTATGTTTTCAAGCATGTGATTTTAATCACTAACTGTTTTTAATTGAAAACACGTGCAAAACCAATGAAATGTCACTCCTAATTGTTGACAATCAGCTCTTTTTAGCAACTGCTTCCCTTGTGCTCAAGTTAGATGAGCTGGTTTCATAAGAAAACAAGAATATAGTATATTGAATCCTTCAATCTCAGTACTAGAAGAAACTTCAGATATCATCTAGCCTTCCTTCTTTTACACAAAGGACAATGAGATTCAGTGAGGTTGGGTGATTTGCTCATGATCACACAGCTAGTTTATTGTAGAGGCAGATTTGAGCGCCAAGTGTCTTGACTTTGAGTTCAACAGTTTTAACTATGGTTGCCTCTTAAAAGGGATGCCTTACTGATGTTGGCAATAATTCTTGTACTATGGAGAGTTCTCGGGTGTGAGATAATCAGCAGGTAATCATTACTAAAAAGAATAAAACCAAAAAAACTTACTTGATCCCCATTGAGCCACTGACAGAAAGATTTCTATATGATATTTCTCTAATAGATACTTTGCAAACCTAGCTGATTGCTTATTAATATCAGAATGATAAAATTCAAGATGCTTCTGGCCGACAGTCAGAGAAAACTTTAGGTAAAGACAGTTAGTATGTAAGATAAGGTAAATCCGGGGGTTGAGGGGAAAATATTGTTAGAAAATCTAAGGTCTTATGAAGACATTTTATCTTTTAAGTCTCAGAGCTTCTAGAGTGATTATAACTCTGATTGATTTTATACACTCTGAATTGTGGAAAGTTCTCAACCAATTTCTATTGGATGTAATCCTCAAAGCTCAGAAATCTCCTTTATTCCAAAAAAGGTATTCAGTTTCTATATCAGATGGGTAGGTCATTTCTTCTCTGTATCAGGGTGTTGGAATATTGATTAACTGGATATCATGATAAATATGGTGGCAAATTTTCTTGAGAGAAGTTAAATAAACGACAAAGTTATCCATGGATTACATTCTCTTGAAAATGAGTAATCATTGCAAGAATAGGCCGAATCCTTTGCTCTTTAGGGAATGGAGTTTCAAATGGGCAGTGACTAATAATAGATGGCTCATTCTAATCAAGGCAATGCTGAATAATTGGAACGGCAGAAAGTGAAGAGGAACTAAAAAGCCTCTTGATGAAAGTCAAAGAGGACAGTGAAAAAGTTGGCTTAAAGCTCAACATTCAGAAAACAAAGATCATGGCATCTGGTCCCATCACTTCTGGGAAATAGATGGGGAAACAGTGTCAGACTTTATTTTTTTGGGCTCCAAAATCACTGCAGCCATGAAATTAAAAGATGCTTACTCCTTGGAAGAAAAGTTATGACCAACCTAGATAGCATATTCAAAAGCAGAGACATTACTTTGCCGACTAAGGTCCGTCTAATCAAGGCTATGGTTTTTCCTGTGTTCATGTATGGATGTGAGAGTTGGACTGTGAAGAAGTCTGAGCACTGAAGAATTTATGCTTTTGAACCGTGGTGTTGGAGAAGACTCTTGAGAGTCCCTTGGACTGCAAGGAGCTCCAACCAGTCCATTCTGAAGGAGATCAGCCCTGGGATTTCTTTGGAAGGAATGATGCTAAAGCTGAAACTCCAGTCCTTTGGCCACCTCAAGTGAAGAGTTGACTCAATGGAAAAGACTTTGATGCTGGGAGGGATTGGGGGCTGGAGGAGAAGGGGACGACAGAGGATGAGATGGCTGGATGGCATCACTGACTCAATGGACGTGAGTCTGAGTGAACTCCAGGAGTTGGTGATGGACAGGGAGGCCTTGTGTGCTGCAATTCATGGGGTCACAAAGAGTCGGACATGACTGTGCAACTGAACTGAACTGAACAGAAAAAAAACTATTAAAAATTCCAACATATAGAGGCTGAACAAAACGCTTCTGAATAACAAACAAGTCACAGAAAAAAATCAAAAAACAAATCAAAATATGCATAGAAACGAATGAAAATGAAAACGCAACTACCCAAAACTTATGGGATTCAGTAAAAGTCATGCTATGGGGAATGTTCATAGCAATACAAGCTTACCTGAAGAAAGAAGAAAAAAGTAAAATAAATAACCTAACTCTATACCTAAAGCAACTAGGAAAGGAAGAAATGAAGAACTACAGGGTTAGTAGAAGGAAAGCAATCATAAAAATTAGGACAGAAAAAAATTGAAAAGAAACAAAAAAGACCATAGCAAAAACCAAGAAAGGTAAAAGCTGGTTCTTTGAGAAAATAAATAAAACTGACAAACCATTAGCCAGACTCATCAACAAACAAAGGGAGAAGAATCAAATCAACAAAATTAGAAATGAAAATGGAAAAATCACAACAGACAACACAGAAATACAAAGGATCATCAGAGACTACTAACAGCAATTATATGCCAATAAAATAGGCAACATGGAAGAAATAAACAAATTCTTAGAAAGTATAACTTTCTAAAGCTTAACCAGGAAGAAATAGAAAATCTTAACAGACCCATCAAAAGCACAGAAATCGAAACTGTAATCAGAAATCTTCCATCAAACATAAGCCCAGGACCAGATTGCTTCACAGCTGAATTCCACCAAAAATTGAGAGAAGAGCTGACACCTATCCTACACAAAACCTTCCAGAAAATTGCAGACGAAGTAAACATCCAAATTCATTCTATGAGGCCACCATCAGCCTAATACCAAAATTAGACAAAGATGCCACAAAAAAAGAAAACTACAGTCCAATATCACTGATGAACATAGATTAAAAAATCCTTAACAAAATCCTAGCAAACATATTAAAAAGATCATACATTATGACCAAGTGGGATTTATCCCAAGGATGCAAGGATTCTTCAATATCTGCAAATCAATCAATGTAATACACCACTTTAAAAAGTTGAAAGACAAAAACCATATAATTATCTCAATAGATGCAGAGAAAGCCTTTGGCAAAATTCAACATCCATTTATGATAAAAAAAAAAAAAAACCCTCCAGAAAGCAGGAATAGAAGGAACATACATCAACATAATAAAAGCTATACATGACAAACCCACAGCAAGCATTATCCTCAATGGTGAAAAATTGAAAGCATTTCCCCTAAAGTCAGGAACAAGACAAGGGTGCCCACTCTCACCACTACTATTCAACATAGTTTTGGAAGTTTTAGCCATAGCAATCAGAGAAGAAAAAGAAATAAAAGAAATCCAGATTGAAAAAGAAGAAGTAAAACTCTCACTGTTTGCAGATGACATGGTCGTCTACATAGAGAACCCTAAAGATTCCACCAGAAAATTACTAGAGCTAACCAATGAATATAGTAAAGTTGAAGGATATAAAATCAACATGCAGAAATCCCTTGTATGCTTATACACTAACAATGAGAATATAGAAAGAGAAATTAAGGAAACTGTTCCATTCACCATCACAAAGAACAGAATAAACTAGTTACAAATAAATCAACCAAAAGAAACAAAAGACCTATATATAGAAAACTGTAAAACACTGATGAAAGTAAACGCAGATGACACAAATAGATGGAGAAATATGCCATGTTCATGGATTGGAAGGATCAATATAGTGAAAATGAGTATACTACCCAAAGCAATCTACAGATTCAGTGCAATCCCTATCAATCTACCAACGGTATTTTTCAGAGAACTAGAGCAAATGATTTCACAATTTGTATGGAAATATGGCAACCACTACAATAGTGTAAAGTAATTAGCCTCCAATTAAAATAAATAAATTAAAAAAATTATCCTGCTCCAAATGTCAATACTGCCAAGATCAAGAAACCCTGGGCCAATACACTGAGAATTACAGTACTAAAAGAAAAAGACTAAATTGTATCCAAAGTTTTACTATGAAATCAGTATAACAACAATTATATTAAATTCTTATAGGAGACAGCAAACAAATAAACAAAAGAGCCTCAGAAATATACATGGAAAGGAATTAATCACATTTGTGTTAGAATCATTTGTACCAATATCACTTTTCTATGGCAGTTAGCTGACTATAAACATATTTTCGTATAGACTATCTTATCTTGTGGTTGCTGCTGCTGCTGCTGCTAAGTTGCTTCAGTCATGTCTGACTCTGTGCGATCCCATAGACGGCAGCCCACCAGGCTCCACTGCCCCTGGGATTCTCCAGGCAAGAACACTGGAGTGGGTTGCCATTTCCTTCTCCAATGCACAAAAGTGAAAAGTGAAAGTGAAGTCACTTGGTCGTGTCTAACTCTTAGCAACCCCATGGACTGCAGCCTATCGGGCTCTTCCATCCATGGGATTTTCCTGGCAAGAGTACTGGAATACAGTGCCATTGCCTTCTCCATATCTTGTGGTTAATTGTACTTTTAAAAACTCTGCAATTATCAATAAGTAATACCTAATTGTGTGTGTGTGTGTGTGTGTGTGTGTGTGTGTGTGTTTGTATGTGTGTGTATGTTCAATCACTCAGATGTGTCCAACTCTGTGACCCCATGGACTGTAGCCCACCAGGCTGCTCTGACCATGGGATTTTCCAGGAAAGAATATTGGAGTGGATTGCCATTTCCTCCTCCATGGGATCTTCCTAATCCAGGGATTGAAGCTGGATCTCTGGTGTCTCCTACACTGGCAAGTGGATTCTTTACCAACTGCACCACCTGGGAAGCCAATCTAATTTTCAGTTCAGTTCAGTTCAGTTTAGTCGCTCAGTCGTGTCCGACTCTTTGCAACCCCACGAATGGCAGCACCCCAGGCCTCCCTGTCCATCACCAACTCCTGGAGTTCACTCAGACTCACGCCTATGGAGTCAGTGATGCCATCCAGCCATCTCATCCTCTGTCGTCCCCTTCTCCTCCTGCCCCCAATCTCTGCCAGCATCAGTCTTTTCCAATGAGTCAACACTTCACATGAGGTGGCCAAAGTACCAGAATTTTAGGCATTACTAAAACTAAAATTTTAAAATCAAGTTTTGATTCAAGATCCAAGACACATTCTTATTCAATAAGAGCTAATGTTATAGATGACAAAGAAAAACTGAAGATATAGCGAACATAATGTAAACATTAAAGATATTCTATTCATTTGATATGAATACATGTACAACTTTTCATTTTATGTTTATGTTACTTTAAACCTTAGTTTCATTTTATTATTTTAAAAATAAAATTTGTGAATATATTTGATCTGTGACAATATCATATAAAAATGCAGTGGTTTAAATATCTAGGGTTTTATACATATTTTCATAATACTACAGTTCTTAGTTTTATGCATTGCTTAATGATTTATTGATGTACAGTCAGTAAACATGTTTATGACAAAACATAAGAAATTTTCCACAGCTCACTACATATCTTAATTAATCTACATTACATTGAGGAAAAAAAACAAGAGTATAACGGCAGAATTATCACTTACTTTCAATCTACCAGAAAGCTGCTCTAGTCAGATTCCTTACTTATTACAACAATGCTTTTGCCTTATCCCACTGAAAGAGCTGTCATAAGTGTCAAAAGATATGACAATCTTGACAGTTAAGGGTTATCAAATAAAGGTTTCAAAGTACAAAGTTAGTAGAAAGGAATTTTTAGTTTCACTCTTTGGAACTGGGACATTTGAGGGGCTTTACACACTTTTTTATTCATTAAAAGAATGATGCTGAAGCTACAATATTTTGACCACCTGTTGTGAAGACCTGACTCATTAGAAAAGACCCTGATGCTGGGAAAGGTTGAAGTCAGGAGGAGAAGAGGACAACAGAGGATGAGATGGTTGGATGGAATCACTGACTCAATGGACATGAGTTTGAGCAAACTCTGGGAGATGTTGAAGGACAGGGAAGCCTGACATGTTGCAGTCCATGGGGTCATGACTCAGCGACTGAACAATGAACAACAACATCCTTTTTAATATCCACATTAAATAAAATATGACAATTAAGGTCATAAATAAGCAAAGGTATTCTCAGCCCTCCTGAAGCTACAAGTTTTCATTTAAAAGAGTAGATTAAGGGGGATAAAAAAGATATTATTTTTAACTGTAATAGGAAAATGCTGTGCATTTGGAAAGTCACTTCTCATTAAGATTTTTAGAATAAAATGTTCTCAAAATCAAGTTCTAAAATATAATGTCCATGAATACATTATGTAGCATTAATAATTTAATTAAAGGATGATAATTGGACAATGTGGTGAAAATAAGAAAATTATTTTCTTAACTAAGAATTAATGTAAAGATCTTATATGTCAAAGCCAGTATAATATTATATTTCCCCTCTGGAAGTCAAAGCAGAACTTAAAATTGTAGGTATCCACAGCCTCTGTATGTTTTCACAACCTCAGTAAGGTGATAGAAAAAAAAAATGGCTCAAGGAAACATACAAAAAAATCTTCCAAAGTTATGTAGATACACCACAGTAAATTGTTAAAAGAGGAATCTTTTTATCAAAGATGTCCAGTATTTTGAGGTTTATGATACCTACAAAGTCCAATCTGAAATTCCCTTTAAAAATCCTCCCAATTCTAAATAAGCACAATTGACTTTGATCTACCCTCTGAGAAGAGGGAAGATGCTGCTCCCTATAAAACACTCTCTATGTAATAAGAAACCAAAGACAAGGGTGCTACCACAATGAACTGAACTAAAGAGAGTAGTTTATTAATAACAGGAAAAAAATGTCTAATGGAAATGTGAGTTAATCCAATCCCTTGAATAATTCTGGAATTTAAAAATGTTTTCTGGAAATCTTTTTTTAATTGAGATAAAACAGATTTACAATATTGCTATTACAACATTGTTAGTTTCAGCTGTATAGCCTGAGAGACTTGATATACATTTGTTGAAGTGGAAAATTTCTAGGACGTATTTTTAAAATATTTTGAACATAAAATGTGATGGGAAAAGACAAAATTCACCTAAAATTGATTGTTAACTACAGAATAACAAAGTATTGACTAGAGTTTAGAATGAATAGCTCATATAGAGTTATGATCAATTACATTTATGCACATACTAGCAAGCACAAGAAGCCAGAAAAAGCAATGCTCAAAATATGTTTTATTATCTAACTCTAATTTAATGTAATCACAATTTCTCAGGAATTTGACAACACTGGGATATATATTTTTGAAGTATAGTAAAGTCCTATCAGTGACTGTTAAACATTTATTAAATAGTAGTTTTAACTTCTGAAAAAAGACAGTCTTCTCTTATCAAAATCATTTTGTGATCTGATAAACTGCCCGGAGATAGAAGAGGAACACTTAATTAATGTAAAGCTAAGAAATTAAATAATAAGCAACTTGCATTTTAAAACACCATTGCTCTAAAATTGAATATATACTATTAAACAATTGAATTATTAAAGTAACTGAACTCTATACCACATCTTGTATTTCAGTTGATTTTTATTATCGAAAGAATTTAGAATTGCTATTAACACTATGAACTAGGTACCTGAATCTAATCAATTATTTTTATTGAGGGCTATACTAAAATATTCAAGATATCTCTAAGAATTAAAAGCAAGTTTCAAAATAAACATACTTGAAATGTGTTTACTAATTCATTGAATCACTTTGCTTTTCATGAAAAAGTTATATAAAAGAACAGTAATACTGATATGCACAATTGACTTTTAAAACAGAATACTGAATCATATCTGGTTCAATGAGTCAGTGCATATAGAACATTTAGGGGGTGAAATTTAAATTTATCTTGAGAAAAATGATTAGCTCAACTAGAATAAGATTATAATTGACTTGTATTATGTATATATATATATATATATATACATATATGCATATATATCTTCTGAGAGTGTCTTAAGTGCCCATATTAAATATACATATTTAAAAATTTTTCAAACCCTTGGTGAAATCCAGGCAAATTATGAAGAAAATCCATGCAAATTATGAAGCGTATGATATAAAAATAATTCATTATTGGTGACATGATGGTTTCTAATGTTGGTGAGTGGAGAAACAACAGAGTACAATTTGATACTGCAGCCATAGTATCATTTATTCTCAAATCAGTATAATGAAGGAAAATATAAACTGTTCCTTTTTTAATATAAATTTATTTATTTTAATTGGAGGCTAATTAAAATATTTATGAAGAATATGTCCATGCAGACAAAATCACTATTATTCTCTTATGAAAACCACTCTATGCTCTAATCTACAATCTAACTTTTAGTTCAAAAAGATTTGTAAGAGATTCTCTAACTCAAGAACTGTTTAGGCTATATTCAAAAGACCTCTAGATAAAAAGATACTCAGGGAAAACTGTGTAAGAAAGGAGGAATGGGGTAAGATTTAGCGTCCTAAAACCTTAAATATTTAGAACCTTGGACAGAGGCTGAAAGTGAAAGTAGCTCAGTGGTGTCCAACTCTTTGCGACCCCATGGACTGTAGCCTGCCAGGCTCCTCTGTCCATGGAATTCTCCAGGGCAGAATACTGGAGTGGTTAGCCGTTCCCTTCTCCAGGGATCTTCCCAACCCTAGGATGGAACCCAGGTCTCCCACATTACAGGCAGATTCTTTACTGTCTGAGCCACCAGGGAAGCCCAGAGGCTAATCCTTTTTAATTTTTGTGAGTCAAAGTTTGGAAGCAAAAGATAGATAGCCCTATATATTTAAATAATGATTAAGAAAATCATGCGTCCAAAATAAAAGAATATTTAATGAGATTACATCTGTTTTCCATGTTACTCTCTTGCCTATTTAACTTTAGTGAATACTACATGAGATGAACAATGCTAGCTCAGAAAATGATTCACCCTATATAAATGAGATGCTTGTGGTTCAGCTGGTAAGAATCCACCTGCAATACGGGAGACCTGGGTTGGTGTTGAGGTCCTTTAATGGACTGGAACCTGGTGGTCCGGAGTTGACCGATATGAAAGTAGAAGAGAGAGAAAGAGGCTGATACTTCTTGGTTTACGCAGAAAGCCAATAAAGCACCTGCATGGGGCTTGCTCTTTTCACGAAGGCCTCAGGTGCCCTCTCAATGGGGTAAAGGTGCAGGGCACCTTCTCAAGAGGGTCTTAGAAGCCCGGACAGGAAGGTGAACTCAGAGAGCCTCTGCACTCTAGGGGATCAGCCTGAAAAAGAGAGGGAGGGAGAGAGAGAGAGAGAGAGAGAGAGAGAGAGAGAGAGAGAGAGAAAAGACATGGGGACCAGAGCTCTGATGGAGCAAAGGTATTTTAATCAACATGGTGTGGGCATATATACTGTCTTACAAGGAAAGATAAAGATTAAAATTCCAGACTTACAAAACATAGGCAATCCATATTAAAGAGAGAGAGAGTTGTAAACAATAGCTTTTACCATATGGTTCACAAGAAGGAAGAGGGTACTTATCACTGTATAGAAATACTAATGAAGGAAATGCCTGGATTCTTCAGCCCCGGGTTAGGATTGCCTCTTCTCTTAATTCCTGGTTAATAAAGAGCAGAGACTTCCTGACAGATCCAAAACAGCACACAGGAAGCCTCATGTTAAATGTTTCCTGACAGGTTGGAAACCCTGGTATGGGAAGATCCCCTGGAGAAGGGAAAGGCTGCCCACTGGGCTGGAGGAGCACAAGCTGGAATCAAGATTGCCAGGAGAAATATCAATAACCTCAGATATGCAGATGACACCACCCTTATGGCAGAAAGTGAAGAGGAACTAAAAAGCCTCTTTTTTAAAATTTTATTTTACTTTATTTTACTTTACAATACTGTATTGGCTTTGCTATACATCAACATGAATTCACCATAGATGTACACGTGTTCCCAATTCTGAACCCCCCTCCCTCCTCCCTCCCCATACCATCTCTCTGGGTCATCCCAGTGCACCAGCCCCAAGCATCCGGTATCCTGCAACGAACCTAGACTGGCGATTCATTTCTTATATGAAATTATACATATTTCAGTGACATTCTCCCAAATCATCCCACCTTCTCCCTCTCCCACAGAGTCCAAAAGCCTGTTCTATACATCTGTGTCTCTTTTGCTGTCTCGCATACAGGGTTATTGTTACCATCTTTCTAAATTCCATATATATGTGTTAGTATTCTGTATTGGTGTTTTTCTTTCTGGCTTACTTCACTCTGTATAATCGGCTCCAGTTTCATCCACCTCATTAGAACTGATTCAAATGTATTCTTTTTAATGGCTGAGTAATACTCCATTGTGTATATGTACCACTGCTTTCTTATCCATTCATCTGCTGATGGACATCTAGGTTGCTTCCATGTCCTGGCTATTATAAACAGTGCTGTGATGAACATTGGGGTACACGTGTCTCTTTCAATTCTGGTTTCCTCAGTGTGTATGCCCAGCAGTGGGATTGCTGGGTCATAAGGCAGTTCTATTTCCAGTTTTTTAAGGAATCCAAACTGTTCTCCATAGTGGCTGTACTATATTGCATTCCCACCAACAGTGTAAGAGGGTTCCTTTTTCTCCACACCCTCTCCAGCATTTATTGCTTGTAGACTTTTGGATTGCAGCCATTCTGACTGGTGTGAAATGGAATCTCATTGTGGTTTTGATTTGCATTTCTCTGATAATGAATGATGTTGAGCATCTTTCCATGTGTTTGTTAGCCATCCATATGTCTTCTTTGGAGAAATGTCTATTTAGTTCTTTGGCCCATTTTTTGACTGGGTCGTTTATTTTTCTGGAATTTAGCTGCAAGAGTTGCTTGTATATTTTTTAGATTAATTCTTTATAAGTTGCTTCATTTGCTATTATTTTCTCCCATGCTGTTTGAGCATTCTTTTGCATTCCCTTTCTTTGGAATTGGAATGAAAACTGACCTTTTCCAGTCCTGTGACCACTGCTGAGTTTTCCAAATTTGCTGGCATATTGAGCGCAGCACTTTCACAGCATCATCTTTCAGGATTTGAAACAGCTCAACTGGAATTCCATCACCTCCACTAGCTTTGTTCATAATGATGCTTTCTAAGGCCCACTTGACTTCACTTTCCAAGATGCCTGGCTCTAGATTAGTGGTCACACCATCATGATTATCTGGGTCGTGAAGATCTTTTTTGTACAGTTCTTCTGTGTATTCTTGCCACTTCTTCTTAATATCATCTGCTTCTGTTAGGTCCATACCATTTCTGTCCTTTATCGAGCCCATCCTTGCATGAAATGTTCCCTTGGTACCTCTAATTTTCTTGAAGAGATTTCTAGTCTTTCCTATTCGGTTGTTTTCCTCTATTCCTTTGCATTGATCGCTGAAGAAGGCTTCTTACCTCTTCTTGCTATTCTTTGGAACTCTGCATTCAGACGCTTATATCTTTTCTTTTCTCCTTGGCTTTTCACAGCTATTTGTAAGGCCTCCCCAGACAGCCATTTTGCTGTTTTTGCATTTCTTTTCCATGGGGATGGTCTTGATCCCTGTCTCCTGTACAATGTCACGAACCTCATTCCATAGTTCATCAGTCACTCTATCTATCAGATCTAGGCCCTTAAACCTATTTCTCACTTCCACTGTTTGGCCACCTTATGAGAAGAGTTAACTCACTGGAAAAGACTCTGATGCTGGGAGGGATTGGGGGCAGGAGGAGAAGGGGACGACCGAGGATGAGATGGCTGGATGGCATCACGGACTCGATGGATGTGAGTCTGAGTGAACTCCGGGAGATGGTAATGAACAGGGAGGCCTGGAGTGCTGCGATTCATGGGGTCGCATAGAGTCAGACACGACTGAGCGACTGAACTGAACTGAACTGAACTCTCCCATTCTGACAGCAATCAGAGCAGAAAAAGAAATAAAAGGAATCCAAATTGGAAAAGAAGAAGTAAAACTCTCACTGTTTGCAGATGACATGATCTTCTACATAGAAAACCCTAAAGACTCCACCAGAAAATTACTAGAGCTAATCAATCAATATAGTAAAGTTGCAGGATATAAAATCAACACACAGAAATCCCTTGCATTCCTATACACTAATAATGAGATAGTAGAAAAACAAATTAAGGAAACAATTCCATTCACCATTGCAATGAAAAGAATTAAATACTTAGGAATATATTTACCTAAAGAAACTAAAGACCTATATATAGAAAACTATAAAACACTGGTGAAAGAAATCAAAGAGGACACTAATAGATGGAGAAATATACCATGTTCATGGATTGGAAGGATCAATATAGTGAAAATTAGTATACTACCCAAAGCAATATATGGATTCAATGCAATCCGTATCAAGCTACCAACGGTATTTTTCAAAGAGCTAGAACAAATAATTTCACAATTTGTATGGAAATACAAAAAAAAAAAAAAAACAAAACTCAAATAGCCAAAGCAATCTTGAGAAAGAAGAATGGAACTGGAGGAATCAACCTGCCTGACTTCAGGCTCTACTACAAAGCCACAGTCATCAAGACAGTATGGTACTGGCACAAAGACAGAAATATAGATTAATGGAACAAAATAGAAAGCCCAGAGATAAATCCACACACCAATGGACACCTTATCTTTGACAAAGGAGGCAAGAATATACAATGGATTAAAGACAATCTCTTTAACAAGTGGTGCTGGGAAAACTGGTCAACCACTTGTAAAAGAATGAAACTAGATCACTTTCTAACACCGTACACAAAAATAAACTCAAAAAGGATTAACAATCTAAACATAAGACCAGAAACTATAAAACTCCTAGAGGAGAACATAGGCAAAACACTCTCTGACATAAATCACAGCAGGATCCTCTATGACTCACCTCCCAGAATACTGGAAATAAATGCAAAAATAAACAAATGGGATCTAATTAAAATTAAAAGCTTCTGCACAACAAAGGAAACTATAAGCAAGGTGAAAAGACAGTCTTTGGAATGGGAGGAAATAAGAAGCCTCTTGATGAAAGTGAAAAAGGAGAGTGAAAAAGTTGGCTTAAAGCTCAACATTCAGAAACCTAATATCATGGCATCTGGTCTCATCATTTCATGGCAAATAGATGGGGAAACAGTAGAAACAGTGCCTGACTTTATTTTTCTTGGCTCCAAAATCACTTCAGATGGTGATTGTAGCCATGAAATTAAAAGATGCTTACTCCTTGGAAGGAACGTTATGACCAAACTAGACAGCATATGAAAAAGCAGAGACATTACTTTGCCAACAAAGGTCCATCTAGTCAAGGTTATGGTTTTCCAGTGGTTATGTATGGATGTGAGAGTTGGACTATAAAGAAAGCTGAGTGTCGAAGAATGATGCTTTTGAACTGTGGTGTTAGAGAAGACTCTTGAGAGTCCCTTGGACTGCAAGGAGATCCAACCAGTTCATCTTAAAGATCAGTCCTGGGTGTTCATTGGAATGACTGATATTGAAGCTGAAACTCCAACACTTTGGCCACCTGATGCAAAGAGCTGACTCATTTGAAAATACCCTGATGCTGGGAAAGATTGAAGGCAGGAGAAGGGGACGACAGAGGATGAGATGGCTGGATGGCATCACTGACTCAGTGGACATTTGTTTGGGTGGACTCTGGGAGTTGGTGATGGACAGGGAGGCCTGGCGTGCTGCAGTTCATGGGGTCACCAAGAGTTGGACAGGACTGAGAGATTGAACTGAACTAAACCAACTCCAGTATTCTGGCCTGGAGAATTCCATGAAGTGTATAGTCCATGGCGTCACAAAGAGTTGGACAAGACTGAGAGACTTTTACTTCACTTCACTTCAGCATGTCTACTGCCTAAGCAATAATCAAAATAAGCAGTTATCTTTTAAAGCAACTACTGATAACTGCAAATAGGACAGCAAATTCAGTTATTTGTGAAATAGAGATTGCTAAACATGTGGGAAAGCACAGAGTTATGCAGTCCATTATTTGTGGGGGAAAGAACAATGAAAAATCTTTCAATATCACACTTACACAAAATACAAAAGCTGTTGTCAGTGAAAATAATTGTCAATAACTCATTGTGGAAATGTACTGCAAATATGTGTGAATCAAGTATCACTAACTCATTGGAGCAATCAAGTTTAGAAAGCTTAACAGTTGTAGCAGATGAAACAACTGTCAGTAAACTGTAGCAAAGCATGAAGATAATTTGAAGTAACTCCTGAGGTTATGTAAGAAAATAGTTTGCATTTACTTACAGCTGAATCTGACTAATACACCATGCTTTAAAATGAGGAAAAATGCAAAAATAATTCCTTTCCAAATCCCACAGTTGTCTGATAATATCAGGGAGCTATTTGGTAAAATGCTGTTTTTTACATTAATCAATACCCAAATAAGGTCAGCCACTAATTTGTAGGGTACACATTAAACAGACAATTACCTCAGATAGGAGTTTTTTTTTTTTTTTTTTTTTTGCTTCAAATCTTTAACAGTCTAGATTATAGAAGGCCAGACATAGTTAAATGAGATTACTATGTACAAAATATCAAATAAAACTAGTGGAGAAAAATTTTAAATTATGTTAAACTACTTAGATTTGCCATGCTGCTGCTGCAGTTGCTGCTAAGTCGCTTCAGTCGTGTCCGACTCTGTGAGACCCCATAGATGGCAGCCCACCAGGCTCCACTGCCCCTGGTATTCTCCAGGCAAGAACACTGGAGTGGGTTGCCATTTCCTTCTCCAATGCATGAAATTGAAAAGTGAAAGTAAACTCACTCAGTCGTGTCCGACTCTTCGCGACCCCATGGACTTCAGCTTACCAGGCTCCTCGGTCTATGGGATTTTCCAGGCAACAGTACTGGAGTGGGTCGCCATTACCTTCTCCGAGATTTGCCATAGTATGACTATATTTGTGTAGATAAATATAGCTCAGTAAGTCACGTCTATTATAATAAATAACCAACAAATCAGATTTCTGAGTTAAAGAGATTAAAATCTCATTTTATTGATCTAGCTATTCTGCATGTAAACTGGTTTTCTATGTAAGACTTCTAGCTTTATAAAAATCTGTTCATTTTACCACTTATGTATTTGATCTAAAGCATCATTTGAAAGACACAAGTAAAACTCCAGGCAGCTAAATATGCCTGAAAGCTCAAGACAAGTTTTCTGGAGAAAATATAATTCAGAGAATGTCTAGAATCCTAAAAGCTACAGATGGATAAACTACTTCAGAAGCCAGCCAACAATGTTTCAACTAAGTGCCATATATTGCCATACATATATAAATACACACACACACAAACACACACACACACACACACACACACACACACCATCCCCAATGAGTAAATTTTCATTTTTCCAGTCTTATGAGTACTTTCAGTTAAAGGTGCATTCCCACACCATTACAGTGGCTTTCAAAGGTAAAAAGGATGGGATGGCCATCACGATTTCATTGACTTAGAGAGTTCTAGACTGGTTTTGGAATCTAGGATAATAAGGTATTTAAAGGGGTGATATGGTGTTGAAGAAAATGGTATGGCTATTTGTAGGTAATCATTTAGAATTATTTTCCTTACATAAAAATTAAAAGATTTTAATGTCTCCTGCAGTTCGTAAAATCTATTCAATATTTAAGTTCTCAGAGAAAAAGCAGTGAGACACAACTAAATGAAGTCAGAAATATAATAATCAAAATGAGAATTTTATAATTTTTGTGAACTCAACCAACCTAAGGAGCCTTCATTTCATATTTATTTGTTGAATATCTAAGTTAATTTAACAATCATTAGTTTGTAACTAAGCTTAAATATACTTTCCAGCTTTTGGATAGCTATATGTACTCTCATATTCACCCAGATAATCATTCAGTGACTTCAATAAAGCACTATGTTCAACTAAAAGTAATCTATAAAGTTCTACACTTCTTAATTTATTTATAATCCATTAAACTGTTTTTATTTATGCATTCTTACATTGTTTAGTACATCACTTTGTTCTTCTGTTAACTATTTACTTCATTATTTTATTTACTGAGCAGCAAAGGTCTTCTTGTCCTTAACTTCAGTTCAGTTCAGTCATTCAGTCGCGTCTGACTGTTTGCGACCCCATGAATCACAGCACGCCAGGCCTCCCTGTCCATCACCAACTCCTGGAGTTCACTCAGACTCACGTCCATCGACTCAGTGATGCCATCCAGCCATCTCATCCTCGGTCGTCCCCTTCTCCTCCTGCCCCCAATCCCTCCCAGCATCAGAGTCTTTTCCAGTCAGTCAACTTATCACATAAGGTGGACAAAGTACTGGAGTTTCAGCTTTAGCATCGTTCCTTCCAAAGAAATCCCAGGGCTGATCTCCTTCAGAATGGACTGGTTGGATCTCCTTGCAGTCCAAGGGATTCTCAAGAGTCTTCTCCAACATCACAGCTCAAAAGCATCAATTCTTCAGTGCTCAACATCTTCAGAGTCCAACACTCACATCCATACATGATCACAGGAAAAACCATAGCCTTGCCTAGATGGACCTTAGTCGGTAAAGTAATGTCTCTGCTTTTGAATATGCTATTTAAGTTGGTCATAACTTTTCTTCCAAGGAGTAAGTGTCTTTTAATTTCATGGCTGTAATCACCATCTGCAGTGATTTTGAAGCCGCACAAAATAAAGTCTGACACTGTTTCCACTGTTTCCCCATCTATTTCCCAGGAAGTGATGGGACCAGATGCCATGATCTTCGTTTTCTGAATGTTGAGCTTTAAGCCAACTTCTTCACTCTCCACTTTCACTTTCATCAGGAGGCTTTTTAGTTCCTCTTCACTTTCTGCCATAAGCGTGGTGTCATCTGCATATCTGAGGTTATTGATATTTCTCCTGGCAATCATGATTCTAGCTTGTGTTTCTTCCAGCCCAGCATTTCTCATGATGTACTCTACATATATGTTAAATAAGCAGGGTGACAATATACAGCCTTGATGTACTCCTTTTTCTATTTGGAACCAGACTGTTGTTCCATGTCCAGTTCTAACCATTGCTTCCTGACCTGCATACAGATTTCTCAAGAGGCAGGTCAGGTGGTCTGGTATTCCCATCTCTTTCAGAATTTTCCACAGTTTATTGTGATCCACACAGTCAAAGGCTTTGGCATAGTCAATAAAGCAGAAATAGATGTTTTTGTGGAACTCTCTTGCTTTTTCCATAATGCAGTGGATGTTGGCAATTTGATCTCTGGTTCCTCTGCCTTTTCTAAAACCAGCTTGAACATCAGGAAGTTCATGGTTCATGTATTGCTGAAGCCTGGCTTGGAGAATTTTGAGCATTACTTTCCTAGCATGTGAGATGAGTGCAATTGTGAGGTAGTTTGAGCATTTTTTGGCATTGCCTTTCTTTGGGATTGGAATGAAAACTGACCTTTTCCAGTACTGTAGCCACTGCTGAGTTTTCCAAATTTGCTGGCATATTGAGTGCAGCACTTTCACAGCATCATCTTTCAGGATTTGAAACAGCTCAACTGGAATTCCATCACCTCCAACTAGCTTTGTTCATAGTGATGCTTTCTAAGGCCCATTTGACTTGACATTCCAGGATGTCTGGCTCTAGATGAGTGATCACACCATCATGGTTATCTGGGTCGTGAAGATCTTTTTTGTACAGTTCTTCTGTGTATTCTTGCCACCTCGTCTTAATATCTTCTGCATCTATTAGGTCCATACAATTTCAGTCCTTTGTCGAGCCCACTTTGCATGAAATGTTCCTTTGGTATCTCTAATTTTCTTGAAGAGATCTCTAGTCTTTCTCATTCTGTTCTTTTCCTCTATTCCTTTGCATTGATCGCTGAAGAAGGTTTTCTTATCTCTTCTTGCTTTTCTTTGGAACTCTGCATTCAGATGCTTATATCATTCTTTTTTCTCCTATGTCCTGCGGGCATAGCTTAGTTTCATTGAGTTAGACGAGACTGCGGTCCTAGTGTGATTAGATTGACTAGTTTTCTGTGAGTATGGTTTCAGTGTGTCTGCCCTCTGATGTCTTCTTGAAACACCTACCATCTTACTTGGGTTTTCTTACTTTGGGAGTGGGGTATCGCTTCACTGCTGCTCCAGCAAAGTGCAGCCGCTGCTCCTTATCTTGGATGAAGGGTATCTCCTCACCACCACCCTTCCTGACCTTCAATGTGGGATAGCTCCTCTAGGCCCTCCTGCGCCCGCGCAGCCACCGCTCCTTGGACATGCATTTAAAGTGGCTAAGTCCTTAACTTAGCCACTTTAAATGCATGCTTCTAAGCAAACTCTTGTCCTCAGTGAATATAATGCCCCCCTCATAAACCAGGAAAACACACCAATATCCATGAAAGGCTAGTTTTAGCAAATCTTATTTGAAAACTGACATTTAAAACATTTAATTTAGAATGGCTAAAAATTAAAAATTCAAATTTTCCATCTCTCTCCTACAGAATCCACTGCAAAAGACAATTTTGACTGACTTACAAGAAAAGAAATAGGAAAATAGGAAAAGTTTTCAGTGTGGAAAAAGACAAGATAGAAAATCTTATATTTTAAAATGGCATATGAATGAGAGGTAAATAAAGCAATTCCAGATGGTAGAAACTATATATGTGAAAGTATTCACATTAGCAGCATCATAGTCATATGGAGGGCCAGGAGGAGGGAAAGACAAATGAAGGGAAGGAAACATTTGATTAAAGAGGTAAGCTAAAGAAGGTAAATTGTTGTTTTAAAATGAACTATGTCCAGAAATATATGTGGTGCCAGTGGCATTGATTAAGAAAGAGAATAATGTCACAGTTTCCTCTGTATACATACATAACATATGTATGAAAAGATTAAGCTGTAAAATAAGCTTTTTAAATAGTATAAAGCATAATTTTAGAAAAATTGGGAAGACTATAATTAATCTTAAACTACAGAGCAAAACTGATGACTGTTTATAATACAATTTTTTTTCAAGGCACTCAGCAACTTTTATGTATTTTTCTTATTTCATTAATTTTTATAATATCCCTACCTGAAAGATAAGTATAATTTTAATTTTATCCATTATAAAGAGGAATTGGAGGAATTGAAAGTCAGGAAGTGTCAACAAGTTTGAGAATTAAGATAATAGAAAGACTCATGTAATTACCACCACTAGAATAGGAACTAACATTTTCATCACAAAGATTTTTTTTCCAATCTCAAAATTGTTTTGAAGATTAAGAGTTGAGAGAAAGTATGACTGCAATAATTGCAGACCTAGTGAAAAATAAAATATCAGAAATTAATGAGAGTGCTAGGTGAAAATCTACTACAAGTAGATTGGGAAATTTTAGCTTGTCTGAAACTGTGAAGACTTAAAGATAGTTCCATTCTTAATGTCAGAATGACCAATTCAAGATAAAATGTTCTTTTAATATAGTGAATGTTTTTTTCCTTACTATCACTAGTGTGAAATATACTCCCCATAATGCCTGTTACAAGCTCCTTGGGGACAGTGACTATTTTTCAAACATATTTTTATCCCTAAAAACTTTGTATACTGGGCACTCATTAAGTATATGTTAAATTTAGATGACTAGAATTGGACTAAGACATTAGGTGGTAGTCAATTATTGTTATAACTAAAATATTTAGTAGAACATCTTTCCATTCTTTAGAGTTCTACTTCATTCTATTGAAGAAACTTAAAGGAACTTAAACTTTACTTCATTCTAAACTCTTTACTTCATTCTTAAACTCTACTTCATTCTAGTGAAGAAACTTAAAGAAACTTAAACTTTACTATGTGTAAAATAAGAAAAAGGATGAAAGTGTTCATGAGAATATCCTGATTCCATAAAAATAAAATCCTTGATTGAAATCTCAAGGATAAATATAAATTAGGTTAGATAACCTAAAGCTTCATTTTACAATATTCCACTTTTATTTTATTTAAATATAAATTTATTTATTTTAGTTAGAGGTTAATTACTTTTCAATATTGTATTGGTTTTGCCATACATCAACATGAATCTGCCAACTCTGTAGGAGAGGGCAAGGGTGGGATGATTTGGGAGAATGGCATTGAAACATGTACAATATTCCACTTTTAAAATGCCTTGTTTTTTGAATGAAACAAAGTTTAAAAGTACTTTTTTCAAAAAGTATTTTATTTGTATCTCCTATTATATAACTTTGTATTACTTTTTTTAGTGTACCTTAAAGTTTACAGATGTCTACATGCAGTGATTAAAATATGCCACTGAATATTCTTTGGGGCTTCCCAGTGGTAAATTACCACTTTGGGGCACTAGTGGTAAATTACCTATTTGCCAGTGCAGGAGACATAAGAGATTCTGGTTCACTTCTGGGTAGGAAAGATCCCATGGAGAGCATGAAACCCACTACAATATTCTTGCCTGGAGAAGCCCATGGGCAGAGGAACCTGGTGGCCTGTGGTCCATAGGGTCGCACAGAGCTGGACACGAATGAAGAGACTTAGCATGCATGCACACTTTCTGTACCATCTGAGCCACCAGGGAAGCCCTAAACATTCTTTAACTGTGCTTAAAAAAAAAAAAAAAAAAAACAGTATATTTCTTATGACTGGTCATCTAAAATTACATCTTATATTTCACAGCAACTGAAAAATATATGCAAGCAAAAAACCAATCTAAAAATAATATTTCCAAAATAGTTATTTAAACTCTGTGTTTTAAAGTTAAATTGAAACTAATACTTTCTTTTCTCTGGTACATTCTACCTGCATTCAGAAACTAAAAGATACTTCAGTAAAGATATACTAAAATTTAATTTGTAGTCAAAGTGATTTATTTGAATCTATTGAATTATTCACACTTTTTATTGATTTATGAAGATAACTGAAAACTGACAAATACAAAAGGAAAATATTAATTTTATCAGCATTTTATTTTGAAATGAGAACTATATTCATATGCATTTTATATGTTTTGCTAAAGAATCACTTCTTCAAAACTGGTCCAAATTCACATAAAGCTTGGTAAAGGCATAAAGTGTGGTAAAAACATAAACCTATATAAATTAATTTCTTGATCAAATTAGGTCAAAATCAGAAATTTCCCCCAAAATGACCTCATTGCCTTTATCATCACTTTTGAACAAGAAGTTTTTACCTCAGGTGCAAACACTTTACCAATACACGTTTTTTTGGTGTAAGACTGAATGTAAGATATTTCAGTTCTCTGAGTGTTGTTACACAGTCAGTATAAAGTGGTATAAAGACAAAAAATAATAATTTATGCTCCACTAACTACACACACTGTGGAAAATTCTGAAAGAGATGGGAATACCAGACTACCTGACATTTCTCTTGAGAAACCTATATGCAGTTCAGGAAGCAACAGTTAGAACTGGACATGGAACAACAGACTGGTTCCAAATAGGAAAAGGAGTAGGTCAAGGATGCCTATTCTCACCCTGTTTATTTAACTTATATGCTGAGTACATCATGAGAACCGCTGAGCTGGAAGAAGCACAAGCCAGAATCAAGGTTGCTGGGAGAAATATCAATAACCTTAGATATGCAGATGACACCACCCTTATGGCAGAAAGTGAAGAAGAATTAAAAAGCCTCTTGATGAAAGTGAAAGAGGAGAGTAAAAAAGTTGGCTTAAAGCTCAACATTTAGAAAAATAGGATCATGGCATCTGGTCCCGTCACTTCATGGGAAATAGATGGGGAAACAGTGGAAACAGTGACAGACTTTATTTTGGGGGGCTCCAAAGTCACTGCAGATGGTGACTGCAGCCATGAAATTAAAAGATGCTAACTCCTTGGAAGGAAACTTATGACCAACCTAGAGAGCATATTCAAAAGCAGAGACATTACTTTGCCAACAAAGGTCCGTCTAGTCAAGGTTTTTCCTGTGGTTATGTATGGATGTGAATGTTGGAATGTGAAGAAAGTTGCGTGCCAAAGAATTGATGCTTTTGAACTGTGGTGTTGGAGAAGACTCTTGAGAGTCCCTTGGACTGCACGGAGATCCAACCAGTCCATTCTAAAGGAGAGCAGCCCTGGGATTTCTTTGGAGGGAATGATGCTAAAGCTGAAACTCCAGTACTTTGGCCACCTCATGCAAAGAGTTGACTCATTGGAAAAGTCTCTGATGCTGGAGGGATTGGGGGCAGGAGGAGAAGGGGACGACAGAGGATGAGATGGCTGGATGGTGTCACCAACTCGAAGGACATGAGTCTGAGTGAACTCCGGGAGTTGGTGATGTACAGGGAGGCCTGGTGTGCTGCAATTCATAGGGTCAAAAAGAGTCAGACATGACTGAATGACTGAACTGACTGAACTACACACATTGGAACGTTTATTATTTAGGTCACTATTATCAATCAGAATTATGGGAGCCAAACCTCATGTTTTCATTAAAGTTCTATACAAAATAATTTTGACTTGTAATTAAATACATATTTATTTAGGTTGCAAGTCATTAATTTTGGCAGGCACAAAATTAAACATCAAATTGATTTTTATTTAGATATAGTGAACAATGGAATAACAGATAAAAAACCTGTGCCATATATTAACTGATGTAAAACTTAGCAGTATTTCTTAGAGCTCATTGCTATTATCAGGTCAAATAGTAGAACGTGAGTAATTTAAGCAAAGTTGGGGACATATTTGCTCTTCAGAATCTCCATTTATAAATTCTACAATTGAGCTATCTAAAATGTCCTACATATATGGGCTTCATTTGGAACTATTGATAGCACATGTATTTAATGAAAGGCTGTAATGAACTGTACTAACCAGGACTCTGATAATAGCAATGAAGTCAAAAGTTACTTAATCCTATTAGTGTCACACTCTTATTTTAATAAGATCTGACAGCATTAATAAAGATCCATTTATGAAGAGAATGGGTTTTATGTTGTCATTTTTCCCCAATTGAGGTGCACTTTAATAATAACCTCCAGCTTTCAGGGACCTAATGGTCATTAGCATTTGATTGTCATCTCTTTTACTTTTTAACACAGATCAAAACTGTTAATCTGCACATCACAGAATTCAGAGAACATAAAATCAAGTTATTTTAAAGTGGAAAGGGTGAATTTCCAAATAAAACTTTATAGTAGAATAATGAAGAAATCACTATATTCAAACCTTTATGAACATCTTTATTTATTTATTAATTTTTTTAATGGACATCTTTAGAGGCAACTGTGTTCTGAAGCAGTTAAACACATTGTCATACCATATTATGCGTGCAATGGCATTATTGAATCTGTACTCACTCTTCCTGATACTACATACTATGTTAAGCTATGTATATATATGATAAAGAAATGTTAATTCCTTCAGAATAATAAAGTTTGCTTGCTCTTTGCCTCCACAGCATATTATCCGATGTCTCATTCTTGGCAAAGTGTATTCAAGATTACTAAATCTAATGGTAGACATAATTTTCACAATGTGGATTTTCTAATCTCAGACTTCAAAGCAAATCCAAGTCTAACCTTAGTTTCATAAATCCAAGTTCTTGATCAAGAGGGAAGATGTTGGTTCTCATTTAGTTTTAAAAGTAAAAGTCAAATGTATCTTATTTTAAACAAAATAGAAACAAGGACCCAAACCTTGATTATTTGAAGACTCTGTCCAAGATTAAATTTTTCTGGAGGTGGATGGAAAATATGAGGATGCTTTATGAGATGGGCAAAGTTGTGTGAGGGCTTTGAATGTGGTCACCAATCTGAGAAAAACTTGATCTTCACGCTCCATTAGCACAGTCAACCTTTGAAACACTGTCATGCTTGCCTCAAGGGAACTAATCAGCATGCTGTCACTGGGCTAGTATAGAAATATTACTATTGATATATGTGGGGGAAGATGAAAATCTGAAGCAGAAAATGAAGACATATGCAAGATCATTACATAAACTAATTTCCCCTGAGTTCCAACCATAGGAAGTAGATCCCTGTGCTTTATATCCATATCCTGAGTCAGACTGGGTGCTTGAAGCATATTTCTATTTGTGAATATACTATCTCCCTGATGCCAAAACTTAGAATTTGAAAAGATATTTATAAGTAACAGGCCATCGGAATAATAAAGTGGAAGTTAGAAACATACTGTAATTTCCTACTCCTGGACAACAACTCTATCAAATACTACGAGGAATCAGTGGGATATACGTAATAGATGGCACATAGTTGCAGATAATTATATAGATAGTATACAGTATGTATATGTATGTATAATTTACATGTAGTGTATACTATATACCATGCATAATATATATAGTTTAAAATATATTATTTAATAACATTTTTAAATGGTATATTTATCATATATTAAAATGGCATACATGCCCATAAACATATATGTGTATATAATAGATATATAGTTATAGATCTTTAGCATGCTGCTGCTACTGCTAAGTCACTTCAGTTGTGTCTGACTCTGTGCAACCCCATAGATGGCAGCCCACTAGGCTCCTCTGTCCCTGGGATTCTCCAGGCAAGAATACTGGAGTGGGTTGCCATTTCCTTCTCCAATGCATGAAAGTGAAAAGTGAAAGTGGTCGCTCAGTCGTGCCTGACTCTTAGTGACCCCATGGACTGCAGCCTACCAGGCTTCTCCGTACACGAGATTTTCCAGGCAAGAGTACTAGAGTGGGTTGCCATTGCATGGCTAGTCCAAATTAAAGATAATTAAATCAGAATATCATGGGAAATTCTCATTATAGCATGAGTTTACTTGAAACAGGGGAAAGAGAAGATTTCATTTCTGGATGCTTTTTTGAGTGACAATTTTCACATCAAAAACTTTTATACATGAATCTTTTTTTCTTTAGAATAATCTAATCTCTCAAAAAAGCTGACATTTAACCTTGCTATGGTAGTATAAGCTTTATTTTATCATAACTTTCTTTGTACTAAGCAGAATCACTTGTTAATTATGTTACTCATTCATTCCTCACTTCTTTTTTTGCCTTCTTCTTTTGTTTCTTTTCCCTCCTGTTAAACTTTCTGTGATCCCCACTCTCAAGGTTATTTGTCTGTCTGTGTTTCTGTCAGTCAAACCTAAGATTCAGAAGACCTTAGCCTGGTTTCCAACTTACTAATTGTATCAATATAAACTAAATAAATTATTACTCTGAAATGAAGTTTTCATATATTTAAAATGTGAAATAATAACATTTTTTTGTTTATTTGAAAGCACACATCATATTATAAAAATGTATAAATGAAATTAAACTACATGTATGGTTTTGAAGATCAATATCATGTTTTGTCTAGACTACTTTTTATTACACACAATTTGACATTTATCAAATGACTGCATTTTCAGTTAATTATCTTGTTAATTAACATACATTTGTTAATAACAAGACCTTTCATGTGTAAACTGACCTAATTTTCTCCTATATGTTCCACTTCTCTCCCTTTGTTATCTGAACATTTAAGTACAAATCTTTTCAATTTAATTTTACTCTCTATTTCTCACTTTACAATACTGTATTGGTTTTGCATACTTCCTTAGGATAAACTGTGATTTTGCTAGTCCTATCTATTCAGCAAATATAAAACAAGTTAATATTAATTCAATTTTCAACCTATTCTGCAAAACAAGGTATCTTTTAAAATAAATTATTATGGTTGGCTTACTTTCAAATCAACACTTTAATAAAGTTTACGGGTGAATTGCAACATGTTTATTTTCTTTCTTTGTATTTAACCTCCCTATCCCCCCAGTATACATGCCACTTTCATGACAGGACCTTTTTGTAAGTCAGAGTGCACTCAGTTAACACATGTCATGGCCTTCTGCAAGCCCAGGGGTATGTTTTGTGTTCCATTCTCATTATTTTTAACAAGCTGTCAGGACAGTATTTGCCCATGGGGCCATACAAATGCCCCAGTGCTTTAAGTAAATCATATAGTTCACTTTTGGCTTAGCACACATTCTAAAACAGAATGAAATTTTAGAGCATATCTATTTCTAAGACTCATCTCAGTACCTCTAATGAGCCTGTCTTTATGTCACTTGCTGACAGTCTTTCAAAGAAATTCAAGTGAAAAAAGACTTCAACAAACCTAAATCATCCCAGTGGGTTTATTTGTTTTATGAGAATTTGTTAAGCAGCTTTCATGACAACAGAAATTTCTTGGAAGTTCATTAAGATGCCCTGAGGGAAACATGACAAAATTATTCTTTGAGTAAAGCATTACATTTCAAAATTTTGTCAGGATGGTTGGGAGAGATCCTATTGCTAATTCTTGATTTAAATTTGGTAAAGCCTCATTTTGATTTCAATAAACTATTTTCTCTTTGTCTTAGCTGTGCTCTCCAATAAGGTAGCCAGTTACCAAAGGTGGCTATTAAAATTAAGATTAAGTAAAATTAAAAATTCAGTTCCTGTGTAACACTACCACATTTCAATTACTCAATAGCTACTTGTGGCCACTAGCTACCATATTTGATACCACAGATTACAGAACTTCCCTCATTGCTGCAGAAAGTTTTACTGGACATTGTAACTTTAGAGATTCTATTTAAAGTGATAAGCCTCACATTGCTATAAACAGTTAACTGTTTCAATGCATCTCCAAAAATCTTTTATGCAGGTATATCGACCCTCTACTTAGTGGTTACTCTTCCTAATTCTACTCCTGTGACATTTGTAGCACCATCCTCATATTATGATTGGAGAAACTAAAGGTCAGAAAGATTAAGCTGGAGGTGGCTTTTCTGGTTGATGGCAAGCGCAGAATTGTGATCTATATCTTTCTGACTCCTGCGTATTTTTCCATTTCATCAGATAAGGGGATACCATTGCAGGGACCTTACCTAAAAATGCTCATTTGTAACATCCATCCTTTTTCAGTTTTTACTTCTTATAATTCACACACAAATTTGCATTTCACTTGAAATTACTCAAAAGATCTCTAGAGTTAGATTTCTGAATGTATTTATAAATAAATATATCTCCACAACATATCAGCATCAGCAAAAATCTTCAGATGATATACATAAAAGTATCTTATTTATATGTTCTTTTAATAATTTTAACATTGGTCATCATGATAATCATAATCTGGTAGTGAATAGTCAGAAAATGCTTATAAAACTTTGAAAATCACTTGACCATGTCTATATAATATCTGCATATTTGTTCTTTTACACATTTGCCAAAATCATTCAAGTGATTATGTATGTATTACTTGGGTATGTATTATTTCACATACCCAAATCTGAGTTTTCTGCTACTCTATATACCATATAGGTAACTAAAAGAAATCACCCATTCACTTGCTAAATGCATTCCCTCTTCACTATTTTAAAGAATATCAAATATTTCATCTATTCTTCCCTCTGCATTTCCCATCACAAGGCCCAAATAAAACCAAAAAAGGTTCTTTAGAGTAAGGAATTTTTTAGCTAAAAAAAAACTTTATAGCAAAGGAATGTTCTGTGTTTTCAAAGATTCAGAACAAAATGAAAACATTTAACATTAACAACATGTGTCTAAAATTTAATATCATTTTGTGATTCAAGAGATGCTTAAAGATCTTTCCTTGACTTGAAATCAGCATGAAATATATTTGTTATTACTATATAAGTGTAGAAATGCTGGTAATAAAAAAGTTCTATTCACCCCTAAAGTAGATTTATTTTCAAATGACAAGATAAAGCTTTCTGTCTAAAATAATCACTTAGAAAAACTGATAGGTTTTGTGGATTCTTTCTTAATGCTTAGATTTGCTTGTTTAGGCCAAGTTTGAGGCACAGTCATGACTAAACAGATTAAAAGTAAGATGTTGGGTAAGTTATTAATTTGTAAGCAGCAATGCTGAGCTCCTTGTCTGACTCCTATAATAGACAAACAATTGCTTGAAAATGAATATACTTAAAATGATTCTTAAACCCCATGCCATTGCAAAAACTACATTGATAAATTTTCTCTGCTATGCTTTAAACTTTGAATAATTGTGGAGATGAATTATTCAAAGTATGAAGTACACTAAGATTACCTTTTTTTCCCTTTAAAAGCAGGAAACAGGATGCTTGGGGCTGGTGCACTGGGATGACCCAGAGAGATGGTACGGGGAAGGAGGTGGGAGGAGGGTTCAGGATGGGGAACATGTGTACTGTACACCCGTGGTGGATTCATGTTGAAGTATGGCAAAACCAATACAATATTGTAAAGTAAAAATAATAATAATAATAAATAAATGATAAATGGTTAAAAAAATTGAGCTATCTTTAACAAAGTATTTTTAAAACGCACCTTAATTAGTTGGTAGTTTTGAACTCCGTTTATTCCTGTGTCTGGATCAATGGCCGCTGGGAGAGCATATCGAGAGTTTATAGCCGAGTTCTCTGGAATTGATATATTGATAACCGTTGCAGGGAATAATGGTGCATTATCATTTATGTCTTCTATCAGAAAACGTATTTTCACCAATCTAAATATTTCATCCGGCAGAACGGCAACCTCCACTTCATAAAAGCAACGGGTGTCCACTATGATGCCAGCACACAATTTCTCACGATCAATGCGAGCTCCAGTAGTGAAGATCTCACCTGTGCCCTCTTCAATTCGAATCAGTGGCACATCTCCAGTCTTGTATACCAACTTGAACTGCATAGGAGTTGTTAAAGACTTGTCTGGAATTAGCGACAAGTTGAGGTCTTTCAGCAAGTCGCCTATGAGGACGTTTTCTGGCATTTCTTCCCGAATGGTGTAGTTCTTCTCCTGGGCGCCAGACTGAAACACGACACATGCTAACAGAACCGCAAATATATACGTCCCGGACAACAAGTCCATACCAGGCAGGATTGCACTAGGGTGTTTTTTGTATCCCCCACGGAGAACTGTCAAAGGGAAAAGAAAAGAAACAGGAAGAGGAAGAAGAAATTAAAGCCAAGTACTAAATGTAGTTAACTAAATGCTCAGTTTTAAATTAAAATCATTAAATGAAATAACAAGGTCCTACTGTATACCACAGGGAACTATATTCAATATCCTGTAATAAAACATAATGGAAAAGAATATGAAAGAGAATATATGTATTGAATCACTTTGCTGTACAGCAGAAATTAATAAAACAACTTTGTAAATCAACTATAGTTCAATAAAATTAAAAAGTACTCAAATCACTAACTGAAAATAATAGCACAGTAGACTCTGTTAAATAAACTAATGACAGATTTGTTTTTACTCTAATATTATGCATTTTTACATTAAAATGAAAGATAAACTAAGCAAGATACCTTGAGTATATGAGACCCAGAGTATTTATAAAAGTGTTCACCATTGAGAAAATATATAAAAGATAATGTTATAACAAGATAGTTAAAAGTAATGCAGTATGGCAAAAACCACTACCATATTGTAAAGTAATTAGCCTCCAATTTTGCACTAAGACGACCCGGAGGGGTGGTACAGGGAGGGAGGAGGGAGGGGGGTTCAGGATGGGGAATACGTTTATACCAGTGGCAGATTCATGTTGATGTATGGTAAAGTCAATACAATATTGTAAAGTAATTAACCTCCAATTAAAATAAATTAATTTATATTAAAAATAATTTAAATAAATTTTAAAAAATTAAAAATAAAATAAAAGTAATGCAGTATTGTAAAACAATTGTCCTTCAAATAAAAATAAACCATTTTAGGCTCCAGTTTCATCCACCTCATTAGAACTGATTCAAATGTATTCTTTTTAATGACTGCATAATTGATGGTATAGGGAGGGAAGAGGGAGCGGGGTTCAGGATGGGGAACATGTGTATACCTGTGGTGTATTCATGTTGATGTATGGCAAAACCAATACAATATTGTCAAGTAATTAACCTCCAATTAAAATAAATAAATTTATATAAAAAATAAAATCAGATAAAGCTGACTTCAAAGCAAAACAAAAAAACATTTTTTAAAAAAAGATAGTCAAAAGTAATAAAAATAAAACATTTCATTCAATAGTTAAGGAAAAATAAAGGGATATTTGTCACTAACAAAAATATCCTCATTTACTCTTTGTTACAATGTGGCTTTCAAATGCAGCTCTTACATGTGAAATCAATGCTTTATGCGATATTCCACGTGTTCAGCTCTGGGCATCAAAATGTAAATAGAGATCTAGATTAGGAAGTTTGGATTAAAGAAGAAATGTCTTTTCAGAGAGAGAGGGTTTAATATGGCAAATGTGTAAACATGGGAAGAACAATTGTGTGAAAAAGGGATTAAAGTTGTCTTTGAATGAGAGGAACAAGATCTGGTATAAAATTACAAGGAGGCAACTTTCAGATCAACATGGAGAGCTGTCTATTAATTCCAGAAAAAGAATGATTTTCAGGAAAGATTGAATTCCATATAGTTGGAGATACTGAAACAAAAGCTATATCACCAGTTTAAATTTGTATATTTATGATTTGTTAGCATCTGAACATTCAGTGAGAGAAGTGGAATACAAGACATAGCAACTCACAGAATTTGTTTATAGTTTGCATGAAGTAGTCCATGTAAAAATGGGTTTTCACATCTACAAACTGACATAATTGTTGTTGTTTTTCAGTCACTAAGTTGTGTCTGACTCTAAAAATTACCCAACTAAAATAAACAGCTTGACTCGGGTTTAGAAATAAGAAGGGCATTTTAAAAGATTTTGTCAAGTTAAAAGAGTCCAAAAACAATATCTCTGGCTGCTTTGCCTCTCCTTGTTTATTAGTTTCATTTCCTAAAATTTGCCATTTTATTTCAGTTTAGTTCTGAAAATGTTCAAACAGGAATTTTTATTTCTTAGTAATTTGCAAATTTCTCTTCAATTTCCTGTATTAATTCTCAATTCCTATTCTCAATTTTATTGGATATAGTCTCAATTGGGTATATTAAATATGTTTTAATATCTAGTATCATGATACATCATAATATGCTTCTGGATGTTATTTGTATGTATCAATGATATGTTCTATAAACACAAAAAGAAATTTGTATTACACTGCTCTAAACCCTGTAGGACATTATATTTTTATAATTAAGTGTGGATTAATATAGGTATTAATTCATTCCAAAGTTTTAAAGAATCAGATGACAGCTGGTCATTTAAAAAATCTGTTAGAAATTAAAAAAAAAAATAAAAAATATAGAAAACTATTAATGCACAAAGGTATCTAATTAAGGAATTCTCAGTTTTCATTGGTAATTGATAACCAATTTAAAGTTTACAAAACCTTTTAATTATTGTTCTAAAAACATCATGAAATGATATAAATAACTTGCTATGGATATTATCATCTGATTATGCCAGACAATGTATTACATTAAATGATTTTAGAAAAATGCATATTGACAGGCCTGAGGACAAAAGTGGGGAAAAGAAACCTTCCCATTTGCAATCAGTAACAGAATAAATGCATTTGTTGCAATCATTGAGATAGTTTGGGTCATGAACAGAACCAAGTAATGAGGTAAATAGATCTGAAGCATCTCATTTTATAAATTTTTATCACAGAATTTAAAAATTATATATCATGGGTCCAACCACTTTCCTATGTTAAAGAGCTAGTGTCATTTTTTTTAATTAAGTATCATAGTGAGTAATGCTAACACTGAAGACATTTTCCATCCTAGTAAACAACGCAAAAAGACTATTGTCTGTGGTATTTTTAGAATAATTTGCTCAATGATGAGCACTGGGATTACATAATATGGAAACCTTTTCAACTCATTCTCTTGTGAATTATTGGCCTTACACTCCTCTATGAATGTGAGAGAATAGAAACACCTCATTTTTGCTTACTATGAGTTAATATGCATACATATACGTGTCCTACTGTGAAGCTAGGACATCTAAAAAAATTGAGTGTCTGTGTGTGATTTTATAAATACCATGCAAACATAAGCAAAAATACAAATAGAGCAGTTACAATAAGAATTAAAACTGCCACTCTATTCTTATCTTACCCTTAGGTATTACAACTGGCAGGAGAATACTACAGATCTTTTTTTTTAAGCATTGCATGCATGTTGCAATCTCTACACAAGAAAGAGGATTAAAAAAGTGACTTAATTCTAAGCAGTCCTGTTATTGCAATCCATTCGAAATATGTTCTATTCTATTTTTAATAATAGCATCAAATAAAACATTTTAAAATGTGTTTCATCACTTGAAATTCTCTCAGAGGTTTTGAAAAACAGAGAAATAAATTGGAAAAAAAGATACTTCAATTTCTAAAATTTAGCTAAAAATATATATTGAAAACCTAGAAGGAATAGTTACTGTCCAGTTAGTAATTACTTTCATGAAGGTGTAGTCACATGTTCAACAGATATTTTTAAGGAGTTTGTATATATCAGGCACTGTTGTAGGCACTGAGAATAAATCAGTGAGCAAAACAAGCAGAATCCTCTGCCCTTACAGAAGATACTTGATAATACAAATATTCCAGACCATTTTTGAGTGTATAACAAAGTTTACTCTGCCTCTATCAGGATGTAAACCTGCATGATATAAATATGCATGAAAACTACCTCAATCTCCAGAATTTGATTCAAACCCTTGCATTTACCACTTGAAAATGTATTGTTATGTTTGAGACGACCCAGAGGGATGGTACAGGGAGGGAGGCGGGAGGGGGGTTCAGGATGGGGAACACGTGTATACCTGTGGCAGATTCATGTTGATGTATGGCAAAACCAATACAATATTGTAAAGTAATTAACCTCCAATTAAAATAAATAAATTTATATGTAAATTTTTTGAAGTTTCTTTTAAAATGCTGAGTTTAATTTTTTTAATGACCAGTACAGAAATTTAGCTAATAAATATGGATAGAGCATTGTTTAACTTTATGGAAGCATGATGAATTTAACTCAGATATTCAGGGTAAAGATTGCTATGCACATACCTTTGTTGGTGTTGTTGTTTAGTTGCTAGTGTTGGATTCATTGGGGGTCCATAGACTGTAGCCCACCAGGCTCCTCTGTCCATGGGATTTTCCAGTCAAGGATACTGGAGTGGGTTGCCATTTCCATCTCCTGGGGATCTTCCTGACCCAAGGATTGAACCTGTGTCTCCTGCACTGGCAGGAGGATTCTTTACTGCTGAGCTACTAGGGGAGCCTACACATAACCTTTAGTTGGCTCTAATTTTCCCTCTTCTATGAACAACTATAAGATAACATTAAAGTTCTTTACCATGCTCCCACATCCACATCCTGCTATTATAGTCTACTGTTAGTTTGGAAACTGATGGGGGTACAATGAAAGCAGTTACAGAGAATTAAAATTTTCTACAAGTTTCAGTAGTGCCAACATTATTTAAGTACTGTTTCTACGGGCAATATATAGTGATTAGGTAGGCAACAGTCAAAGTTGGACAGAATCATGACAATCAGAGAAAGCAAAAGTAAAAACAAATAAGCAACTCTGAAATTTTAAAATATGGAAAGCAAAAATGAAAGTTTATTTTATAGTCTCTGAGCATTTGGATCAAAAAAAAAAAGTAAATAGATAGGGGAACTAAGTCTTTACTATATGCAGTTCTAGAGACTTCAAGCCATAAAAGTAGTGTTCAAATAGTTTGTCAGAAGAATTCCACTGCATGATTTCCCTGACATGCTTATTACATTTTCCTTCAACGTGGTGCTGGAGCTTTCCTGGTAGTTCAGACAGTAAAGAATCTGCCTGCAATGCAGGAGACCAGGGTTCGATCCCTGGGTCTGGAAGATTCCCTGGAAAAGGAAATGACTAACCACTCCAGTATTCTTGACTCGAGAATTCCATGGACAGAGGATCCTGGCGGGCTATTGTCCATGGGGTCACAAAGAGTTAGAAACGACTGAGCGACTAACACACACACATGCACACACACATTTGAAGTAATTCTATATGAATGAGTGTCTTACATGCTACAATAACAAATTGTTAAAAAATAGCACAAATTTAAGTATTGTATGAAAATAAGAAATATGTATGTTGCACATGATCCTAACTCCACTTGGCTCTCATCACTGTAATTACTATAATGTCTCATGACATCAAAAATAGAAAATTGAACAACCATAATACATTATATAGTTGCTTCCACATTCTTGTTCTCATACACAAAGCTTCTTTCACAGACTGGGAAAACAATGATGTAGTTCTTCAGGTTGGCAGGAAGCCATGTAGGACATTTCAAGAGGAGAAACCACATCTGGAGAGAGACAAATGGGAGCAACTGATAAACTCAAATACTTCCAAAGGGATCGACTACAAGTAGAGCGGGGTAAGTGCATTGGGTGCCCCGTTTGACGTGACTGTTTCCTATGTACTCTGAAACTTGAAATGTCAAAATGAAAGATTTAGTAAGGTCATTTAATTCTATAAAACTGATATTTTTATTAAATTTTACTCCACAAAGGACTCATTTATGGTACATTTGTATGGGTCTAATGTCCAAGAGGGATTCCATCAGTGTTTCTTTCTTCTAAAAAAAAGTTTATGTTTTATCAGGGATGTGCTTGGCAGTACAGTGGTTAAGATTACATGCTTCCACTGCAGGGCACATGGGTTTGACCCATGGTGAGGAAACTAAGATCCCCACATACATGTGGTGCTGCTAAAACTTTTTTAAATAAATAAATATACAACATGTTTATGTTCTTTTCATTCTATGGGGTCACAAACAGTCAGAAATAACTGAAAGATTAACACTAATACTCCACAACAGTTAGTGCAGTGTTCTCTAACAGGGCTTCAAATCTGTTAATAATCAGTGCTAAAAAATCACTTATAAGACAATTTGTGAAGGTTGCTCTTTTATATTAATTTTTTTGGATTTTTAAACATGATTTAGGGAGCATTTGAAAAATGACGTTACAGATTAATCAAGCAAGAGACCTATTTCATTTGGCAAAAATATAATTGTTGCTTATCATCATTTTTCCTTTTGTCACCTTGTTCAGTTCAGTTCAGTTCAGTCTCTCAGTCATGTCCGACTCTTTGTGACCCAATGGACTGCAGCACGCCAGGCATCCCTGTCCCGTCAGTAAAGCCTGAAGCTTTCTCAAACTCATGTCCATCGAGTCACTGATGCCATCCAACCACCTCATTTTTTGTTGTCCCCTTCTCCTCCTGCCTTCAGTCTTTCCCGGAATCAGGGTCTTTTCCAATGAGACAGTCCTTTGCATCAGGTGGCCAAATACTGGAGTTTCAGCTTCAGTATCAATGCTTCCAATGAATATTCAGGACTGATTTCCTTTAGGATTGACTGGTTGGATCGCCTTGCAGTCCAAGGGACTCTCAAGAGTCTTCACCAACACCACAGTTCAAAAGCATCAATTCTTCTGTGCTCAGCTTTTTTTAAAGTCCAACTCTCACATCCATACATGACTACTGGAAAAACCATAGCTTTGACTAGACGGACCTTTGTTGGCAAAGTAATGTCTCTGCTTTTGAATATGCACTCTAGGTTGGTCATAGCTTTTCTTCCAAAGAGCAAGTGTCTCTTAATTTCATGTCTGCAGTCACCATCTGCAGTGATTTTGGAGCCCCAAAACATAAAGTCTTTCACTGTTTCCACTGTTTCCCCATCTATTAGCCACAGTGTGATGGGAAGTCAACCTTTTTACTATCCTCTTTCACTTTCATCAAGAGGCTTTTTAGTTCTTCTTCACTTTCTGCCATAAGGGTGGTGTCATCTGCATATCTGAGGTTATTGACATTTCTCACAGCAATCTTGATTCCAGCTAGTGCTTCATCCAGCTTGGCGTTTCACATTATGTGCTCTGCATATAAGTTAAATAAGCAGAGTAACAATATACAGCCTTGCATACTCCTTTCCCTATTTGGAATGTATCTGTTTTTTTCATGTCTAGATCTAACTGTTGCTTCTTGACCTGCATACAAACTTCTCAGGAGCCAGGTCAAGTGGTCTGGTGATACACACAGTCAAAAGCTTTGGTGTAGTCAATAAAGCAGAAGTAGATGTTTTTCCGGAATTCTCTTGCTTTTTCAGTGATCCAAACGGATGTTGGAAATTTAATCTCTGATTCCTCTGCCTTTTCTAAAAGGCAGCTTGAACATCTGGGAGTTCTTTGTTCACATACTGTTGAAGTCTGGCTTGGAGAATTTTGAGCATTACTTTGCCAGTATGCGAGATGAGTGCAATTGTGTGGTAGTTTGAGCATTCTTTGGCATTACCTTTCTTTGGGATTGGAATGAAAACAGATCTTTTCCAGTCCTGCAGCCACTGCTGAGTTTTCCAAATTTGCTGGCATATTGAGTGCAGCACTTTCACAGCATCATCTTTTAGATCTTGAAATAGCTCAACTGGAATTTCATCACCTCCAATAGCTTTGTTCATAATGATGCTTCCTAAGGCCTATTTGACTTCACATTCCAAGATGTCTGGCTCTAGGTGAGGGATCACACCATCGTGGTTATCTGTGTCATGAAGATCTTTTTTGTACAGTTCTTCTGTGTATTCTTACCACCTCTTCTTAATATCTTCTGCTTCTGTTAGGTCTATTCTGTCCTTTATTGAGCCCATCTTTGCATGAAAAGTTCTTTTGGTATCTCTAATTTTTTTGAAGAGATCTCTAGTCTTTCCCATTCTATTGTTTTCCGCTCTTTCTTTGCATTGACCACTGTTCTTATCTCTGTGCTATTCTTTAGAACTCTGCATTCAAGTGGGTATATCTTTCCTTTTCTCCTTTGCCTTTTGCTTCTCTTCTTTTCTCAGCTATTTGTAATGCCTCATTAGACAAACATTTTGCCTTTTGCATTTCTTTTCCTTTGGGATGGTCTTGATCCCTGTCTCCTGTACAATGTCATTAACCTCTGTCCATAGTTCTTCAGGCACTCTGTCTAACAGATCTAATCTCTTGAATCTATTTGTCACTTCCACTGTATAATCATAAGGGATTTGATTTATCACCTTGAAGTGAATTTAACCATGATTACTTCAGTACCTAGCAATTACTTTAATATGTTTGGTCTGTAAGTAACATGTTATCATAACAAATAATTCCTAGATTCACTGGGGATAAAAGGATAATCTCCATTTGGTGTAGTATTTTAATTTCTCTAAGTAGTTTCAAATCAGTTATTTCTTTTAATCTTTATACCAACCATATTATTTTTATGAAAATGACTGATTTATGTATTAAATATTTATATTGAATAGGTGGCAATTTCACACTCTAGAGATCCTCTAAATGGTCATGTTTAAAGAAGGTAAATAAATGGGATAAATTTCTGGCTTCACTGAGAATTTATTGAAGAATCTATTTTGATTTTTAGATATATAAGGCTAAGTGAATGCTTTTATTAATTCCTGTCATCAGAAACTAATAATAAATCAGTATAGGTCTAATCAGAAAAAAAAAGTGATGATTTGGTATATTTTCTATTTGTGTTAGCTTCTAATTTATCAAAATCATGATGCAATAACTTCAACAGTTAAAACCAGATGAGATATACCACCAGAATCTTGGAAATGGTTTTGGAAACAAGATTCCAATTGATAGTCTGAAAAATGAATCAAGGTAAGATATCAGTTATAGGAAAATGAATGGTAACTATCAACCTATTGTTCCAAAGAACAAAAAGATGACTTTCATCCTTAATAGCTGCATTCATTCACCCAGATAGGAAAAGAAGCTTTTCCTGGTAAGATGATTTCGGGGTGACATAAATCCTCAATCAGTGGCTACACTTCATAGACCAGTAAGCAAAAATGACACAGCAACTTTTAAAAAGTCAGTCTTGCTATTTGGTTAATCAACTACTTAATAACAAGTACCTCAGTCTAAAAGTTCAGCCAAATTCCCTTCTCTTTTTAATTCTTATTCCCTTATACATATTTTAATATTCATACTGAGATTTTCATTTTGTTTCACTTTAAAACTCAAACAAATTGGATGACAAGTTTAAAATGACAACATCAATGAATCAATGGGTAGAAAAATATTTGAACCCCTAAATGAGACACACACAAGGCACACTTTGATGCATTTAATTTGGGGCAGAACAATAATCATACAGAATTCTGGCTTTAAAAATAGAATTAGCATTTATGAATTAATCACTACTTCCTGCCAGTTCTTAATTTGTACAAGAAACTTATATTGTAGGGTCAACCCCATTTTCATAAAAGAATTGTTTCTATAACCATTTTTTTTTAGTTTAGCTCTTTCCCTGCTTATGAAGAACATAATTAACTTTGTTTATTTATGAAGGTTTGCAAAAAAAGAAAAACTTAATCTTCTGGAAAATACATTTAACATTGATTTTGGAAAAGTTTGCCAAAGAATGTACATAAAGACATAATTCTTCCTGTTAGGTATCACCTGAGGTTCAAGTTATTTGTATTACTTTGTGTGTTAGTCGCTCAATCGTGCCCAACTCTGTGACCCCATGGACTGCAGTCCACCAGGTTCCTCTGTCCATGAGATTTCCCAGGTAAGGATACTGGAGTGGGTTGCCATTTCCTTCTCCAGGGGATCTTCCCAACCCAGGGATCGAACCCAGGTCTCCTGTACTGCAGGGAAATTCTTTACCGACTGAGCTACAAGGGAAGCCCTATATTTTACGCCCCCCCTAAAAACAACAACAACAACAAAAAGTTTGGGTTTTAGAATTACAACTTCCATTGTGATGATTTCAACTGAAATAGAGTATGAAATAGGTGAAAAATGGTCATTCTATTATTTTAGATAGCTCACAATTTCTGAACAGATGATAAATGTATAACAGTGTTCTCACATTTACTTAATAAGAAATATTCTAAGAAATATTTGAAATATTGAAAATTATTTATCCTTTGCAAAGGTATTCAATACCTTAATGGAGATGATGGAATGAGCTATCATGACAAGAAATATTTGAGACTTGTTAAACAGACACTCACTCTAGGAAATTGTGATCACATGCTGCATTAATTCTTCTTATAAACTGACAACCCTGGAAAATGAAGGCCAGTAATATTCAAGACAAAATTGCTTTGTATCAGGATTTGATCTCATAGATGGCACAAGAATAAAACTTTAGAGAAGAAAAGATGATTAGACTCTCAAAAGTCAAAGAAGTATATTTTCCACTGTATAGTTATATTTAGACCTTCAGTTCAGTTCAGTTCAGTCACTCAGTTGTGTCCGACTCTTTGTGACCCCATGAATCGCAGCACGCCAGGCCTCCCTATCCATCACCAACTCCCGGAGTTCACTCAGATTCATGTCCATCGAGTCAGTGATGACATCCAACAATCTCATTTTCTGTCGTCCCCTTCTCCTCCTGCCCACAATCCCTCCCAGCATCAAAGTCTTTTCCAATGAGTCAACTCTTCGCATGAGGTGGCCAAAGTACTGGAGTTTCAGCTTTAGCATCATTCCTTCCAAAGAAATCCCAGGGTTGATCTCCTTCAGAAAGGTCTGGTTGGATCTCCTTGCACTCTCAAGAGTCTTCTCCAACACCACAGTTCAAAAGCATCAATTCTTTGGTGCTCAGCCTTCTTCACAGTCCAACACTCACATCCATACATGACTACTGGAAAAACCATAGCGTTGACTAGATGGACCTTAGTAGGCAGAGTAATGTCTCTGTTTTTGAATATGCTATCTAGGTTGGTCATAACTTTTCTTCCTAAGCACCTGGAAATATGCAATTTAGTATAGTTACCCTGGCCATATGTATCTATAAAAATCAAGTTAAAAATTCAATTGTTCAGTTGTACTAGGCACATTTCAAGTGTCTAGGGCAAATAGACAAATGTGGCTACTATTGGACACTGCTGGTTATAGAACATTTCTACCATGACAAAAAGTTCTATTGGACAGTGCTAATTTAGAGCAAGAGGAAAATAGTCTTGAGCTATGCATGCATCTAGGAAAGTGACAATCATGCTGGGGTATCCAATTCATAGGCATAGGGCAAAAAAATGATAAACTGAGATGATGCAGTATAATTTATTATTGAATTATTTAGTAACGAATGCTGTTTTATGACATTAAATCTTGAAACTAGTAGATAGTGAATATTTTTAAGAGATTGGCAACTTGTTAATTCAAACAAAAACAGTAAAATTTCCTCTCAGTTTAAATTAAAAATCAAAATGCTTGAGATCCTCTGAGAGAAAAAAATGTGCAGATTTACAGTTATAAATAAAAATTATCTGACAATTATTTTCATAAAATATTATATGATCCCCCTAACACCTATGAGAAATACTATATAAATAAACGTACTGTATCTGATACACTAAAATTATGAAGAGGTAGTATACCAATGCTACTACCCATTTTGATAGTTTTTAAGATATTGTTTAGAGTCAATAGTAGTGTGAGACACTGACTATTTTCTCCTGATTTACCACCATCATAGTCCTTATAGAGCTATGAAGAATATAATGCATGATAAAAATAATTAATTCTTCAAAACCTCCAGACAGGAAACTGAAGGGTATAGTGCAAATATCCCACATAGACCTCTATTTAAGTTTGTCTTGCTTTAAAATACCAGAAATTCATGCATACTATAAATAGTATAATATAGAACTGGGCTTCCCTGGTGGCTTAGCTGGTAAAGAATCTGCCTGCAATGTGGGAGACCTGGATTCGATCTCTGGGTTGGGAAGATCCCTTGGAGAAGGGAAAAGCTACTCACTCCAGTATTCTGGCCTGGAAAATTCCATGGACTATAGAGTCCATGGGGTCGCAAAGGTCTGACACGACTGAGTTACTTTCACTTCACTTAACTTCAGTAGAGAATTATGCAATCCAAGCTTGTATTGACTATTGTTTTCTCGTATTTCTATTTTTGTGCCGATTTAATCCTTGACCTCCAAGTTCTCCACAGTGCTGGATACAGTCTTAACAGATGTTGCTGATTTTTAATTTTTATGTACATATATACATTATAATAAAGAAACATAATTTAATAAATAAAAGACAAAATTTTTAAACATGAAGAAAGTGATTTGGTTTAAAAACTGAAAGAAGTTGATTTAAACCACTAGTGAGAAATAAAATGGACTGGAATGAGTGAATTTAAATCAGATGACCATTATATCTACCTACTATTGTAAGCAAGAATCCCTTAGACGAAATGGAGTAGCCATCATAGTATAAAAAAAAAAAAAAAAGAGTCTGAAATGCAGTACTTGGATGCAATCTCAAAAACGACAGAATGATCTCCATTCATCTCCAACGCAAACCATTCAATATCACGGTAACTCAAACTATTTCCTGACCAGTAATGCTGAAGAAGCTGAAGTTGAATGGTTCTATGAAGATGTACAAGACAGTCTAGAACTAATACCCAAGAAAGATGTCCTTTTCATTATATGGAATGCAAAAGTAGGAAGTCAAGAAACACCTGGAGGAACAGGCAAATTTGACCTTGGAATAAAGAATGAAGCAGGGCAAAGGCTAATAGAGTTTTGCTAAGAGAACGCACTGGTCATAGCAAATATCCTCTTCCAACAAAACAAGAGAATACTCTACACATGGGCATCATCAGAAGGTCAACACCAAAATAAGATTGATTATATTCTTTGTGGCCAAAGATGGAGAAGCTCTATAGCGTCAACAAAATCAAGACAGGGAGCTGACTGGCTCAGATCATGAAGTCCTTATTGGCAAATTTAGACTTAAACTGAAGAAAGCAGGGAAAACCACTAGACCATTCAGGTATGACCCAAATCAAATCCCTTACGATTATACAGTGGAAGTGAGAAATAGATTTAAGAGACTAGATCTGATAGACAGAGTGCCTGATGAACTATGGACAGAGGTTTGTGACATTGTACAGGAGACAGGTATCAAGATTATCCCCAAGGAAAAGAAATGCAAAAAGCAAAATGGCTGTCTGAGGATGCCTTACAAATATCTGTGAAAAGAAGGGAAGTGAAAAACAAAGGAGAAAAGGAAAAATATACTTCTTTGAATGCAGAGTTCCAAAGAATAGCAAGGAAAGATAAGAAAGACTTCCTCAGTGATCAACACAAAGAAATAGAGGAAAACAATTGAATAGGAAAGACTAGATATCTCTTCAGGAAAATTAGAGATATCATGAGAATATTTCATGCAAAGACAGACTCAATTAAGGACAGAAATGGGATGGACCTAACAGGGGCAGAAAATATTAAGAAGAGGTGGCAAGAATACATAGTATAACTATACAAAAAATATCTTCGCCACCAAGATAATCATGATGGTGTGATCACTCACCTAGAGCCAGACATCCTGGAATGTGAAGTCAAGTGGGCCTTAGGTAGCATCACTACGAACAAAGCTAGTGGAGGTGATGGAATTCCAACTGAGCTACTTCAAATTCTAAAAGATGATGCTGTGAAGGTGCTGCACTCACTATGCCAGTAAATTTGGAAAACTCAACAGTGGCCACAGGACTGGAAAAGATCAGTTTCCATTGCAATCCCAATGAAAAGGAAAGGAAAGTCAATCATGTCCAACTCTTTGCGACCCCACAGTCTGCAGCCTACCAGGCTCCTTCATCCATGGGATTTTCCAGGAAAGAGTACTGGAGTGGGTTGCAATTTCCTTCTACAATCCCAAAGAAAAGCAATGCCAAAGAATGCTTAACTACAAAAAAATTGCACTCATCTCACACGCTAGTAAAATAATGCTCAAAATTCTCCAAGCCAGGCTTCAACGATATGTGAAAGGTAAGATTCCAGTTTTCAAGCTGGATTTAGAAAAGGAAGAAGAACCAGAGATCAAATTGCCAACATCTGTTGGATCATGAAAAAAACAAAGGAGTTCCAGAAAAAAAAAAAAAAAAAAATCTATTTCTTCTTTATTGACTATGCCAAAGCCTTTAACTGTGTGGATCATCACGAACTGGAAAATTCTGAAAGAGATGGGAATACAAAACCGTCTGACCTTCCTCTTGAGAAATGTGTATGCAGGCCAGGAAGCTACAGTTAGAACTGGACATGTAACAACAAACTGGTTCCAAATAGGGAAAGGAGTATGTCAAGGCTGTATATTGTCACTCTGCTTATTTAACTTACATGCAGAGTACATCATGAGAAATGCTAGGCTGGAAGAAGCACAAGCTGGAATCCAGATTGCCAGGAGAAATATCAATAACCTCAGATATACAGATGACACCACCCTCAAGGCAGAAAGTGAAGAAGAACTAAAGAGCCTGATGATGAAAGTGAAAGAGGAGAGTGAAAAAGTTGGCTTAAAGTTCAACATTCAGAAAACTAAGGTCATAACATCTGATCCCATCACTTCATGGCAAATAGATGGGGAAACAGTGGAAAGAATGGCAGACTTTATTTTTTGGGGCTCCAAACTCACTGCAGATGATGACTGCAGCTTTGAAATTAAAAGATGCTTACTCCTTGGAAGGAAAGTTATGACCAATCTAGACAGTATATTAAAAAGCAGAAACATTACTTTCTGACAAAGGTCTATCTAGTCAAAGCTATGATTTTTCCAGTAATCATGTATGGATGTGAGAGTGCACTATAAAGAAAGCTGGGCACCAAAGAATTTATGTTTTTGAACTGTGGTGATGGAGAAGACTCTTGAGTGTCCCTTTGACTGCAAAGAGATCCAACCAGTCCATCCTAAAGGAAATCAGTCCTGAATATTCATTGGAAGAACTGATGCTGAAGCTGAAGCTCCAATACTTTGGCCACCTGATGCAAAGAACTGACTCATTTGAAAAGACCCTGATGCTGGGAACGACTGAAGTCGGGAAGAGAAAGGGATGACAGCGGATGCGATGGTTGGATGGCATCACCAACCCAATGGACACTAGTTTGGGTAAACTCTGGGAGTTGTTGATGTACAGAGAGGCCTGGAGTGCTGCAGTCCATAGGGTTACAAAGAGTTGGACAGGGCTTAGAGACTCAACTGAGAAAAGCCTTTCCTGAAATGAAAATGGAATCATTCAGTTTCTCTGTACAATATTTAGTCTTGCTTCTAGTCTCTTTTTTCTCTAAAATTCTTATTTCCTTGGAGTCAGATGTTCCCAAATTTATTGTCTTTCAATTCTATTTGGAAAAAAATGATGGTACGGGGAGGAGAAGGGAGGAGGGCTCAGGATGGGGAACACGTGTATACCTGGGGTGGATTCAGGTTGATGTGTGGCAAAACCAATACAGTATTGTAAAGTAATTAACCTCCAATTAAATAAATTTATTTTAAAAAATAAAGGAAAAAATGGACAAATAGATTTCATGTGTAGAGGAAGTTCAATCATTCTAATTTTAGAATTTATTATATATAAAATGGTAAACTAACATGGGCATTTTTGTGCATAAAGTATTGGATTTTACATTTTCTATATCTACTATATAATACTGCTTTGTTTTCATTTACTTATAATTATTTCCTTCCCAGCTGTCAATAAGCTAACATGTCATTATTAAAATATGCCATTTTTAAAAAGGCAAGATTTTACCCAACATTACTTTCAAAATAGCAATTGAATTCACAGACTAAAACAACCTAGAAGAAAACAGGATTTATATTTCTGTGTTATGGGCCATATTCATGAGGAAATGTAAAATAAGTTTTTCTTAGGCATTATTAAGTGTATGCAAAATAATTCATTGATAGCTAATTCTACCATGTTTACAAAAAGAATAGAAGTATTGTTAAAATATACTTTTGGTGTGATCTTCTTGCTTTAGGAATAAATGAAAAGTTTTCTATAACCAGAATGAACCAAAAGACTACATAAAGCTCCATTCTTGCTACTGTCTTAGTGACCAATATTAGTAATTTCAAACAAATCATTCAGGGATTCACACTGTAGCAAGACCATTCGTGTAGAGCTATTGTTAAGTATGTTTGATATGGAAATTGAGACAAGCATTTGTTTCCCGACTTGAAAATCAAAATCAAAATATTATATCCAAATATAAATTGCCTTGATACAATGAAATTAAGAAAAAATAGAAACAAACACTTACTTAAGAGTTTTCACCGTGAGCTATGGAGATGGAGTGCATGTTTTTGAATCCATACCACTTATTAGCTGTGCAACTTTGTGCAAGTTTTTAAAAATTCTGTCTCATTAAATATATATATATAATAATAACAGCATCTACACCATAGTCTTATTGTGAAGACTAAATGAATTACCATATGTAAAGCATTTACTTCCTGGGATCCACATGTGTTTGCAATCATTAATGTTGTCACTATTTAACTAAAGAAAACAAACAAATGCATTGTTTTTCCTATACTCACTGAAAGCAAAAAAGTCTAATCCCATGGGAGTAAAAAATTGGACTTGAATTCTAGTATTAACTGACTTTAAGGGCTTCCCTGGTGGCTCAGTGGTAAACATTCCACCAGCCAATGCAACTGATATGGGTTTGTTCCCTGATCTGGGAAGATCCCACATGTTGTGGAGCAACTAAGCCTGTGTGCCACAACTACTGGGCCTGTGTTGTAGAACCTGGGAGCCACAACAACTGAAGCCCACCTGCTGCAACTACTGAAGCCCACTTGCCCTAGAGCCCTGGCTCTGCAGCACTGAGAAGCCCGTGCATCGCAACTAGTGTAGCCCCTGCTCAGCTCACTGCAACTAGAGAAAAGCTCTTGCAGCAACAAAGACCCAGTAAAGACAAAAATAAATAAACAAATAAATATATTTTAATTTACCTTTAAGTATTTATGACTTTGGATGAGTCATTTAATTTTTCTGTCCCTCTCTTTCTTCATTATGGTGAGGAGAATTGGAGACCTCTAACATCATTTCTTGTTCTAACATTTTAGCTTGAAATAAGCTTTCATCATAAATCCACACTCATTTGCATAATGGATCTCAATTATGTGTAGTGCTATAGCTTAAAAAATTTTACATCACAATTCTATATATAAATCCAAAATATCTTATTGTTATCAACTGCATATTTTATATAATTTTAATTGATTTAAAATTATGTTTACATGGGTTAAAGACTACATGCTTTGTTTGCAGGAGGTAGTGATTTTATGGATTCTAGCATGGCAACAAACACTTCTTCATATAATTTAGAAATAAAAACTTTGTTGTAAAATAGTATTTTAATGATTATTTTCTGTTTTCAAAGTTTTATAGTAATAAAATTTCCCCTCAAAAAGGATATATTCCAATGATGTTTATCTTTAGATACTATGGTCAGTTTTCAAACGTATACATTGAACAGTTTTTCCCCTTGATGAAATAGAAAATATACTAACTCATGGATAATTTTAACTGGTATTTGCATTTTTAGCAATAAATGTAAGTTAGAGAAAGTGGGAGTTTATTTTCATTGGATAATTATAATATATTTTGAACCCCTGTAATACATTTTGACTATGTGGATCACAATAAACTGTGGAAAATTTTGAAAGAGATGGAAATACCAGACCACCTGACCTGCCTCTTGAGAAACCTGTATTCAGGTCAGGAAGCAACAGTTAGAACGAGACATGGAACAATAGATTGGTTCCAAATAGGAAAAGGAGTATGTCAAGGCTGCATATTGTCACCTTGTTTATTTAACTTATATGTAGAGTACATCATGAGAAACCCTGGGCTGGAAGAAGCACAAGCTGGAATCAAGATTGCCGGGAGAAATATCAAGAATCTCAGATATGCAGATGACACCACCCTTATGGCAGAAAGTGAAGAGGAACTAAAAAGCCTCTTGATGAAAGTGAAAGAGGAGAGTGAAAAAGTTGGCTTAAAGCTCAACATTCAGAAAATGAAGATCATGGCATCCAGTCCCTTAATTTCATGGCAAATAGATGGGGAAACAGTGGAAACAGTGTCAGACTTTATTTTTGGGGGCTCCAAAATCACTGCAGATGGTGACTGCAGCCATGAAATTAAAAGACACTTACTCCTTGGAAGAAAATGTATGACCAACCTAGATAACATATTCAAAAGCAGAGACATTACTTTGCCAGCAAAAGTCCATCTAGTCAAGGCTATGGTTTTTCCTGTGGTCATGTATGGATGTGAGAGTTGGACTGTGAAGAAAGCTGAGCACCGAAGAATTGATGCTTTTGAACTGTGGTGTTGGAGAAGACTCTTGTGAATCCCCTGGACTGCAAGGAGATCCAGCCAGCCCATTCTAAAGGAGATCAGCCCTGGGTGTTCTTTGGAAGGACTGATGCTAAAGCTGAAACTCCAGTCCTTTGGCCACCTCATGTGAAGAGTTGACTCATTGGAAAAGACTCTGATGCTGGGAGGGATTGGGGGCAGGAGGAAAAGGGGACGACAGAGGGTGAGATGGCTGGATGGCATCACCGACTCAATGGACGTGAGTTTGAGTGAACTCCGGGAGTGGGTGATGGACAGGGAGGCCTGGCGTGCTGCGATTCATGGGGTTGCAAAGTGTCGGACATGACTGAGCGACTGAACTGAACTGAACTGAACACATATAAAACTCATCTTGAAATATCTGAATGAAAATCCACTTTCGCAGTCCTCATAGTGCTCTGCAATCAGATGTGGGGTGGAGGATAAAAAGAGGGAGAGGAAGAAAGATCTCTGCCTCAAGTACAATGTAATTAATTGAAAGTTAAAATAGGTGTACTAAAATGATCGGACTTTGATAACCCTCTACTACATTAGGTAGGAGGTTCCACAGCAGGACCTGAAAGGTCCCTTTAGTTTTAAGGATGCAATGACTCTGTTATACCCTGAAGGATAAAGTGTTGTTAGCAGCAAATCATTCTGGACTCTGAAATGCAGGCACAAAATATTCTAGGAATTCACAATGAGGCAAAGACTCTGCTACCCTTATTTGCCTGCTAGAGGAAGGTCAAATAAAAATGTTGTATCCACTAAATGGGCTTTCTCCCTTGGAATTATATAACAGTTCTCTAAACCTAACACATAGATTTGGGAATCTGCAGTAGGATTATGAAACCATAGAAACCATCGGAAAGCCATATAGACTCACAATACTATATATATGTGCACTAGGTGTGATCCTAGTCCTTCAATTAACAGTATTTCTTCCCCAAAGCTGAGGTAAAAGGTCATTCTTTGAATACTAGTCACGTATTATGTCATTAAGAATTAATAGTCACCTAAATGTTAATTTAAAGTTCCTTCAATTATTAAACTGATCTAATGCTTCTTGGTATCAATTCACACTATCTTATAGGGGGATTTCTAACTCTGTAAGGAGGATAACAAAATGTTGTCTCACCCAAGCTTGTCACTTTCTTCACAAGACTATAAAGTTGAGAGCAGCTGAGGCCGGACCTCTCTGGCATGTGGATGGAATCTTCCTAACTCACAAAACAATTTTCCAAAGGTCAAACACTTGGATTTGGATTTCAAGATACCAAAAACCTAAATTCAAAAATTAGACCACACAATGGCAGAGGTCCATCATTATACATCACGATCTTCCAATTTGCTGCAATGGCTACAAATTAATAAAAAGTAAATTACCTTTGCACAATTTTAGATTTTGGAAAAGGGGAAGCAAAGCACATAAATTTGTGATTTCAATATGATCTTATGGATCTTTCTTGGATTAAAAAACAAAAAGTTCACAGCAATTTTGGAGGTAGGGTATGCTAGAAGGGTAATTAGGCTTTAGACTCGAAGAAATTTCAAAAATTTTGAAAAGCCAACCCAGACTGTTGCATTCTTAATTCCAATTAAGTCAGATCTTTTAAAGGATTTAATGCAAATTTGTGTAGAAATCATGGAAATTTGCTACCTATTTCTATTATATTTTTAGTTTTATATTGGTGTTGCAAAAACATAGATTAACTGAAAATGTGACTAGAATCTTACTGGTATAAATGTTCTTCGGGGAATAACAGTTTACATTGCAAATGGCTGGAATTTATACTTTTTAACATGGGAAATGGGAATGCTATGCCTTATTATTGCATGATTATGACTTTTCTAGAATTCCAGACACATGTATTTCTCACATCCATTTCTCTATCAAAACTTTTTAGAGCAGTGCTATGCAGAACTTCCTGTGATGATACAAATAGTCTATATCTGAATGCTCCAATATGATAGTTAAAAGTTGCTATCAAACCCATGAAATGTGGCTAGTGCAACTAAGAAAATCTGTTATTAATTTTACATAATTTTAATTAACTTTGATTTAAATAGTTACGTGTGCTAGTAACTACCTATTGAATATCACAGTACAGAGATACTTTGTATTCTGTATTTAATTTAAGGTATGCATGATTTGGAACAATGAACATGATTTGATCATTTGGACATGGAATAATGGACTGGTTCCAAATTGGGAAAGGAGTACGTAAAGGCTGTATATTGTCACCTTGCTTATTTAACTTATATGCAAAGTTCATCATGCGAAATGCTGGGCTGGAAGAAGCACAAGCTGGAATCAAAATTGCAGGGAGAAATATCAATAACTTCAGATATGCAAATGAAACCACTCTTATGGCAGAAAGCCAAGAGAAACTAAAGAGTCTCTTGATGAAAGTGAAGGAGGAGAGTGAAACAGCTGACTTAAAACAACATTCAAAAAACAAAGATCATGGCATCCAGTCTCATCATTTCAGGCAAATAATGGAAAATAATGGAAACTGTGACAGACTTTATATTCTAGGGTTGCAAAATCACTGCATATGGTGCATGCAACCATGAAATTAAGACACTTGCTCCTTGGAAGAAGTTATGACCAACCTAGACAGCATATTAAAAAGCAGAGACATTACTTTGCCAACAGAAGTCCATCTAGTCAAAGCTATGGTTCTTCCAGTAGTCATGTATGTATGTGAGAGTTGGACTATCAAGAAAGCTGAGTGCCAAAGAATTTATGCTTTTAACTGTGGTATTAGAAAAGACTCTTGAGAGTCCCTTGGACGACAAAGAAATCAAACCAGTCCATCCTAAAAGAAATCAATCCTGAATATTCATTGGAAAGAATGGTGCTGAAGCTGAATCTCCAATACTTTGGCCGCATGATGCAAAGAACTCACTCATTGGAAAAGACCCCAGTGCTTGGAAAGATTGAAGGCAGGAAGAGAATGGGGACGACAGAGGATAAGACGGTTGGTGGCATCACTGACTCGACAGACATGAGGTTGAGCAAGCTCGGGGAAGCCTGGAGTGCTGCAGTCCATGGGGTCGCAAACAGCCAGACATGACTGAGCGACTGAACTGAACTGAAACTGAATGCATGATTTGGCGTTTCTGGTGGCTCAGGTGGTAAATAATCCACTTGCTATGCGGAAGACTTGGGCTTGATCCCTTGATTGGGAAGATCCCCTGGAGGAGGGCATGGCAACCAACTCCAGTATTCTCGCCTGGAGAATTCCCATGGACAGAGAAGCCTGGCAGGCTACTGTCCATGAGATCACAGAGTCAGACATGACTGAGCGACTAAGCACAACACAGCATTCATGATTTACTTACGGAAAATATGTGTTATTGGGATACTCATGTTTTTCCACCCATGCATCCATTCATCAACCATCTAGTTGATCTTTAATTCTGAAGCACCCTCAGTATGTAAAACAACATGTTAAGTTTACATAATAAAGGAGATTGATGTTAGGTTAAGTTTAGGTGGTGCAGTGGTAAAGAATCCACTTGCCAATGCAGAAGATGCAAGAGACATAAGTTTGATGCCTGGGTCAGGAATATCCCCTGGAGTAGGAGACGGGAAACCACTTCAGTATTGCTGCCTGGAAAATTCTGTAGACAGAGGAGCCTGGCGGGTTATAATCCATTGGGGTCGCAAAGAGTCAGACATGACTGAGCATGCACGCACACATACAGTGGCGGAGATAAGCCAAGACCTGTACAGGATAAGTAATACTGTACATTGAATAGGCTAACTGACAAAGGAAAGAGTAAAATGATGCTGGAATACCAAAGAACACTTTTGAACAATGGAATTAGGAAGAGGTTCATGGAGTTCTTTAAATGTTCTAGCCAAGTATGCAAGGCATATGAAGGACTATAAGGAAAGAAGATTGCAAGATAGGAAAGTCTGAAGGCTGGCCTGAAATGTGGGGATTAGAAAGAGGGGATATTCAAAGTCTTTTTTAAATGACTGAAAAAGTTAGTGCCAAGAATAGATAAGGTAAAGTCAGGAGAATGAACATGTTTGTAGGAAAATGTTGAGGCTAAATAATAGAACACATTTTAATCTAAGATTTTATTTATTTATTTAATTATAAATAGTTATTCCTTATAAAAGTTCATTTTAAATGAGTTAAAATTTTAGCCAAAATAAATTTATATATTAACTTTAATTGTACTATTGATACATATGATCAACATAGAGACCACTAGTAAAGTGAAGTCTTCAGTCATCTACCTTAACTTCCATCTTGACCTCTAAAGACTAAAGATTAGGATAGCTACAATAAGGAAAGCTAAACACAAACGTGAATTTTCCTTTAATTTCTGTATAGAATTCCTATGGGGCCGTGCCGGATAACCTACAATGTATTAAATGATTTTTCATTCCCTAGGAGAGTGTCTTGAATTCCTCAGCAAGTACTGAATTACGTATTAATCTAAAAGCAAATATCAAAACACTTCGGGAAAGTAGACATCCTTACAATGTGATATAGGTAGCTAATCAAATACCACAAATATAAAAACAAATTGATGGATTTATTGATGCCCAGATCTATCACATGTTCCTTTTGAATATGAATATATAAATGTATTAAATTTGAATAAAAGTACACATCTATTTGCAGAGATCATTGATATATTTGCTTTGCTTCTATGAAGTAATGCCCATTGTTTCAAACAAAAAATAATTTGTTCTTCCTTTCCAAGTAGAAAATTAAATATTTCCATAGTTTGAATAAATATGATTTTATTTAAACACTCAGATACTGAATTTCAATACATAATTAATTTGAGTATACTTTGAAGTGTGGGAGATAATCAGGGTTTTATCTTTGCCTTTAATAAAGACTAGACGAACAATGCTATCTTCATGGCTAAATCTTCATCTCTGGATTTATGGAACTGACAGATATGGGTGTTTTCTTCTGAGGAAATTATGATTTCAAGGAATCTGATTAACATGAGTGCTCATTTCTTCCCTTAATAAGAAATTTGAAAGTTGAGAATTTGTAGATCTTATTTTATTTAATATTAAACAATACTATTATTTTACTATTAATATTTATTATTAATTTATTTTTATTCTTATTATTGTTATAAGTAATAATCAGTTCAGTTCAGTTCAGTCACTCAGTCATGTCCGACTCTTTGTGACCCCATGAATCGCAGCACTCCAAGCCTCCCTGTCCATCACCAACTCCTGGAGTTCACTCAGACTCATGCCCATCAAGTCAGTGATGCCATCCAGCCATCTCATCCTCTGTCATTCCCTTCTCCTCCTGCCCACAATCCCTCCCAGCATCAGAGTCTTTTCCAATGACTCAACTCTTCACATGAGGTGGCCAAAGTACTGGAGTTTCAGCTTTAGCATCATTCCTTCCAAAGAAATCCCAGGGCTGATCTTCAGAATGGACTGGTTGGATCTCCTTGCAGTCCAGGGGGCTCTCAAGAGTCTTCTCCAACACCGCAGTTTAAAAGCATCAATTCTTCGGCGCTCAGCCTTCTTCACAGTCCAACTCTCACATCCATACATGACTACTGGAAAAACCATAGCCTTGACTAGATGGACCTTAGTCGGCAAAGTAATGTCTCTGCTTTTGAATATGCTATCTAGGTATTTATATAATATTAAATTTAATATTTTATTAACTGTTCAGGTACATTTTATGACTTAGGGGCCATGCCTATGTAGGCAATTTTCTTCCTACTAGAATGATATAAGAGGATCAAGTGGTTGTGAATATACAGTTTGCTGACACATGGATTCTTAACTCCTGAAATTTCTGCCCTCTAATAAAATGTATCTCTATTAGCTTGTCCATCCAATGGTATGTTGCTGGGTGAATTAAAATACTACTTTTCTAATCTTTCTCTCTCTCACAGACACACTCAGTCACACACTTTCTCACACACACATACCATTTTTATTTTTAATTAAGAGCATAAATGGCAAATATTTGAGAACTGAATCATATTTATCTCTTAAATTGCTTTTAGTTCTTGGTAAAGCAACATGTCAATGTGCCTAATTCACTTCAAACAAAATATTAAAGAAAGAACTGCCTATGAGAATAAGTTTAAGTAGTAATTGACTTGGTTGTACATTTAGGATATGTATATTTTATGCACAGATATAGTTCCTCTGAAATTCAAGATGAATTTGAAGCCAAAATATAGCTAATTACATTTGACCACCTCTCAGAGAATAGCTTCCTTCTTAATAACTTGTTATAATAAAACTGAAATGACCAATAATTAATTCATGCTTTGAGTTCTTCCACTTTAATCCTGCTAGCTGATGACTTACTAGTAAATTTGTATAATTGCAAACTGAAGCAAAAATTACTTAAATCTTAAGCATACTTATTGTAGGAAAATCTAGTATTGGGTGAGATACCAAATTCAGGCACATCATTAAGATGAACTACATGCCAAATGTTGAGCCTAGTAATACTAATGGTAATGTGCACTGTACAGAATAGCAAAGGATGACGCAAATTTTCAGATGTAGAACATATAGAGATTACAGTAATATTAGAGAATGTTTGCAGGTTGATAGACAGTAGTATGCTACTTTCAGGGGCTTCCCAGGTGGTGCTGGTGGTAAAGAACCTGCCTACCAATGCAAGAGACATGGGTTCGACCCCTGGGTCAGGAAGATACCCTGGAGGAGGATATGGCATCCAACTCTAATATTCTTGCCTGGAGAATCCCATGGACAGAGGAGCCTGGTGGGCTATAGTCCATAGAGTCACAAAGAGTCGAACACGACTGAAGTGACTGAGCAAGCATGTGTGCTACTTTTATTAAGTTATACTTTCTCCTGGTTGGCCAACATATTTTAACCAGTTCAGATAATGAAACTCCATGATTTTTTCCATGAGGCTCTGAGAATGTAATAAAGAAGTCTTGGAATAAAACAAATAATAAATCTTTAAAAGAACTGTCATTGATAAGTATTTTTAGGTGTAAAAAAAATTATTCTCATGTTTCTAAGGTTAAGAGATCAGCAAGCAAACAACACATGGCTAAAGAAGGTTGAAAGATCTGACCTAAGATTTTGCTATTAATAATATACAAGAAAATCAGATAAAGATGACTGGGGAGAGAGTAAACTAACTTATCAGCTAAAGGAAACAATAGTCTCCACTAGACAATCTCCTTCACTGCTTGATTTGACCTTATGAATTTATTTATCATTTCCAGTCACTATCTGCCTTAAGTATTGATTCTCCCTGGTCACCTTTACATCAATAAGGTTTACTAAGAAGTCTTCGTTAAAATTTAAACTACTTGAACTTTTTAAAAATTTATGTTTTTATTTATTTTATTTGGAAGCTAATTACTTTACAATATTGTAGTGGTTTTGCCATGCATTGACATGAATCTGAATTAGGAGTACTTGACTCATTGCCTCTTCCTGATCATTAGATGCATAGGTCTATAAGAGACCACATCCTTAGTGTTTTTGATAGTAGAAAACATTCATCTTTATTCACATTTCACAGAAACTATGAATAAAACAATGTTTACTCTCTCTTCTTCTGCACATGTTCAGATATGGCTGCATGAATCCAGCAAGGAATATAGAAACTAGCCGCTGCCAATATCAAGAAATTTTATGAATATTTTACTGTTGTATTTTTCCTGCACTCAGTAAGTGTGGTCAAGTACTAAATTCCACATTGCCTATTATCTTTCCACCACCTTAAGTCCAAGCCTAAACTCAAATTTTAACTTGCTTATGCAAATTTAATTTACATAGAAATATTTAGTTCCTCGGTGAGATTAAAATTCCCATTGCCTCGGTGCCTTATTAGTTGGAAAGTAATAGGAAAAGACATTCTCATGGTGAGGTGACTGAAATTTACACTCCTTGTGACATCAGCTTGATAACAGTTTCTTTTGTGGTTTCAGATTTCTGCAGGCTACAATTTTTTAAACAGGTGTACTGTGGAGATTATTACAAATCTGCACATAGAGAATTTAAGATATCTAAGAGAATTGTCACAGCCATGAAAAATGAGAAACATCCAATGCCCATGGTTTCCTTTTAAATCAAAGCAACTTTTTTCCAGTGGAACTCAAACCCTTTAAGTGGCTGTGTTGTAGTAAATACAAGACATTCCTTTACTTTCATTCTTTCTATTCTAGCAAGTTTGTTGTTGTTGCTGTTGTTGCGTACATCAAGACAGGAAAAAGACATATATATTTTGTCTTAATTTTCAAAAATTAGTAAACTTTTAGAATATTTAGAAGGTATTTAAATATCTCCTTATAAAGAAATCAAAACATTCAGCTATGTCATTACAAAGGCAATTAATATAAATCAAGTTTGAATAGTAATCTTTCTTCTCTCCTTTACTTATATAGTCCTGCTGACATCCCCATATTATAGTCCTTTAAATTATTCATATAAAATGCACTAAATTATTCAAGAAAATTGTCCTAGTCACTTCACTCATCCAATGTCACTTTCATATTACTGAATATTGTTTTCACTTTTTTTGAGAGGGGTAAGCATTCTGTCTATTTTGCCTACATCTTTTTGTTCTGATTACTTATTTTAGTGTGAAAATGCTCTAAATATAATACATGTAACCAATGGAAATTATTGTGGTAAATATAATGGTTCTATTCCAATATTAGAGCCTTAGAATATTTGAAATTCCTTTTTGAGATGTTACTACAAATACAGATTTGAAAATACATAATGTACTTGTATGTATATATGTATGTGTATATATTTAGCACATATATATGAAATACATAGTATTTAAATCAAAAGAAGCAAGTGTCCACTATAAAGAATGCCAGAAGACTGTATGAAACTAAATTTGGGAGAGAATGATAATTTGGGGGCTCAAAAATTCACCTTCTATTTGAGGAAAAGGGGGACTAAAATAACTGAATATTAAATATGTTGTTATAAGCATTTTTAAATAGATCAAGTGAGTAGGAACAGAATCAACAGAAAAAGTTAAATCTGATTATCACTTTTTATATTCACAAAAAAAGTCTTTCTGAGGATCAAGTTTGGTATAGTCATCATCTTTACATCACAAAGGGAATCTGCAACTTCTAGAAGTAATGACAGTAATTGATTCTATCAGTATTTTTGTCATATTCACTTTCATAAATGAAAATTGAGTGGTTTTTGCCATTTTATGTAGGTTATATTTACTAGTTTTCAACACTCTCTGACTTTATCATGTTAAAAATGAAAGTAAATTATTATTCTTGGATCATTCGCTAGAACTGATTTAAGTTTCTCAGGAAAATTAAGAGTTTATGAGTAGAACCAAGAAATGCCTTTAACCAAATGTCTTTTATCATGACATTTTTATAGTATGTGTATTATTATCATTTTATATGAATCTTTTAAAAGCTTACATATTCAGCTTATTTGAATATCTGGTAGTTCAAAACTAACATATTTACACATTTAATGTAAAAAAATTACACTTGAAACTATACCCTTTTGATCAAAATAATTAGTTTAGAAATAAAATGTCATTTCAGGAATAAAATAAGGAAATTCACTACCACATATATGTAGACTGAATAGTCATTTGAGAAGGATAAAGTAATACATTTATTTTAAAATAGAATTTTATCAGATAAATCAATAAATATATTATTAAAAATGTGAAGACAATAAATTTAATTTTTCTAATTAATTAATGGTATTTTAGAGAGCCACATTTGTTCTTTACCCCTGTTTCATTAAAAATGATCAGAACCACTTTAACTATAATACTGCTGTTTCACATTATGTGGCATTCTTATCGATAAAATATATTTAGAATCACCACAAAAATCCAAATTAGAATGGCAATTTTAATGATATAATAACTACTAAAACAATTTCAATGATTTTTTTAAATTGGGATTAATCTTAGAGTATGAAAAGACTTGCTTTTCTAAAAAGGGAGATCATATCACATTAACATTGCATAAACTGTCAAAAAATAATCTTTATTCCTACTGACTTCCATTGACAGCACTGGTACCAATCCAAGAAGTTTAAAATTTCCACTATTTAGCAAAGAGCAGGCTTTATTGTAATCACACTATCAATATGTGATTGTTTTAATTCTAGGAAATTGGATAGACCTCCACTCAGGCTATTGAACTCCTTCCAAGATTATTTAAGTGCTGGTAAATTCTTGCAAGCCAAAATCTTATTAAAATAAAATATAAAGGAAATAAACGTCTAGTTACTACAAATTATAATGGGAACAAATATCTCAATAGATTCAGAGTTAGATTCATCTTATAAGTTTAAATTCTGTAATTCAGTTCAGTCGCTCAGTGGTGTCCAACTCTGCCACCCAATGTACTGCAGCAGGCAAGGCTTCCCTGTCCATCACCAACTCTTGGAGTTTACTCAAACTCATGTCCATCGGGTCACTGATGCCATCCAACCATCTTATCCTCTGTCATCCCCTTCTCCTCCCACCTTCAATCTTTCCCTGCATCAGGGTCTTTTCCAGTGAGTCAGTTCTTCCCATCAGGTGGCCAAAGTATTGGAGTTTCAGCTTCAGCATCAGTCCTTCCAATGAATATTCAAGACTGATTTCCTTTAGGATGGACTGGAAGGACTTTGATCTCCTTGCAGGCCAAGGTACGCTCAAGAATCTTCTCCGACGCCACAGTTCAAAAGCATCAATTCTTCAGCAATCAGCTTTCTTTATAGTCCAACTCTCACATTCATACATGACTACTGGAAAAACAATAGCTTTGACAAGACGGATCTTTGTTGGCGACGTAATGTCTCTGCTTTTTAATATGCTGTCTAGTTTGGTCACAACTATTCTTTCACAGAGCAAGCATCATTTAATTTCATGGCCGCAATCAACATCTGCAGTGATTTTGGACCCCCCTAAAAAGAAAAAGTCTCTCACTGTTTCCATTGTTTCCCATCTATTTGCCATGAAGTGATGGGATGGGATGTCATGATCTCAGTTTTCTGAATGTTGAGCTTAAAGCTTCATTAAACCTTCATCAAGAGGCTCTTTAGTTCTTCACTTTCTGGCATAAGGGTGGTGTCATCTGCCTATCTGAGGTTATTGCTATTTCTCCCAGCAATCTTGAAGCTTGTGCTTCATCCTGCCTTGTATTTCACATCATGTATTCTGCATATAAGTTTCATAAGCAAGGTGACAATATACAGCATTGATATACTCCTTTCTCAACTTGGAACCAGTTCATTGTTCCATGTCCAGTTCTAACTGTTGCTTCTTGACCTGCATACAGACTTCTCTGGAGGCAGGTAAGGTGGTCCAGTATTCCCATCTCTTGGAGAATGTTCTACAGTTTGTTGTGATCCACAGTCAAAGGCTTTGGTGTAGTCAATAAAGCAGAAGTAAGTAGAAGTTTTTCTGGAACTCTCTTGCTTTTTCTATGATCCAACGAATGCTGGCAATTTGATCTTAAGTTCCTCTGCCTTTTTTAAATTCAGCTTGAACATCTGGAATTTTCCAATTCACATACCGTTGAAGGTTCAATTTGAGAATTTTGAGCATTTCTTTGCTATTGTGTGAGATGAATGCAATTGTGCAGAAGTTTGAACATTCTTTGGGGTTGAATGAAAACTGACCTTTTTCAGTCCTGTGGTCACTGCTGAGTTTTCCAAATTTGCTGGCATATTGAATGCAGCACTTAAACAGAGTTATCTTTTAGGATTTGAAATAGCTTAACTGGAATTCCATCTCTTCCACTAGTTTTGTTCATAGTGATGCTTCCTAAGGCCCACTTGACTTTACATTCCAGGATATCTGGCTCCAGGTGAGTGATCACACCATCGTGATTATCTGGGTTGTGAAGATCTTTGTTTGTATAGTTCTGTGTATTTTTGCCACCTCATAATATCTTCTGCTTCTGTTAGGTCCAAACCGTTTCTGTCCTTTATTGAGCCCATCTTTGCATGAAATATTCCTTTGATATCTCTACTTTTCTTGAAGAGATCTCTAGTCTTTCCCATTCTATAGTTTTCCTCTATTTGCATTTCCTCTGTTTCCTCTATTTGCATTTTCCTCCTTTGCATTGATCACTGAGGAAGGCTTTCTTATCTCTCCTTGATCTTGTTTGGAACTCTGCATTCAGATGAGTATATCTTTCCTTTTCTCCTTTGCCTTTCACTTCTCTTCTTTTCACAGCTATTTGTAAGGCCTCCTCAGACAACCATTCTGCCTTTTTACATTTCTTTTTCTTGGTGATATTCTTGATCACTGCCTCTTGTGCAATATCCTGAACCTCCATCCATAGTTGTTCAGAAACTTTGTCTATCAAATCTAATCCCATGAATTTATTTGTCACTCCAAATATCATAATATTTAGGCCACTCCAAATGGAAACAAAATGTGACTTTCACTACTGAAAGTTTCGGAAAGTTTACTTCATTCTGGAAAATCATGCTTGACTATTTCCTTTCCTCTGAAAATAATTAAGGATAAATGTACCATTTCTATGCAAATGCTTTTCAATCAGTTTATGTTGAAAATTTTTCTGTTATTCAGATTCAAAATGTAGCCCATCTAAGCTTTTGTTAACAATTTTAAAATGAAGTAACATACCACCTGTCTCCTGAGAAATCTGTGTGTGGGTCAAGAAGCAACAGTTAGAATCTTACATGTAACAATAGACTGGTTCCAAATTGGAAAAGGAGAGTACATCAAGTCTGTATATTGTCATCCTGCTTATTTACCTCATATGCAGAGTACATCATGTGAAATTCCTGGCTAGATGAATCACAAACTATAACCACGATTGCTGGGAAAATATCAACAACTTCAGATAGAAAGACAATACCATTCTAATGGCAGAAAGTGAAGAGGAACTAAAGAGCCTCTTAATGAGGGTGAAAAAGGAGAGTGAAAAAGCTGACTTAAAACTCAGCATTCAAAAAGCAAAGATCATGGCATCCGGTTCCATCACTTCATGGCAAGTAAAAGGGGAAAAAGTTGAAACACTGACAGATTTTACTTTCTTGAGCTCTGAAATCACTAGAGACAGTGATTGCAGCCATGAAATTATTAATAAAAGATGCTCGCTCCCTGGAAAGAAAGCTATAACAAACATAGAAAACTTATTAAAATGAAAGACATCACTTTTCCAATAAAGGTCCATATAGTCTGAGCTATGATTTTTCCAACAGTCATGTAAGGATGTGAATGTTGGACAATAACAAAAGCTGAGTGCAGAAGAACTGATGCTTTCGAACTGTAGTGTGGAGAAAACTCTTGAGTCTCTTGGATTGCAAAGAGATCAAACCACTCAGTCCTAAAGGAAACCAACCCTGAATATTCATTGACAGGCGAGAATTCTACCACTGAACCACCCATGCCTGAATATTCATTGGAAGGACTCATGCTGAATCTAAAGCTCCCATACTTTGGCCACCTGATGACTCACTGGATAAGACCCTGATGCTGGGAAGATTGAGGGCAGGAGGACAAGAGGCAACAAAGGATGAGATGGTTAGAGAGCATCATCAACTCAAAAGACATGAATTTGAGCAAACTCAGGGAGATTATGAAGGACAAGGGTGTGTTGCAGTCCACGGAGTTGCAAAGAGTTGGACATGACTTCACAGCTGACCAACAACAAGTCCTCATTGAAACTCAAGAGTGTTTTTTATATTGACAAAGGAAGATACAAATGCTTCTCTTTAAAACTGCATTATTGGCTTTAAATTCTTCTGAGCTGAATAAATAACAGCCCTACTTATTAAATCAGCTTATTTAAAACCCAGATGGGATAATGAAGTTTAAAAAAAAATCATGTCTATATTAAGAAAAAAAGAATGAAAAACTTGAAATATTTAAACTAAGTATTCTTAAAAGTTAAATGTAAGCTATCAATGCCTTAAATTGTTGATGATAGACAAAATATTATGATAGGATTAGTTTGGCTTTGGTTTTGCTGTTTTCTCAAGTGTAGTGGGTAGTAGCAGAAAGTGTCTCAGTTGTTACAAGAAAGCTATGGTTGCCTCAAATCTTAGATGAGAAACAAATAGGTACATAAACATGTTACACATAATCATTTTAATTACAACAAAATTATCTATCTCATATCACCTTTGTTCAAAATGCTAGTCAAAAAAATATGCCTACATGTTCCTTTTTATTAGACAACATATAGCTGTATAAATCAAAGCCTTATTCTCCTGGGCATATATTCCATTATTGCACATCTTCAGATTACTGAGGTGCTTCCCATGTGGCTCAGTGGTAAAAGAATCCACCTGCAATGCAGGAGACATGAGTTTGATCCCTAGATGGGGAAGATCCCATGGAGAAGGAAATGGCAACCCACTCCAGTATTTTAGCCTGGGAAATCCAATGGAGAGAGAAGCCTGGCAGACTACAGTCCAAAGGGTTGTAAAACACCACCACAGACAGCTGAGAGCAAGCAAGGAGCCAAATTCACAGCAGGGAGCAAATATTTGCCTTAAGGAGCCCAAGAACACATTCCTAATTGTTCATTTTGTTTTCATTTTTAGAAATAGGGATAATTTTAAAACAGGATAATAGAGGGTCCTAAGATGGCAGAAGAACAGGATGGGGATACCACTTTCTCCCCCTCAAATTCAACAACAGAACATTTAAACTCTGAGTAAATTCCACAAAACTACTTCTGAATGCCAGCAGAGGACATCAGGCACCCAGAAAAGTAGCCCATTGTCTTTGAAAGGAGGTAGGAAAAAATATGAAAGACAAAAAGAAAGACAAAAGAGATAGGGACGGAGCTCTGGACTGGGAAGGGAGTCTTAAAAAGAGAGAAGTTTCCAAACACCAGGAAACACTCTCACTGCCGAGTCTGTGGCAAGCCTTGGAATCACAGAGGGCAACATAACTGAGAGAAAAAAAAAATAATTAAACCACACAGATTACGAGCCCAGTGGTAACTCCCCCAGTGGAGAAGCAGCACAGACACCTGCACCCGCCACTAGCAAGTGGGGCCTGGGCAGGGAGGCGCAGGCTGCATTGCTTAGAGTAAGGATCTGGCCTGAATGCCCCGAGGACAATCTGAGGGAACTAACTTGGGCTAGCAAACCAGACTGTGGGATAGCTGTCACGCGAAAAGCCCTAACTAAGACACCAACAGGCTCACTCACAGAACAAAGGACTAAACAGAGCTAGCCAAATGCACAGCATCTCACTCCTGTGACAGGCAGCCAGAGCCAGAAGGGGGTAATTGCAGCCCCAGAGAGGCATTATCTACCAAACTCCAAGCAGGCTTCTTTGCTAAGACTTCTTGGGGTTCTGGACGGTCAACATCTGCCTGAGAAGGTGTGTTGGTTGTACACCCAGAAAATCGAGTGGCAGGGATGGGGGAGGTAATAAGTCACAGCGACTGCGCTTGCCAAACACCTGGTCTCCTGAGCTGCTCAGACCTGGGAAAGGCACAAAACGCAGGCCCAACCGAGTCTACGCCTCTGAGGACTTCAACTCCTCTGAGCCAGAGTACCTGAACCTGAGTGGCTTAGACCTGGGAGGTGCATGCAGCCCAGGGCAGGCCTCAGATGGTTCCCGGTGGAGCAACCTAGAGCCTGAGCAGTGTGGGCAGGGAGGGCACACACACCGTGAGTGGGGACAGGCCCAGTGTGGCTGAGACACTGCGAGCACATGCCAGTGTTATTTGTTTGCAGCATCCCTCCCTCCACACAGTGCGACTGAACAAGTGAGCCTAAAAAAGTGTCCACCACCGCCCCCTTGTGTCAGGGCAAAAATCAGACATTGAAGAGACCAGCAAACAGAAGAAGCTAAAACAGAGGGAACCACCTTGGAAGTGACAGGTGCAATAGATTCAAACCCTGTAGTTAGTACCTAGGACTAACATACATAGGACTAACATAATAACAACTGCATAGGAAGGGGCCTATAGATCTTGAGAAATATAAGCCAGACCAAGGAACTATCTGGAAATGAACTGACCCCACACTGCCCACAACAACACCAGAGAAAGTCCTAGATATATTTTTACTATTTTTACTATCATTTTTTATTTTTTTAAGTTTAAGTCCTCTATTACTTCTTTAATTGTCATTTTTATAACCTACTATTACATTGCCAAATAAAGAGACCTATTTTTTAAAGCAAACTTCATACATATATATTTTTTATAATTTGTGTGACTTTGTTTCTTTTTATTCTTTCATATTGTATTTTTGAAAATCCAACCTCTATTCTAGATTTTTAATCTTTGCTTTTTGGTATATGTTATCAATTTTGTCAGGGAAGGCAATGGCACCCCACTCCAGTACTCTTGCCTGGAAAATCCCACAGACAGAGGAGCCTAGTAAGCTGCAGTTGATGAGGTTGCTAATAGTAGGACACGACTGAGCAAATTCACTTTCACTTTTCACTTTCATGCATTGGAGAAGGAAATGGCAACCCACTCCAGTGTTCTTGCCTGGATAATGCCAGGGACAGGAGAGCCTGGTGGGCTGCTGTCTATGGAGTTGCAGAGAGTTGGACATGACTGAAGTGACTTAGTAGCAGCAGCAGCAGCAGCAGCAGCAGCAAGAACCCAATCTTCATTACCCATTTTTACTTGGGAGCTGCCGGGGTCCAGCCCCGGTGGATCCAGGGAATTCAAAGTGGGGATGGAGTCAGCATCTGGGAAAAATTTATTATTTAGAAATATAAAGAGAGATTAGGAAATAATAGTGTAGTAGGGAAATTAGTGGAGAAAAGAGGCTGAATAACTTGGTTTACGTGGACAACTAATAAAGTTCCAAGATAAGAAACCTGCACCGTCTACGTTAGGCCACTGGCACCCACTTGAATAGCGGAGGGTGCCCCACCTTAGGCTCCCTATTGTGTGGATCTTAGAAGCCAGGGCAAGTAAGTAGACTCGGAGAGCCTCCATGTCCCAGATGGGAATTCAGCCTGAAAAGGAGAAGGAGGGAAAGGGAGAAAGAGAAAAAGAGAGAGATTAGACATGGGGTGAGCCAGATTTCTAAGAAACCAGTTCGAGAAGCTGGTCTGAGAAACTGGTCCCTCCTTTATTGTTCAAAAAAGCTTTTTATACTTTTTGGTTGTACATAGAGATCAATGGATAATACAAAATTATGCAGTGTCAACAGCCCTGACTCTTATCAAGACCAGGCTTTCTCTCTGCATACCTAGTCGTATACATAAGTCTTAGGTGATTTACATCATCTTCCGGCCAGAAAGCCAATTAACATTTTACAGCCGTTTTCTGATAAGGGTAATAGTGAGTGTTGTTCTTCCCAAAGTCTGGTGCCACTCTCAGAAAGCACTAAATAAAGTTACATTCTTACATAGCAAGGACACAACAATTTATAACAAGAAAGTGGAGTACAGTGATTTATAACAAAGAGAAAATTCATTAACTCAAAAGTCTAGTATTGCTAACATCAAAACTACTATATTCCTATTTCTGCATCCCATTTACATTGATTAATATCCTCCCAGGTGCCTAAAAGATAAAGGATATGGAGGCCTGGTGGCAAACATTAACTCAACAATGGAACCCTTCACCAAACTAATTCTTAGCTCTAAAAGGCTCTATATCTTTAAGGTGTTTTAAGCTTTGTGCCTTTCACAGTTGGGGGCTGTGAAAAATCCACAAGTTGTAAAGTCTGGGCAGACCAGTCAGGTAAGTTAGAAAGCCATTAAAGGGGTTTAAACTGAGACATTCTTTTTATATGCAGGGGACTGTTAACTGGAGCTCTGAATTAACTCTTTCGGGGATAGCCCCCTGTTATGTCAGAAGAGTATAGTATAGCAGACAGTAAACAGATTTTGGTTTCGGGGTAGATGCTCAGAGGACCCCTTGAGACCTGATTCGGCTTGCCCGTCAGGCCTCTCCACATGACCTTGTCATGGGTGGGATCTCCCGTGCTGGCTCCTGGCAGGGAGCAAGATTACTGGCTTGATTGCTCTCTCCCCCTTTGGACTCTCCTTTTTGTCCACCAGATCGCCTCCATCTCCTACCTCCCCCTTCTCTTCTCTAACCAAATCTGTGAATCTCTTTGTGTGTTTCAGATGGTGTAGAACACTTAGGGAACTGATTACCAGCTGGATCTGTCTCTCTCCTTTTGATTCCCCCACTTTATCCTCCTGGCCAACTCTGTCTCTTTCTTCATTCTTCTCTGTATAATTCTGTGAACATCTCTGAGCGTTCCAGACTGTGGAGCACACATAAGGAAGTGATTACTGGCTAGCTTGCCCTCCCCTCTTTTGATTCCACCTCATCTCATTCGGGTCACCTTTAACTCCCTCATCCCTCTTCTCTTCTCCATGTAACTCTGTGAACCTCTCTGGGTGTCCCTCACTGTGGAGAAACTTTTCATCTTTAACCTAGATGTTTTATCAATGATGTTTTATAGATGGAGAAGTCTTGAGGCTATTGTAAAAATAAGACAGAAAACCAGAAGCAGGAGGCTTAAGTCCAAATCCTGAGAACACCAGAGAACTCCTGACTCCAGGGAACATCAATCAACCGGTGCTCATTTAATGCCTCCATACCTACACCAAAACCAAGCACCACCCAAGGGCCAACAAGTTCCAGAGCAAGACATGCCACACAAATTCTCCAGCAACACAGGAATACAGCCCTGAGCTTCAATATACAGGCTACCCAATGTCACTCCAAATTCATTGACATCTCATAACTCATTACTGGACACTTCATTGCACTCCAGAGAGAAGAAATCCAGCTCCACCCACCAGAACACCGACACAAGCTTCCCTAACCAGGAAACTGGACAAGCCACCTGTACAACCCCTCCCACAGCTAGGAAATTCTAAAATAAAGAGAACACCACAAACTGCCAGAATACAGAAAGGCCACCCCAAACACAACAATATAAAGGATGAAGAGACAGAGAAATACCCAGCAGGTAAAGGAACAGGATAAATGTCCACCAAACCAAACAAAAGAGGAAGAGATAGGGAATCTACTTGATAAAGAATTCCAAATAATGATAGTGAAAATGATCCAAAATCTTGAAATCAAAATGGAATCACAGATAAATAGCCTGGAGGCAAGAATTGAGAAGATGCAAGAAAGGTTTAACAAGGATCTAAAAGAAAAACAAAAAGAGTCAGTATATAATGAATAATGCAATAAATGAGATCAAAAACACTCTGGAGGGAACAAACAGTAGAATAATGCAGGCAGAAGATAAGATTAGTGAAGTAGAAGAAAGAATGGTAGAAATAAATGAATCAGAGAGGAAAAAAAAAACGAATTAAAAGAAATTAGGGCAATCTCAGAGACCTGCAGGACAATGTTAAACACCCTAACATTCGAATCATAGGAGTCCCAGAAGACGAAGACAAGAAGAAAGACCATGAGAAAATACTTGAGGAGATAATAGTTGAAAAATTCCTTAAAATGGGGAAGGAAATAATCACCCAAGTCCAAGAAACCCAGAGAGCCCAAACAGGATAAACCCAAGGTGAAACACTTCAAGACACATATTAGTCAAATTAACAAAGATCAGACACAAAAATCAAATATTAAAAGCAGCAAGGGAAAAACAACAAATAACACACAAGGGGATTCCCATAAGGATAACAACTGATCTTTCAAAAGAAACTCTTCAGGCCAGAAGGGAATGGCAGGACATACTTAAAATGATGAAAGAAAATAACCTACAGCCAAGATTACTATACCCAGCAAGGATCTCATTCAAATATGAAGGAGAATTCAATAGCTTTACAGACAAGCACATGCTGAGAGAATTCAGCACCACCAAACCAGCTCTCCAAAAAATGCTAAAGGATCCTCTCTAGACAGGAAACATAAAAAGGGTGTATAAACTCGAACCCAAAACAATAAAATAAAAGGCAAGAGGATCATGCTTATTAATAATTACCTTAAAAGTAAATGGGTTGAATGCCCCAACCAAAAGACAAAGTCTGGCTGAATGGATAAAAAAACAAGACTCCTATATATGTTGTCTACAAGAGATCCACCTCAAAACATGGGACACATACAGACTGAAAGTGAAGGGCTGGAAAAAGATATTCCACGCAAATAGAGACAAAAAAAAAAAAAAAACAAGAGTAGCAATTCTCATATCAGATAGATTTTAAAATAAAAGCTGTGAAAAGAGACAAAGAAGAACACTACATAGTGATCAAAGGATCAATCCAAGAAGAAGATATAACAATTATAAATATATATGCACCCAACATAGGAGCACCACAATATGTAAGACAAATGCTAACAAGTATGAAAGGGGAAATTCACAATAATAGTGGGAGACTTTAATACTCCACTCACACCTATGGATAGATCAACTAAACAGAAAATTAACAAGGAAACACAAACTTTAAATGATACAATAGACCAGTTAAACTTAATTGATATCTATAGGACATTTTACACCCAAACCATGAATTTTACCTTTTTCTCAAGTGCACACAGAACCTTCTCCCAGATAGATCACATCCTGGGGCATAATCTAGCCTTGGTAAATTTAAAAAATTTGAAATCATTCCAAGCATCTTTTCTGACCACAATGCAGTAAGATTGGATCTCAATTACAGGAGAAAAACTGTTAAAAATTCCAACACATGGAAGCTGAACAACACGCTGCTGAATAATCAACAAATCACAGAAGAAATCAAAAAAGACATCAAAATATGCATAGAAAGGAATGAAAATGAAAACACAACAACCCCAAACCTATGGGACACTGTAAAAGCAGTGCTAAGGGAAAGGTTCATAGCAATTCACGCATACCTCAAGAAACAAGAAAAAAATCAAATAAATAACCTAACTCTACACCTAAAGCAACTAGAAAAGAAAGAAATGAAGAACCCCAGGGTTAGTAGAAGGAAAGAAATCTTAAAAATTAGGGCAGAAATAAATGCAAAAGAAACAAAAGAGACCACAGCAAAAATCAACAAAGCCAAAAGCTGTTTCTTTGAAAGAATAAATAAAATTGACAAACCATTAGCCAGACTCATCAAGAAATAAAGGGAGAAAAATAAAATCCATAAAATTAGAAATGAAAATGGAGAGATCACAACAGGCAAAAGAGAAATACAAAGGATCATAAGAGACTACTATCAGCAATTATATGGCAATAAAATGGACAACTTGGAAGAAATGGACAAATTCTTAGAAAAGTACAACTATCCAAAACTGAACCAGGGAGAAATATAAAATTTTAACAGACTCATCACAAGCACGGTAATTGAAACTGTAATCAGAAATCTTCCAGCAAACAAAAGCCCAGGTCCAGGCAGCTTCACAGCTGAATTCTACCAAAAATTTAGAGAAGCGCTAACACCTATCCTACTCAAACACTTCCAGAAAATTGCAGAGTAAGGTAAACTTTCAAACTCATTTTATGAGGCCACCATCACCCTAATACCAAAACCTGACAAAGATGCCACCAAAAAAGAAAACTACAGGCCAATATCTCTGATGAACATAGATGCAAAAATCCTTAACAAAATTCTAGCAGTCAGAATCCAACAACACACTAAAAAGATCATACACCATGACCAAGTGGGCTTTATCCCAGGGATGCAAGGATTCTTCAATATCCACAAATCAATCAATGTAATACAACACATTAACAAATTGAAAGATAAAAGCCATATGATTATCTCAATAGATGCAGAGAAAGCCTTTGAAAAAATTCAACATCCATTTATGATAAAAACTCTCCAGAAAGCAGGAATAGAAAGAACATACCCCAACATAATAGAAGCTATATATGACAAACCCGCAACAAACATTATCCTCAGTGGTGAAAAATTGAAAGCATTTCCCCTAAAGTCAGGGACAAGACAAGGGTGCCCACTTTCACTGCTACTATTCAACATAGTTTTGGAAGTTTGGGCCGCAGCAATCAGAGGAGAAAAAGAAATAAAACGAATCCAAATTGGAAAAGAACAAATAAAACTCTCACTGTTTGCAGATGACATGATCCTCTACATAGAAAACCCTAAAGACTCCACCAGAAAATTACTAGAACTAATCAATGAATATAGCAAAGTTGCAGGATATAAAATCAACACAGAAATTCCTTGCATTCCTATACACTAATAATGAGATAATAGAGAAATAAAGGAAACAATTCCATTCACCATTGCAATGAAAAGAATAAAATACTTAGAACTATATCTACCTAAAGAAACAAAAGACCTATATACAGAAAACTATAAAACACTGGTGAAAGAAATCAAAGAGGACACTAATAGATGGAGAAATATACCATGTTCATGGATCAGAAGAATCAATATAGTGAAAATGAGTATACTACCCAAAGCAAACTATAGATTCAATGCAATTCCTATCAAGCTACCCATGGTATAATTTCACAATTTGTATGGAAATACAAAAAACCTTGAATAGCCAAAGCAATCTTGAGAAAGAAGAATGGAACTGGAGGAATCAACCTGCCTGACTTCAGGCTCTACTACAAAGCCACACTCATCAAGACAGTATGGTACTGGCACAAAGACAGAAATATAGATCAATGGAACAAAATAGAAAGACCACAGATAAATCCACGCACCTATGGACACCTTAGCTTTGACAAAGGAGGCAAGAATATACAATGGAGAAAAGACAATCTCTTTAACAAGTGGTGCTGGGAAAATTGGTCAATCACTTGTAAAAGAATGAAACTAGAACACTTTCTAACACCATACACAAAAATAAACTCAAAAGGGATTAAAGATCTAAATGTAAGACCAGAAACTCTAAAACTCCTAGAGGAGAACATAGGCAAAACATTCTCCAACATAAGTCACTGTAGGATCCTCTGTGACCCACCTCCCAGAATATTGGAAATAAAAGCAAAAATAAACAAATGGGACCTAATTAAACTTAAAATCTTCTGCACAACAAAGGAAACTATAAGCAAGGTGAAAAGACGGTCTTCAGAATGGGGGAAAATAATAGCAAATGAAGCAACTGACAAAGAGCTAATCTCAAAAATATACAAGCAACTCCTGCAGCTCAACTGCAGTAAAATAAACCACCCAATCAAAAAATGGGCCAAAGAACTAAATAGACATTTCTCCAAAGAAGACACACAGATGGCTAACAAACACATGTAAAGATGTTCAACATTAAGCATTTTCAGAGAAATGTAAATCAAAACCACAATGAGGTACCATTTCACACCAGTCAGAATGGCTACTATCCAAAATCTACAAGCAATAAATGGTGGAGAAGGTGTGGAGAAAAGGGAACCCTCTTTGTTGGTGGGAATGCAAACTAGTACAGCCACTATGGAGAGCAGTGGGGGATTCCTAAAAAAACTGGAAATAGAACTTCCTTATTACCCAGCAATCCCACTACTGGGCATACACACCGAGGAAACCAGAATTGAAAGAGACACGTGTACCCCAGTGTTCTTGCAGCACTGTTTATAATAACCAGGACATGGAAGCAACCTAGATGTCCATCAGCAGATGAATGGATAAGAAAGCTGTGGTACATATGCATAATGGAGTATTACTCAGCCATTAAAAAGAATGCATTTGAATCAGTTCTAATGAGGTAGATGAAACTGGCGCCTATTATACAGAGTGAAGTAAGCCAGAAAGAAAAACACCAATACAGTATCCTAATGCATATATATGGAATTTAGAAAGATGGTAACGATAACCCTGTGAGACAACAAAAGAGACACAGATGTATAGAACAGTCTTTTGGATTCTGAGGGAGAGGTTGGGATGATTTGGAAGTGTGGCACTGAAATATGTATAATATCTTATATGAAATGAATCGCCAGTCCAGGTTTGATGCATGATACAGGATACTTGGGGCTGGTGCACTGGGATGACCCAGAGGGATGGTACATGGAGGGAGGTGAGAGGGGGGTTCAGGATGGGGAACACGTGGACACCCGTGGCAGATTCATGTTGATGTATGGCAAAACCAATACAATATTGTAAATTAATTAGCTATAAAAGAAATAATTATTTTAAAAATTAAAGATAATTAGCGACTGAATAAAATAGGATGATAGAAAAAAATAAACATTAATTTTTGGCATAGATGTGCATATTGTGGAACTGAAATAGGAAACAGAGTGACTTGTAGTAAAACATTTAATGTTTCAACAACTTAATAAAGAAAGGGGGTGAAAATTCAATGTGAAAAGGAAACATATAGTAGAAGGAAAAGATAAAGGGTTGGAAAGTGAAAGAGCATGAATGTGTTGGGCAAAAACTCTAATGAGGTATGAGGTCAGTCTCCCTACTGTGTGAACTTGCCAGCTTTCTCTGACAGAATGTGGTTGTGCTTGTTATTAAGGGGTCAAAGTGCTGCTAGTGTATTAGAATTGGTTATGTAGATGAAAACTTAAAAGATCTAGTTTGTTTTTCAATGATTAGTATATATAATAATCTCAAACATTTTATGAACTTGTGTCTAATAATTATATTGCCACTTGCCTAAGCAAACCCAGAGGAATGGTACGGGAAGGGAGGAGGGAAGGGGGTTCAGGATGGGGAACATGTGTATACCTGTGGTGGATTCATGTCGATGTATGGGAAAACCAATACAATATTGTATAGTAACTAACCTCGAATTGAAATAAATACATTTATATCAAAAAAGAATATGTGGGCATATTTATCCATAAAAGTCTTTCCATAATACTAATGTCTAATATATAATAATATACACATATCAAAATTCTACAAATGCATTTGCAATAATATTTGGGAAAATATACAATTTAGTTATATACCATCTCATCCAAATTTATAAGGTTATGCATAACACCTAATTTTAAAAACTTATTTATGAACATATCAGTGTTCAGTGTTTAGGGTCATTTATGAATACAAATGTATATCATTTAAAATATTTAAACCCTCATATCTTTCAGCTTTATTATTCTGAGTAATACAATTGTTTTCACATCTCATGATTATTTGCAGTCTCTCAAAAAATATTCAATGAGCATTATTTTTAGTTCACAATCAGGTAACTATTTGAGCAGTTATACTTGGGCTTCCCTGGTGGCTCAGAGGTTAAAGCGTCTGCCTGCAATGTGGGAGGCCTGGGTTCGATCCCTGGGTCAGGAAGATCCCCTGAAGAAGGAAATGGCAACCCACTCCAGTATTCTGCCTGGAGAATCCCATGGATGGAGGAGCCTGGTGGGGTACAGTCCATGGGGTCACAAAGAGTCGGACACGACTGAGAAACTTCACTTCACTTCACTTCATAATAAATCAACTGAATGGGCAGAAATCTAACTTATCTTGTTAATCTTTAAGAACATTATTAATTTCATTTACATCACTTATCACACTATGTCAAAAAATGTGTTTGACTCATCATAACAAGTAGTCTATTAAAGTCTATTCCACATTCACTCTTGTGAGTTTAGCAAAATCCCTCAATAGAAACAGTCACTTAAAAGAACTACATATGTTTATGATTGATTATTTAACTGCAAGGTGACAGAAATTTCAGTTGCATATATTTCTTTTGAAAATCCATCAGAAATACAATCATTTTTGTCTAGAAGAAGATGATTTTAGTTCAAATCTCTAACTTTGTGTAACATTTTTCTGAAATTTCTATTTTAAATTACCAAGGATCCAAAATATATTTTTCAAATAAAATAATACAGGAAAATATTACAAAATATGGAATAAATCAGAAATAAGCTAATCAAAGTCTGGAGAAGAGCAGGGTTTGAATGAGTACTAAATTGGTGATATAAAGAAACTATAATAAGTTGGACCCAAATGTTTATTTTTTAAAAGATTTTTAATACTTATGTAGCTGTGATTTTTGTATAATTTCAGACATTCAATATATTAGAGGAAGAAATAATCCATGCCTGGATGAAACATCTACCAAACAAGAACTGAATTCTTACAGCACCACTGCTATCTGGTGGTATTAACAATATAGCCCAATATCAGGAATACAACCAAAGTTTTACAAAATAGTTTCTTTTCTGTGAACACTAGAATTCTCAAGTAACAAAGAGGTATTGAGTATTGGTAAGGGAAATACAATTGCTAAGAATTATTAAACATAAATGTATACTTGTCAATATCTAATTTGAAGGCCACCATGTATCACAGATTTTAAAAGTGTGTGCCTATATGTTTGTATACTTTTATTTTAGAAATGTGATTCTATTTTTCAAAGGTTCACAGATAACTATAATTTTAAAATGTGCAATATTTTCCTACTACAATGAGAGTCTACATGGGCAAAATTACACCAGACTAAGCTTATCGATGCTGTGAAAGTGCTGAACTCAATATGTCAGCAAATTTAGAAAACTCAGCAGTGGCCACAGGACTGGAAAAGGTCAGTTTTCATTCCAATCCCAAAGAAAGGCAATGCTAAAGAATGCTCAAACTACCGCACAATTGCACTCATCTCACATGCTAGGAAAGTAATGCTCAAAATTCTCCAAGCCAGGATTCAGCAATACATGAACCATGAACGTCCAGATGTTCAAGCTGGTTTTAGAAAAGGCCGAGGAACCAGAGATCAAATTGCCAACATCTGCTGGATCGTGGAAAAAGCAAGAGAGTTCCAGAAAAACATCTACTTCTGCTTTACTGACTATGCCAAAGGCTTTGACTGTGTGGATCACAATACACTGTGGAAAATTCTGAAAGAGATGGGCATACCAGACCACCTGACCTGCCTCTTGAGAAACCTGTATGCAGGTCAGGAAGCAACAGTTAGAACTGGACATGGAACAACAGACTGGTTCCAAATAGGAAAAGGAGTACATCAAGACTGTATATTGTCATCCTGCTTATTTAACCTATATGCAGAGTACATCATGAGAAATGCTGGGCTGGAAGACGCACAAGTTAGAATCAAAATTCCCAGGAGAAATATCAATAACCTCAAATATGCAGACGATACAACCCTTATGGCAGAAAGTGAAGAAGAACTAAAGAACCTCTTGATAAAGATGAAATAGGAGAGTGAAGAAGTTGGCTTAAAGCTCAACATTCAAAAAAATAAGATCATGGCATCTGGTCCCATCACTTCATGGCAAATAGATGGGGAAACAGTGAAAACAGTGGTTGACTTTATTTTTTTTGGGGGGGGGGGCTCCAAAATCACTGCAGATGGCGATTGCAGCCATGCAATTAAAAGATGCTTACTCCTTGGAAGGAAAGTTATGACCAATCTAGATAGCATATGAAAATGCAGAGACACTACTTTGCCAACAAATGTCCCTCTAGTCACAGTTATGGTTTTTCCAGTGGTCATGTATGGACGTGAGAGTTGGACTATAAAGAAAGCTGAGCACCGAAGAATAGATGCTTTTGAACTGTGGCATCACAGAAGACTCTTGAGAGTCCCTTGGACTGCAGGGAGATCCAACCAGTCCATCCTAAAGGAGATCAGTGGGTGTTCATTGGAAGGACTGATGGTGAAGCTGAAACTCCAATACTTTGGCCACCTGATACGAAAAGCTGACTCATTTGAAAAGACCCTGATGTTGGGAAAGTTTGAGGGAAGGAGGAGAAGGGAACGACAGAGGATGAGATGATTAGATGGCATCACCACCTTAGTGGACATGAGTTTGTGTAAACTCCAGGAGTTGGTGATGAACAGGGAGGTCTGGTATGCTGCAGTTCATGGGGTTGCAAGGAGTCGGACATGACTGAGCGACCAAACTGAACTGAAGCTTCTTGTTTGTACTTATCAAGTAGAGAAATGTGAGGTCATCTGTGTTCTATATTTGCACTGCATTTGCATCATTATTGCATAACAATAATGGTAATTATTTTTAAAAATATCTAAGACAAGATATTTTAACTTTTGACTGATCTTCATTCAATAACCTTGACTCACAGTTTTCCATTCTGGCTGATAAGCCTTAAGGATATGATTAAAATTTAAGGAATTGCTGTACTGTGTTTGTCTGAAGTAGAAACACAAACTGAGTTATTTGGACAATAGTCTAATGTCTACATAAAAATAAAACAGTAAATTTGAAAAAAAAATGTTACAATAATTGATTGATTCAACTAAATGTGATACTATAAAGATTAATTGTAAGTTCAATTTTCCCTTTGTGGTTCAAGAGAATGTTAGTGATTTAGTTGTTTAATGTTGAGACATTTCATTCTTCTAATATTTATTCTAGCATTATGTATAATGTTTTCAGAACAGAGACTAAAATTGAAGGCTCTTATTTTAACTTGGATAGTTCAAACAAATTCATTTAAAATAAAAATTACTACATGTCTCTAGATCAAACCTGTCAAATTTCAAATACAAACAAAACAAAATACAACAATCTTTGATGACAAAGATCATAAGCCATCTATAATTGTAATTTTCTTAAACTGATTATATAATCTACAACAAAAATGCAGTTATCAGGGGATAAATCTTGGTTTTAAATTAGATCAGTAAAGTGTGTGTCCACATTTGTCAGGCTGTAACTGAATTGTTCATGACAGGTGATTTATAGATGGAATATTTCTCCTACAAGGGGCTTCCCTGGTAGCTCAGAGGTTAAAGCATCTGCCTGCAATGTGGGAGATCTGGGTTCGATCCCTGGGTGGGGAAAAGCCCCTGCCGAAGGAAATGGCAACCACTCCAGTATTCTTGCCTGGAGAATCCCATGGACGGAGGAGCCTGGTGGGCTACAGTCCACGGGGTTGCAAAGAGTCGGACATGACTGAGCGACTTCACTTTCACTTTCACTTTCAAGGAAAAAAAATATATTTCGTTTAAATGATGTAGTTTATTGTTTCCTCAAGGCATGCTATTCTACAGCCTTAATACAGTTAATAAAGCTGAGAAATTGATACTTGAAACATGTCTAAAAGAAATAAAAATATCCATGTATACAGTCATTATTAATACAGTTAAATGGTATTTCAAAAATGTAGACAATACTCAATACTGATCAATATTCTGAAATAACATAAATGGGAAAATAATTTGAAAAAGAATAGATATATGTACATGTATAACAGAATTACTTGGGTATACACCTGAAACAAACACATTGTTAGTACAGTATAAACTAAAGTGTTTAAGAAAATATGGACAAAAATGTACTTCTATTTATCATAGCAGTTAAAAGTCTGATAAAGTAAAAATAAAAATTAAAAAAAATATAACAGCAATAGAAAATGACACCAACATGAAATAGTGCTAATAATAAAGACTGAGTTATCATTACCAAAAAATAAATAAATAAATAAATAAATAAATAAATAAAAGTCTGGGCTGCGAAGTAAAAAACACCTGAAGTTGATTCCTGACATAGTTGTTTACTATCTGTTTAACTCTGTGCTCAGTTGCTCAATCATTTCTGACTCTGTGCGACCCCACAGACTGTAGCCCACCAGGCTCTTCTGTCTATGGGATTTTCCAAGAATAGTGGAGTGGATTGCTATTTGGGGAAAGTCTCAATTTTCATATTTACCACAGGGATAGAATACACATATATAATAATCATTATCAAATGTGAAAACTATATATATAGTACAAAAATATAGAGATTAGCAAGTGTACAAATATAATAATAGATGTGCACTTGTAATCATCACTTTCTATTAAATGACCATGGATTTTTCAGTTATTGTAAACTTTTTAGTTTTGAGAATCAGCTTTCAAGTAAGCCTTTTCTAGATGAAGAGCTAAGAAAATTTGATCAATAACTATGGAAAATAAAATGCTGTTGTTTGTTCCAAGTGAAAACTCTTCAAACTTTGACAGAAAAAAGATATAAGCTTAGTTACATAAAATAAAATTTGATTCAAACAAGTATAACTAGAGCAAAATATGAGTAAGGTTTTTGTTTTTTAGACTATTTCCTAACATTTAACCAAAAGTCATTAATTTATGTTTTGAAAAACAGCGTGACCTTTGAAGGTGTGTTTGCTAAGCAAAAGTTTACAACTCTATTCCATTAATCTATTAAAAGCCTAATATGTTAGACATTTTTAGCAGGAGAGCATACACCTTTAAAATAAACAGGGGAATATTTAATTTCCTGTAAATAAGCAAAACATAAGTTTAATAAATTGGATCACTCATAATGTTTATGGAACATTAACATTTTAATATATTTTTGGTCCAAGGTAACAGGGACATGCTGTTAAAGTCAAGACGACTACAAAACAGTTTTTGTAGTATTTCTTCAAAAAGAAGTTTTAGATTCAAGACTGATCTATATTGTGATACAGAAGAGTATTATAGTAAAATTTTAGTCAACTTAAGTTGCAGTATAAAAGCTTCATGTGGAAGATATATCTAATATTCAAGTTGGTAAATTATATAAAATATGTAACATTGTCTTATAAAACATAAGATTTTTTCATAAAATTTGTCAATAAATTAACATATTTAATTTGTTCAAAAAGAGTCACCTTTTTTGCTATTTAATATACTCTTGTTTGATATTCACTATTCAAATCTAACACCAAAATTAGTGGCAACACTTTGGAACATTTTAGGCCTTTGATCATTATACAATTAACTTTTCATTATTAATATAAAACCTTTTCCTATGATAAAAGATATAATATTGAATGATACAATGAAAAGCATATCTGCCAGAGAGACCTAAATTCTATTCCAGGCTGTCACTGACTAGCTTTTGTGACATTCTGCAAGTCACTTCAAATGAAATGGGACCTTCTAGAAAAAAGCAAATCTTAAGTAAGTGCAATTCATCACACTTAAACAGTATCTGTGTTTTATTAAGTTACTTATGAAAAGGTGCAGATTATGCACAAAATCCAAAAATTCTAAAAGATGACCTTCCTATGCAAAAAAAAAAAAAAAAAGAAAAAAAGAAAAAAACTAGAGATTCAAGGCTATTCCATAATGTCTATGAGCTTACATTTCACAAAAATGTCCCTATTTCTCTAGTTGGAGGCATTAATAATGAGAGCAGAAGGAAAATCCTAACAGCAAACAAGTTAAGAATATTTTCATCAAAACATTGCTGGTTATGAGTTACCTCAGCATACCATTAATTCCCTCAAGCTTGAGTATCTGTCTCATCACCTTTGCATTATTGTCTGCAGAGAAATGTTAATCTTAACCCAGAGTCTATATCTAGGAAATATCTCCCTTCTCTTTCTTCCTTTATTAAAAAATTTTGATCATTGCATAATCCCCAGGATAAGTTACTTATAACCTGTGACCCAATCTATTTAGCATAGTAAGAAGCTCACTGAATTTGAAGTTAACTCCTAATTTGGTGTGGCTGTAGGCAAGCTATTTAGCTAATTCTGGATATTGATTCCTTATTTGAAAAGAAAAAAGAAAGACAAGGATGATAAAAATGTCTGTGCCACTTAACTCACAGGGTTGTTTGGAGTGTTAGATGGTTAATGTGAAGTCTTTTGTCAGGAGAAATTCATCAAGAAATAACAATTTTATGTAGAGGAACTGTATTTTTAAGGAAACATTACAATGAGGATAGTGTTTTGTCTTTTATATCCAGTAGCACTTTGGCAGAATATGTGTCATCATTTACACTTTTAAGTCTACTAATTATCTCATGAGATTCATTAAAGAAACTAAACAGGGTTTGCTTCTCTGACAACAAAAGATATTTTTGTAATACCTTCTAATAATCTAGTTCTTCCAAGGGAAAACAAAATGTGATTTCCCAGTGGGTAAAACTATTCACCCCACGTGATTAACTACTATTACAAAAATTTATCTTAAAGAAATGCTTGAATGTAATTCAAATAAAATGAGAAACCTGAAACCTCTCAAAGTTCCAGGTTGCAAGCATTGCCAGGACTTAGAGCAATACACCTTAGTTCATGACATAACATCCTATCTCTAAGAGAGTCCACTGCAGTAATAGATTTTCCTTTTTTCCTTCCAAATACTCTCCCTCCAGATCTATTCTCACAAATAGTGTTATCCTTACAGAGAAAGAAAACTCTTAGGAACTTGGCTGTTGTGTATTTTAAATTGGAAACAAATCCTCATTTCTTTTTGTAAAAAGCCTTATTGGATTTATCCATCCCAAGTACTCTTTTCTTGTTCAATATGATCACATTCTTATTTCCAAGCTTACAATGACAATTGTGTCATTGCATGCTTATGTTATATGTTTGAAATGACTAAAACCAGTGATATCCTAATTGTGCCAAATAAAATTCAATGAGTGCACACTACAGCTTTCTAACACAAATTCAAGACTCCTAAAAGATTAAACATAATAAACAATTGTTCCTTTGATTTATAACCTTAATCATATTTGAACCCTCAGTTATATTACATACACTGGCTGATGGAATGAATATTTTTCCAGGGATCATGAGAATAAGGATTTAGTGCAGTCTTTGACGTTCAATAAGTATGTGAACTTAAGAGGGAAAAAATCTTGTCTAAGTGGCTTTCCTCATATGTCAAAATGGTTAGTACCTATTTCACAGGACTGTTGTGAGATTCAGATGAGATAAAATTTGTAAAATCCTAAAGTGCAAAAAACAATTTAAATGATAATGTAATCAGTCACATATTTAGAAATCTGGTGTTAATGCCTGTCACATTTACCAAGAGTTGCCATTTCAGGTAATTTCTTTAGATTTACTGCAAAGACTCATGATGCATCTACTTTTGGTTTTGCAAATTTTTTTTGGTAAATTATTTGTTTTTTCCATAAATGCACTTGTTTCAATTTCTGGAAAAGCTTGTGCTTAGGTGATTTAGTTGCTATCATTAGTGTATGATATAAATAATATAGAAAATATAATAACTTTCTCAAAGAAAATATTAAGCATTATATTATCAGAAAGTCCTCCATTTATTTGAAAGATGATATTTCCTTGAGTTGTCAGTGTCTATCATGGAATCTAATCTTAACTTGGAATTCTAAGTTTTTTCCAGTAAATATAATCAACTCATTTCCTTAGTAATGCTATTACTAACTTTTGCAATTCTGTATTATTAGCAATTACAAGCACTTCAACATTTAATGTATATTATATGACATTATCTACTGGCTGATTGTGTTTAATCTTCACTGACACCTATTTTAAATCTTTACTAAAATTATATGACTTATGATTAAAATTTTGTCCAGTGAAAAAATATTTTCCTCTAACTTAAAAAATCTCATTTAATTAAGATGTATCCATATTCCCTCTGAAACAGGAAAAAGGAAAACTGGTCTAAAGTTATACAGCTGGATTTGATTAATCACAAAATTTCGTTTAATATTTTTAGCATTTCTCATAATTGTTAGATTAGTTCAAGAAATTATCTTATATTTTTATTCAGGTTGTTGTGATCCTGAAGTAGTTTGGTGTTTTACATGAGTCAATTTTATATAATTTTTTAGTTTTAGGACCACTGTAAATTAACTCAATTTTTTCCTTATTCTGTCTTAAGTCTTGACCAGCATATTTTCATATAAGTACAGTAATATCACTACTTTCTATAGTTTCCATCTCTAGCCTTTGAAAATTGAATTTGAAGAAGTCTGTTATTTTTCTCTTTTTTGGGTCCTGTTCTTTCTTTTTTAATTTAAATTTATTTATTTTAATTGGAGGTTAATTACTTTACAATGCTGTATTGGTTTTGCCATACATCAACATGGATCCACCACGGGTGCACACATTTCTTTTCCTCTTTATGTACTTCAGAGTTTCTTCCTTAAAAAAAAAAAAAAAAGATATATTTCTTGCTATGCATGCTTCCTCAAGCACCTGGAAACAGTCTGTGCTTAACATTAATAAATAAGAGTAATGAAATCCAAGGCAATTTTGGCAGACATCCAAGTTCATTTAGCACTTACAAAAAGCATTTTAGTCCAGTTGGCCCTTTAGTTCACTGAGATCATGAAGTTGCGCCAAAAAAGCTTTGCTGTTGCTATTAAAGTATCAGAGCTTAGCAAAGACTAATATAGTTTCATTGGGAAGGCGGTAGCTGCTGAATCCCAATGCCACAATTAAGACATGAAGTGACAATTTTTTCATTTGTTTCCCTCACCCTGCCAGAACCACAATTATGCCTAACAAACACAGTCTAAACACTCACAATTTATCTCAAGAGCTGTTTTCAACATTGTTTAATTTGACACTGGTTCCATACCAAGATGTACTGCACACAAAGAAATGGAACTACGAAAATTTCTTAAATGGATTATGAATGAAAATTCTCTTGGATTAAATGGCTATTCTGCTGCAATCTATGATAAAAATCTAGGTGTGAAGAAAGCAGCTCCATGGGCTCTGAGCAGAATTTTAGGGGATAGCAATAACTTTACCAAGTATCTTTTGTTGCTGTTGTTGTTGTTACCTTGAAAAATGTCAGACACAAAAAGAAACTAAAAATAATGTTTTTGACTTAGGTAAATGAAAATTTAATTAATCATTGTACCCTGGATGCAAGCATAAGTGCTAAGTCGCTTCAGTCATGCCTAACTTTACAATCCCATAGACTGTAGCCCACCAGGCTCCTCTGTCCATGGAATTCTTCAGGCAAGAGTACTGGAGCAGGTTGTCATGCCCTCCTTCAGGGGATCTTCCCAACCCAGAAACTGAACTCACCTCTCTAGCATGCACGTTCTTTATCACTAGCATTACCTCAGAAGCCTCATTTTATTCTGATATCTGAATAATTAACTGTTATGTTCATTTTAAATATGTCATAAACAAATATCTTCAATGATCTATATCATATTAAATTCAGAATTTTTGGATCTTTTTGAAAAAAAAATTTATAATATTAGCAAGCTATTGACACTGTGTGGTCAATGGTTTTCTTTTTGAAAAAAAAAATGAAAAAGTATAACTGTATGTATGTAGTCCTTATAAATAGATTTGACAATATAACGAGCAAGCAACTTTTATTCTGAACTATAGTTTCAACTGATCTAGCTACATCAAAGATTAAGATCAATTTTAATATCCAGGTATAATAAGCATATATCATTTTTAATTTTTATATACTCCATCCTTTGCAAAATAGCTAAATAGAATCTTTTAAATAAACCTGTAAACTTTTGCTTACTTAAATTTGTACATGCTTGTTTACCAGACTAAAAATTAACCCTTCTTTTTCAATGTGGATTGAGAGGTGACAGCATCCTACATTCCTAGGAAACTTGTTAGAAATGCAGAATTTCAGGCCCCAGCTACAATCTACAGAATCAGAAGGTGCATTTTAACAGAGTTCCCAGATGAAAGGGATGTGCATTAAAATTTGAAAAGCACAGGAATAGAACTTAACTTCTTAGAAACTAGAGTTTAAAATAAATCATCAGCAGTGATGGTGACTGATCAGAAGCTCTATTTCTTGCTCAAGTGTTTAGCTTCTATTATAGCTGCACTGTTATTATATATATGTGTATATATATGTGTGTGTGTATATATATATGTGTATATATATATATATATGTGTATATATATATATATATATATGTATATTAGCATTGGCCTTATATTCCCATGGGCTTCCCAGGTGGCTCAGCTGGTAAAGAATCTGCCCTCAATGTGGGAGACCTGGGTTCGATCCCTGGCTTGGGAAGATCCCCTGGAGAAGGGAACAGCTATCCACTCTGGTATTCTGGCCTGGATAATTCGATAGACTGTATAGTCCATGGGGTCACAAAGAATCAGACACGACTGAGTGACTTTCACCTTATATTCCCATAACTGTTTACTCTTGTATGCAATTTGAAGGTATTTAGAAGCAATGTAATCTTTAATGTATTCCAACTCCTTTCCTCAAATAATCCTTCTTTGCACTCATTAACTTTATAAAATGGAAAGCATATATTGTAACTGTTTTATCTCGTGAATGTTAAAACTGAGTTCATGGGCTTAGAAAAGTTGCAGGACAAGGGATGATATAAGAAATGTGGAGCCTAACTGAAGACTAAAACGTCGCTCTTAAACTGAACGATTTTTTCCTGGTGTAAGCAGAAACAACAATGGAAATTCTGCCTGATGACCATAAAGCAAGCTCTCTATAAAAGTTTTATCCTATTTGTGTGTTTTTGCATGTGTTTATTACCCATTCTTAAGTCTCTGTTTTTTAAAAAAATTCATGCATTCCCACATTTCTTTTTTTAATATAAATTTATTTATTTTAATAGGAGGTTAATTACTTTACAATACTGTATTGATTTTGCCATACATCAACATGAATCTGCCACAGGTATACACGTGTACCCATATTTCTTTTGAAGATTTTTGATCCTAGTAAAACTAGCAAGCAAGTATCAAATAACAGTTAAGGTATTTTAAATACACAATATGAGGAGTAAGAGAGAAGCCAGCCTAGGCATTTTCAATAAGGTTGCATATTTCACACTAAACTGAAAACCAGGTTCTATCACCTAACACTCTGAGAGCGTTCTCTATTTGATTTCCTTTCCCCCCTTTCTTACCCTCTGCCACAAAGTAAAATAAAGCAGGGTAAGGTTATTCAGGGGAGAAAAGTACGCTTTGTTTAGCACATTCTGCCTGACCCATACTTACTCCTGCCTGACCCATACTCCAGCCTGACCTTTGCCTGACTCATATTCCCGAAACCTTGTACAAACCCCTGTGTCCTTGTCTTTTGAAGTAAAATGATGTCTCAAGAGTCAATAACTGTGAAATGTGAAGATATAGAAACAAAGAATATCTGTTGGGCTTAGGAACTGATAACAATTTAGACTGTAATTCTGCCACATAACAGAATCACCAAACTCCCAGTTCCCTGAAAGATACAGATAAAGGCTTGACACACATTTCTAAGTTGTTTTTACAGGAAGCAGACCCCCTACCACCACCACCCAGATGAAAACTGCTGATCACAAGCACATAGACCCCAAACTGGCTGAAACCAGAAAGCTGATGACGCTTGAAACCTCACCGTAATGCCAATCAGTCCAAGAACTGTCCACCAGCTGATCATGCCCTGCTCCTCGGACACTGGAAAACTCCTCCCTACTCCCTCCAGGGTGAGTCACACGGTCTTCAGGGAATTAGCCCACTGTGCCCTCCTTTGCCTGGCAAAGCAATAAAAGCTACTCTTTTGTTCAGTTCAGTTCAGTTGCTCAGTCGTGTCCGATTCTTTGTGACCCCATGAATCGCAGCACGCCAGGCCTCCCTGTCCATCACCAACTCCGGGAGTTCACTCAGAGTTACATCCATCGAGTCAGTGATGCCATCCAGCCATCTCATCCTCTGTCGTCCGCTTCTCCTCCTGCCCCCAGTCCCTCCCAGCATCAGAGTCTTTTCCAATGAGTCAACTCTTCTCATGAGGGGGCCAAAGTACTGGAGCTTCAGCTTTCGCATCATTCCTTCCAAAGAAATCCCAGGGCTGATCTCCTTCAGAATGGACTGGTTGGATCTCCTTGCAGTCCAAGGGACTCTCAAGAGTCTTCTCCAACACATTTCAAAAGCATCAATTCTTCGGCGCTCAGCCTTCTTCACAGTCCAACTCTCACATCCATACATGATCACAGGAAAAACCATAGCCTTGACTAGACGGACCTTTGTTGGCAAAGTAATGTCTCTGCTTTTGAATATGCTTTCTAGGTTGGCCATAACTTTTCTTCCAAGGAGTAAGCGTCTTTTAATTTCATGGCTGCAGTCACCATCTGCAGTGATTTTGGAGCCCAAAAAAGTAAAGTCTGACACTGTTTCCACTGTTTCCCCATCTACTCTTTTGTACTTCACTTAAAACTCTGTCTCCTTGTTTCTATTTGGCACCGGTGAACAGAGGCCAAGTTTCTACAAAACTCCCTTACACACAATCTTGACATGAGCTGCAAGATCATGAAACAGACCAAAGTTTAGAAAATTCACTTACAAATTTTCCCAAATTATATTTAAACATTCAGGAAAATGTACATTTAAGTCCTTAGGTAAATATGCATTTATAAAAACAAAAACATTCTTTAGGGTATGTATATGTCTTGCTATCTTAAGTAAATGGGCTTTTCAAGTAATTTTAAAAGAGTTAAAATATTTATACACTTTAATGCATAGATACTTTAGTCTATTCACTTTGCCTTCATGTCAAGACTACATTTTGCATGTTTTATAACATAATATGCACAACAGAAGTGTTTTTAATAATCTAAGTTCAAAAATAAAGTGTAGAAAATATACCATTTTCTATGTCTAAGTCAGATTGGGAAATTTTCCAGCTTAATAAAGCCAAAGAAATAAACAAACAAATCCTGGATATTTTTAACTTTCTGATAAGGTACAAAACTATTATGGCATTTGAGCAAAGGAGGGAACAGGCAAGGTTGCAGAGTAAACTGAAGAATGTTACCCCCTAATACCTCATATGAGCTCCTGTTACACTCATTTTACATTTCTGAGCCTTAGTTTTCTTGTCTGTGAAATTAAGGAGTTGGATTAAATGATCTTTCTGGCCCCTTCGAGTTTCAGAGTTTATGAAACCTGGGCCATTCTTGGCATAGTGTAATGTACCACTTGACACTCAGTATTTGTTAAATTTAATATGACTATATGTTACATTTTTGTTGGTGGTGCTTACTGTGCCCAATCAAAATATAAGCTTCTCAAAGGAGATACTGCCTTAAACTTCTTTAAGAATTCCCTTTCTTAACCCAGTCCAACCACTGCATTTAAAATTTGCAGTGCTGAACAAGCAATAGATTTTTAGATATTGAGGCCTAATGAATCCAGGTACTGAAACTGGAAATACCTGTAGAGTCACATGATAAGGACGGAATACATGGTAGAGCTTTCTGTAAAACATCATATACATTTTTTCCTTCATTGGAAAGGGCCTTGAAATAATGTAAAATTTCTCCAAGTTACATTTGGGAAAACTGTATTCCAGGGAGATGAAGTTATTTGCCTAAGATCACTCTCTGGATACCAACAAAATATCAATCTTAAAATATATTGTGTTCACACAATTTAAATAAAACTTTTGCTCTCATTTCCTATACCAAAAATCGCAGGATGAAGGAGTTCATAATCCTGAAGGCAACAGAAAATGGTTTGCACATCAGGAGCTTAATGTCCTTCAGTTAAAATGATATAAACCTACACACAATTTATTCCTAAAGATATTTTGCTTCAAAGATGGCATATCAGAACAGAGTCAGTATTTACAAATCACTGCCAAACAGTCTGTAAAAAAAATCACATATAAAATATAAATGTGTTTCAAGAAAAATGAATTAGGCAATAAGACTAAATATTTTCCGCATTCAGTTCAGTTCAGTCACTCAGTCGTGTCCGACTCTTTGCAACCCCATGAATCGCAGCACACCAGGCCTCCCTGTCTATCACCATCTCCCAGAGTTCACTCAGACTCACGTCCATCAAGTCAGTGATGCCATCCAGCCATCTCATCCTCTGTCGTCCCCTTCTCCTCCTGCCCACAATCCCTCCCAGCATCAGAGTCTTTTCCAATGAGTCAACTCTTCGCATGAGGTGGCCAAAGTACTGGAGTTTCAGCTTTAGCATCATTCCTTCCAAAGAAATCCCAGGGCTGATCTCCTTCAGAATGGACTGGTTGGATCTCCTTGCAGTCCAAGGGACTCTCAAGAGTCTTCTCCAACACCACAGTTCAAAATTAGGTAAGCTTAAACTTTACGGAGTGTCATTTTGATGGGTCATATTTTGAATTATTCTTATAAATAAAATAGAGAAAGTATATGAGAATATATGAACATGTACTGTTAAACTTCAATAGTCTTAACATCTTATATAGTTTCTACAGGGTTAGTGCACAAAGACTTAAAAGAGGAGGAGACTATGACACAAGTAGACAGTTAATCAACAGGCTTTTTTAGACATATTCAAATATACTTTGAAATTTTTATTTTTTAATCCAAGAAGCATTCTTTTTTTTTAACATTCAGAACTTTGAGGAAATATATTCAAAATAAATGAGTAGCAAGGCAGGGTATTGGCAAAAGCCCTCGCTTGGAAACCAGAAGCCCTATATAAACTTCCCCTCTTGCTACCTGGAAAGCCTTAGATAGGATTTCATTTGTTTGACCTTCAGTTTCCCCGTTGAAAAAATAGGTACAACCATGTTTTTTCTACTTAAAAGATTTTTATGAGACTAAAATGATATACTTTTTAAATTATATAAAATACTATATAAATTAAATTAAGGGAATGAATTGAAACAAAAAGGTACCTGAAATTTTAATGTTTTGTTTACATTTCATATGATGACAATAAATGAATTATAAAAATCAGTAATATCTCGATTTGCATTCTAATCAATTGAAAATTTTAAAAGAAATGAATTTTCATCTAGTTTAATTCAAATCCATCAGGAAATTAGTTTTATTATCATGCTAGAAGATAGGTTAGATTAATAAAGTAACTTTTAGAGAAGAGAGAAAAATCCTCTCCCAGATTTTATTCTCTTCTTTCCTCTTTCCTCTTTTTGGAGGAAAAAAATTTGAGAGTAGTTTTTCCAAACGTACGTATTCAAGATGAGCAGATTAGGTGGAAAAAAACATTCTTTCAGATCTGGGATGAAAATGACAACTATAGCTATCCTCACTTTAAGTTTCAAAATTTATTATACTGATTTGACACTTAACACATTAAAGACAATTAAAAGGACAGTTTAAATCCTTGATCAGTTGAGGGTGTTTAAACTGCAAAAGATAATAGAAGCATTTAGGATTTTTGCCAAGTCACTCTTCTAATTCAAAAACCATAATTGAAAAAAGGCTCTTTATTCAATTTGTTTTCACTGTTTGCTAATGAGAATGCAGTCTTTCTACAGATATAACCAAATCTCAAGACACTTTTCACCCTAAAATAGCTTTCTTCATGTGATAAATCTGTGCTTTACAATTAATGTTGTATAGAGCATAAATCTTGAGGGACCTTGGCAGACAGGTCATTTGATATTTTTTCTTAACAAAAGATGACTATATTTCAAAATGAACTTCTATTGAAAAATAACACCTTTTCAAATAGCATTAGATTAACTCTAACAATGCAAGCCAGTCTAGAATATCAAGGCATCTTCATCCTAGCTACTGAATGATCAATAAAATCTTCCAATAATAGAACTCTGTTCAGACAAGGACATATAATTTGAAATGTTATAAAGTCAATCTAATGAAATGTACTTATAAATTTTATTTTTCCCAAAGGTAAAATTTACATATGCCATTGATGGAAGAATGTGTCATCTATTTCTATGGCATACTCTTTCTTAACTCCCCAATTCCCAATGATACTGAGCCAACCTCAGTACATGGAGAAGTATGGACAATTTGAGAGTTGCCCATTTCCCTCATACACAAAAATATCTTTTTACCAACACTTAAAAAGCAAGGGTTCCTTTGCCTCTGAAGAGGCAAACCTGTTGTTGAGGAAAACCTGCCCGAGGAGGATGGCCTCTCAAAATACTTAAATCTGAGACACTATGACAATTCCACAAAGCAAAAAGGAGGAGGAATAAAACAGAAAGAAACTTTCACTGAAAATATAAATAGAATGACCCACGGGAAGGGGACACACCAGAAAGAATGGGATGCAGAGAAATAGTTTCAGAGTGTGTGATGAGAAATTCAGAAAAGTTGCAATTACTCCCCAAAGTACAATGTTTAAATCCCTTGTTGTAACCAAAGGAAAACAGACATTTGCAGGCATTATATAAATACAAATATATATATATATATATATATATGAAATATAAGGAATTCTACTATAAATCTTGTTTGAAATTAAACAGCAAAAGACACACAGACAACAAAAAATCTGGGTGAGGAAAATTTGACAAATCTATAAGTCTAAAGTAGAAGTTCCTTGGTTCCTTTAAAAATAAATATCTTTGAGGTCAATGAAGGGAAAGAGTCCAAGGTGGCTAGTGGGAAGGAAGAAGTAAAATGGGGATACGAGGAAAAATTACTTAGATGGGCAATGAAGGGGAAAAGCAGTGAGGGAAGCCTGACAGAAGGAAAAAGAATAGAGAGAGGGGTTCGCTATTGCCTTAAGAGGAGGGAAAAGCCAAGATTAAGGGATTCTAATGGTTGGTAGAACTATTTGTGTGTGTGTATATATATATATATAACGGTTGATAGTTTATTGTGTGGATCACAATAAACTGTGGAAAATTCTGAAAGAGATGGGAATACCAGACCACCTGACCTGTCTCCTGAGAAATCTGTATGCAGGTCAGGAAGCAATAGTTAGAACTGGACATGAAACGACAGACTGGTTCCAAAAAGGAAAAGGAGTATGTCAAGGCTGTATATCGTCACCCTGCTTATTTAACTTCTATGCAGAGTACATCATGAGAAACACTGGGCTGGAGGAAGCACAAGCTAGGATCAAGATTGCCAGGAGAAATATCAATCACCTCAGATATGCAGGTGACATCACCCTTATGGCAGAAAGTGAAGAGGAACTAAAGTGATGAAAGTGAAAGAAGAGAGTGAAAAGGTTGGCCTAAAGCTCAACATTCAACAAAACTAAGATCATGGCATCCAGTCCCAACACTTCATGGGAAATGGATGGGGAAACAGTGCAAACCGTGGCTGATTTTATTTTTCTGGGCTCCAAAATCACTGTAGATGGTGATTGCAGCCATGAAATTAAAAGACGCTTACTCCTTGGAAGACAAGTTATGACCAACCTAGATAGCATATTAAAAAGCAGAGACATTACTTTGTCAACAAAGGTCCGTCTAGTCAAGGCTATGGTTTTTCCAGTAGTCACGTATGGATGTGAGAGTTGGACTGTGAAGAAAGCTGAGCACTGAAGAATTGATGCTTTTGAACTGTGGTATTGGAGAAGACTCTTGAGAGTCCCTTAGACTGCAAGAATATCCAACCAGCCCATCCTAAAGGAGATCAGTCCTGGGTGTTCATTGGAAGGACTGATGTTGAAGCTGAACCTCCAATACTTTGGCTCCCTGATGCGGAGAGCTCACTCATTTGAAAAGACCCTGATGCTGGGAAAGATTGAGGGCAGAAGGAGAAGGGGACAACACAGGATGAGATGGTTGGATGGCATCACCGACACAATGGACATGGGTTTGGGTGGACTCGGGGAGTTGGTGATGGACAGGGAGGCCCGGGGTACTGTGATTCATGGGGTCCCAAAGAGTCGGACACTACTGAGCGACTGAACTGAATTGAACTGAATGGTTGACAGAGAAACAGCTGAAGGTGGTAAGGGTGGGAGAAATGATACAGGACACGGAGATGATGCAAGGAGGTGTGTGGAAAATGGAGTGCAGTGGGCTTTATAAATGTGCTTGCAAGTTGCTGAAGGAGTTTACTCTGATGGTAGAAGATGGGAAATTTGGAAGGCTTGGTGGGGAAGGTGAGATGACACTAAAGATAAAACTATAGAGATGATTAGGACTAAAGAGAAATTCTCTTTCAGCAAATAGCATTCACTTATTTCTTAGTTCTACTGATTCACCTTGTGTGGTGCGTGCATTTAGGCCCTCTTCAAAATTTGTCCTCTTTCCTGGATATGACAGTATCTTCTTAACTTATTTACCTTCACTCTCTATTCCAATATCTTAGTTTACTCAAATACACATTTAAAGACATTTAAAAACAAGAAAAATATTTCTATTGTGTGCCATCTATTGCCCATTTTTTTCATCCTGTTTTGTTGTTGTTAATATACCTACTTTAAAAATCTTTAAAGTGGCCTTTGCCTACAAAATACACACACAACTGCTAACTCCACAGTGGGACATCAACCCCACCACCACCACCACCACCTTACTTAGTCTGTATCAGGCTCTTTCAAGTCCACTTTTTGACTAATCACTGCTTAGGAATGCCTATTTTTCAAAGCCAGAGAGACATCTTCTTTATGAATCTTTTCTCAACCTCTTAGCAAAAATTAATTCCTCCCTCGATTATGTTCAATTAGAGCATTAATCACATTGTATTATAAATTTGTCAGTCTCCTGGCTCACAGGGACCCCAGGTACCTTTCCACATGCAAGAGCATGTATTTGTATTCTTGGAGCCTACCACATTGTCAGGCACAGTAGGTTTGCAGATTCTTTGGTGAATAAGTAAACATATTACTGCTGCTCCGTCACTTCAGTCGTGTCTGACTCTGTGCGACCCCAGAGACAGCAGCCCCTCAGGCTCCCCTGTCCCTGGGATTCTCCAGGCAAGAACACTGGAGTGGGTTGCCATTTCCTTCTCCAATGCATGAAAGTGAAAAGTGAAAGGGAAGTCACTCATATTACACCTCCTTTAAAATACATGAAACAAGATTATTGAGAAAATTAGATTTCAAAATTTCATCCCCTGAATAATTCCCCTTCCCACTAATAGAAAATGTGGCAGCTATACATATTTTGTCAATTTAGTTTAAAGCCAGTGGCTTCTATAAAGTCTTGTCTGGGAGCCTCCCCTCCCTTCCCCAAGAACCTTATAAATCCTGGCTAAAGGCTGTTATGGACTGCTTGCACAAAGAAAAGGAGAATTTTCTGCTTTCTAAATCCCTTACCAGATTTCTCCCTGCCACCAGCAGTCTGGAAGCTCTCTATCAGGAATTTCTATCTTGCAAAAAACATGAAGTTTTGAATACCAAGAGAAGAAATAACGTGTAAACTGCAATTCCTTCTGCCAGGACTCCCAGCTGCCAAAACCCAACACTGTTTGGACATCCATCAGAACTGCATTCAGGTGATTTTTTTTTTTAAGGGGGGCTACTTTCATCCCTAAGCAAATTATTGAACCCTAGAAAATGAATGCACTTTTATGCTTGGTCTGAGTTCTCTTTCCATTCCTGTATTTCAAACGCATAGGAACTTATTTCCTGCTTTGCTGATATATAAAACCCTAGACATAAAAAACGGAAGAATTCTCTGCTTCTGCTCCCTTTTCCCCAAAATCCCCTACCCACCTCCAAACCAAAATACAGTCAGTAGGTAAGCTTTTTATTGCGATCCCCTCTGAGGGTAATTTCCTTGGAAAGGAAGCTCAGTTCTGAGGCCCAGATGTCTCCACACACCCTGTCTCCATCCCTCCTTCTTGCCCTGTACAGCCTTCTCCAAGGGCGCGCTGCGGTCCTTCTCCCAGAGCTAAAGAAAGAATTGTCCGCAATCAGGGAAAACTGATTAGCCTCCAATTCCGGGAAGCAGGGGTTTGCTCCGTAAAAGGAGAAGAGCAAACTCAGTAAGGAAGGCGCAGCGGGCTTCCATCTTCTAAAACCCCATTCCTGAACGTTCCCAATTTGGCGCTCCGGCCTCTGGAAGTGACTGCGGAGCCTTATAATAAAGAGGACGGTGGCCTCTCCCCTGCGGCAGCAGCCGTCAGAGCCTTTCCGCAACTTCCAATCTCCAGTCCCTTCTTTCCCTGAAAGGGGACCCTCCACACAGTGCAAGCCCGCCTCCGATCGCCCTCCTTCCCCATCGCACTGTTTCACTGGGAATAAGACCCTCTTCGCCTTCTAGGGGGCTTGCTCTGTTGAAGGCAAAGAGCCACACGATTTTAAGGATGCCAGTCTTCATATCACCCGGGGAGGACAGATGACAGTGGAAATTTAATACTGGTAACTGTTAGTATTTCATCTTTAAAACTTGCCCTCCAGAACGAAGCTAAATAAGTGGATTCACGTTGAATAGTGAAAGTGCAAGCTGCAAAGGAGCGGGGTCGTTGGCTGGGGGTCGTGGGGAACAGGGAAACGGAGGGAAGGAGTGCAGAAAGACCCTAAATCTGTATCAGATCCCGGGGTCCGAAACCTGCCCTGGCCCGGGCTGCAGTAGCCCCTCCCCGCCGCCCCCGGCGCCTCGGCGCGCCTCGGGGCAGCAAGGGGGCGGGAAGGAGGGGCCGAGGGCGCGAGCGCCGGAAGGAGGCCGAGGGGAGCGAGGGCGGCTGCGCAGGGAGCGCGCGGGGCTGGCCGGCTCGCTCAGCCTCCTCGCGGCCCGTGAGCCGCTCGCGGGCTGACATCACTGCCGGCAGGAGGGGCTGCCCGTGCCGAGGCGACTGGGGAACAGGGTTCTCGGGCCTCGCTGGCGTAGGCGCTCCCTCGGCGCCGGCGACCAGATTCAGCCCGCGTGAGCTGAGCGCGGCAATTCTTAATTTAGCGGAGAGAGGAAGGTATCTTTAGACCTTAGCGCGTCCATCCCTGGGTTCATTCGTCAGAACCGCCCGCACACCGTCCGCGCTTTCCTCTGATGAACCAGACAAAGGCAAGAAAGGGGGAAACAGGTACAAATACTATTACTTCGACTTGCTTTCAAATGCCCCCCACCCCCAGCGAAAGGTCAGCTCGGAGGCTGAGGTTTCCTGCCAGGATTGTTTGAAACAAGATTGAGAGTGGAATTCTATCTAAGTTCACCAAGTTCAGAAGGTGCCCGCAAGTATCTTTTTTTTTTTAAGTCACACCTGTTTTAACCTTTTATGGGACGGGAGGGAGTCGCTTTAGTGTGAAGCGACGCCGCCTTGTCCGGTGTTTTGCTCACTGTTCCGTATCCTCAGGTTGTTTCCTTGTTGCAATGTTAAGAGCACCAAAGCAGCTCCAACACCACCGCCCCTCCCATTATTTCCGGGCCGCCTCACGGTCTATCCCGACGTTTAAAGACGTTCTTCCACACACTCTCCTTCGCACAGAAACGGTTCCTATGTGAGGTTTAAACCCAACCCGAAGGTGTTTCCACGCAAAAACTCGCTTTTGTTTGGTTCTCCCAGTTTAATTTTCTTTATTCTTTCGTCCTCGCCTCTCTCCTCTCAAGTCTTTTGCTTTGTGCATTTGTGCCGCAGTGGCGCGTTTCGATCCCCAGCGCCCCGCCAACATTTTTAGAGAGGCACCCCGCTGGGAGGCTCCCCGGCAAGCCCTCAGACGCGCCGGCACACGCACTCAGCGCGCGCACTCCTGCGCCCCGCAACCCAAAGGCGGCCGAGGCGGTGAAGCGCGGCGCGGGCCATTTGCAGTCGAGCCCTATAAGTCTTTCCTTAGGGAAGGAAAGGAGGTGGCTGGCGCTGTACACTCTTCACAAGCGGCACTTCCCCCCTTTATTTTTTGCAAGGGCCGGATGTCAATGTGAGGCTAAGAGCGCACTTTCAAGTGTTTCCAATCGAGGGCAGACTGCCGCTCCGCTCTGCTAAGTCTCTGAAGAAAAGACTCATTTGCGGCTATACCTTTTTAAAAAGTCACCTTTTCAGAGGCATTCATTTTCGCGAAACGGGACTGTTTAATGGCTACGCGCTTTAAAAATTAATTCCTTTGTGGACACAGAAACTGTTTATCGGTCCTATCTTAGTCAACGTCATTCATTTATGGGATAGCTAAGCGGGTTTTGGCTAAGGGCTGAAAAGCCATTTATTTTGGAGAAAGAGCAGTCCCTTTATGTTTGGCTAAGCTCCTAGAAAAAGCCTTTTTTTTTTCTTTTTTTTAATGAGACTATGATGCCGGCTTTCGGCTACGAGACTGTAAGACGTTCCTTTAAAAACCAAAAAAAAAAGCTAGGCAGAATTTTCCACACCTGCCATCTCCACATCCAGCAGGTGCTGACCGAGCACGGCCCCTGAAGTAGGGCGGGAAGGAAGCGCGGGGAGGCGAGGGGCAGGCGAAATTACCTGGGCGACCCTGAGCGCTCCGTGGCGCGCTGCGATCTCCTCTCTGCGCCAACGGTCGGGTCCCCAAGGACTAGGGCCCACCTGGCAAGGACCCAGACCTGGAGCCCCCAGAGATGGGAGCGCAGCGCTGCCAGACCACGGGCCAAGTCCGGAGCGGGCTCCGGGCTTGGCCGCTCCGGGCTTTTGCTGCGGGTTTTGCAGACCGCTCCTCCTGGCTAACCCGAGAATCCGGAGTGTGATCTTTTCTCAATCCCTGCCCCAATCTTAAGAGTCTGTCTCAGCTTTGGTGAAGCTGTATCCGTTAAAGCGAAAGACCTTTTTGCACGGCCAATGTCGGGCAAATTCATGCGCGGACACTTTTCTGACAGAAGTGTTTTCTTAAAGTAACCAAGGCAAGCCGACTGGTGGCTATGCCGAAAAGAGATCCTAGCTGCGCTCGCCTCCGGGGTTTGCTCTTATCTCCAGGGAAGAGATGGGGGAAGGGGGAAGGGAGGACGCGGAAAGAGTTTCTAAAACCACTCTGTGGTCCTATTCAAGACCCTGAGAGCAGGCTGCTGGAAGCCTCCGCGCACTAAGTGCGGGACTCAGCCTTCACACGCCACACTCCGTTCTGGCCCCGGGACCGGATACTTACCTTGTTGTCAACGCCACTAGAGGAGAAATGAGGTGGTAGGTAAACAAACAAAAAACCTTCTGCTCGCTCCACGCAGACTGCGATTGCTGTAGCGGGGCTCTGCCGCCACAGCTCGCAGTCCGCGGAGCAGTTGGAGTCTCCAGGCTTCCTTTTAGGCTGTTCGGACCGCCCGGGTTGCCTGCGGTTGCCTGGGCTGTCTGTGACGCCGCTGCCGCTGCCACTCTCAGCACTCTGTCTCAGCTGGCTTTCTGCTTTGCCGCGCGGGTCGCTGCGCGCAGCTCAAGCTCACGGCTCCTCCTGATCGCCGACTGCAAGGAGCCGGGGCCGAGCCAGCCCTTTTCAATGGCGAGGGGGAGGGACTCGATAGAGGGGGAGAAGGGGGAAGGAAGGGGGGTGAGCGAGTGGAAGGCGGGCGGGGGGAGAGACGTGACCCAGTGCCCTGGCCGCCTGCTGGGAGGGGATGGCGCAGCACCAACTGCTGGGTGCCCCCCTATGGTTCCCACTCCTTACCCCCCACATCCCCCACCGCTTCGGGGGAGGCCCCTCCCGGCTGACGGGGAACCTGGAAAGAAGGGCGGGGGCGAGACGGAGGTAGGCTTAGGAAGTTACTGTTCGCCGCGCCAAGCAGGCGGCAGAAAGCGGTCTGGCTGCACCCTCGCGTTCGGGACCCGCTGCTGGAAAAGACGCGCCGCTTTCCGGCTTCCCGCTTTGCTGAGCGAAACCGAGGGCACGTTCCGCTCCGCTCGGTCCTCCGCTCGCTGCTCTCTGGCTTCCCTTTAAGTTGAGCTCATTCGCATTATCTTACAGAAGTTTTATTTTTCTTGTTATGTGTGCTTTTCTCGCGATCCCGCTGACCGCCCTCAGTCCCACTAGAGAACGAGCATTTAGCAGCACCATTTTCTCATACAAAGGATACTTAAGGCAGACTAGTGGAAGTAGGGGCAAAGCTGCAGTTGGAGCCGAGAGACTGTCTGCATATATTGCACTCTGCTGTGAACCGGGTCTAGCCCCTCGATTGCCTTCAGACGGATCGTCTGGGGGTGGCGGATAGAGGAGTGACGGGGAAAATCTAGCTTTTGGCTACCCTAGAGAGCAAGTACGAGTGAGCCTAAGCAGGTACGGGCTTTGGGTTGCTTTAGTGGGGTCCAGTCGCTTCTCTGCTGGGGACCAGGCAGCATCGCGGGCTTGGACAGCGCTTTTCCGTGGTGTAGGAAAGGATGCAGGAGAGGGAGGAACCCAGCCGCAAGACTGATGGATGCTTGCCAGCGCGCTCCGGCTGCCTAGTCAGTGACGCCCGGGCGGGCATCGCGGTGCCAGGTCTTCCAAGACTACCAGAGAGATCAGGGGCAGTCTGGCTGGTTTGTGACTCGGAAGGGTTGTGGGTATCTAGAAGCAGGACTACTTCCCCCGTCCCTGTTATGGAATTACAAGCAAATAGCAACACCAATCAAAACCTTCCCAGCTGGTCTACTCTGATTCTTACCTCAAGGAGCAAGTCCTTAAATTTACCCAGTGGCTGGAGAATGAACCAGGTGAATGCTTTAAATTTTTTCCCAGAAAAAAATGTAGTATTTTAGGTTTAGGTTTTAGCATCCATTTTCCATGCTTAACCAATAGAAAAACTTATCTTTCTAGTGCTCTGCTTTGTTTTGGGAAAGAGGAAGCTCTCTTTCCTGAAATAAAAGAAGGAAAAGTAGATAATATTTTCCGGCGCCAAGAGCGCAGTCTTCATTTTTATTTTTGTCTACTGAATCGTAGGGGGAATACATCTGCATAGGGATAGAACATCAAGAAGGGAAAATTTGTGCCAATTATCATGAGCTGATTTTATCTAATAGCTTATTCGTGGAAAGTTATTATTATTGAAGGGCAAATCTTTCTGACTTCTTTCCTCAGTATATCCCTCATTTCATAACTGCCTTCTTTCCAATTCCTGATATTTTAAAAGGATAAAACCCTAGTTCAGACAATCCTCACATCACCTTTTATTTTTGTTTTTCTTTCTTTCTTTTTTAAAACATTTACAGCCACTACCAGAAGGAATAATAGCAACGCAGTTCAGTGCAGTCTGCAGGGAAAGAGGGTCCGGGAAGTGTTTGCTGTTACGTTCTGCTGTCATGCAGCTCTGCTCCATTAGTCACGGTATCCAGCACATGCCTTGTCCTCTTCTTGGGAGCTAGGAGATGTCTTGGAGTTGAAATCAGAAGTTGTCAAATGGTTATAGTTTACAGCTCTGACTCTTGGGATTTGCACTGTTACGTGAGACTCAGTCATAGGTGATGGCAGGAAGTCAAGGAAAATAAAATCAGTGATTGATCCAGGAAAGTGTGGCAAAGCCATGCTGTGGAGGCACTCTCAGAGCATTAATAATCATTCATAACATCCACATTAGACATCAATTAATTGATGTGTTAAGAGGAGAGAACAGTCCAGTGACTATTATGAAGTATTTAAAGTTATCAAGGCAGACTCATGAGGTTAATATTAATTTTCTACATTTTACAGTTTCTAGAACTAAAGATCACAGGCAGGTGATTTACACAAGATCATGCGCTGAAGAGTATCAGACTCTGGATTTTCATTTAGAGTATAACTCTAAACTTTAGCTACATGCTTGCTTTACAATGAATCTGGATTCTTCTATATATATAGCACAACATTTAGTCTTAAGTGTCTCATGCAGTAGAAAATGATCTCTGTAGATTAGAGACATTACTTCCGGACCTAGTTCAACTAAGTAACCCAGAAAATCATCTGAGAAATTCAGTTTTGATGATAAAAGTGGCAGAAATCCACATTTGAAAATAATGAGAAAATGTTCCCATTTTCTCTTCTTCTGTCTGATGGTGGCACCAGTGAGCAATGGAATAACCAAAAGCCAGGCCACCCAGCAAAAGCTCTTTACTTGGTGCTCTAACTCTAAAAGGACTGATCAGGACTCTACTCTGCTTGCACACAGAGAGAAGTCCTTGACTGAATGCCTTTTATGCACAATTTGAATTATTATACATTGTCCTACTAATCCTCAAAACCACTCTATGAGATAGGTATTATTAACTGTTTTTCGTTTTTTTTTTTAACAAACGAGGAAACAGAGACTCACAGAGACTAGGTAAAATGCCCAAAGTTATCGAGCTATAAAGTATAGAGTTGGGAAATTCAAACCCATGTCATTTCCAGTTCACTATGCTGACCCTCAGCGTACGGTCTTCAGATTGTGTGATTACACATTTTCAGAATTTGCCTTACATCAAAAATTTTATAATTAGCAAAAGGAAACTTTAGGAATTGTTTTTTGTAGGAGATGCCATGAGCGAACTGCTATATTTATTGCATTTGTTTATTCAGTGTTCCAATTTTGAATTTTAACTAGGGTTCTACTAAGATTAGATAAAGGAACTTATGGTAATGTCTACCCATAAACATGGAAATATGTGCAATCTCTGAAGATTAAACTATAAAATCATCATATAATTATACAGTGGCTCATACAAGAAAATTAAAATACTTCAATGAGTTAGGATGTTTCTCAGGCCAGTGAGAATTGATTAAAACTGAGAAATAATGTGGTAATCTGAAGAAGGTTGATCAGCTGTGCAGACCTAAAAAAAGAAGCCTCAAAGAGATGAGTATTGGTAACTCTTATCCATGTACATTTTCATCTCACTGGCAAAAACCATCCTTGATATGAGATTGATAAAGCTAATCACATACTCTTCAATTTCAGTTGCCTTTGCATTGAAACACTTCTTATCAAGCAGTCTACTATCTGATTGTGATTTGCTTTCCCATGTACACTGTCTAGAGAGAGAATGCATAGGTCTTGAAGATGGATGAAACTATGTGCCAGTTATTTTACATCAAATTCCATTCATCTTTATGTCATCCACAACAACTTGTACCTATATTACACGTGAATGCTATAATCAATAAATCATCACTGTTATTGAGAAAGTAGGTGTTTGTATGGACAGAAAACTGTAAAAATGGATAAATTACATTCTCTGTGATATTTTTCATAGTTAATGTTAACCATCAACAGCAATTAAAATTAGTAAGAGGCAGTAAAGCCTAATGATTAGAAAAGAACTTTAGTTTTACACCAGATTTGAAATTCTGGCTCTGACAGTTTCTAGTTGTGTAGCTTTGGGCAAATTAATCTCTAGATCTGTAGGTATAAGACAGAAACTAGCCGCATGTGCTGCTGAGCATTTGAAACTTGACTAACCCAAATTGAGATGCAGTGTAAGTATAAAATACATATCCTATTTTGAAGAGTTAGCGCATGTACATACACACATGTATATGAAATATGTAAGTAATATTTTTACATAAATTGCATGATGAAATGGTTATATTTTGACTAACAGATTAAATAAGAAAGAAAGTGAAGTCACTCAGTTGTGTCCGACTCTTTGTGACCCCGTGGACTGTAGCCTACCAGGCTCCTCTGTCCATGGGATTCTCCAGGCAAGAATACTGGAGTGGGTTGCCATTTCCTTCTCCAGGGGATCTTCCCGACCCAGGGATTGAACCCTGGTTTCCCACATAGGAGGCAGACGCTATAACCTCTGAGCCACCAGGGAAGCCCCAACAGATTAAATAAAATATTATGAAACTAATTTAACCTGCTTATTTTCAATATTTTAATGGGCTGCTAAAAAATTTTAAATTATATATGTGGTTTAAATTATATTTTTGTTGTAGAGAGCTATCCTAAGAAGCTGTAGTTTCTCTTTTTTAAAAAAATTTAAATTTATTTTAATTGGAGGCTAATTACTTTACAGTATTGTATTGGGTTTGCCATACATCAACATGAATCCGCCATGGGTATACACATGTTCCCCATCCTGAACCCCCCTCCCACCTTCCTCCCCGTGCCATCCCTCTGGTTCTCCCAGTGCACCAGCCCCAAGCATCCTGTATCCTATATTGAACCTGGACTGGCGATTCGTTTCTTATATGAAATTATACAAGTTTCAATGCCATTCTCCCAAATCATCCCACCCTCTCCCTCTCCCACAGAGTCCAAAAGACTGTTTTATACATCTGTGTCTCTTTTGTTCTCTCACATACAGGGTTATCATTCATCTAAAAATGGGGATGATAATCTTATGTAGCTCAAATTGTTGTAATGATATTTAAATAAAATAATGTACCTCAAATGCTTAGCACAGTGCTTGACTTTTAGTTTAAAATTTGTCACTCTGCAAGAGTTAGGAAATAAAGATAAGTAAAATTACAAAACAAAATCTGTAATTCTGAATGAGTTAGGGACTGCTCAAAAAGAAGGCTTTAGTTACGAATCATGTTGATGTATGGCAAAACCAATGCAATATTGTAAAGTAAAAAAATAATAATAAATTTAAAAAATAAATAATTTAAAAAAAACGAATTGGTTTTCTTTATCTCAAGTGAAATCATTCTGATTATCTCTGGAAACAAAGGCAAACATACATGTCTGGTTGTGGGGGGACTACTATATATGTGACATACAAAAATAGTAATGTGCATGCAAGTGTTTTGAACAGTTCAAGGTACCATCTCAATTCCAAACATTTTTACTACCATAATTTGTGAGGCAATTTACATTTAATTGGTAGATATTTCTAGTGTTGGGGCATTCAGGTTGTAATAGCCATGCATTCTGGGAAACAAACTCACTCAGAAGGACAATGCAGACAGTGGAGTGCAATTTATTATACTGGTGGGCCTAAGGCAGAGTCTCTTCTTAGCCAAGGACCCCAACCAGCATTTGTGAAAATATTTTATACCCCATGTGTACGTGTCCGAACCCACCACCCCAATTTCCTTGAGACTTATATAAAACAAAGGAAGGGTAAGTACAATCACAATAATCCCATCATTCACGTGTTATATGTTCAAACAGTTAGCAATAAATAAGAATTTATGACCTGTCTGGAGGCAGGAGTGATTAGAGTATGTTTTCTCTTAGGTGATGAGTAACCTGGATGTGATCTTCAAGATTCCCCTGTCCAGAGGGGGTCTTATCCTTCTATTGTAGTTTCCATAGGCACTAAGCAAAGAGTTCAGAGTCCATTGGAGAGGTGGCCGAGCATAATCAGCAAGAATAGGCCTAAGATGGAGTCCAGCTCTGTTTCCTCCTTCAAGGTGACATAAATAAGGCTGAAAGGCAAATACTTTTCTGCAGATACAGAAATGGGAGAAAGCATAGTAGTTCACTGTACCTCAGTTCAGTTCAGTTCAGTCGCTCAGTCGTGTCTGACTCTTTGCCACCCCATGAATCACAGCACGCCAGGCCTCGCTGTCCATCACCAACTCCCAGAGTTCACTCAAACTCACGTCCATCAAGTCAGTGATGCCATCCAGCCATCTCATCCTCTGTAGTCCCCTTTTCCTCCTGCCCCCCAATCCTTCCCAGCATCAGAGTCTTTTCCAATGAGTCAACTCTTTGCATGAGGTGGCCAAAGTACTGGAGTTTCAGCTTTAGCATCATTCCTTCTAAAGAACACCCAGGACTGATCTCTTTTAGAAAGGACTGGTTGGATCTCCGTGCAGTCCAAGGGATTCTCAAGACTCTTCTCCAACACCACAGTTCAAAAGCATCAATTCTTCAGCGCTCAGCTTTCTTCACAGTCCAACTCTCACATCCATACATGACTACTGGAAAAACCATAGCCTTGACTAGACGGACCTTAGTCGGCAAAATAATGTCTCTGCTTTTGCATATGCTATCTAGGTTGCTCATAACTTTCCTTTCAAGGAGTAAGCATCTTTTAATTTCATGGCTGTAATCACCATCTGTAGTGATTTTGAAGCCCCCCAAAATAAAGTCTGACACTGTTTCCACTGTTTCCCCATCTATTTCCCATGAAGTGATGGGACCGGATGCCATGACCTTAGTTTTCTGAATGTTGAGCTTTAAGCCAACTTTTTCACTCTCCACTTTCACTTTCATCAAGCAGCTTTTTAGTTTCTCTTCACTTTCTGCTGAAAGGGTGGCGTCACCTGCATATCTGATGTTCTTGATATTTCTCCCAGCAATCTTGATTCCAGCTTGTGCTTCTTCCGGCCCAGCGTTTCTCATGATGTACTCTGCATATAATTTAAATAAGCAGGGTGACAATATACAGCCTTGACCTACTCCTTTTCCTATTTGAAACCAGTCTGTTGTTAGCTGATGACAAAAGTGCATAGCTCAACTGGAGACACTAGAGGGTGCTATTAGTGAGGGTTTAGAAGGATGAATAAAGTCTTTCAACACCCTTCCGCCTCTCCACTGCTATAGATTATAAAAATTTGAAAAGGACATAACTGTGAAAAGAAACTAACACTTCTCTATTCACTCCTGGACATGACTTGCAAGTTTTGTTTGTTTGTTTGTTTGTTTTAGTCTTGAGACTCCCTTACAACATTCCCCAAATAATAAAATATTAAAAGTTTCCTATAGTACTTGGGCAAATAATAGAGAAAAATTTGAAATGGTTCCCTGCTCTGGGAAAAACACTACCAAAGCCCAAGGAAGGGAGTAGGAGAAATAAAAATACACAAGAAAGGGCTTCCAATGAAGAAAAGACTCCATCAACATCTATAATTAAGTTGGGGTGAGAAAATTATTTGATAGTCGTGCCATATAATATTTTCTCTCTCTCTCTCTAGGCTTGAACAACTACGCACTTGTAGAGGACAAAACTGCAGCTGACTTTCTTTCATCGGAGCCTGGAAATTACAGCCTTATGTGTATAACTGAACTTTGCTGAAGCACTGAACACTGATTAATGCAATTAAATGAATACAGGTACGTGGGGTTGTCATCAAGGTTACAGTTTCCTACTAAAGAATGCACTTAACTGTACTCTCATTTTTTTTACAGTTAAGTAGTTGCAAACTGTACCAGATGAGGCTTTTCATCTATGTGTTATTTGCCTGTATTGTGATGTAAGCACACGAGCAGGGAAAAGTATTGTGTATTTCAAACAGTAGAAGGATCAGAATACTATTAATGGTTTCTATCCTTCTTATTTCCTTAAGACAAGCTTTAGCTTGAGTTATCCAGATACTGCCTGGTGAGGTGAAAGATTCAAAGAGATTTTGGTTGATGAGCAAAGCAAAATTCCTTTTTGTTGTTTCTTTTAACAATGAGATTGAATTTTTTCCACCCTGCCAAAACTCCAATGCGGTCATATCTTCAGGAAGTAGGCATCAGGGACTGCTGTAAATTTAGGAAATACACACACTATGAAAATAATCACATAATGTTTCCAAAGCAATATATTGGGATTGATAAAAATATACATTTTTGAAGAATCTTGAATTAATCCCATACCACTAAACCTTTTTTATTTTTTAAGCCTCTTTATTTCTATTATAAGATATGACTATGAGGTAAGTAGATTTAACTTTCATATGGTTTGTAAATATACTGTGCATTTCATTGAAACATGTAGGAAAACTGCTTTAAGTTTTCTTTTTGTTTTTAATTAACAACCAACCATGGCTGTGGTTTAGTCAAAGAAGTGTTTAATAGATGACTACTTTGAGTCATTTTTCATTGACTGGGGTGCTTTAGAAATCCCATAAGTGATTAGACTGCATTTAGATAATCAACATAGGGTTTCTGTTTTCTTTTAAGACTGAACAGCTTTATCTCATCATTACTGAAACTTAGCTGAAAGTCAATTTATTTGGATAAAATAAAAAAAAAGAATTCTTCTTAGTTGTTAAAATACAGCTGGTCTCAACTATTCATTTTAGATTTCCTGCCACACAAGGTGAAGAATGGTGAATCATTTTACTTTTGGAAACAAAAAACAAAAAACAATCAAAAGCAATGAGTTGAATCTTTGAATTAATTTTTCTTTCTTGACTAACTTAACCACATATTCAGTCTGGCACACTATTGAATCAATCATGGTTGTCTTTTTTGTCAGGCTAGATAGGGAAGGAAAAGTGTTTGGAAGATAGAAGGGCTCTCCTTTTAAGGAAAAAAAAAGGAGTATACAAAACTGGCAATTAAAATGAAATATTGTTGTTAGGTTCCTTCCACTGTGAATATTGTTATTATTAGGCTCCATTTTCCCTACATCTGTTGTTGGAGCTCAAAGTACTAAAGGAGCTTCACCTTCAGACTGAACCGAATCCTGTCATACCGAAAAATCCTTCAAAAATTTCCACCTTGTCAGATGGTTTTCAGATTTGATGTCTTTTCAGACCCACTGTTCAGTGTTCTTATGGTGAATCTAACAAATCTGAATTTTACTCCAAGTCCAATACTGGTGATTTAGTTTGTGCAGTTAGCCATCTACTTCAGATATGTGAGTGGCACTTTAGTACCCACTGCTAGGACAAGAGTGCAGGCTCTGATAATCAGTTCAAGCATTGGCATATTGTTTACTTTCCACCTGTCTGTTTCCCTGCTGCCCTAGTCTCAGTATCAATGAAATATTACCTGATTGGCTAAAGTTCATGATCCCAAAAAGACATCTTTATTAGAAATGTCCTATAAATACCAAAATAACTTACGATTCTAGCCTCACATTTTATGTTTTACATTCTGGGACCATTTATTCTATAGAAGATGCTTAAGTGGGTAAGGTATGTTTGTTAAGCTTTTCGCACTTCATCACATTAAGTAATGATATTCAACGATGGTGATGGTTATTATTCTTGAAGAGTACAACTGAATTACTTAACACCCACACTTTCACGCCCATCAACTATAAATTATTCTCCAAAAACAAGCATAGAGATGTAACAATCATAGAAAAATTACAAGTAAAATATCGGAAAGTGTAAAAGTAACTTTGTCATAAACTTGTTAAATGACAGAGGTTTCTAACTGTCCTGTGAATGAATAAAATTTCCCCCGTTTTACAAGGATCAATTTGGGTAGGGAGCCTGAATCGATTTCTGAAAATGTAGTAGTATTTTACAAGATAAGATGTGTGGTAACTGAAACATACATCAATTAGTGACACAGACAATGAAATGTATATCTCCAAATGTAGTGAAGGACCTCGAGAATTATATACTTATATTGAAAGTATTAAACTCTTATTTGTCAGCTATTGTTCTAAACCCACGTCTCATGGAGAATTAAATACTACTATAGCTTATACTAAATTAAATTTGTTTTTAACTCTGTCATTCTAGACTTTTCTTCTTCTAAGGTCTTTTTGAGTGAACAATGAGTAAAAATAACATAAATTAAAGTTTTCTCTGAGATATAATGCTTGATTTTTATACTTTACAGAACACCTACAGCATGATTGCAGTCTTAACTGGCAAAATGTCTGATAAACAATATCTTTATTGTTACATTAGATTTGCTCTACTAAGAAACGATCAATTATAATCCAATAAATTCTTAAAGAAACTTACTTAGCTTAGAGTTCTATTCAACTAATATGAAAAGACATTTTACAACTAGAAGATAGTCTTTTGTCTCCAAAGTCTGTGTGTCTCTTGGAAGAAGAATAGGAAGAGAAGAAGGGGTATGAAGAATAGGCAACTTCAGGGTCCTTGAGGGAAGCAAGGCAGTACAGGTCCCTTTTCCTTTTAAAATTATTTTGTAAAGTTTCTTCTTCAAGTTCACTATCATTACTTTAAAAACTTATTTTATGCAACTTCTGTTTCAAATTTTTACATCTTTTAAGTATTCTGGCAGGGTAAAATGCTCACATGGAGACCGGTATGGGGCCAAGTGGAAGTGACAACAGAAAGACAATTAAAGTCACCATTCTCTTCACAGTGACTTTTCATAAGGCAGACTCTGGAAAGAAACAAAAGGAATTATCAGTTAGAAATACTGGACAGATACAGGTAGATGTTCAAACCCCATCTCCAACCTCTTAACCTCTTTACTTTGAGCTGCCAGTCCTGAGTTCCAGCAATGTAGTTTACGGTAGAAATACAAATCAGCATGGAAAGGGCGGAGATGGTGTGTGTGCTGTCTGAGGCCCTTTGTTGTTGTTGTTTAGCTGCTAAGTCATGTCCTACTCTTTTGCAATCTGATGAACTTTAGCCCACCAGGCTCCTATATCCAGGGGATTTCCCAGGCAAGAATACTACAGTGGGTTGCCATTTCCTTCTCCAGGGGATTTTCCCCACCCAGGAATAGAACTCACATCTCACATTAGCAGGTGGATTCTTTACCACTGAGCCACCGGGGAAGCCCCTGAGGCCCTTTAAAGGACAACAAAGGAACAAGTCTGGAGTTGGGAGAGTTGGGGACATGCCCAGAGAGGAAACAGGTTTATTTAGAGAAGGACTTCCTATGTCTTTAATATGTAAATATGTGGCAAGGGCTTGTGAAGAGTTTATTCAGCTATGGGAACCCTTTTGAAATAGTACAAAAAGTGTTGCTAGTTAGTTTTAGAAGCACCTCTCTGAACTCTTCGAACCAGTCTACCCCATGGTGATAAGGTTAATCTTTCTCCATATAGCTGTGTCATGCTATTAATATTAACATTCATGTCATCCTTGATATGCTGCTGCTCAAAGCAGACCAGACCCCATTTCAAAACTGGGGATAGGAGGAGAAATTTGTGGATATGGAAATGAAAAGGAATAAATTGAAAAAATCTGTTCATTGTAGTACAATAATGAGAGGTTCTATTGTTACTTTTGCCATAATATATTACATTTTGTTGTCTGGAACTTGTCTAGAGCACAATTTTAATTTAAACTGCTCTCCTAAAAATTCGTTGGCTATATTTTTTGCAGCATGGCATAATGGGAACAGAGTCTAGAAAACTTAGATTCAATTTATGATTCTAGCTGCAGAACATTTGATAAGTTACTTTAACTCTCTAAATCCAATTTCAATAACTGTGTACTGAGAAATATAATTACCTTGAGAATTGTTGTGAGGAATAAATGAGATGATGAACATAAACACAGCTAATGGAGTACCTGACATAGATAGCTTAACATAGTTGAATGCTCCCATAGATTTAGACTTCATTACACACCTAAAGCAGTCACTGAGGCAAAAGAAAATGGGGGATAGGGATTGATGTATTATTCACCAAGTCATTTGCTAGCTCATTTATTCATTCATACACAAATATTTAATGAAGAAATATGTATTCAAGGCACATTTTAAGGTAAATTAATTCCTTAAATAGTCTTTCCATCTTATGTGTATTTGATAGATTTGGATGTTGAGTAATACAATGCTGAGTACAGCTGAGTTAATTGAGGGAGGCAAGGAGAAAGGATTGGTAACCTCAGCTTATTTGCAGAAAATAAATACCACCTCCTACCATATAACTTACATCTTCTCTGGGGAGCCATTTGCCCTCAAGTACATTCCAAAATTAAAATTAATACTTTGTATTAATGTGTGTGTACATATAGAGAGATAAATAGATATAGATAGACAGACAGATATTTTGAAATAGTTGTCACTAGTTTAGACTATTTGAACAGCCACATAGTGATAGAACGATTGATGTAAACAGAGACAGATTTATTATGAAGCGAATGAAATTTTAGCTTAAAACCCCCAATGCACATGGACCTCTTTAGAGGCCTGGTATTAGAAAATCAAATGTCTTAGGAGGGAGAGATAATCAAATGATATGTCGCCAAAAATGTTGGGGAAAAAACTATTGTAGAAATATATCAAGCAGCTTATTTATATATGTATGCAATTGCAATTTTTGTGATGGCAGCTTTGATAAATTTTTCACTTGTTGTCATTCTTTCTTTTTATTTGGCTGTACTGTGAAGTTTGCAAGATCTTAGTTCCCTGACCAGAGATTGAACCCACATCTTTGGCAGTGAAAGCATGGGGTCCTAACCATTGGACTGCCAAGAAATTCCTGTTGTGATTCTTTTTTGTCTGTAAATTAATATTCTGTTCATGCCAAATTTTGTGTTGGTAACTTTATATCCTTTTGTTAAAGAGAGCCCCTGTGTTTAAGCTCCATATTCCAGAATACCAAGGTTCATCCCTTACTTTCAATGTCAAAATACTTCCCTTTTGTTCTTCCCAGAGGAAATAAAAATGCCATCGAAAGTAGAATTTAAGGTATAGGCTTGTGTTTTTACTGAGTGGATTGATTTAAGCCTACAAAATGACTTCAATTTTTTTATTTTGAAAAGATTTTGATCATTTCTTTTACCTTCTGCAATTGATTTTGATCATTTCTTTTACCTTCTGCAATTTGATTCTTAGCCATATCAGCAACTAGAGGGAAAATAAAAACAAAATCTCCAAATAATTGAGGAGATCTCAGTGGTTTAATTAAAGGACAAAAAACATGCAATCTGTACAATATGGAACTCTGAAAACTAGGAGGGACCCTTCTCCTCTTAGAAATTATGAAATTTGTTCAGATTTTGGACTTTTGGTCATAGGATATTTTTCTTCTCAGATAATCATCTGTCATGTTTAAAGAATATATGAAATTCCTGAGAAATCAAATTAAATGGAATTTTGTATTGAACATAAAATAGAAAACTATGAAATCAGTCTTTCTTTTGAGTTTTATGATGAAAATTCTCTCTTGGATTAGATTTTTTCCACTTTGAACTGCTAAGTATATTGTATCCCACACAAAGGAGCATTAGTCAAACTTCAAAACTTTTCTTCAGAACAGTTGTCATTTTTGTTATTTTTAAATGATAAGAGATTGGAAGCAGTGCAATGATTTTATCCACTCCAACTGAGATTATGTGCCATTATTTAAAATCTGCTCTGAGAAGAAAAATGGAATCATAATTCATAGACTAAATTAAAATGAATTCTTATATGAAAATAGAGGAATTAGATTTTGGTAGATAATAATAATGCAAGAAAGTCTTGTTTTTATGTTTGTTGTAATACTATACATAGTATTTTTCAGTTAAAAAATGGTTGATACTAATATAAGAAAAAGAGCAGTTTGAAATTTGTTAAAAGGAAGCATTTGTTAAAAGTATGATTAAATCTTGAGTATTTCCTCTTGGGAAAGTTCCTTTAAGTAAAGTATGTGTTTAGAGGAATGGCTTAAGATCTGTTAATTAATAATAATGAGCAGTGTGTTGCCCACATATGTGTATGATCCTGCTTGCTCTTTTTAAAATAAAGAATAGCATCAGTGACAGGTTTCCTTTAAGATTAAAAAAAAATAAACATTCATTAGAGGGTTGGTAAATGGCAAAGGGCCTAGTGTGGGTGGAAACAAAATATTTTTTTCTGTACAAAATTAACTGGCCTATATGTGACTCAAATCCATGGTGTTGGACTCATTAGCACAATGTTCTAACTAACTAAACTAATGAATCTCAAAATAATGACAAATCCTCAGTTTGAAAGAATAAGGTTCTTCCTTAACTTGGCTTGTTAAAACAGATACAGACTATTAAGCAAGGATGCCAAAAATGTGCTAACACTTCCTGAAATCACAGTGACAACAGGGAGAAAAAATTGTCTTTTTTCCTCCTGGTACTTGTTCATAGTGGCAGAGAATGTCATAAGTTACCATTCAGTAGTCTACTGGCCAAGTGTTGATAAATACTAATAAATATGAAAGATGATAGGGGGAACTCAAAAATAGAGATAGAGATCAGAAATGGTGGTCATTGTTAAATATTATGTTTGTATGTTATAAACAAAATTGGAAGCATATAAAATCTAATATGTTTTATATTTGAGACATTTGGTGCTGAGTCGGAGGTCAGGTACCATCAAATCTAGTATTGTGGGATCAACATGTCTAAATTGGGCAATTGAATCTTTTGCTCATTGATCATTTCAGTGATTTTAAGTGCAAGAGAACTGAGGACTGATCCATCAGTTTGCTTATTAAGTCACCTCATTCGAAAAGTTGACTCATTGGAAAGACTTTGATGCTGGGAGGGATTGGGGGCAGGAGGATAAGGGGATGACAGAGGATGAGATGGCTGGATGGCATCACTGACTCGATGGACGTGAATCTGAGTGAACTCCAGGAGCTGGTGATGGACAGGGAGGCCTGCCGTGCTGCGATTCATGGGATAGCAAAGAGTCGGACATGACTGAGTGACTGAACTGAACTGAAAGGAGAGATTCATTCAGACACCCTCTTCCAATGACATAAGAGAAGGCTGTACACATGGACATCACCAGATGGTCAACACCGAAATCAGATTGATTATATTCTTTGCAGCCAAAGATGGAGAAGCTCTATGCAGTCAACAAAAAAAACCAAGAGCTGACTGTGGCTCAGATCATGAACTCTTTATTGCCAAATTCAGACTTAAATTGAAGAAAGTAGGGAAAACCGCTAGACCATTAAGGTATGACCTAAATCAAATCCCTTATGATTATACAGAGGAAGTGAGAAATAGATTTAATGGCCTAGATCTGATAGATAGAGTGCCTGATGAACTATGGCATGAGGTTCATGACATTGTAAAGGAGACAGGTATCAAGACCTTCCCCATGGAAAACAAATGCAAAAAGCAAAATGGCTGTCTGGCGAGGCCTTACATATAGCTTTGAAAAGAAGAGAGGCGAAAAACAAAGGAGAAAAGGAAAGATATAAGCATCTGAATGCAGAGTTCCAAAGAATAGCAAGAAGAGATAAGAAAGCCTTCTTCAGAGATCAGTGAAAAGAAATAGAGGAAAACAACAGAATGGGAAAGACTAGAGATCTCTTCAAGAAAAATACAGACACCAAGGGAACATTTCATGCAAAGATGGGCTCGATAAAGGACGGAAATGGTATGGACTTAACAGAAGCAGAAGATATTAAGAAGAGGTGGCAAGCATACACAGAAGAACTGTACAAAAATGATCTTCAAAACCTGGATAATCACGATGGTGTGATCACTCATCTGGAGCCAGACATCCTGGAATGTGAAGTCAAGTGGGCCTTGGAAAGCATCACTACGAACAAAGCTAGTGGAAGTGATAGCATTCCAGTTGAGCTATTTCAAATCCTGAAAGATGCTGCTGTGAAAGTGCTACACTCAATATGCCAGCTAATTTGGAAAACTCAGCAGTGGCCACAGGACTGGAAAAGGTCAGTTTTCATTCCAATCCCAAAGAAAGGCAATGCTAAAGAATGCTCAAACTACCGCACAATTGCACTCATCTCACACGATTGTAAAGTAATGCTCAAAATTCTCCAAGCCAGGCTTCAGCAATACGTGAACAGTGAACTTCCAGATGTTCAAGCTGATTTTAGAAAAAGCAGAGGAAACGGAGATCAAATTGCCAACATCCGCTGGATCATTGAAAAAGCAAGAGAGTTCCAGAAAAACACCTATTTCTGCGTTATTGACTATGCCAAAGGCTTTGACTGTGTGGATCACAATAAACTGTGGAAAATTCTGAAAGAGATGGGAATACCAGACCACCTGACCTGCCTTTTGAGAAATCTGTATGCAGGTCAGGAAGCAACAGTTAGAACTGGACATGGAACAACAGACTGGTATCAAATAGGAAAAAGAGTACCTCAAGGTTATATATTGTCACCCTGCTTATTTAACTTATATGCAGAGTACATCATGAGAAACACTGGCCTGGAAGAAGCACAAGCTGGAATCAAGATTGCTTGGAGAAATATCAATAACCTCAGATATGCAGATGACACCACCCTTATGGCAGAAAGTGAAGAACTAAAAAGCCTCCTGATGAAAGTGAAAGAGGAGAGTGAAAAAGTTGGCTTAAAGCTCAACATTCAGAAAATGAAGATCATGGCATCCGGTCCCATCACTTCATGGGAAATAGGTGAGGAAACAGTGGAAACAGTGTCAGACTTTATTTTGGGTGCCTCCAAAATCAGTGCAAATGGTGATTTCAGCCATGAAAATAAAAGATGCTTACTCCTTGGAAGGAAAGTTATGAGCAACCTAGACAGCATATTGAAAAGCAGAGACATTACTTTGTCAACAAAGGTCCGTGTAGTCAAGACTATTTTTCCAGTGGTCATGTATGAATGTGAAATTTGGACTATAAAGAAAGCTGAATGCTGAAGAATTGATGCTTTTGAACTGTGGTGTTGAAGAAGACTGTAAAAAGTCCCTTGGATTTCAAGGAGATCCAACCCGTCCATCCTAAAGGAAATCAGTCCTGAATATTCATTGGAAGGACTGATGCTGAAGCTGAAACTCCAATACTTTGACCACCTGATGGGAAGAGGTGACTCATTTGATAAGACCCTGGTACTGGGAAAGTTTGAAGGCAAGGGGAGAAGGGGATTACAGAGCATGAGATGGTTTGATGTCATCACCGACTCAACGAACATGGGTTTGAGTGGACCCCGGAAGTTAGTGATGGACAGGGCTCTGGCGTGCTGCAGTTCATGGGGTTGCAAAGAGTGAGACACGACTGAGCGACTGAACTGAACTGAGCACCCCTGAGAATACTGATTGAAAAATAATTAATTTGAAAAATGATTTCAGATGATAGTCACAATGTAAGCAAATCTCATTTTATTTTATCATAATTTACTTCTCTTTGTTTTGTCAAGAGATTTTTTTTTTTCAGACATGAAGGGGAACTCTCATGTATTTCAGTGTATATAATTCAGCAGATTGCTCATATACCAATTTTATTGATTATTGACATTCTAAGAGATTATGGTGTCAAGTATCAATTTTGCCTGTTGACAGCCAAACCAATAGACATTAAAGCCACATATTTAAATCACTGTTTGTTTCTGTTAGGATTAAAAACAATGTTCAACATAGGATATATTGAAAGTAACACACTTATTTTTTAGTATTTTTATTAACTGCTCCACAGGAAATAATATACTTAAAAGATCTATGACACTGCAGGTGCATTCTGTTTACCAAAGTAGTTTTTGAAAAATAATGAAGGAATTTATAGTATCAACTTTGTCATTTCTATTTGTATTCCTGTTTAAATCTATCAGATATATTATGCTCTTCTAAAATTAACCTGACTCAGATATACCTATGGGCTTTCAATTAATTTTAAAATTACGTTTCTAATTGAATAACAAAATATTCCCTCATATCTGTAAATTGTTGCTTATATGGTTAATTTTATCATAAGTTTAAGACAAATGCAAGTTTTCTTTCAAGTGGAATTCTGAATTAATGTAGTTTATGTGCTTGTGCACAGGAGATGTATATCCATTAATTACATATCTTTTTGGAATAGTGGCACTGCCTATTTTTAGCACAGTTAAGACCATTTTTAAAATTTATTTATTATATTTTTAGCTGTCCTGGGTCATTGTTGCTCTGCAGGCTTTTCTCTAGTTGTGACAAATGGAGACTACTATCTAGTTACTGTGCACAGGCTTCTCATTGTGGTAGCTTCTCTTGTGAAGAACAGGCTCTAGGGCTGCCAGGCAGCACATGGGCCCTATACTTGCGGTTCCTGAGCTCTAGAGCACAGGCTTAGGCTCAATAGTTGCAGGGCCCGGGCTTAGTTTCTCTGTGCCATGTGGGATCATCTTGGACCAGGGACTCAACCCCTGTCTCCTGCATTGTCCAGTGATCCTTTACCACTGAGCCACCAGGGAAGTCCATAACCAACTACTTTTTATATCCTTTTTAGAAGAGCATCTAACTTCCCTGGTGGCTCAGTCAGTTTTGAATCAGCCTGCAATGCAGGAGACCTGGGTTTGACCCCTGGGTTGAGAAGATTCCCTGTAGAAGGAAATGGCAACCCACTCCAGTATAATTGCCAGGGAAATCCCATGGACAGAGGAGGCTAGCAGAGGTCGCAAGAGTCAGACATGACTTAGGGACTAAACCACCATAATCCCAGTCATATAATTCCATGGTCACAAACTTAGTTTTTGTCATCTGGAAGGAAATAAATATTGTGTTTTGAAATGTATCACTATAATGGGGTCTGGGTCTTTCATAGGTCTAATAATCTCTTTGGAGTATTGACTTTTCTTGGCTTTTATTATAGAATCCATTGGTACTGCTATACAAATTTCACAATCACTTTTGGAGCTGGTAATAACTAATACTTTGTGTGATGAGAACACAAGAAGTTGTTTTTCAGTGATGTTTTAAATGAAAAATTTATCTGTTTTAAAATCTAACTAATAAAGTAGAAAAATTAAATATATTTTATGATAGCAAACTTCATTTCATAACTGGGAAGACATTGTGGTCTTTTAAAGTATGAAAATCAAAGGACAGATAACACAAATGAAAAAAAGTTGCTATGACAGTGTTGGATTTTCTTCCTATTCTGTTCTTAGTAAAATATTCTATATAACAAAACAGTGAATGGGTATTTTTTTTAATGTGTCTTTTTAATTGTCATGATTTTAAACAGACATTTGAAACTAGAAGGCATACTAATGATCGGCTTCATATATTTTCACACTATTCCTCAGAGTCCTAGGGCTTCAAGGAGATGGATTAGAAGCTAAAGAATGAGGTGCAGTGAGAAGCAGCAAGGTTGTTGGGAAAGGTCCTGGATTATCCTTAACTTTTTTTCTGCTGTGTATGAGTGGCTTCACTTAATATTTTGTATGAAGCCAGAGTTTTGCTGCTAAAAACTGAAAATTAACTTTAAAAACATCACTGATCTAGGCCATCAACCTCATTATACAGTTGAGAAAACTGAGGTCCAGTGGATTTAAATAAGTTATTTATGATCATACCCGTTTGCTGAGTGGCAGAATAAATTGTTCATCAAAGTAACTTGCCAGGATATATTTATTAGTCCTTATATTTACATATGATTTTCAACTTTTCAAAGCAGCCTCACATCTGGTATTTGATTTGATCCTTGAAAAATAACACTGTTAAGTAGTTATGGAAAGCCTTAGTTCAATTTTAGAGATGAGGAAATGAGGTTCAAAGAAATAAAACCACCAGAGTTATACCACATTATTGGTAGAGAGAGGATGAAAACTAAGTTCTTTGGACACACAGAAGTTTGCCCTGTATCACAGTTTGTTCTAATAATAGCTTGCCTAGAAAGTGGCAACTTATACAAACGTGGCATATGTCCTTACAAAATGCTTATCAGAAGTTCATGATGCTGTTACTGTAGACTCTCAGTGCAAACAAAGGGTTTTTTTTGGTCCTTTATTTTTGTATATGTGTCTATGTTATTTACTTATTTGTTTACAATTGGAGGATAATTGATTTCCAATGTTGTGTTGGTTTCTGACATAAATCAACATGAATCAGCCATAGGTATACATATGTCCCTTCCCCCTTGAACCTTCCTCCCTCCTCCCATACCATCCCACCCCTCTAGGTTGTCACGAAGAATCAGATTGAGCTCCCTCATCATACAACAAATTCCCACTAGCTACTATTTTACATATGGTAATATATATGTTTCAGTTTTACTCTTTCCATTTGTCCCTCTCTCTTCTTCTCCCACAGTGTCCACAAGTCTGTTCTGTATGTCTGTGTCTCTGTTGCTGCCCTACATACAGGTTTATCAGTACCGTTTTTCTAAATTCCATATACATGTGTTAATATATGATATTGGTTTTCCTTTGACTTACGTCACTCTGTATAACAGGCTCTAAGTTCATCCACCTCACTAGAACTGACTCAAATGCATTCCTTTGAATGACTGAGTAATATTCCATTGTATATATGTACCACAACTTCTTTATCCATTAATCTGTCAATGGACATCTGGGTTTCTTCCATGCCCTGGCTATTATAAATAGTGCTGCAATGAACATTGAGGGTACATATGTCTTTTAGAATTATGGTTTTTTTCAGGGTATATGCCCAGTAGTGGGATTGCTGGGTCATATGGTAGTTTTATTCCTAGGTTTTTTAGGAAGTCTACAACCGTTCTCCATAGTGGCTGTATCAATTTACATTCTAACCAACTGTCCAAGATGGTTGTCTTTTCTCCATATCCTCTCTAGCATTTATTGTTTGTTGATTTTTTGCTGATGACCATTTTGAATGATGTGAAGTAATACTTCATTGTAGTTTTGATTTGCATTTCTCTAATAATAAGTGATATTGAGCATCTTTCCATGCATTTATTAGCCATCTGTATGTCTTTGGAGAAATGTCTATTCAGGTCTCCTGCCCATTTTTTGACTGAGTTGTAGGTTTTTCTAATATTGAGCTGCTTGAGTTGCTTACATATTTTAGACATTAATCCTTTTTCAACTACTTCATTTGCAATTATTTTCTTCTGTTCTGAGGGTTGTCTTTTCATCTTGTTTATGGTTTCCTTTATTATGCAAAAGCTTTTAAGTTTAATTAGATCACATTTGTTTATTTTGTTTTTATTTCACCACTCTGGGAGATACATCATAGAAGATCTTGCTGTGATTTATGTCAGAATGTTCTGCCTATATTTTCCTCTTAAGAGTTTTATAGTTTCTGGTCTCACATTTAGGTCTTTAATCCATTTTTAATTTATTCATGTGTATGAAGTGTTCTAATTTCCCATTTATCATTGCAACAAGAAGAATAAAATACCTATGAATAAACTTACCTAAGTAGACAAAATAACTGTATACAGAAAACTGTAAGATACTGATAGAAGAAATTAAAGATTACATAAACAGATGGAGAGATATATCATCTTCCTGGATTGGAAGAATCAGTATTGTAAAAATGACTATTCTACCCAAAGCAATCTATAGATTCAATGCAATCCTTATCAAATTACCAATGGCATTTTTCATAGAACTAGAGCAAAAAATTAACAATTCATATAGAAACACAGAAGACCCCCAAATATCCAAAGCAATCTTGAGAAAGAAGAGTGGAGCTGGAGGAATCAGGCTTCATGACTTCAAACTGTACTACAAAGCTACAGTCATCAAGACAGTATAGTACTGGCACAAAATCAGAAACATAGATCTATGGAACAAGATAGAAAGCCCAGAGATAAGCCTATGCACCTATGGGCACCTTATCTTTGACAAAAGAGGCAAGAATATACAATGGACAAAAGATAGTCCCTTCAATAAGTGGTCCTGGGAAAACTGGACAGCTATGTATAAAATGGAATTAGAACACTGAGATCTTAAAAATATCTCGGCCCACTTTCTCATCTTATTGATGAAGAAACTGAAACTCAGGCTACATAAAAGGGCTTGAATTAAAATTCACATATCTTAAATTCAGGTCAGCGTTATTTTTCCAAATAAGCTGCTTTGCACCTTAATTTATACATGTATAGCTAACTAGTGAAAATACACATTCTTGCCAGAGTTCCAACAACCTTGGTTTTAATTATCTATCCCTTCTGTTTTACAAAGCCAAAAAACCTCATTGCAGTAGATTTACAAACCCTATAAAATAGATGTGATAAGCCCTTTTATGATTTGCAGTGACCTTAAGATTGCATGTGTGCTCAGTCGCTTCAGCTGTATCTGACTCTTTGTGACCCTCTGGGCTGTAGCTCACCAGACTCCTCTGTCCATGGGATTCTCCAGGCAAGAAAATTGGAGTGGGTTGCTATGCCCTCCTAGAGGGGATCTTCTCAACCCAGGGATGGAACCTGTATCTCTTGCATATCCTTCACTGGGAGTCAGACTCTTTACTGCTAGGGCCACCCAGGAAGCCCCACCCTAAGGAATAAAGGCATGTTAACGTGCAAGGAGGGGTTATTGTTGTTCAGTCGCTCAGTTGTTTCTGACTCTTTGTGACCCCATGGACTGCAGCACGCCAGGCTTCCCAGATATCCTTCACTATCTCCTGGAGCTTGTTCAAACTCTTGTCCATTGAGCTGTCATCCAGTTATCTTGTCTTCTGTTGTCCCCTTCTCTTCCTTCTTTCAATCTTCCCCAGCATCAGGATTTTTTCCAATGAATCGGCTCTTTGCATCAAGTGGGCAAACTATTGGAGTTTCAGCTTCAGCATCAGTCCTTGCAGTGAGTATTCAGGGTTGATTCTTTAGGATTGACTGGTTTGATCTCCTTGCAGTCCAAGGAACTTCAAGAATCTTCCCCAACACCACAGTTTGAAAGAATCAATCCTTAGTCACTCAGCCTTCTTTATTTGCATAGAAATAGTAGTTTTCTTCGTCAATTACTGTGTGAGATTACTAGTGAATAAGTTAATACCCATTTTTCTATCCAGTAGAAAGATTCATTCTCCATGTTTTTCAAATGAGGTGTCAATGCACTAGAAGTTTAACTCTTTTGAAATGTAAAGTTCCTAGACAATTCAGACTCAAGAACTGTGCTTATTTAAACAATTGTTTTCTTTCTAAATCTCTACTAGATATAGTAAAAGTATTTTTTTTCAAATGGTTACTTTTCTGGGGGCACTTTGTTTCTATTATGTCACCTCAGATGTCTTCTTAATGGTAGAGCTTCTTTCACAGATAAACTTGCAAAAAGAAGTGTGATTTACTGTATCTCAGGTAATAACCTTACCAGCAATTATATACACCTCAATTAACCAATGTCTATATTGGAATTATGCAACTACATTCTTGCCAGTAAAAAATAAGCAGGAAAAATATAAGCTACTCTCATGGATTTATGGCTTCTTGTTTAGCTGAAATTAAAATAAGAAATTATTAAAGAAGACCCATTTGGATGATGCAGTTCATTGAGGAAAAATATGCTTCTGATGGTAGCAATAAATTAAGCATTGCAGTGTATTCCAGATCAACAATTACATACAAATTTTTATCAAAATAGACTAAAGTTTTCAAGTATAGTATAAATAAGATAAGAGTTTAGAAGAAAGTGAAAAGAATACAGTTTATGAAGATACAATCTCTTCAATAAATATAGTTGGGTAGTGTAGGAAATGTTCTAAAAAACAAAGAAGCCACAGGGCAAGGGTGGTAAACTTTGACCCCTAGAAACTACAGCTCAGGACTGCTATGTATGTTCCTGCAGTTTTTCGCAGGACACCAGATTCACAACTGAAAGCTTAAATCAGATTTAAGCATTCTACATTTTTTTTTTCTTTTGGAGGAAACACTACTATGGCAGCCAAATTTTTAGGATCCCTCCACTCCTGAACTCCAGTTAAGATTTTCATGCCCTGGTTTTTCAATCAAACACTTATCTGAATTCTATCAAGAAGGGATTTAGCAGATGCAATTAAAGTCCCAAGTCAGTAGAATGTAAAATACAGATATTATCTAGGTGACCCTAACTATTTTAAAAACAGTTTTCTCCTGCTGGACACAGAAAGGAAAGTGACAAATCCAAAGAAAACGAGGGATTCAACATGTCTTTCTGATGTTGAATATGGAGGGGATCATGTGAAAGAAATGTGAATAGCCATTAGAAGCTGAGAGCAGCCCCCAGGCAACAACCAACAAGGGAGCAGGAACCTCAGTCCTACTACCTAAGGAACTGGATTCCGCCAGTCACCTGAATGACCTTGGAAGCAAATTCTCCCCAAAAATCTACACCAAAAGAGCACAGATCTGCTAACACATTGGGTTCAGCCTTGTGACACCTGAGCAGAGAACCCAGTCAAGTCTGCCTAGATTTCTGACCTATAAAACTACAAGATAAAAGTGAGTGTTGTTCTCTACTACAGAGCTGCAGTGATCAAGATAGTAAGGTGCTGGCACAAAGGCAGAAATATAGATCAATGGAACAAACTAAAAAGCCCAGAGATAAATCCACGCATCTGTGGACACCTTATCTATGGCAAAGGAGGCAAGAATATACAATGGAGAAAAGACAATCTCTTTAACAAGTGGTGCTGGGCAAACTGATAAACCAGGTGCCAAAGAATAAAACTAGAGCACTTTTTAACACCATATACAAAAATAAACTCTAAATAGATTAAAGATCCAAATGTAAGACCAGAAACTATAAAGCTCCTAGAGGAAAACATAGGCAGAACAATCTTTGACATAAATCACAGCAAGCTCTTCTGAAACACACCTCCCAGAGTAATGGAAATAAAAACAAATATAAACAAATGGGACCTAATTAAATTTAAAAGCTTCTGGACAACAAAGGAAACTATAAACAAGGGAGCCTATTATACAGAGTAAACTATGTCAGAAAGAGAAATATCAATACAGCATATTAATGCATCAGTTCAGTTCAGTTCAGTTCAGTCACTCAGCTGTGTCTGACTCTTTGCAACCCCATGAATTGCAGCACGCCAGGCCTCCCTGTCCATTACCATCTCCTGGAGTTCACACAGGCTCACGTCCATCGAGTCTGTGATGCCATCCAGCCATCTCATCCTTGGTCATCCCCGTCTCCTCCTGCCCCCAGTCCTTCCCAGCATCAGAGTCTTTTCCAATGAGTCAGCTCTTCGCAGGAGATGGCCAAAGTACTGGAGTTTCAGCTTTAGCAGGAGATGGCCAAAGTACTGGAGTTTCAGCTTTAGCATCATTCCTTCCAAAGAAATCCCAGGGCTGATCTCCTTCAGAATGGACTGGTTGGATCTCCTTGCAGTCCAAGGGACTCTCAAGAGTCTTCTCCAACACCACAGTTCAAAAGCATCAATTCTTCGGCGCTCAGCCTTCTTCACAGTCCAACTCTCACATCCATACATGACCACTGGAAAAACCATAGCCTTGACTAGACAGACCTTAATCGGCAAAGTAATGTCTATACTTTTGAATATGCTATCTAGGTTGGTCATAACTTTTCTTCCAAGGAGTAAGCGTCTTTTAATTTCATGGCTGCAGTCACCATCTGCAGTGATTTTGGAGCCCCCAAAAATAAAGTCTGACACTGTTTCCACTGTTTCCTCATCTATTTCCCATGAAGTGATGGGACCGGATGCCATGATCTTCGTTTTCTGAATGTTGAGCTTTAAGCCAACTTTTTCACTCTCTTCTTTCACTTTCATCAAGAGGCTTTTTAGCGCCTCTTCACTTTCTGCCATAAGGGTGGTGTCATCTGCATATCTGAGGTTATTGATATTTCTCCCGGCAATCTTGATTCCAGCTTGTGTTTCTTCCAGTCCAGCGTTTCTCATGATGTACTCTGCATAGAAGTTAAATAAGCAGGGTGACAGTATCCAGTCTTGACGTACTCCTTTTCCTATTTGGAACCAGTCTGTTGTTCCATGTCCAGTTCTAACTGTTGCTTCCTGACCTGCATATAGGTTTCTCAAGAGGCAGGTCAGGTGGTCTGGTATTCCCATCTCTTTCAGAATCTTCACAGTTGATTGTGATCCACACAGTCAAAGGCTTTGGCATAGTCAATAAAGCAGAAATAGATGTTTTTCTGGAACTCTCTTGCTTTTTCCATGATCCAGCGGATGTTGGCAATTTGATCTCTGGTTCCTCTGCCGTTTCTAAAACCAGCTTGAACATCAGGGAGTTCACGGTTCATGTATTGCTGAAGCCTGGCTTGGAGAATTTTGAGCATTACTTTACTAGCATGTGAGATGAGTGCAGTTGTGCAGTAGTTTGAGCATTCTTTAGCATTGCCTTTCTTTGGGATTGGAATGAAAACTTACCTTTTCCAGTCTTGTTGCCAGTGAATTTAGAAAGACAGTAATGATGATCCTATATGCAAGGCAGCAAAAGAGACACAGATGTAAAGAACAGACTTTTGGACTCTGTGGGAGAAAGCAAAAGGTGGGATGATTTGAAAGACTAGTATTGAAACATGTATATTACCATATGTAAAACAGATGACCAGGGCAAATTTGATGCATGAAGCAGGGCACTCAAAGTCAGTGCTCTGAGACAATCCAGACATATGGGGTTGGGGAGGGAGGTGGAAGGGATGTTCAGGATGGGGGGACACATGTGCACCCATGAATGATTCATATTGATGCATGGAAAAAAACCATTGCAATGCTGTAAAGTAATTATCCTCCAATTAAAATAAATTAATTAATTTGAAAAAATGAGTTGTGTTTTTTGTTTTTTGTGTTTTTTTTTGCCCAAATTCTTCAGAAAAGCAGAAGAAAGTCTTATAGGTAACCTATCACATATTTTTCTTTTTGATTCTCATTCCAAGTACCATTGCTTTCAGGGGCAACTGTGACAACTATTTGTGCAACTACTGACCTGAAAAACTTAATCAAATGTAGAAGAATGTCTGTTCTCATGCTTGTTTTCCCTTTCAATTTCACTTCCTTTTGCACCTTTAATGTCTTCCACAGGACATCATTAAGAGCGACTTTGTGGCAAAACCATTAATGAGGCTAATTTGTCCATAAACAAATTATTAGGTAAGACTTTTAATTGTATATGTCATTAAGTGCTTCTTAGAACCAGCATCCTATTTGTTGGAAAGAGGTGATAATTCTTTAGGGCTCTGGTTGGTCAGTGCAGTGTGCCTATAGTGACCAGAGGTTATAAGATTTGGTATCTAAATTGTAAACTAAAAATCCAAGCCTTGTAACTAAATAATCTCTTTGAAATAAGGAAGGCAGAACTCCTGTGATTCATGATACTGATGCTTCAAGAAAAAGATAAAGAAAATATGTAGAAATGTGGCTGAGAGGATACCTTTGAAATATTTTCAGTTATAAAAAAAATGCAACTTGGTCACTCTTCTACGGAGCTAAACTATAAAATAACGAATACTTTGTATTTTATCTTCTTTTTCTGAATTCAAAGGCAAGATTTTCCTGTTTTCCCAAAATGACACAATAGTTCAACATGTAATAATAAAATTGGATAATAATTTTAACTCTATTAATTAAAAAAAATTTAGTTAACTCAGCATCATTTTTGGGTGCAAAACTAAAAATCAAACCAAACCAAATTAAAAAAATAGTAGTGTTACATGAAATCTTATAAACAGATTTCATTTACCTTTTTAGTATTCTTTATTATATTTATATTTTGTCAGATTTAGAGATTTCAAATTTCCTGAAAAAATGCCACTACAATATCAACTCCTGAAATATGAACTCCTGTAACTAGAAACATGTTTCACTTATGAACAGTTTATTTGCTTGTTGTTTTAGAGTAGAATATAGTATAGATCTAACAGTAGCCTACAGACTTTAATAACAATGCACTTCAAAAAATTTATAGTTTTGTCACCTAAGGCTATAATCTCTAATGAAATGGATGGAAACAAAATTTTCATATGTGCTACAACTAGATGAAGATAAATTTTATTGTAAACAAAGTGTTATTACACCAAAGGCAGTAGTAGTCTGGTCATCTAGTGATCACTAGTCATTATATCTAAATTATAGTACATCCCAAAATAGGAGTGAGGTTACATAATATATTGCAGTCAAGCTGGATGGACTCAGGCAGGGTCTAAAATTACACATTTACATATTTGGATATGTAAAGTGTTTGCCCTGAAACTTTTACCACTCATGAATTTCTATTTAAATATCATTTCTTATCTGTGGGATTCAGTGACTGGCTTGTTCTCTGAATCAGTCTCATTTACCTACTTCCTGTGTGTCTCCATTTCATTTCATCTAAACTACAGTTTAGAACTGGAAAATGTGCAACATTAGGAGAAGATATTTATCTCTTTAGTAAGTGCCCTCTAGAAAAATGTAATATGGATTATCTTTGGTTTGGCTTGTAAATATTGATTATTAATGTAGCATGGTGAATAAAATGATAATAATTCCTTTGTATCTATGAACAGAAAATGAAAATTTATGAAGTCTTATTCTTTAATGTTTAGATATACCACTGTGGGGCAGTCATAACAGCTAAAATAGTAAGCTACTTTCAGTTCAGTTCAGTTCAGTTCAGTCGCTCAGTCGTGTCCCACTCTTTGCGACCCCATGAATCGCAGCACTGCAGGCCTCCCTGTCCATCACCAACTCCCGGAGTTCACTCAGGCTCGCGTCCATCGAGTCTGTGATGCCATCCTCATTCATCCCTTTTTTCTCCTGCCCCCAATCCCTCCCAGCATCAGAGTCTTTTCCAATGAGTCAACTCTTCACATGAGGTGGCCAAAGTACTGGAGTTTCAGCTTTAGCATCATTCCTTCCAAAGAAATCCCAGGGTTGATCTCCTTCAGAATGGACTGGTTGGATCTCCTTGCAGTCCAAGGGACTCTCAAGAGTCTTCTCCAACACCACAGTTCAAAAGCATCAATTCTTCAGTGCTCAGCCTTCTTCACAGTCCAACTCTCACATCCATACATGACCACTGGAAAAACCATAGCCTTGACTAGACAGACCTTAGTCGGCAAAGTAATGTCTCTGCTATTGAATATGCTATCTAGGTTGGTCATAACTTTTCTTCCAAGGAGTAAGCGTCTTTTAATTTAATTGCTGCAGTCACCATCTGCAGTGATTTTGGAGCCCCAAAAAATAAAGTTTGACACTGTTTCCACTGTTTCTCGATCTATTTCCCATGGAGTGATGGGACTGGATGCCATGATCTTCGTTTTCTGAATGTTGAACTCTAAGCCAACTTTTTCACTCTCCTCTTTTACTTTCATCAAGTGGCTTTTTAGTTCCTCTTCAATTTCTGCCATAATAGTGGTGTCGTCTACATATCTGAGGTTATTGATATTTCTCCTGGCAATCTTGATTCCAGCTTGTGTTTCTTCCAGTCCAGCGTTTCTCATGATGTACTCTGCATAGAAGTTAAATAAGCAGGGTGACAATATACAGCCTTGATGTACTCCTTTTCCTTTTTGGAACCAGTCTGTTGTTCCATGTCCAGTTCTAACTGTTGCTTTCTGGCCTGCATACAGATTTCTCAAAAGGCAGGTCAGGTGGTCTGGTATTCCCATCTCTTTCAGAATTTTCCACAGTTTATTGTGATCCACACAGTCAAAGGCTTTGGCATAGTCAATAAAGCAGAAATAGATGTTTTTCTGGAACTCTCTTGCTTTTTCCATGATCCAGCAGATGTTGGCAATTTGATCTCTGGTTCCTCTGCCTTTTCTAAAACCAGCTTGAGCATCAGGAAGTTCACAGTTATGTATTGCTGAAGCCTGGCTTGGAGAATTTTGAGTATTACTTTACTAGCGTGTGAGATGAGTGCAGTTGTGTGGTAGTTTGAGCATTCTTTGACATTGCCTTTCTTTGGGATTGGAATGAAAACTGACCTTTTCCAGCTACTAGTGACTTTCATCTGACTTTCATGTGCTTGAATTCAAAGAAAATCTATATATAATCATTTTTCTGAAACCTTAATAATTATGTAGCTTTTTTTGCTAATGGATTTTAAGGGACGGTTTATTACCCCTTATTTTTTGCTTATTCTTACCATTTCCTCTTTCTAAATTTAATCTTAAGTTACATCCAAATTGAAGTACCAAAGTTATTATTTGTCATTATTTTTTAAAACTGAAATACTGATTCACAAAATGTAAGATAGTAAATGTAAGCTAATCTGCATTTCCAAGTGCTGCATTTACTTTCTTTTGCATCATTTAAGAAATAAGCTGAGATGTTAATAAAGATGTTATAATCATTCTCACAGTATTTATATTAGAGAATTATTCCCAAGTGTAGAGCTGACAGGATTTTATGATGCATTTTTATTTTGAATGCTTTTTTTCCCCAGTGTAATGACAATGTCAACCCCAGTGATAAGCAGGTAACTCCACAGCAAATTGAGAATAAAACTGGAAAATACAGGAGCAGGCAATTGTAAGGGAAGTTTGATAGCTAGTATAGAGACTAGCCATGGGACCTTAGGGAGAGAGATTCTTTTCTTTGGATGACAACTAGCAAGAGTAACATAAGCTCTGATCCTTGAGTTACTGGAGTATTCATTAAACAAAATATACAGTCATTTATCAAGACTATATTAGAAGATTCTCAGTTTTCAGAATAAAGCAAAATTCAGTTCTCAGGGCATAAAGTCAACATTGGATTCCTCCTAGCTAATGATGAGATTGATTTAATAAATACGGCATGGCTAAGCCAGCAGAGAGTGGGCAAATAGCTGAATCTGAGGAAGAAAAAGGACCTGTAAGGAAGAGGCTAACTTTTAAGATCAAAGTGTCTAGACAATGGTTTCTTAACCTTGACACTATAGACATTTTGGTCTGGATAATTCCTCATGGTAGGGGCTCTCTTGGGCAGAGTATGGTGTTTGGCATTATCCCTAACATCTGCTCCACTAGATACCAGTAGCACTCCCCTCCCCAAATTGTGACAATCAAAAATATCTCCAGAAGTTGCAAAATGTCCCCAGAGAGGCAAAACTACCCCAGGTTGAGAATTATTTGTCTAGAGTATAGGAAGGCCTCAGTCTGCTGTAGAGAAAAGTCTAACTATATCATCAAAGTATTTGAAGTGGAGAACATGAGGCTCTTTCTGACCACCAATAAAAGAAAGTCCACTGCAAATGGATTTTAAAATTATCTAGTATCTGCCCTTGAATATTAGCAAACATATTACTGACCACAATGATTAATTATGTCTTGCCACAATATGTAAGATATTATCTTTTATAAGGTCAAAGATAGAGGTACAATTGCCAATTAATTTGAGATTTAGATGCTGAATCAACTTCAGTCTTGATAATATAAAAGAAAATAAGTTAATATTAATTGTGCATTTTTAAGGCAAGTTATTGTAGGAGAAAAAAGTGTAATATTTTACAGTTGTACACAAGAAGCTTATAATTATATCAGGACAGTTAAGATACGCCATAAATTGTCAATACCAATATGAGATTTACAAGGTAAAACAATTGATTAATTACAAAGTAGTGACAATAGAAGTTATAAATTCTCAGGAGTTGCAGTTGTAAAAGTAGAGGACAGATTTTGGAACCAAATTGCAAAGATTTTATTGAAGAATGTTGAGTATAAAAAAGATTTTATGAAACTACACTTCAGGAGATTAGTTTGATAAAGGTTAGTATAATGAAATAGGAGTAGGGTGGGAGAAGGTGCAAAAAACTCCTGTTAGAATGGTAGAATAGTAACCCAGTGATGAGAAAAAAAGAACCTGAGCTAGTGTAGTGGCAACGGGCATTACAAGGAGGTGACTCTTGAAAGATTTGATAGGACTTGGATCAGAGAGGATATAAAGTGTAGACGTTGACTGATAATTTTAGTTCAGATATCTAGTTAATGATGATGACATTAGTAGAAATGGAAAACTCGGGATAGAGAGTTGGATTTCAGGGAAAGCCTGACATCTATATTCAATTAGTTTTGAGGAAAAACAAGGCATTTGTAAGATTGTGTCCTGTAAAAAAAAAAAAAAAAAAAGTATCTGTTAGTTTGGAGCTTGGAAAAATCTCCAGAAGAGCTGGAGATATAGATTTGGAAATCATTCATATGCTTTTATGTGCCAGGTACTGTCCAAAGTGCTATATATGTATTAACAAATTAAAACTTCTTAATAACATTAATTAATTAAAGCCTCTTAATAACCCTATTCTGGAGTAGGAAATGGCAACCCACTCCAGTATTCTTGCATGGAAAATTCCCTGGACGGAGGAGCCTGTTGGGCTACAATCCATGGGGTTGAAGAGTCAGACATGACTAAGCACACACACATGTTGAACATGTAGATCATTTGTTTTTGAATAACTTTTGGGTAGTAAGTTGTTGTTGTTGTTCAGTCACCCAGCCTAGTTGTGTCTGACTCTATTTTGCATATGAGGAAACTGAGGCCCATAGATATTAAGTTATTTGTTCAGGTTCATGTAGCAAAATGAGATCCGTGAGGGGAAACATGAAAAGAAGGGAAACCAGAACTGGGGGAAAGTGTTCAAAAAGTATAGCATTTTAAGGTTCCAAATTCGACATATTTTCAAGCAATCAACAAAGATGCTTGCCTTTACTTAGCAATTTTTATCCCTGAGAGCTCTTGCATATCTATTATCTGAAATAAACAGAAGCCAAACTGGAAACAGTGTCAGACTTTATTTTTGGGGGGCTCCCAAATCACTGCAGATGGTGACTGCAGCCATGAAATTAAAAGATGCTTACTCCTTAGAAGGAAAGCTATGAACAACCTAAATAGCATATTCAAAAGCAGAGACATTACATTGCCAACAAAGGTCCATCTAGTCAAGGCTATGGTTTTTCCAGTGGTCATGTATGGATGTGAGAGTTGGACTGTGAAGAAGGCTGAGTGCCGAAGAATTGATGCTTTTGAACTGTGGTGTTGGAGAAGACTCTTGAGAGTCCCTTGGACTGCAAGGAGATCCAACCAGTCCATTCTAGAAGAGATCAGTCCTGGGTGATCTTTGGAAGGACTAATGCTGAAGCTGAAACTCCAATGCTTTTCCCACCTCATGAGAAGAGTTGACTCATTGGAAAAGACTCGGATGCTGGGAGGGATTGTGGGCAGGAGAAGGTTACGACAGAGGATGAGATGGCTGGATGGCATCACTGACTTGATGGACATGAGTTTGAGTAAACTCCGGGAGTTGATGATGGACAGGGAGGCCTGGCGTGCTGCAATTCATGGTATTGCAAAGAGTGGGACAAGACTGAGTGACTGAACTGAACTGAACTGAAACTGTGAACCCACAATGTTTCTTTTATGGTAAAATAGCTACATTACCAGCATTTAGAAAAGATAGATTCTTTGCTTATTTTCCAGTAATTGAATAAATATATACTGTGCTTATTTTCTGAAGAAGGCAATGGCACCCCACTCCAGTACTCTGCCTGGAAAATCCCATGGATGGAGGAGCCTGATAGGCTGCAGTCCATGGGGTCGCGAAGAGTCAGACATGACTGAGCGACTTCCCTTTCACTTTTCATTTTCATGCATTGGAGAAGGAAATGGCAACCCACTCCTGTGTTTTTGCCTGGAGAATCCCAGGGATGGGGGAGCCTGGTGGGCTGCCGTCTATGGGGTCGCACAGAGTCAAACACGACTGAAGCGACTTAGCAGCAGCAGCAGCAGTGCTTATTTGCCCCTGGTTTTAGAGTTGACAAATAAATAGAAGAAGAGAAGAAGCAGGAAACTAAAAATGGCTTCTTAGTGTGGACGGGAATAAAGGTTTCTAAAGGTTGTCATGGAATAAACCAGATACTTCCATTGCTAAAAATTTCCACTGGAGGAGAGTGAAAAAGTTGGCTTAAAGCTCAACATTCAGAGAATGAAGATCATGGCATCTGGTCCCATCACTTCATGGGAAATAGACGGGGAAACAGTGGAAACAGTGTCAGACTTTATTTTGGGGGGCTCCAAAATCACTGCAGATGGTGAATGCAGCCATGAAATTAAAAGATGCTTACTGCTTGGAAGAAAAGTTATGACCAACCTAGATAGCATATTGAAAAGCAGAGACATTACTTTGCTGACTAAGGTCCGTCTAGTCAAGGCTATGGTTTTTGCAGTAGTCATGTATGGATGTGAGAGTTGGACTGTGAAGAAGGCTGAGCACCAAAGAATTGATGCTTTTGAACTGTGGTGTTGGAGAAGACTCTTGAGAGTCCCTTGGACTGCAAGGAGATCCAACTAGTCCATTCTGAAGGAGATCAACCCTGGGATTTCTTTGGAAGGAATAATGCTAATGCTGAAGCTTCAGTGCTTTGGCCACCTCATGTGAAGAGTTGACTCATTGGAAAAGACTCTGATGCTGGGAGGGATTGTGGGCAGGAGGAGAAGGGGACGACAGAGGATGAGATGGCTGGATGGCATCACTGACTCGATGGATGGATGAGATGGCTGGATGGCATCAGTGACTCAATGGATGGACGTGAGTCTGAGTGAACTCCGGGAGTTGGTGATGGACAGGGAGGCTTGGCATGCTGTGATTCATGGGGTCGCAAAGAGTCAGACACGACTGAGCGACTGAACTGAACTGAACTGATGGCAGTGTGCACTAAAATAGTAATTCACTAATTTGAAAATAAAGGCCCTGAAGGAGTGATGCAGAGTTCAGAGTTAATTTGCTTTATGCAGATAGTTTATTCACTGTGAAAAAAGTATGTGTGAATCACTCTTCTTCCAAAAAAAGAAGAAAACAAACAAAAAACAAAAAAACCACGAAGGAACTTCCTGGCATGTTTGTTTGAGACCACTTCCATTAGATAACATGTGTATGGTAAGTGATTATATCTTGGAGAAAGGTTATCAGGTACTCCTCAAGCTGCAATGTCCACACATATCCTTTGGGTTGGAGATATTGCTAAAAATGCAGATTTTGATTCTGAGGTTCTGGGGTGAAGCCTGAAATTCTGCAGTTCTAACAGTTTACCAGAGATGCACTGCTGTTCATCCATAGATCACATTTGGATTAATAAAGACTTAAATTCACTGGTCTTCACTATATTCATCCATTTGAGTATGCATTGTATAAATCTATAGTCTCTTTCAGCCATAACTTTTTGTTATTCTGCTTGGTCTTGAGTTAATAACTTTATGGTTTTGTCTTGTTTTCTCTGGGGGTAAGTTGGTTTGGAGTAAGAAAGTACTGTTTTCAAAACTTACTGATTTTTTTTCTTTCTTTTCCTGTTTAAGTACTATGATGACATAAAGACTTTTTTTCTGTCTCTAGCTAGACAGGTAAAAACATAGAATAAAGTGCTTTTTAGATAAAACATCTAGCTTTTTGCTCTAAGAAAGTTAGCAAAAGAACAAGTTTGGAGAGTTGGCTTTCTGAGGCTACTTGGTATCAATCTGAGTAATAATTTCCCACATGATTTGGACAAGATGAAAGTAGAATTTGGAAGCTGGTAGCTTTCCAAACTTGATTATCAGAAGAGGGTAGGTCAAATTCTTCACAGTAGGTTCACAAGTCTGTCAAATTATATGGTCGTATTCAAATCTAGCTCCAGACATGTCAAACCAAATATTCATGGGTTTTTCAATACCCACCATTGGAAACTCTATGTGATTGTCCTCCATCACTGGTATGGATAACAGGAAATTAACTGCACACACTCAATATACACTCAGTTTATTTTACTCAAAGCCTTTTACCTGTCACTTCTGATTTGCTATTTTGGAGCATGTTGTCACGCCTCAGTTGATTCACCTAAAGAAAAGAAAAAAAATTCCTTTTGACTTTTTTTAAAATATAAATTTATTTATTTTAATTGGAGGTTAATTACTTTACAATATTGTATTCGTTTTGCCATACATCAACATGAATCCGCCACAGGTATACAGAATACTGAAGACATGTGTTTTTTTGCCTTAACTTGCTTAAGATGCTGCTGCTGCTGCTGCTGCTGCTGCTGCTGCTAAGCTGCTTCAGTCGTGTCCGACTCTGTGCAACCCCATAGACGGCAGCCCACCAGGCTCCGCCGTCCCTGGGATTCTCCAGGCAAGAACACTGGAGTGGGTTGCCATTTCCTTCTCCAATGCATGAAAGTGAAAAGTGAAAGGGAAGTCGCTCAGTCATGTCCGACTCTTCGCGACCCCATGGACTGCAGCCTACCAGGCTCCTCCATCCATGGGATTTTCCAGGCAAGACTACTGGAGTGGGTTGCCAATGCCTTCTCTGGCTTAAGATGCTAGGCATTGCTAAATGTGTTTTGCTATTCATTATGATTTTTAATGAGGAAGCAGGTAATCCATGGATAGGTGTGATCTCTATTACTTAGTAATGCTAAACAAAAGCCTTTTTCATTCACTGTAGCTTTATAGTCACTGTAAACCAAATCCATTTTTTAGATGTGTATTCACAGCTCCTGTCAATATCACCAGGTGTCACATGTGTGTTGATAAAGGAAATTTCTGGTTAATTTTTCTTTCCATTCTCCATATCTGAACTCTGAAGTGAGGTTCTGGAACATAAGAGGTATACTCCATATATGACATTCCCAGAGGGATGGTATGGGGAAGGAGGTAGGAGGGGGGTTCAGGATGGGGAACACGTGTACACCCGTGGCAGATTCATGTTGATGTATGGCAAAACCAAAACAATATTGTAAAGTAATTAGCCTCCAATTAAAATAAGTAAATTTATATTAAAAATAAAGATAAAGTTGTTTGGTGTAATCTTTATATATATATATAATGATTATAATTCATAATTGTCCCTGTTACCTCCCCCAAAAGGCTAAATTTTATTTGGTTTTAGAACAGTTTTGCTTATTAATTTATCGTTTGCTTTCTTTCAAAAAACTTTGACAGTTGTAACTCTGTAGAAACTATCACATATAGCTAAAAAGCACACATAGAGATATATTTACACACAAATAATTTCTGTGTGTATGTGTGTGAGAGAGAGAAATGTGGAAGGAGATACAATCACAAGTATTTAGGTATGACAGTAAAGAATTAGAGAAACTATATATTTTACATAGCTTTATTAAAGAATGCTCAAAGAAAGAAGGTGGCAATAGCACAGGGAAGAGAGCATTGCAGAGAAGAGTGAAGGGCAAGGACAGTAATTAAAGGCCTTTCCCAAAGGGCCAAGGGTGCATTGTCAGTCATGCCTAGTTTGTGGGATTCCTTGCCCAGTTTTGCTCCCTGTGGAAATCATACATTGACAGGAAAGAGATTTCACGAAATAAATCTCGCTTCTGTTAGCTGGCTTATCCATTGTAAAAAGTGTGCATTGTATTACTCTTCAGTAGTTTAGAACTACTGTGATAGCATCCTTTCAAATATGGCTGTAGAAATCTTGGAGTAAAAAGCATGGTTTGTCTGCTTATGTTAAAATATCGGTGCCTTCTTCCTGCTGTGGCCAAATGACTGCAGGCTGTTTCATCAGCAGCTTTATCACACTCACATTTTCATATTATGAAGTCTGAATTACCTGACAGGAACTCATTTATTCCAGTGATTTTTTTTTTTTTGTTATTGTTGAACTTTTTCATCTGTGTTCTCCCTGATTGCACCAGCTTACCGAACTGAACCGCTGGAATATGTTAGAGAGGAGACTGCTCAGAGGATCAGAATTGTTCCTTTTGAAAAATTTCCAGGAATGACTGGAAGGTTGTAAGACCCCTTCCAGTACAAAATGACTACACTTCCACATCTATAATTGTACTGTCTTTTATTTGAATTTATTTTCATTTATCAAGAAGAGTGCTTTCTGGAAGTGCTTATTAAATTGATAAATTTTTTCTGTGAATGCCTTTGGTGACTACTGAGATGATGGAAAGTAAAAATAGTGTAGTAAAAAGTTATATTAATTAATTAAAATTTTTTTCAGAATGTATTTTTGGAACTGCTTAGGTTTGTTAACCCAAAACTCCTCTTTGTGTTTCCTGCCCTCAGCCCATGCAAGAAGGTAAATTCCCTAATAGCATTATCAGGAAATATTTTTATAAAGCTATGTCCTTGCTGGTTAAAAGACCTTTAAGAAGAGAGAGGTGTTTTATATTTCAGGGAAATACTATAAGTCAGTGTTAATGGAATTTTTTTTGTTAAAAATAAAACACGTAAGTGTGATATCTTTTTTTAGCTTTGTATTTTTCCATGGTAATATTTTAGTGCATTTGCTTAGGTCTTGCTAGAGCTAAAAATAAAAGCTTAGTAAATTTGATGTTTCCTGAGTTTATGGAATGACTGGCTTTTCTGTGCTTACCAACATACATTAAAATCATATTTCCTTGTAAGAAGCTCCAAAAACAGATATTTTTCTTCCTTTATTTAATTTTCTCTATTGTGTCTTCACTCAGCAAGTAGGTAAGCTGGTCTTGTTTAGTAATTTTGTTGAAATATAATATTTACTAACATTTTATACAATGCTCAGAGAAGGAAAGAACAAATTTTTTAGGATGACCTCTTGGAGAGGTTTATTCTGACCTCATCAGCTCTACATCCAAGGTCTATGAAAATGGCTTACCAGATATGTGGCTTGTAACTGTTTGGATAGCTCTTTCTGGCAGCAGATGCCTTATGAGTCCTAGCTCACACTCTATATAGAACACAATTTTTGGTGCCAGATAGCCTTCATGTGTCCCTATAACTGGTGCCAGTGATTCTTTCTGTCTGGGCTTTTAGTGTAATACCTCATTACTGACTGGCAGTTGAGTCATAGCATATCAGCATTCGAAAGTCTCCTCTTAAATAACTGCCATATATTATTCAATTAGCACTGCTTCATAATTAATACTCTGTGAAAACTGTATCTGCTGATAACAACATGGTAATTTCCTGCTCATGCATGACATAATTACAGTTCAGTTCAGTTCAGTCGCTCAGTCGTGTCCGACTCTTTGCGACCCCATGAATTGCAGCACTCCAGGCCTCCCTGTCCATCACCATCTCCTGAAATTCACTCAGACTCACGTCCATCGAGTCAGTGATGTCATCCAGTCATCTCATCCTCGGTCGTCCCTTTCTCCTCCTGCCCACAATCCCTCACAGCATCAGAGTCTTTTCCAATGAGTCAACTCTTTTTTGAGGTGGCCAAAGTACTGGAGTTTCAGCTTTAGCATCATTCCTTCCACACAAAACCCAGGACTGATTTCTTTTAGAATGGACTGGTTGGATCTCCTTGCAGTCCAAGGGACTCTCAAGAGTCTTCTCCAACACCACAGTTCAAAAGCATTAATTCTTCGGCACTCAGCCTTCACAGTCCAACTCTCACATCCATACATAACCACAGGAAAAACCATAGCCTTGACTAGATGGACCTTTGTTGGCAAAGTAATGTCTCTGCTTTTGAATATACTATCTAGGTTGGTTATAAGTTTCCTTTCAAGGAGTAAGTGTCTTTTAGTTTTATGGCTGCAATCACCATCTGCAGTGATATTGGAGCCCCCCAAAATAAAGTCTGACACTGTTTCCACTGTTTCCCCATCTATTTCCCATGAAATGATGGGACCATATGCCATGATCTTAGTTTTCTCAATGTTGAGCTTAAAGCCAACTTTTTCACTCTCCTCTTTCACATTCATCAAGAGGCTTTTTAGTTCCTCTTCACTTTCTGCCATAAGGGTGGTGTCCTCTGCATATCTGAAGGTATTGATATTTCTCCTGGCAATCTTGATTCCAGCTTGTGGTTCTTCCAGCTCAGTGTTTCTCATGATGTACTCTGCATATAAGTTAAATAAGCAGGGTGACAATATACAGCCTTGACGTACTCCTTTTCCTATTTGGAATGAGTCTGTTGTTCCATGTCCAGTTCTAACTGTTGTTTCCTGACCTGCATATAGGTTTCTCAAGAGGCACGTCAGGTGTTCTGGTGTTCCTATCTCTTTTAGAAGTTTCCACAGTTTTTTGTGATCCACACAGTCAAAGGCTTTGGCGTAGTCAATAAAGCAGAAATAGATGATTTTCTGGAACTCTCTTGCTTTTTTCATTATCCAGCAGGTGTTGGCAATTTGATCTGTTTCCTCTGCCTTTTCTAAAACCAGCTTGAACATCTGGAAGTTCACAGTTCACGTATTGCTGAAGCCTGGCTTGGAGAATTTTGAGCATTACTTTCCTAGCATGTGAGATGAGTGCAATTGTGTGGTAGTTTGAGCATTCTTTGGGATTGCCTTTCTTTGGGATTGGAATGAAAATTGACCTTTTCCAGTACTATGGCCACTGCTGAGTTTTCCAAATTAGCTGACATATTGAGTGTAGCACTTTCACAGCATCATGTTTCAGGATTTGAAATAGCTCAACTGGAATTCCATCACCTCCACTAGCTTTGTTCATAGTGATGCTTTCTAAGGCCCACTTGACTTCACATTCCAGGATGTCTGTCTCCTGATGAGTGATCACACCATCATGATTATCTTGGTCATGAAGATCTTTTTGTACAGTTCTGTGTATTCTTGTCACCTCTTCTTAATATCTTCTGCTTCTGTTTAGTCCATACCATTTCTGTCCTTTATCGAGCCCATCTTTGCATGAAATGTTCCCTTGGTATCTCTAATTTTCTTGAAGAGATCTCTAGTCTTTCCCATTCTGTTGTTTTCTTCTATTTCTTTTCACTGATCACTGAAGAAGGCTTTCTTTGCTCTTCTTGCTATTCTTTGGAACTCTCCATTCAGACGGTTATATCTTTCCTTTTCTCCTTTGCTTTTCGCTTCTCTTCTTTTCACAGCTATTTGTAAGGCCTCTCCAGGCAGCCATTTTGCTTTTTTGCACTTCTTTTCCATAGGGATGGTCTTGATCCCTGTCTCCTGTACAGTGTCACGAACCTCATTCCATAGTTCATCAGGCACTCTATCTATCAGATCTAGTCCCTTAAGTCTATTTCTCACTTGCATTGTATAATCATAAGGGATTTGATTTAGGTCATACATGAATGGTCTAGTGGTTTTCCCTACTTTATTCAATTTAAGTCTGAATTTGGCAGTAAGGAGTTCATGATGAATTTCTATCTAATGTTATGATATTTAGAAGCAGGTAAAATCCTGTGGATGGAGCAGCCTGGTAGGCTGCAGTCCATGGGGTCGCTAAGAGTCGGATATGACTGAGCAACTTCACTTTCACTTTTCACTTTCATGCATTGGAGAAGGAAATGGCAACTCACTCCAGTGTTCTTCCTGGAGAATCCCAGGGACAGGGAAGCCTGGTGGGCTGCCATCTATGGGGTCACACAGATTCAGACACGACTGAAGTGACTTAGCAGTAGCAGCAGCAGCATCACCTTACTACTCAAAACTGTGATTAAGGGTAAGGAATGCTCATGTTTTAATCTTGTATATCTAACCAACAGGGAAAAATGAGTCACCATTTATTAATTGTATCAAGCTGATTGGAGAGTCATTATAAAGCAAGTATGCCCCCTTTGTGAGTGGTTAGTAGCTTTACAGAATCAGGTGTTCAGAATTATAAAGAGCTCATATGCACCCTTGTCCACCGTGCTAGTTTCACAGGTGCAAAAGCTGAAGTCCAGGTAAGTTATAGTAGCTAGTTAGTGTCAGGTTAGGAATGAAAGCCAGCACTTTTGACCTTCAATTAAGAATTTTCTGACATGAAGCTAAGTTTTCATCATCACATCTTACAGAGCTATATTGGGTTATCATGCATGGTGCACTTGCAATATAAAAACACATTGAAACATTTATTCTGGTGATTAAAAGGCTGCTTTGGACGTTGTTACCTCATATCTTGTGGTAGACTTAAATTGGGCACAGTTTTATATACCATCATATTTATAATGTAAAATAAAACTAGTAAATAATGCTAATGCTATTATTTTATTTTTAATATAAATTTATTTATTTTAAATGGAGGCTAATTACTTTACAATATTGTAGTGGTTTTGCCATACATATTATTGGGCCCCAGAGCAAAAAGAGGTCACCTTACTCACTCAAGTGCTTTGAAAACAATTGCTTCCAAAATGTGAATTGATAGCATATTCTTCTATTATTCAAACAATAGTTCCTTGGGGGAAAGAGATCTTCTTTCATGCCCTTCACCAAAATTTTAGCAATGCAGGGAGTACTAGTGCTAATTATGCCTATATCATTTAACTGTTGGATGACTGTTTTGAGATTAAATGGATCTCTATTTAAATGGGCTTCCGTGGTGGCTCAGAGGGTAAAAGCATCTGCCTGCAATGCAGGAGACCTGGGTTAGATCCCTGGGTCAGGAAGATCCCTTGGAGAAGGAAATGGCAACCCACTCCAGTACTCTTGCCTGGAAAATCCCATGGACGGGGAAGTCTGATAGGCAACAGTCCATGGGGTCGCAAAGAGTCAGACACCACTGAGCAACTTCACTTTCACTTTTCCACTTTCTATATGTATATGAGTTAGAACAGTGATCGTTTGTCATAAATTCTTGTTGTTGTTCATTCCCTAAGTTGTGCCAGCTCTTTGCAACCCTATGGACTGTTGCCTGCCAGGCTCCTCTCTCCATGGAATTTTCCGGCCAAGAATACTGTAGTGGGTTGCCATTTCCTTCTCCAGGAGATCTTCCTGACCCAGGGATCAAACTGGCATCTTTTGCATCTCCTCAATCGGCAGGCAGATTCTTTACCACTGTGCCACCTGGGAAGCCCCGATCTATAAAACAGGAAGATCAATAATACATACCATAGGTTATTTGTAAGGATATGAGTTAATATATGTAAAACACTTAGAACAGTACCTGGCACATAGAAAACACTTTGTAAGTGTTAGACATTACCATTTTATTATGTTAATATTTTAATATTATTTATGTATCACTGTATTAATTCATCCAAAATATCATTTGCAGCTCTGCTATGTTTGACTCATTATGAGGATACAGTTTATTGTGGGAAGTATGCAAATAAATAAGCATTCTGCAGAGTCATTAATGATATGCTGCGGGGAATGCAGTGTGTTGAGGGAGCACATTAAAAGTGACCTGCCCTGTTTGTGCATCTATATGGTGGGAAACTCAGCAGTGGCCACAGGACTGGAAAAGGTCAGTTTCATTCCAATCCCAAAGAAAGGCAATGCCAAAGAATGCTCAAACTACCACACAATTGCACTCATTTCACATGCTAGTAAAGAAATGCTCAAAATTCTCCAAGCCAGACTTCAGCAATATGGGAACCGTGAACTTCCAGATGTTCAAGCTGGTTTTAGAAAAGGCAGAGGAACCAGAGATCAAATTGCCAACATCCTCTGGATCATGGAAAAAGCAAGAGAGTTCCAGAAAACATCTATTTCTGCTTTATTGACTATGTCAAAGCCTTTGACTGTGTGGATCACAATAAACTGTGGAAAATTCTGAGAGAGATGGGAATACCAGACCACCTGACGTGGCTCTTGAGAAATCTGTATGCAGGTCAGGAAGCAACAGTGAGAACTGGACATGGAACAACAGACTGGTTCCAAATAGGAAAAGGAGTGTGTCAAGGCTGTATATTGTCACCCTGCCTATTTAACTTATATGCAGAGTACATCATGAGAAATGCTGGACTGGAAGAAACACAAGCTGGAATCAAGATTGCCAGGAGAAATATCAATAACCTCAGATATGCAGATGACACCACGCTTATGGCAGAAACTGAAGAAGAACTAAAAAGTCTCTTGATGAATGTGAAAGAAGAGAATGAAAAAGTTGGCTTAAAGCTCAACTCAGAAAACAAAGATCATAGCATCCAGTCCCATCACTTCATGGGAAATAGATGGGGAAACAGTGGAAACAGTGTCAGACTTTATTTTTGGGGGCTCCAAAATCACTGTGGATGGTGCCTGCAGCCATGAAATTAAAAGACGCTTACTCCTTGGAAGAAAAGTTATGACCAATCTAGATAGCATATTCAAATGCAGAGATATTATTTTGCTGACTAAGGTCCGTCTAGTCAAGGCTATGGTTTTTCCTGTGGTTATGTATGGATGTGAGAGTTGGACTGTGAAGAAGGCTGAGCACCAAAGAATTGATGCGTTTGAACTATGGTGTTGGAGAAGACTCTTGAGAGTCCCTTGGACTGCAGGGACATCCAACCAGTCCATTCTGAAGGAGATCAGCCCTGGGATTTCTTTGGAAGGAATGATGCTAAAGGTGAAACTCCAGTCCTTTGGCCACCTCATGTGAAGAGTTGACTCATTGGAAAAGACTCTGATGCTGGGAGGGATTGGGGGCAGGAGAAGAATTGGATGACAGAGGATGAGATGGCTTGATGGCATCATGGACTCGATGGACGTGAGTCTGAGTGAACTCCAGGAGTTTGTGATGGACAGGGAGGCCTGGCGTGCTGCGATTCATGAGGTCACAAAGAGTCGGACACAACTGAGCAACTGAACTGAACTGAACTGATGGTGGGAAGGGGACTGAAAGATGGGAGTGGTAAGCATGGTGAATGAGAGATAATGGCTCAAAGAAGACTTCCTGGCTGAAAGTAAACGCATGAATAAGAGGATGAGATGAAAGGGATGGAAGAAAGAGAAAATTCAAAAGAAATTTAGAGAAAGCCCAGTAAAATGGAAAAGAATGAAATAATTCCAGAATGGCTGAGACAGAGTATAAGGTAGACATTGAAGAGGAATGAGGCTGTAGAGTTAGATAGGGATGGGATCAGATGACAGCAATAAACCGAAAGCCATGATAATATGTTGAGAGGAGAGACTGGAGAGTCAGTTAACTGTTTTAAGAAGAGGAATGAAATGATAAAATTTGTGTCTTGAAAATTTGACGTTGACGGCAGCATGGAAAATAGAATTAACTTGGATAAGGCTGGAGAGCAGGGGACCACTTAGAATCAACTCTGTTAGTGAAGGTGAGAGATGATGACAGCTTATATAAGGGAAGAAGAAATAAGATTGAATGGAAACAGATTTAAGACATATTTAATAGGTTGAATCAATGGAATAAGACAATAGATTGGATGAAGGGATTAGGAAGTATTAGATATGTGACTCCCAAGTTACTGGCTTGAGCAACTAGCCAGGTGGTGATACCATCCACTAACATAAGGAAGGCACAAAAGGGATCACATTTGGAGGGAATGGAGGACATCATTTCAGGCATAGACTTACTTTGAAATATGTAAGTGGAGATGTAAGGTTAGCAGTTTGATATGTGGGTCTGGAGCTTAAAGGAGAGATTAGGGCTGGACATTTGGGAGTCATTTGTGCAGAGATAGTGACACCATGGAGAAAAATGAGATGACCCTAAGAAAATGTGTAAACCTACAAGGAAAAATGGTTTATATTATAATAGAACAAAATCTTCTAAATCTTCTTTTGTCCTATTACCCCTTCAGCAGTCAGGTGAAGCCTAAAGGACCCCTTTTCAACATTATGTTTTCTCACTATAGAAGTGCATATGCGAGTGTATATAATATATATGCATATATTTAGAATATATGATTTAGCATATAGTAATATAGTTACAGAAAAATTGTATTGAAATAAAGTTATCAAAATATTTTAAGACATATTATAAAGAAATATATGTGTTTTTTATTAACACATCAAAGTGCAAGAGCTACTGGACCTAATAATCACCTTAATGTCAAAGTAATGACATAAAATGATACATTTGGATATATTTTTTTGTAATTTAAGTTAATGTATTTTAATTAGAGGCTAATTACTTTAAAATATTGTATTGGTTTTGCCATACATCAACATGAATCCACACAGGTGTACACGTGTTCCCCATCCTGAAACCCCCTCCCACCCTGTACCATCCCTCTGGGTCATCCCAGTGCACCAGCCCAAGAATCCTGTATCCTGCATCAGACCTGAACTATTGTGATTCGTTTCTTATATGATATTATACATGTTTCAATGCCATTCTCCCAAATCATCCCACCCTCTCCCTCTCCCACAGAGTCCAAAAGTCTGTTCTATACATCTGTGTCTCTTTTGCTGTCTCACATACAGGGTTATCGTTAGCATCATTCTAAATTCCATATATATGCGTTAGTATACTATATTGGTGTTTTTCTTTCTGGCTTACTTCCCTCTATATAATAGGCTCCAGTTTCATCCACCTCATTAGAACTGATTCAAATGTATTCTTTTTAATGGCTGAGTAATACTCCACTGTGTATATGTACCACAGCTTCCTTATCCATTCATCTGCTGATGGACATCTAGGTTGCTTCCATGTCCTGGCTATTATAAACAGTGCTGCAAGAACACTGGGGTACACGTGTCTCTTTCAATTGTGGTTTCCTCAGTGTGTATGCCCAGCAGTGGGATTGCTGGGTCATAAGGCAGTTCTATTTCCGGTTTTTAAGGAATCTTCACACTGTTCTCCATAGTGGCTGTACTAGTTTGCATTCCCACCAACAGTGTAAGAAGGTTCCCTTTTCTCCACACCCTCTCCAGCATTTATTGCTTGTAGACTTTTGGATCACAGCCATTCTGACTGGCGTGAAATGGTACCTCATTGTGGTTTTGGTTTGCATTTCTCTGATAATGAGTGACGTTGAGCATCTTTTCATGTGTTTGTTAGCCATCTGTATGTCTTCTTTGGAGTTAATGTCTGTTTAGTTCTTTGGCCCATTTTTTGACAGGGTCATTTTTTTTTCTGGAATTGAGCTGCATAAGTTGCTTGTATATTTTTGAGATTAGTTGTTTGTCAGTTGCTTCATTTGCTATTATTTTCTCCCATTCTGAAGGCTGTCTTTACACCTTGCTTATAGTTTCCTTTGTTGTGCAGAAGCTTTTAATATTAATTAGGCCCAATTTATTTTTGCTCTTATTTCCAATATTCTTGGTGGTGGGTCATAGAGGATCCTGCTGTGATTTATGTTAAGAGTGTTCTGCAAATGTTCTCCTCTAGGAGTTTTATAGTTTCTGGTCTTAAATTTAGATCTTTAATCCCTTTTGAGTTTATTTTTGTGTATGGTGTTAGAAAGTGATCTAGTTTCATTCTTTTACAAGTGATTGACCAGTTTTCCCAGCACCACTGGTTAAAGAGATTGTCCTTTCTCCATTGTATATTCTTGCCTCCTTTCTCAAAGATAAGGTGTTCATAGGTGTGTGGATTTATCTCTGGGCTTTCTATTTTGTTCCATTGATCAATATAGAAATATATCTGTCTTTGTGCCAGTACCATACTGTCTTGATGAGTTTGGCTTTGTAGTAAAGCCTGAAGTCAGGCAGGTTGATTCCTCCAGTTCCATTCTTCTTTAAGATTGCCTTGGCTTTTCGAGGTTTTTTGATTCCATAAAAATTGTGAAATTATTTGTTCTAGCTCTGTGAAAACTACCGTTGGTAGCTTGATAGAGATTGCATTGAATCTAGGGATTGCTTTGGGTAGTATACTCATTTTCATTATATTGATTCTTCTTATCCATGAACATGGTATATTTCTCGATCTATTAGTGTCCTCTTTGATTTCTCTCACCAGTGTTTTATAGTTTTCTATATATGTCTTTAGTTTCTTTAGGTAGATATATTCCTAAGTATTTTATTCTTTTTCTTGCAATGGTGAATGGAATTGTTTCCTTTATTTCTCCTTCTATTTTCTCATTGTTAGTGTACAGGAATACAAGGGATTTCTGTGTGTTGATTTTATATCCTGCAACTTTACTGTAGTCATTGATTAGCTCTGGTAATTTTCTGGTGGAGTCTTTATGGTTTTCTATATAGAGGATCATGTCTTCTGCAAAGAGTGAGAGTTTTACCTCTTCTTTTCCAATTTGGATTCCTTTTATTTCTTTTTTTGCTCTGATTGCTGTGTCCAGAACTTCCAAAACTATGTTAAATAGTAGTGGTGAAAGTGGGTACCCTTGTCTTGTTCCTGACTTTAGGGGAAATGCTTTCAATTTTTCACCATTGAGGATAATGTTTGCTGCGGGTTTGTCATATATAGCTTTTATTATGTTGAGGTATATTCCTTTTATTCCTGCTTTCTGGAGAGTTTTTATCATAAATGGATGTTGAATTTTGTCAAAGGTTTTCTCTGCATCTATTGAAATAATATATGACTTTTATTTTTCAATTTGTTAATGTGGTGTATTACATTGATTGATTTGTGGATATTGAAGAATCCTTGCATCCCTGGGATAAAGCCCACTTGGTCATGGTGTTTGATCTTTTTAATATGTTTTTGGATTCTGATTGCTAGAATTTTGTTAAGGATTTTTGCATCTATGTTTATCAGTGATATTGGCCTACAGTTTTCTTTTTTGGTGGCATCTTTGTCAGGTTTTGATATTAGGATGATGGTAGCCTCATAGAATGAGTTTGGAAGTTTACCTTACTCTGTAATTTTCTGGAAGTGTTTGAGTAGGATAGGTATTAGCTCTTCTCTAAATTCTCGGTAGAATTCAGCTGTGAAGCCGTCTGGACCTGGGCTTTTGTTTGCTGGAAGATTTCTGATTAAAGTTTCAATTTCTGTGCTTGTGATGGGTCTGTTAAGATTTCCTGTATCTTCCTGGTTGAGGTTTGGAAAGTTGTTCTTTTCTAAGAATTCATCCATTTCTTCCAACTTGTCCATTTTATTGCCATATAATTGCTGATAGTAGTCTCTTATGATCCTTTGTATTTCTGTGTTATCTATTGTGATCTCTCCATTTTGATTTCTAATTTTATTGATTTGATTTTTCTCCCTTTGTTTCTTGATGAGTCTGGCTAATGGTTTGTCAATTTTATTTACCTTTTCAATGAACCAGCTTTTGGCCTTCTTGATTTTTTTCTACGATCTCTTTTATTTCTTTTGCATTTATTTCTGCCCTAATTTTTAAGATTTCTTTCCTTCTACTAACCCTGGGGTTCTTCATTTCTTCCTTTTCTAGTTGCTTTAGGTGTATAGTTAGGTTATTTATTTGATTTTTTCTCGTTTTTTGAGGTATGCCTGTATTGCTATGAACCTTCCCCTTAGCACTGCTTTCATAGTGTCCCACAGGTTTAGGGTTGTTGTGTTTTCATTTTCGTTCATTTCTGTGCATATTTTAATTTCTTTTTTGATTTCTTCTGTGATTTTTTTGTTATTCAGCAGCGTGTTGTTCAGCCTGCATATGCTGGAATTTTTAATAGTTTTTCTCCTGTAATTGAGATCTAATCTTACTGCATTGTGGTCAGAAAAGATACTTAGAATGATTTCAGTTTTTTAAAATTTACCAAGGCTAGATTTATGGCCCAGGATGTGATCTATCCTTAAGAAGGTTCTGTGTGTGCTTGAGAAAAAGGTGAAATTTATTGTTTTGTGGTGAAATGTCCTATAGATATCAATTAGGTCTAACTGGTCTATTGTATCGTTTAAAGTTTGTGTTTCCTTGTTAATTTTCTGTTTAGTTGATCTATCCATAGGTGTGAGTGGGGTATTAAAGTCTCCCACTATTATTGTGTTATTGTTAATTTCCCCTTTCATACTTGTTAGCATTTGTCTTACATATTGTGGTGCCCCTATGTTGGGTGCATTTATGTTTATGATTGTTATATTTTCTTCTTGGATTGATCCTTGATCATTATATAGTGTGCTTCTTTTTCTCTTTTCACAGTCTTTGTTTTAAAATCTTTATCTAATATGAGTATTGCTACTCCTGCTTTCTTTGGTCTCTATTTGCGTGGAATATCTTTTTCCAGCCCTTCGCTTTCAGTCTGTATGTGTTCCCTGTTTTGAGGTGGGTTTCTTGCAGACAACACATATAGGGGTCTTGTTTTTGTATTCATTCAGGCAGTCTTTGTCTTTTGGTTGGGGCATTCAACCCATTTACTTTTAAGGTAATTATTGAAAAGTATGATCCCGTTGCCATTTACTTTACTGTTTTGGGTTCGAGTTTATACACCTTTTTGTGTTTCCTGTCTAGAGAAGATCCTTTAGCATTTGTTGGAGAGCTGGTTTGGTGGTGCTGAATTCTCTCAGCTTTTGCTTGTCTGTAAAGCTTTTGACTTCTCTTTCATATTTGAATGAGATCCTTGCTGGGTACAGTAATCTAGTCTGTAGCTTATTTTCTTTCATCACTTTAAGTATGTCCTGCCATTCCCTTCTGGAATGAAGAGTTTCTACTGAAAGATCAGCTATTATTCTTATGGGAATCCCCTTGTGTGTTATTTGTTGTTTTTCCCTTACTGCTTTTAATATTTGTTCTTTGTGCTTGATATTTGTTAATTTGATTAATATGTGTCTTGCAGTGCTTTGCCTTGGGTTTATCCTCTTTGAGACTCTCTGGGTTTCTTGGACTTGGGTGATTATTTCCTTCCCCATTTTAAGGAAGTTTTCAACTATTATCTCCTCAAGTATTTTCTCATGGTCTTTCTTCTTGTCTTCTTCTTCTGGGACTCCTATGATTCGAATGTTGGGGCGTTTAACATTGTCCTGGTGGTCTCTGAGATTGTTCTCATTTCTTTTAATTCGTTTTTCTTTTTTCCTCTCTGATTCATTTATTTCTACCATTCTATCTTCTAATTCACTAATCCTATCTTCTGCCTGCATTATTCTACTGTTTGTTCCCTCCAGAGTGTTTTTGATCTCATTTATTGCATTATTCCTTATATACTGACTCTTTTTTTTTTTCTTTTAGATCCTTGTTAAACATTTCTTACATCTTCTCAATTCTTGTCTCCAGGCTATTTATCTGTGATTCCACTTTGATTTCAAGATTTTGGATCATTTTCACTATCATTATTTGGAATTCTTTATCCAGTAGATTCCCTATCTCTTCTTCTTTTGTTTATTTTGGTGGGTACTTATCCTGTTCCTTTACCTGTTGGGTATTCCTTTGTCTCTTCATCTTTATATTGCTGCGTTTGGGGCGGCCTTTCTGTATTCTGGCAGTTTGTGGAGTTCTCTTTATTGTGGAGTTTCCTCACTGTGGGTGGGATTGTGCAGGTGGCTTCTCAAGGTTTCTTGTTAGGGAAGCTTGTGTCAGTGTTCTGGTGGATGGAGCTGGATTTCTTCTCTCTGGAGTGCATGAAGTGTCCAGTAATGAGTTATGAGATGTCAGTTGGTTTGGAGTGACTTTGGGTAGCCTGTATATTGAAGCTCAGGGCTGTGTTCCTGTGTTGCTGGAGAATTTGCGTGGTATGTCTTTCTTGCTCTGGAACTTGTTGGCCCTTCACTGGTGCTTGCTTTCAGTGTAGGTATGGAGGCATTTGATGAGTGCCGGTCGATTAGTGTTCCCTGGAGTCAGGCGTTCTCCAGTGTTCTAAGAATTTGGACTTAATCCTCCTGCTTCTGGTTTTCAGTCTTATTTTTACAGTAGCCTCAAGACTTCTCCATCTATATAGCACCATTGATAAAACATCTAGGTTAAAGATGAAAAGTTTCTCCACAGTGAGGGACACCCAGAGAGGTTCACAGAGTTACATGGAGAAGAGAAGAGGGAGGAGGGAGTTAGAGGTGACCCAAATGAGATGAGGTGGAATCAAAAGAGGAGAGAGCAACCTAGCCAGTAATCACTTCCTTATGTGTGCTGTACAGTCTGGACCGCCCAGAGATGTCCATGGAGTTATACAGAGAAGAGAAGAGGGAGGAAGGAGACAGAGATGGCCAGGAGGATAAAGGGGATGGGAATCAAAAGGAGAGAGACGGATCCATCCAGTAATCAGTTCCCTAAGTGTTCTCCACTGTCTGGAACACGCAAAGAGATTCACAGATTTGGGTAGAGAAGAGAAGGGGGAGGGAGGAGATAGAGGTGACCTGGTGGAGAAAAAGGAGAGTCCAAAGGGGGAGAGAGCAGTCAAGCCAGTAATCTCACTCCCAAGTAAAAATGGGTGCTGAAGATTGGGTTCTTAAATGTACAAAATTGATAACAAAAATTGATAACAAATTGTTAACAAGAAGCAAAGATTAAAAATCTACAGTAGAAGTTGGATTTTCAAAAATTCAATATTAAAGAAAAGAAAAAAAGTCACACAAATTATAAAAATATATATATATATATATATGAAGTTTGCTTTAAAAAATAGGGTCTCTTTTTTTTGCAAAGTAATAGTAGGTTATAAAAATGAAAATTAAAGGAGTAAAAATGAGTTAAAAATTTAAAAAATTAAAAATGATAGTAAAATTAGTAAAAAATATATCTAGGACTTTCTCTGGTGTTGTTGTGGGCAGGGTGAGGTCAGTTAATTTCCAGATAGTTCCTTGGTCCACCTTATATTTCTCAAAACCTAAAGGCCCCTTCCTATGTAGTCAGTATTAACTACAGGGTTTGAATCTATTGCACCTGTCACTTCCATGGTGGTTCCCTCTGTTTTAGCTTCTTCTGTTTGCTGTTCTTCAGTGTCTTATTTTTGCCCTGACACAAGGGGGCGGTGGTGGACACTTTTTTAGGCTCACTTGTTCAGTCGCACTGTGTGGAGGGAGGGATGCTGCAAACAAATAACACTGGCATGTGCTCGCAGTGTCTCAGCCACACTGGGCCTGTCCCCACTCACAGTGTATGTGCCCTCCCTGCCCACACTGCTCAGGCTGTAGGTTGCTCTGCCAGGAACCATCCGAGGCCGGCCCTGGGCTGCATGCACCTCCCAGGTCTTAGCTGCTCAGGTTCAGGTACTCTGGCGCAGAGGGGTTGAAGTCCTCAGAAGTGCAGACTTAGTTGGGCCTGCGTTTTGTGCCCTTCCCAGGTCCGAGCAGTTCAGGTGACCAGGTGTTTGGTGAGGGCAGTTGCTGCGACTTATCACCTCCCCCATCCCTGCTGCTTGGTTTTCTGGGTGTACAACCAGCACAACTTCTCAGGCAGATGTTAACCGTCCAGAATCCCAAGAAGTCTTACTTAGCAAAGAAACAGTTTGGTAGATAATGTCTCTCTGGTGTTGCAGTTGCCCCCTTCTGGCTCTGGCTGCCTGTCACCAGAGGGGGATGGTCTGTAGCTGGCTAGCTCTGTTCAGTCCTTTGTTCTGTGAGTGGGCCTGGCGGTGTCTTAGGTTAGGGCTTTTCGTGTGGTAGCTATCCCACAGTCTGATTTGCTAGCCCAAGTTAGTTCCCTCAGATTGCCCTCAGGACATTCAATCCTGGTCCTTACTCTAAGCAATGGAGCCTGTGCCTCCCTGCCCAGTCACTGCTTGCTAGTGGCAGGTGCAGGCGTCTGTGCTGCATCTCCACTGGGGGAGTTACCGTTGGGCACGTAATCTGTGGGGTTTAATTATTTATTTATTTTTCCTCCCAGTTATGTTGCCCTCTGTGGTTCCAAGGCTCACCACAGACTCGGCAGTGAGAGTGTTTCCTGGTGTTTGGAAACTTCTCTCTTTTTAAGACTCCTTTCCCAGGATGGAGCTCCGTCCCTACCTCTTTTGTCTCTTTTTTTTTGTCTTTTATAGTTTTTCCTACCTCCTTTCAAAGACAATGGGCTGCTTTTCTGGGTGCCTGATGTCCTCTGCTGGCATTCAGAAATTGTTTTGTGGAATTTACTCAGAGTTTAAGTGTTCTTTTGATGAATTTGTAGTGGAGGAAGTGGTCTCCCCATCCTTTTCCTCCGCCATCTTAGCACTGCCCCTCACTTTCGGATATTTTTAACAATTGTGATGTGATATAAAATTATCTGACTTTTGTGAATGACAAAGTTATAGGTATTATTTATAGTGTTTTAATTTTTTAAAGTAATACTAACTTTCATTTGGGGGAAGGAAATGGCAACCACCTCCAATGTTCTTGCCTGGAGAATCCCATGGACAGAGGAGCCTGGTGGACTGCAGTCCATGGGGTCACAAACAGTCAGACACAACAAAGTGACTAACACAACTTTCACTTAAACATCTGTACCAAATCACATGACTATTATTCTTGAGATCTTTGAAATCTGTGGAGTCCAGATTTACAGGCTATTAGAGCCCTGATAAACAGTGATACCCAATGGGATGTGCAGAGTAGAAGGAGCTCAAAAAGGAGGCCAAACTCAAAGTGTGAGAGAAGTCAGAGAAAATCTTATAAAATGGAAAGCAAGGCAAGAGGGTATTTCCAGAAGTAATGATTCCTGGTGTTGAATGCCATGGAGACATCAAATAAAGTAAGAACTGAGAGGTGTTCTTCACATTTTGCAGGAAAGAGATCAATGATAGATTTGACAAGAGGTTTCAGTGATGGTAGTAGGTGTTCTGCTGGTGGTAGTGACAGAGATTAGCTAAATTTCAGTAGGTTAAGGAATGATTGGTAGGTGGTGAAAGGCAGATGCTAAACAACAATGTCTTTCTGGAAAGGTGATGATATAAAGAATCATACATAGATGTAAACATGGGCCCCAAAGTAAGATTTTTGGTTTTTTATTTTTAAGATAGCAGACAGTTGATCATATGTGCTTATTAAAAAGAGTCTATGTTAAAAAGAGCATAAATACATTGAGTTGAATTTTGAGAATGGGCAGAGGAGGAAGTGTACTAGGAGAATTACTAAAAATGCTTTGAAATTTCCCAAGTAAAATGCTGTCTAGAACAATGAAAAATAACATCTCTTTAAAGCCTGAGAAGTCTTTGACAGTATAGCCCTTCCTAGGTCCGGGATTTTAGCCTTTGATTACACCAAGACAGTCTGAATATGAAATGCCCTACCCGGGGATTCACCTTTCCGTAACCTCTTGATATGTAGTTTTCTTCAATTGACAGGGTTTTTTTCCCCATATTATTGAAGTTTTGTGTGTGCATGTTAGCTGAAAGTCCACATTAAAATATGCAAGGTGTGTGACTTCTCTGGTGGTCCTGTGGCTAAGACTGCATGGTCCCAAGGCAGGGGCCTGGGGTCTGATCCCACTAGATCCCACATGGAACAACTAAGACTCAGTGCAGCCAAGTAAAAAAAAAAAAACAAAGAATGTATAAAACTTCCTTAATTGCTCTGCAAGTACCAATATTACTAAGATTATATTATTTAGCCATTTTTATGGAAATCATATTTTTCCACAGGTAGCCTAACCCACCTCTCTGACGTACATTTAACAGTATGTTGAAAACACACTCTAATTTTTAAATAATATTGAGAGATGTTGTACCCTTTCTACTGTTACTTTATAAATAACCTTCTAAATTTTTGCCCGTGAAATATACATTTAACAAAGCATTTGTGAGAAAATAGGCTTCCCAGGTGGCACTAGTAATAAAGAACCCACCTGCCAATGCAGAAGATATAAGAGATGGATTCTATCCCTGGGTTGGGAAGATCCCCTGGAGAAGGGAATGGCTACCCACTCAGGTATTCTTGACTGTAGAATCCCATGGACAGAGGAGCCTGGTGGGCTACAGTCCATATGGTCACAAACAGTCAGACACCACTGAAGTGCCTTAGCACGCTAGCACATAAGTCCCATGATGCAAATCTAAGTTATATGGAGGTGGGTTACATTGTCCCTGATCAAGAATGTGGGCTCTGAAACCAGACTGTCTACCTTTGAATCTTGCCTCCACCACTGAGTTGCTGTGTGACCTTGGACAAGTTACTTTACCTCTTCATGACTCAGTTTTCACATCTGTATATAGGGATAATAGTGGTACCTGTTTCCTAAAATTCAGTTCAGTTCAGTCACTCAGTAGTGTCTGACTCTTTGCAACCCCATGGACTGCAGCATGCCAGGCCTCCCTGTCCATCGACAACTCTGGGAGTTTACTTAAATTCATGTCCACTGAGTCGGTGATGCCATCCAGCCATCTCATCCCCTATTGTCTCCTTCTCCTCTCACATTCAATCTTTCCCAGCATCAGGGTCTTTGCCATTGAGTCAGTTCTTCACATCAGGTGGCCGAAGTATTGGAGTTTCAGCTTCAGCATCAGTCCTTCCAATGAATATTCAGGACTGCTTTCCTTTGGGATGGACTGGTTGGATCTCCTTGCAGTCCAAGGGATTCTCAAGAGTCTTCTCCAACACCACAGTTCAAAAGCATCAATTCTTCGGCACTCAGCTTTCTTTATAGTCCAACTCTCACATCCATTCATGACCACTAGAAAAAACCATAGCCTTGACTAGATGGACCTTTGTTGGCAAAGTAATGTCTCTGATTTTTAATATGCTGTCTAGGTTGGTCATAGCTTTCCTTCCAAGGAGCAAGCATATTTTAATTTCATGGCTGCAATCACCATCTGCAGTGATTTTGGAGCCCCCCAAAATAAAGTCAGCCACTGTTTCCACTGTTTCCCCATCTATTTGCCATGAAGTTATGGGGCCAGATGCCATGATCTTAGTTTTCTGAGTGTTGAGCTTTAAGCCAAATTTTTCACTCTCCTTTTTCACTTTCATCAAGAGGCTCTTTACTTCTTCTTCACTTTCTGCCATAAGGGTGATGTCATCTGCATATCTGAGTTCTTAGAGTTCCTAAATTTCCTAAAATTCCTTAGTTCCTAAAATTGCTATGAAGTTAAAATGAGTCAGGGTAGATAGAAATTTAAGATGTCTGGCACGTGGTGAACACAATGGTTCACATGCTAAACGCCATGCCTATACCATGTTTGCTATAGGACAATAATGGAGAAGGAAATGGCAACCAACTTCCATATTCTTGTGTGGGAAATTCCATAAAACAGAGAAACCTCGGGGTTTACAGTCCAGGGGTTGCAAAGTGTTGGACATGACAAAGCACAGCACAGCTAGGGCAATGAATGATTTGCTGCTGCTGCTGCTGCTGCTGCTGCTGCTGCTGCTGCTGCTGCTGCTGCTAAGTCGCCTCAGTCGTGTCAGACTCTGTGCGACCCCATAGACGGCTGCCCACCAGGCTCCCCCGTCCCTGGTATTCTCCAGGCAAGAACACTGGAGTGGGTTGCCATTTCCTTCTCCAATGCATGAAAGTGAAAAGTGAAAGTGAAGTCGCTCAGTTGTGTCTGAAGGCTAAAAATGCTTCATCATTTTATTGAACATAAATCTGCTGTATGTAAAAGTGCTAACTGGATGTTGTGCCCTGAATGGTGGGCCTCAAAAAAATAAATACGTTTCCCGATGCCCATAACCTGTGAATATTATTTTATATGGTAAGAGTGAATACTACCTTATATGGCAAACGATGTGTTTATGATTAAATTAAGGATTTTGATAAGAGATTGTCAGATTATTCCAGTTGGTCCTAAATCCAATGACTAGTGTGCTTTTTAGAGTGAGACAAAGGGACATTAGACAGATGAGGAAGAGGCAATATGACTATGGAGACAGAGCCAGGAGTAATGCAGTCATAAGAAAAAAAGCCTGGAGCTTCCAGAAGCTGAAAATGGCAAGGAATATATTAGAGCTTTCAGAGGAATTACAACCCTGATGACATCTTGGGTCAGACTTCTGGCTTCCATAACTGAGCAAAAATACATATCTGCTGGTTTTTTTTAAAAATATAAATTTATTTATTTTAATTGGAGGCTAATTACTTTACAATATTGTATTGGTTTTGCCATACATTAACATGAATCCACCACAGGTATATACATGTTCCTATTCTGAACCCCCCTCCCTCCTCCCTCCCCGTACCATCCCTCTGGATCGTCTCAGTGCACCAGCCCCAAGTATCTGCTGTTTTAAACCACCAAGTTTGTGGTAAATTTGTTATGACCATCCTAGGAAATTAACATACTGGGACTAGTTGCTTACTTCACTTCTATTTTTTTGTCTAGATTTCCTTTTTAATCTAAGTACTTTGTTTGATTTTTTTTTTTTCAATCCTCTTACTTGACTGTTTACAGCATTTTTGGACTGATAGAGGGAAGCAGCTCCAGTGTTAATTTTTCAACACACAAAGGGAAAAGTTTAGATCTCACTCATTAGTTTCATCATAATCAACATCATCATACTTTAGTTAACAAAGAGCTACCATTTGTTTAGAAAGTGCACACCATGCTCGTGTACACTTTATTCCTTGACATAATTGTTTTTCTTCTTTTTTTCTTCCTCACTTAGCTTTTTGGCATATATTGGTTTAATTGCTCACAATTCCGTCTGTTTTCTCTCTGTGTTATTCCTCCACCCTTGAATCTGTTCTAAGGAGATAAACCACCATATTGTTTCAATCTATCTTAATGTTTTGCAATTCACAATATTTTCACATAAATGCTAATTTGATCCATATATTAACTCTGAGGTAGCCATGTCAGAATTATCTTTTTGTAGATGAGGAAACTGAGTCTTAGAAAGGGGAAAGAAGTGTGCTCTTCCAAGTTTTGTGGGCACATAAATCATCATGGGACCTTGTTAAAATACAGATTATGATCATGTACATTTGGAATAGGACCTTAAATTCTACATTTCTGTTAACTTTCCAGGTGATGCCCATGCTACTGTTTTTTGGAACACACTTTGAGATGCAAGGAAGATTTAGTTGATAGATTTACAATAAAAAGTAGAAACCAAAACTGTAAAATTGTAAAGGCTATAGCTGTAAACTTTATATGGTGGTTCATAGCCATATTTTGCAAGGCAAAAGAAGATTAGATATTTGGATGCCAAAAATTCAAGCATAAAGGTTTTTACAAGTGCTGCAAACTCTCTTTTGTAGTTTTTTTCAGTAATTTGTGAAGTTCAGTTCAGTTGCTCAGTTGGGTGTGACTCTTTGCAACCCCATAAACTATAGCATGCCAGGATCCTCTGTCCATATTTGTGAAAGATGCCTCATAAAAATGAGACATTTATCACGTCTTTGTTTATATAGAGCATATTATTCATATAGGAAATCCTGATTATATATACATATATATTATGTATATGGAAATTCTGATTCATATATATTTATATATGAATAAAAGCAGGTGTGGCATTTAAACTCTCATGAACATATCAATAATATTATATATATTTTTTAACTTAGAAGGTTAGCTGTTCTTCGAGCCCATTTGCCATTTATGAAGTATTGGGTTAGTATCGCATTACTTTACATTTTGTTTTAATAATGACTTGGAGCAGTAGGGTGTATAATTATTTGAATGTGTCTTTCCAATGACTGTACAGTGTTGCATCTCCTTGCACCTGAGAAAGTGTTTTCTTCTACCTGCCACTTTAAAGAGCAAATTTCTAGTCCTTGGGCAACAAATGCATACAATTTTGAATACATCTCATTCATATAATTAGGATTTAAAATGAAGTATATTGCCAAATAGTAATAGGACAGCAGACGCACAGGGACAGTTGTTTTCTCATTATTCTACATTTTATAAGGCATTATCTTATCTTTGAAACCACTAGACCATTCAGGTATAATTTAAATTAAATCCCTTATGATTATTGTGGAAAATCACTTCCCTTATTGTGGAAGTGACAATAGATTCAAGGGATTAAATCTGATAGACAGAGTACCTGAAGAACTAAGGACTTCATGATATTGTACAGGAGGCAGTGATCAAGACCATCCCCAAGAAAAAGAAATGTGAAAAGGCAAAATGGTTGTCTGAGGAGGCCTTACAAATAGCTGAGAAAAGGAAAGTCACAAAAGACAAAGGAGAAAAGGAAAGATACCCATGTGAATGCAGAGTTCCAAAGAATAGCAAGGAGAGATAAGAAAGTCTTCCTCAGTGATCAATGCAAAGAAATAGAGGAAAACAATAGAATGGGAAAGACTAGAGATCTCTTCAGGAAAATTAGAGATACCAAGGGAACATGTCATGCAAAGATGGGCACAATAAAGGACAGAAATGGGATGGACCTAGCAGAAGCAGCAGAGAAGGCAATGGCATCCCACTCCAGTACTCTTGCCTGGAAAATCCCATGGGCGGAGGAGCCTGGAAGGCTGCAGTCCATGGGGTCGTGGAGAGTGACTTCACTTTCACTTTTCACTTTCATGCATTGGAGAAGGAAATGGCAACCCATTCCAGTGTTCTTGCCTGAAGAATCTCAGGGACAGGGGAGCCTGGTGGGCTGCCAGCTATGGGGTCGCACAGGGTCGGACACGGCTGAAGCGACTTAGCAACAGCAGCAGCAGAAGCAAAAGATATTAAGAAGAGGTGGCAAGAATACACAGAAGAACTGTACAAAAAAGATCTTCACGACCCAGATAATCATGATGGTGTGATCACTCACTTAGAACCAGACATCCTGGAATGCAAAGTGAAGTGGGCTGTAGAATCATCACTACAAACAAAGCTAGCGGAGGTGATGAAATTCCAAGTGAGCTATTTCAAATCCTGAAAGATGATGCTGTGAAAGTGCTGTGCTCATTATGCCAGCAAATTTGGAAAACTCAGCAGTGGCCACAGGACTGGAAAATGTCAGTTTTCATTCCAATTCCAAAGAAAGGCAATTCAAAAGAATGCTCAAACTACCTCACAATTGCACTCATCTCACATGGTAGTAAAGTAATGCTCAAAATTCTCCAAGCCAGGCTTCAACAGTACATGAACCATGAACTTCCAGACATTCAAGCTGGATTAGAGAAGGCAGAGGAACCAGAGATCAAATTGCCAACATCCTTTGGATCATCAAAAAAGCAACAGAGTTCCAGAAAAACATCTGCTTTACTGACAATGCCAAAGCCTTTGACTGTGTGAATCACAACAAGCTGTGGAAAATTCTTGAAGAGATGGGAATACCAGACCACCTGACCTGCCTCCTGAGAAATCTGCATGCAAATCAAGAAGCAACAGTTAGAACCGGACATGGAACAATAGATTGGTTCCAAGTCGGGAGAGGAGTACGTCAAGGCTGTATATTGTCACCCTGCTTATTTAACTTACATGCAGAGTACATCATGAGAAATGCTGGTCTGGATGAAGCACAAGTTGAAATCAGGATTGCCAGCAGAAATATCAATAACCTCAGATATGCAAATGACACCACCCTTATGGCAGAAAGCAAATAACTAAAAAGCCTCTTGATGAAAGTGAAAGAGGAGAGTGAACACATTGACTTAAAACTCAACATTCAGAAAACTAAGATCATGGCATCTGGTCCCATCACTTCATGGGAAATAGATGGGGAAATACTAGAAATAGTGTCAGACTTTATTTTCTTGGGCTCCAAAATCACTGCAGATGGTGATTGCAGCCATGAAATCAAAAGATGCTTGCTCCTTGGAAGAAAAGTTATGACCAACCTAGATAGCATGTTGAAAAGCAGAGTCATTACTTTGCCAACAAGTGTCCATCTAGTCAAAGCTATGGTTATTCCAATCATCATGTATGGATGTGAAAGTTGGACTACGAAGTGAGCACACAAGAATTGATGCTTTTGAACAGTGGTGATGGAGAAGACTCTTGAGAGACCCTTGGACTGCAAGGAGATCCAACCTGCCCATCCTAAAGGAAAGCAGTCCTGAATATTCATTGGAAGGACTGATGCTAAAGCTGAAACTCCAATACTTTGGCCACTTGATGCAAAGAACTGACTCACTGGAAAATACTCTGATGCTGGGAAAGATTGAATGTGGGAGGAGAAGGAGATGACAGAGGATGAGATGGTTGGGTGGCATCACCGACTCAATGGACATGAGTTTGTGTAAGCTCTGGGAGTTGGTGATCGACAGGAAGGCCTGGTGTGCTGCAGTCCATGGAGTTCCAAAGAGTCAGACATGACTGAGTGACTGAATCGTCTGATCTCGTCTTTATCCTCTCTCTCTGCCTCTCTTCCTTGCCACCTGTCCATCTGTCTCTCTATCTCTCTATCTCTGTCTCACTAAGACAACAGAGAAGTAAAAGAACCAATGGATCAGTGTTTCCTCTCACCAAGACTGTCATGCTTCCAGACTCAAGAAAAGGAGTAACAGTAAATTACTTTATTTTCCCTGTAATTCAGTTATTAATGTGTAATGGGAAAGTATCTAGAGTGTTGAACTTAAAGGAGGGACAATACCCTGCAGCAAAAAGGCAAGTACTTCTGAGCAGTAATAATACACTCGCTTGAGAAATGGTGGGCATTATTTTTTATATTTAGAAAAAGATGTTCCTTCAAAACCTATGTGACTAGAACTTCACTCAGCAATGATTCAAGGTTACGTTCTTGAGTCTTTGTACAAGGGTATTTCCTTGTTCAACTGATAGTCAGTAGGGACACAGTTGTTCTAAAATTCTTGTAAGCTTAGAAGTTGCTTGAATATCAACAAGAACATATATTTAACCTGGTATTTTCATTCCTACTCCTTATTTTTGAAAAAAACAGTCTGCATTTCCCATTACTGCACGTTTACTATTTTTTTTTTTTTCTTCAGGAGGGGAAAGGCTTACATAGTGAGAAATTTCATTGATAAATATTAGTGGCATTCACAGGGCAAATACAAGATATGAGGAAAAGCCTTTTTCATGTTCTATATATTATAAAAGAAGTGTACACTCTCCTTTTTGTACTTAAAAATTCGTAATAAAAATATTCAGTCTCCTGAACTAATTTGTTCCTACCTAACTGCTGCTTTGTTCACCTACCCCCAGAGTTTTATGAAAGATGGAAAATAACAATCTTTACTATTTTTGATATAGATTTGCCTTTCCTCCCAGAAAGATCTCAGTCAGATGGAAAGGGGAGATAGGCTTCTAAAATGTCCCAGATTCAAACATGAACAGTATGATCCATCTAGTAGCAGGAAAAAAAAGAAGAGAATTATTCTGAAATAGATGTTGCTGCACCAACTTTGACATGCAAATACTTATTTCTTTCTAAAAATACACCTTTGAGAGTAAACTGTTAACAATTCATCATGTTATTTACTTATCTTACAATGCATATATTTGTAAATTATTAATTTGTCCCTATTCTTAGACACTAATTCATTACATTTGCATCACTAATAAACTTTGTATAATATTTTAATAGGTACTATTTAACAGGGTAAACTTATTATAGGAATAGAAGAGTTTTAAAAGGACAAATTTTCCATTAGCATTAAGCAGAAATCAATTTCTTGCTGTTATGAGTTTCAAATTATACTTAAAACTGTGCATTCACACAGCAGAATAGTAACATAATTTTGATCTTAGTTAATTAGGGAGCAGAAATGATGGAGATTAGTCCTGATCTCTGCCACTGGCTTCCTTTGTGACCATGACCACACGTTTCCTGTCTTCTTTTTATAGTTGGGATAATAATAAGCCTAATCTTTCTCGGAAAGATTTTATATAAAAGTACAGGATACTTCTTCCTTTTAACACTCACTGAGTGTTTCTGAAGGGAATAATGGGCTCCAAGTCATCGAATTTTCAATGGATGAACTGCAGGTGCCTTCAAACCTCAGGTACATCAGTTCAACACTCCTATTGACCACAAAGCATTTATCTTCAATATAAAAACTTTCAATGATAGAAGAGGAGAAGAGAAAACTCAGGTGAGATAGAAAATTGATGGATTATTCTGAAGGAAAATGGTTCTAAGGTAGTCACAAAAGACAATTAGACTGTACTTATTGAAAGCCAGAAACAATGTCTTATTCAACTTTATATTCACGAGATCTAACATAGTAATTGGCAATAAATTTTTAATAAATTTTTGTTACACTGAATTCAGAACAAAATTTAAACTTTTTGAATTAGTTGGAGAGATCTTTTGCTTTGAGGAAAATGTTTCAGGAGACCATTTTCATACTGAGTTTGTTTGGGGGTTGTCTTAGCAGATGTTAGCTATTGCACTTGGAAATTAAGTCTTTTTGTAAAACAAAGCAATATGTTGCTAAATTTGTCTAATCCAATTTCCTTCCTTTGTTGAATACATAGCATTGATTACTGTCAGTTCCTTCATCCTTTGAGTAATATTAAACAAAGTTTACCAACTGTGACTATATAGCAAAGAGATAACTTAGGCATTTACTCAAATATTCAAAGTAAATAATATTTTTGAAATTATCAGTAGTTTGAAACTCTTATTAATTAACATATAATTTTGAGGTCTGATGCCACTCCACAAATTACAGTCAGGTCCTCAGGTGGAGCACAGTTTAAAAAGCTACTGATGTGGGGGCTTCACCCAGATTTGAGAAGAGCAATGAAAGCAATAGGGACTAGTTGAGATGTCTCTCCAGCTCCTGGAGAGCAAGTATAGATTAGCCAGTTGTGAAAAACATTGCTACTCCTATGAAAGGGAAAAGAATGGAAGACACAAAAGTTAGGATGTCATTACAGTTACTATATTTGTGTATGTGACATTTCCTTGAAGTCATAGCAGAGGTAATATTCCAGAGGAGAAGAAATTGTCTCTTTTTGTGTGATGCCACAAAGCCTACATTAGTGTGGACCCTGAGTTCTGTGGTTGACCAATATATCTAGGTGCAGTTAATTGCAAACAGGTGGAAAATCTAAGGTGGAGCACTTTCATTGTGAGGAAAAAGGCTTTTCCTGGAAATGTTAATCACTGCCTCTTTTAGGAACTATTTCAAAATTTCCCTGAAACTTCCTTGCTTTATTAGGAAATGATGGGTTATGTTGTGGTAAAACAAACAAACAAATCTTGATCTCAGTAGCTTAAAAGACAAAGTTTATTCGTTACTCAGACCTGTTCTGTTATGGATTCAGGCAACTCCATGAAGCATTTTGTCCTTTGTGTATTGACTTGGCATTCCAGGTTGCTTATGTCAACTGTATGTCAAGATATACAGTACAATTACTGTAACAGGGAAGGAACAGGGTAGAAAGTAAGCATCAACATATTTTATTTGCCAAAGCATGTCATATAGCTATATTTATGGCTCTTTTTGGATGGACACTCCTTCCATTGTTTCACGATTTTTCCTAGATTGTTAATGGTCTGTGCCATCATGTTAACAACAGGTTAACAGTACACTATCACAGCCTAACATGACAAATTACAAAAATAAACTGTACTACATACAATGTCCATTCTTGATAACATCTGCCTCTAAGCTCAATATGGCCATATACCTTGTTTTGGAAGGGCTTATTGCATGTATTTTCTACAGTTTTGTGCATTTTAATCTTGTTTCAAGAATTCCAACTCCCCTCACAACTTTTCCATCAAGCTATCCTTACATTTTTCTTTCAAGATAAAAATCTTACATTTATTAGTATAATTCTTCATTTAGTAGTGTAATGTACATTTATGTAATCACTGCTATTATTAGGATTAAAAAAATTGTTTTCCACAACTTACATAGAGCTTGAGTGGACTGCTCAAATATATTTTTCCCCACAGCACCATTTCTTTTCATTGAGTGCTTTCGCAGAGTGTGAAGTTCACTTGTAGTACACGTATTGCTTATAGCAGAAATGCTTGTTTTGCAGCCATTGCTGTTCCAGTACTGGCGAAGTAGATATAACCAGAAGGAGGCTGTAAATGGGCTTTGCTCTAGCAACCAGTCCATCTCAGGTTTGAGGTGCACATAGGTAACTATATAAATCAAAGAGACCCTGGGGACTTTGAGTAGCACTAGAGTAGTCCTGCTGCTGCTGCTAAGTTTCTTCCGTTGTGTGCGACTCTGTGCGACCCCATAGATGGCAGCCCACTAGGCTCCTCTGTCCCTGGGATTCTCTAGGCAAGAATACTGGGGTGGGTTGCCATTCCTTCTCCAGTGCATTAAAGTGAAAAGTGAAAAGTGAAAGTGAAGTCGCTCAGTCGTGCCCAACTCTTAGCGACCCCATGGACTATACAGCCTACCAGGCTCCTCTATCCATGGGATTTTCCAGGCAAGAGTACTGGAGTGGGGTGCCATTGCCTTCTCTGAGAGTAGTCCAGACTTTGTTTAATAATAACTTAAAAATGTTTTGGGCACCCATTCCATTGTTTTACTATGTTACTCTATACGTCGAGGATCTACCTGTTGCAAAATGTCAGGCAGTTAATACTTTCACTGTAATATAACACCCTTTTGTCTCAAGTCCAGAGTGCTTATAAATTGATGTTTTCACCTTTTATTAGGCTATCCAATAGAGATTGCCCCCATTTTTACATGGAGAAGTACTCCAATGAAAAATGATCACTTAAAATTAATGCAGATTCTTTGTGTCATCTTTATCTCTGGTCTGATTATTATGCATGCAACTTCACTTTTTAGAGAAGTTGCCTTTCATTAAAAAACGGTTTATTTAAATGTGAGGATATAATACCAGTCAGATGCCAATATTATAAAAACAGTTAAATTCAAGTAATTTTCACAAAGATCTCTAAAATTTTAACTGATTACTTGAAAAAAAATTAACTTTATCTTAAAAAAATCAGAATAAAAGTGATTAACAATTAGTGATCATTTTGTTTGTAATCTTTGTAAGAAATATTATTAAAAACAGTCACCTTTATTCTCTTTCCCTTATTAAAAGTATGTGAATGCATTGGTACAGTCACTGGATATTGAAAGCATGTGAATGCATTGGTACAGTCGCTGGAATTTCTGTGAGAGTTGTTACTGTCTGTACAAGAGGCTCTTGCAAACTCCATCACATCTAGGATGGGACTAGGTTCAAGGTGCTCATGACAGATTTTTTGGTAGTGAAAATTAAAAGATGATTAAACAGGAAGTATTTTCTATTGAAATTGCTTTTGATTTTATATAAAGGCTTAAAATATAATATTCCACCACTCCATCTCTAATTTTTGGTAAGGAAATGATAAGCACTTTAAGCTAGGGTACATTTAAAATCATTGCATTGAGGCAAATTCTTATAACTTGTATGTCTCTATGTCGGGTATACTGCAGCTGTACAATGTGAAACCTTCCCAGAAAGATTTATTCTACTTTTGCTTTGTCAGGATTCTGTAGCCCTGGCAAAGGAAGAGATATCAAAAAGGGCTAGAAAATGATTTATTGTCAAACATAATCCTTGACTACTAAGCTAGATAGTAGCATTAGGAAAGCTGCCACAATTTTATCAGAGGAACATAAAATAAGAGGTGAACAAGCTTTGGAGTTCTCAAAGGTCCTTTCATCAGTTACCACCTTCATCCTGGAGAAAGGAGCTCTTATTTCTCCAAAGCAGGTGTATCCAATATTTTTCTATGCCAGATGTATAAAAGGCATTTCATTGTTAAAATAAATATTAGAGCATTTGTGGAAAATTCTTTGCAAAATACTTTGACTTTATTTTTTTTATTTTTTTTTAATACTTTGACTTTAAAGAAAAGTTTGAGAAAATAGTGTACATGAAGAGCTGTATATTTATAGTTCTTGCTCTAGAGACTAACTCAGTTCCTATTAGACATTACCAATTAGTATGTTAGATGGAAGATGCTATCAAAAATAACAACAACATTTGGATATTTAATAGATTCTGTAGAAATATGCATTTTAATATCTAATATGTTGCATTGCAAATGCAACTGTTTTCTTCATTCATGTAGTATTCTTTGCGACCCCATGGACTACAGCCTGCCAGGCTCCTCTGTCCATGGGATTCTCCAGGCAATAATTCTGGAATGGGTTCCTGTGCCCTCCTGCAAGGAATCTTCCTGACCCAGGAATTGAACCCGCATCTCCTGTGTCTCCTGCATTTCAGGCGGACTCTTTACCCACTGACCCCCCTGAGAAGGCCACTCATCATATAAGTAAGTCAAATTGCTGTTAGAAAAAAAGGTTCAAGCATAAGAGGCAGGAATTCTGAACTTTATCTGCAAATTGGGAATAACATTTTTTCCCATACATTTTTTCTGAGAAATTGATTAAAATAATATATATTAATGTGCTTTGTGATTGTAAACTGTTTTGTAGATATTAATCCTAATTCCAATGTCAATTACAATAAGCATTATTATTCTTTTAAATTCCAGTAAGTGTTCTTTATTCCAATGTGAGAGAATATCTTTTATTTCTCTACCAATTGCATGGATTTCCTGGTGAAATATGGTATCTATGCCCTTTGATCACTGAAAGAGAAAAAAAAAAAGTCAACAGAATTTCCATTTTGTGTAAAGGAAAGGGAATAAAATTGGAGCTAGTCCCAGCCATCCCAGGCATTTTCAAGAGATGGCTTCATTTTTACCTATAACTAGCATTCTATTTATGTTGTTATATGTTTTTTGAAGAAATATAAGGAAAGATCAAGGGGTAAAATTGTTCTTTGTCTGGCTTTACTTTTGTCCTTCTATTTGGCTTTCTGGATCATTCCTCAAGGTATGAACAGTAAAACTAGCACTGGCCAATTTTTCAATTAATGTATCTTTCAAGTATATAACATTATCTTAATTAACCAAGATTTGAATTTATATGTTGAATTATTTCAGAGACTAAAGGATAAAATAATTATAACTCCTAAAACATATGTGTATTTGAACATTCTAACTACTGTTTTATAAATTTAACAATTTGTATTTCTTTGGTATAAATTGTGCTATTATGGGTTCAATCAGTGTTTGAAAGAACCTAGTTTTTGTAATAATATCTGTGTATGAGTGTATATTTATACGTTTATCACCAAAAACAAAAAAAAATTGACATGTACTCAGTTAAATATCTGAACATGTATTATCATATATACTACATGATTTTAAGCTAACCATAGATTTTAAAATGATTATCATTTTATTTGTGGAATTAAGGTTTCAGTTATTTTTCCCCTCTCTTATCCTAAATTAATTAAATTCTTATCATGATTCCACCAAAGCTAGAGCCTCTGGAACGTGTTATTAAACCTTATGATTCTATTGATTTCTGTATTAATACCAGACCACCTAACCTGCCTCTTGAGAAATCTCTATGCAGGTCAGGAAGCAACAGTTAGAACTGGACATGGAACAACGACTGTTTCCAAATAGGAAAAGGAGTACATCAAGGCTGTATATTGTCACCCTGCTTATTTAACTTATATGCAGAGTACATCATGAGAAATGCTGGACTGGAAGAAGCACAAGCTGGAATCAAGATTGCTGAGAGAAATATCAATAACCTCAGATATGCAGATGACACCACCGTTATGGCAGAAAGTGAAGAGGAACTAAAAAGCCTCTTGATGAAAGTGAAAGAGGAGAGTGAAAATGTTGGCTTAAAGCTCAACATTCAGAAAACGAAGATCATGGCATCTGGTCCCATCACTTCATGGGAAATAGATGGGGAAACAGTAGAAACAGTGTCAGACTTAATTTTTGGGGGCTCCAAAATCACTGCAGCTGGTGACTGCAGCCATGAAATTAAAAGATGCTTACTCCTTGGAAGAAAAGTTATGACCAACCTAGATAGTATATTCAAAAGCAGAGACATTACTTTGGCAACTAAGGTCCGCCTAGTCAAGGCTAATGGTTTTTCCTGTGGTAATGTATGCGTGTGAGAGTTGGACTGTGAAGAAGGCTGAGCGCCGAAGAATTGATGCTTTTGAACTGTGGTTTTGGAGAAGACTCTTGAGAGTCCCTTGGACTGCAAGGAGATCCAACCAGTCCATTCTGAAGGAGATCAGCCCTGGGATTTCTTTGGAAGGAATGATGCTAAAGCTGAAACTCCAGTACTTTGGCCACCTCATGCGAAGAGTTGACTCATTGGAAAAGACTCTGATGCTGGGAGGGATTGGGGGCAGGATAAGAAGGGGACAACAGAGGATGAGATGGCTGGATGGCATCACTGACTCAATGGATGCGAGTCTGAGTGAACTCTGGGAGTTGGTGATGGACAGGGAGGCCTGGCGTGCTGCGATTCATGGGGTCGCAAAGAATCGGACACGACTGAGCGACTCAACTGAACTAACATTTTTCCTGGAGGTCTCTCAGGTTGTCCTAATTGCTTCTATTTCTTTTTTCCTCTCTGTTTCATTTGTTTCTACCATTCTATCTTCTGCCTCACTTATCCTATTTTCTGTCTCCGTTATTCTACTGTTGGTTCCCTCCAGAGTGTTTTTTATCTCATTTATTGCATTATTCATTTTATATTGACTCTTTTTTATTTCTTATAGGTCCTTTTTAAACCTTTCTTGCATCTTCTCAGTCCTTGTCTCCATGCTACTTATCTGTAACTCCAATTTGTTTTCAAGGTTTTAGATCATTTTAACTACCAATATTTGGAATTCTTTTTCAGGTAGATTCTGTATCTCTTCCTCTTTTGTTTGCTTTGGTGGGCATTTATCCTATTCCTTTTCCTGCTGGGTATTTCTCTGCCTTTTCATCTTGTTAATATTACCGTGTTTGGAGTGGCTTTTCTGTACTCTAGCAGTGTGGTTCCTCTTTATTGTAGAAGTTCCTCACTGTGGGTTGGGTTGTATGGGTGGCTTGTCATGGTTTCCTGATTAGGAAAGCTTGTGTCAGTGTTCTGGATGGTGGAGCTGGATTGTTTCTCTCTGGGGTGCAATGAAGTGTCCAGTAATGAGTTTTGAGATGTCTGTGTGTTTGGTGTGACTTTGGGCAGCCTGTATATTGAAGCTCAGGGCTATGTTCCTGTGTTGCTGGAGAATTTTAATAGTATGTCTTGCTCTGGAACTTTTTGGCCCTTGGGTGGTGCTTGGTTTCAGTGTAGGTATGGAGGCATTTGATGAACTCCTGTTGATTAATGTTCCCTGGATTCAGGATTTCTCAGGTGTTCTCAGGATATGGACTTAATACTCCTGCCTCTGGTTTTCAGTCTTATTCTTCAGTAGCTTCAAGACTTCTCCATTTATACAACACTGATGATAAAACATCTAGGTTAATGATGAAGTTTCACAGTGAGGGACACCTGGAGAGGTTCACAGAGCTGCATGGAGAGGGAGGAAGGAAATAGAGGTGATCAGGAGGAGAAGAGGGTGAATCAAAAGAGGAGAAGGCAAGCCAGCCAGTAATCATTTCCCTATATGCTCTCACAGTCTGGATCCCTCAGAAATGTTCACAGAGTTACACAGAGAAGAGAAGAGGGAGGAAGGAGACAGAGGTGGCCAGGAGAATAAAAGGGGGAATCAAACAGAGGGAGACAGATCCAGCCAGTAATCAGTTCCCTAAGTGTTCTCCACAGCCCAGAACACACAAAGAGATACACAGAGTTGGATAGAGAAGAAAAAAGGGAGGTGGGAGATAGAAGCAGCCTGCTGGAGAGAAAGGATAGTCAAAAGCGGGAGAGAGAAATCAGGCCAGTCATCTCACTCCCAAGTAAAAATGGGTACTGAAGATTGGGTTCTTAAAGGTACAAAGTTGATAACAAAAACAGAAAAGCAAAAGTTAAATATCTAGAGTAGAGGTTAGATTCTAAAAAATATAACATTAAAAAAAGTCAAAAAATTATAAAATTTATATATATATGAAATTTGCTTTAAAAATAGGATCTTACTTTTTTTTTGCAACATAATAGTAGGTTCAGTTCAGTTCACTTCAGTCACTCAGTCGTGTCCGACTCTTTGCGACCCCATGAATCGCAGCATGCCAGGCCTCCCTGTCCATCACCAACACCCGGAGTTCACTCAGACTCACTTCCATCGAGTCAGTGATGCCATCCAGCCATCTCATCCTCTGTCGTCCCCTTCTTCTTCTGCCCCCAATCCCTCCCAGCATCAAAGTCTCTTCCAGTGAGTCAACTCTGCGCATGAGGTGGCCAAAGTACTGGAGTTTCCGCTTTAGCATCATTCCTTCCAAAGAAATCCCAGGGCTGATCTCCTTCAGAATGGACTGGTTGGATCTCCTTGCAGTCCAAGGGACTCTCAAGAGTCTTCTCCAACACCACAGTTCAAAAGCATCAATTCTTCAGCGCTCAGCCTTCTTTACAGTCTAACTCTCACATCCATACATAACCACAGGAAAAACCATAGCCTTGACTAGATGGACCTTAATTGGCAAAGTAATGTCTCTACTTTTGAATATGCTATCTAGGTTGGTCATAAATTTTCTTCCAAGGAGTAAGCATCTTTTAATTTCATGGCTGCATTCACCATCTGCAGTGATCTGGGAGCCCCAAAAAGTAAAGTCTGACACTGTTTCCACTATTTCCCCATCTATTTCCCATGAAGTGATGGCACCAGATGCCACGATCTTCGTTTTCTGAATGTTGAACTTTAAGCCAACATTTTCACTCTCTTCTTTCACTTTCATCAAGAGGCTTTTTAGTTCCCCTTCACTATCTGCCATAAAGGTGGTGTCATCTGCATATCTGAGGTTATTTATATTTCTCCCGGCAATCTTGATTCCAGCTTTTGCTTCTTCCATTCCAGCGTTTCTCATGATGTACTCTGCATATAAGTTAAATAAGCAGGGTGACAATATACAGCCTTGACATACTCCTTTCCCTATTTGAAACAAGTCAGTTGTTCCATGTCCATTTCTAACTGTTGCTTCCTGGCCTGCATACAGATTTCTCAAGAGGCAGGTCAGGTGGTCTGGTATTCCCATCTCTTTCAGAATTTTCCACACTTTATTGTGATCCACACAGTCAAAGGCTTTAGCATAGTCAATAAAGCAGAAATAGATGTTTTTCTGGAATTCTCTTGCTTTTTCTATGATCCAGTGGATGTTGGCAATTTGATTTCTGGTTCTTCTGCCTTTTCTAAAACCAGCTTGAACATCAGGAAGTTCACGGTTCATGTATTGCTGAAGCCTGGCTTGGAGAATTTTGAGCATTACTTTACTAGCATGTGAGATGAGTGCAATTGTGTGGTAGTTTGAACATTCTTTGGCTTTGCCCTTCTTTGGAATTGGAAAGAAAACTGACCTTTTCCAGTACTACGGCCACTGCTGAGTTTTCCAAATTTGTTGACATATTGAGTGCAGCTCAACTGGAATTCCATCACCTCCACTAGCTTTGTTTGTAGTGATGCTTTCTAAGGCCCACTTGACTTCATATTCCAGGATGTCTGACTCTAGATGAGTGATCACACCGTCATGATTATCGGGATCATGAAGATCTTTTTTGTACAGTTCTTCTGTGTATTCTTGCCGTCTCTTCTTAATATCTTCTGCTTCTGTTAGGTCCATACCATTTTTGTCCTTTATCGAGCCCATCTTTGCATAAAATGTCCCGTTTATCTCTGATTTTCTTGAAGAGATCTCTAGTCTTTCCCATTCTGTTCTTTTCCTCTATTTCTTTGCATTGATTGCTGAAGAAGGCTTTCTTATCTCTTCTTGCTATTCTTTGGAACTCTGCTTTCAGATGCTTGTATCTTTCCTTTTCTCCTTTGCTTTTCGCCTCTCTTCTTTTCACAGCTATTTGTAAGGACTCCCCAGACAGCCATTTTGCTTTTTTGCATTTCTTTTCCATGGGGATGGTCTTGATCCCTGTCTCCTGTACAGTGTCACGAACCTCATTCCATAGTTCATCAGGCACTCTTTCATATCTAGGCCCTTAAATCTATTTCTCACTTCCACTGTATAATCATAAGCAATTTGATTAAGGTCATACCTGAATGGTCTAGTGGTTTTCCCTATTTTCTTCAATTTGAGTCTGAATTTGGCAATAAGGAGTTCATGATCTGAGCCACAGTTAGCTCCTGGTCTTGTTTTTGTTGACTGTATAGAGCTTCTCCATCTTCGGCTGCAGAGAATATAATCAATCTGATTTCGGTGTTGACCATCTGGTGATGTCCATGTGTAGAGTCTTCTCTCATGTTGTTGGAAGAGGGTGTTTGCTATGACCAGTGCATTTTCTTGACAAAATTCTATTAGTCTTTGCCCTGCTTCATTCCGCATTCCAAGGCCAAATTTTCCTGTTACTCCAGGTGTTTCTTGACTTCCTACTTTTGCATTCCATTCCCCTATAATGAAAAGGACATCTTTTTTGGGTGTTAGTTCTAAAAGGTCTTATAGGTCTTCATAGAACCGTTCAACTTCAGCTTCTTCAACATTACTGGTTGGGGCATAGACTTGGATTACTGTGATATTGAATGGTTTGCCTTGGAAATGAAGAGAGATCATTCTGTTGTTTTTGAGATTGCATCCAAGTACTGCATTTTGGACTCTTTTGTTGACCATGATGGCTACTCCATTTCTTCTGAGGGATTCCTGCCCGCAGTAGTAGATATAATGGTCATCTGAGTTAAATTCACCCATTTCAGTCCTTTTTAGTTTGCTGATTACTAGAATGTCGACGTTCACTCTTGCCATCTCCTGTTTGGCCACTTCCAATTTGTCTTGATTCATGGACCTGACATTCCAGGTTCCTATGCAATATTTCTCTTTACAGAATTGGACCTTGCTTCTATCACCAGTCACATCCACAGCTGGGTATTGTTTTCGCTTTGGCTCCATCCCTTCATTCTTTCTGGAGTTATTTCTCCACTGATCCCCAGTAGCATATTGGGCACCTACTGACCTGGGGAGTACCTCTTTCAGTATCCTACCATTTTGCCTTTTCATACTGTTCATGGGGTTCTCAAGGCAAGAATACTGAAGTGGTTTGCCATTCCCTTCTCCAGTGGACCACATTCTGTCAGACCTCTCCACCATGACCTGCCCATCTTGGGTTGCCCCGCAGGCGTGGCTTGGTTTCATTGAGTTAGACAAGGCTGTGGTCCTAGTGTGATTAGAATGACTAGTTTTCTGTGAGTATGGTTTCAGTGTGTCTGCCCTCTGATGCCCTCTTGCAACGCCTACCATCTTACTTGGGTTTCTCTTACCTTGGGCATGGGGTATCTCTTAACGGCTGCTCCAGCAAAGCACAGCTGCTGCTCCTTAACTTGGATGAGGGGTATTTCCTCCCGCCACCCTTCCTGATCTTCAACGTGGGATGGCTCCTCTCGGCCCTCCTGCACCCACACAGCCACCACTCCTTGGGCATGGGGTTGCTCCTCCCAGCCGCCGCCCCTTGCCTCGGATGCGGGGTGGCTCCTCCCTGCCCTTGACCCTGACCTCGGATGCAGTGTGGCTCCTCCCATCCACCACCCCTGGCCTAGGATGCAGGATGGCTCCTCCCGGCCGCCATCCCTGGCCTCAGACGCGGGGTAGCTCTTGGCCAAGCTTAATGCGCCGATCGCCGCCGCTGCCTGCGCTTAGTGCGCCAGCCGCCGCCGCCACCTGTGCTTAGTGCGTAGTTTATAAAAATGGAAATTAAAGGAGGAATAGGGGACTTAAAAATATATATTTTTTAATTTCAAGAAATGGTAATAGTAAAAATATATCTAAGACTTTCTCTGGAGCTTTTGTGGACAACGTGGGAATTTCATATTCAGATAATTCCTTGGTCCAGCTTGTAGATCTCAAGGTCTGTAGGCCCCTTCCAGTGTAGTCAGTGCTAACTACAGGGTGTTAATCTATTGCACCTGTCACTTCCAAAGTGGTTCCCTCTGTTTATTTTAGCTTCTTATGTTTGCTTGTCTCTTCAGTGTCTAATTTCCCCCCTGACACAAGGGGGGGCAGTGATGGTCACCTTTTTTAGGCTCACTTGTTCAGTTGTGTTGTTGGGAGGGAGGAACACTGCAAACAAATGTCACTGGCATGTGCTCACTGTGGTTCAACCACACTGGATTTGCCCCCGCTCACAGCATGTGTGCTTTCCCAGTCTATACTGGTCAGGCTCTAGGTTGCTCTGCTGGGAACTGTCTGATGTTGGCCCTGGGTTGTATGTACTCCCCAGGTCTAAGCCGCTCAGGTTCAGGTTTTTGGGTAATCTGCAATGGTACAGACTTGGTTGGGCCTGCGTTTTGTGCCCTTCCCAGGTCCCAGCAGCTCAGGTGATCAGGTGCTTGGCAAGCACAGTCACCCCCAGTTGAAGGCCGCGACTTATCACCTTCCCCGTCCCAGCCGCCTGGTTTTCTGGGTGTACAATGGGGGCACGCCTTCTCAGGTGTGCCATGTGCCTCTTCTGGGGAGCTGATCTCTGGCTGCGACCCTCCAGGCAGATGTTGACCATCCAGAATCTGAGGAAGTGTTGGTTAGCAATGAAGTCTGCTTGCTGTTTGGTATAGAATGACTCTCTGGTGCCGCAATTGCACCCTTCAGGCTCTGGCTTCCCTCCCCTGCCTGTCTCTGGTGGGGGATGGGCCGGTCCACAGTCGGCTGCCTCTGCTCAGTCCTTTGTTCTGTGAGCAGGCCTGGCGGTGTCTTATGTTAGGGCTTTTCACAGGATAGTTATCCCACAGTCTGGGTTGCTATCTCAAGCTAGTTCCCTTAGATTGCCCTCAGGGCATTCAGGCCCAGTCCTTACCCAAAACAATGCAGCCCACGCCTCCCTGTCCAGCCCAGGCTTGCTAGTGGGGGATGCAAGTGTCTAGGCTGCTGCTCCAATGGAAGCTGCTGTTAGGCATGTAATCTGTGGGTTTTAATTATTTATTTATTTTTCCTCCCTAGTATTTTGCCCTCTGAGATTCCAAGGCCACAGACCCACCAGAAAGAGTATTTCCTGGTGTTTGGAAACTTCTCTCTTTTTTAAGACTCCCTTCCTGGGACAGAGATCCATCCCTACCTCTTTTGTCTCTCTTTTTATCTTTAATATTTTTTCCTACCTCCTTTCAAAGATAATGGGCTGCCTTTCTAGGTGCCTGATGTCCTCTGCCAGCATTTAGAAGTTGTTTTGTAGAATTTGCTCAACGTTCAAATGTTCTTTTGATGAATTTGTTGGGGAGAAAGTGGTCTCCCTGTCCTATTCCTCTGCCATCTTAAGACCACCCTTCTGAGTGGTCCTTTAAAAAAATGCTAATTTATATTTAACTGAGTGTTTGGTGATGATGGAGTAAAAGACAGGAGAGTGATGAACATAACTGCCTTGATAAAGGATCCTAGAATTGTATGAGCTTGTGCAAAAATCTTGATAATGCTTAGTGTTTAAGGGCAACTTCATGCAACCAAATAAGATGAAATTAAGTCAATAACCTTAAAAAAGGCTAATTTTTTTTCCTCCAAACATATCAGAGAGGAATATGAATAATGTACATACAAACTGGGGTTCTGTCAATGATAATAAGGACTATGTGTTGGTTCATATCAAATCCGAGAATATTGGACAACCAAACGTATAACATTCTTGTGGTTTTCTTAGTATGCAGCATTCTTTATGGTAGTTAGGTCCCTTCACTGGTTTTTTGCAAGTCTGAAGTTGTGTTTCTTGTGTCATTGCTGGCATCTCCACCCTCAGAACTGCTTTTATTTTCTTATTCTTTGCAGTCCTTGTCATCTTGGTCTCCTGGAGATTTCCGGGACTGTTTAGAGGATTTCTTTGATGTGTATGACTTTTTCTGCCATCCTTGCCGCTCCCCTTCCTGGTCGTTCTTGGGTGCCAGGAAGATGCCAGGAGGCCGCCCCTACAGCGGGCCACGAACCAGGCAGGCGGGCGGACAAACAGCCACTCAGATGAGGGGAAGTGTCAAGGGGGCGGCTGAGGAGAGAAGGTGGGTAGGGGGGCTCAGCAGGCCCAGCAAATCACCGCCCAGCAGCGGGGGAGGGGAGCCCCTGGGTGCTCAGCTCTTGCCCGCACCGAGGTCCTCGCCACTGCTGCCCATAAATTTTAACATTTCAGAAAAAATGCCAATTTCTGGTAGTAATTCCCTCATAGATGTTTTGAACATTTTGGTGATGTTGTCCTGAGATGTAGTAGCTTTAACTGTCCTTATCTTAACTGGATTTCTGGTTCTGCAAGCCTTTTCAGATTGCCATGAGAAATATCAATAACCTCAGATATGCAGATGACACCACCTTTATGGCAGAAAGTGAAAAGGAACTAAAAAGCCTCTTGATGAAAGTGAAAGAGGAGAGTGAAAAAGTTGGCTTAAAGCTCAACATTCAAAACATGAAGATCATGGCATCTGGTCCCATCACTTCATGGGAGATAGATGGCGAAACAGTGGAAACAGTGTCAGACTTTATCTTTTTGGGCTCCAAAATCACTGCAGATGGTGACTGCAGCCATGAAATTAAAAGACGCTTACTCCTTGGGAGAAAAGTTGTGATCAACCTAGATAGCATATTCAAAAGCAGAGACATTACTTTGCTGACTAAGGTCTGTCTAGTCAAGGCTATGGTCTTTCCAGTAGTCATGTATGGATGTGAGAGTTGGAGTGTGAAAAAAGCTGAGCGCTGAAGAATTGATGCTTTTGAACTGTGGTGTTGGAGAAGACTCTTGAGAGTCCCTTGGACTGCAAGGAGATCCAACCAGTCCATTCTGAAGGAGATCAACCCTGGGATTTCTTTAGAAGGAATGATGCTAAAGCTGAAACTCCAGTCCTTTGGCCACCTCATGCGAAGAGTTGACTCATTGGAAAAGACTCTGATGCTGGGAGGGATTAGGGGCAGGAGGAGAAGGGGACGACAGAGGATGAGATGGCTGGATGGCATCACTGACTCAATGGACATGAGTTTGAGTGAACTCCGGGAGTTGGTGATGGACAGGGAGGCCTGGCGTGCTGCAATTCATGGGGTCGCTAAGAGTCGGACACGACTGAGCGACTGAACTGAACTGAACTGAACTGAACTGAAGCCTTTTCAGTACAATTTTCATTCAGTAGCGGCATTTTCTCAAAATTAACATGTGGAAGGTAGTGTATAATTAGTAGAAAGTATGTGCTTTGCCTCCTAACTGCACTTTGAGAACATTTTCTGTACTTCTAGCATCAGTCTGCCTCATCCCACCAGGAACGAACAGCCCATTTTATTCTCTCTTGGTTTGAACCATATGGCCCATCTTTATAAATGAATGGCTATGTATGTGGCATGATATGAAAACTTTCGACATGCCCCTTGATTTCTTAATATCTCTCCTATGCTTCCTGCCAGTATTGTTTACAAGGTCTTATATTATCATTCCTATTTTAATTTTGAACAGACATTTTAACTTTTATTAGCTGCAGTGTTTTTGTATGTACAGCAAAAGTAATGTGTTATTCTTAGGTTCAAGGGAGATTATTTGTATGAAATGCTTAGTAACAACAACAATGTGGCAACTACAGCAAATGTGAGGATAATTTCATTTTATTTTTGTTGAAGACATTACAGGTACTCACTAGTATTTCTAATTATTCTCCCTTTCAAGGTGTAATTGAAAGTTGGACTTCCCTTCCCCTTTGAAAATCCGTGTGACCATTAGAATTGCCTTGAGCAGGCAATAAAATGTGAGCAGAAGTTATGAGCATTATTTCCAAGCAGCAGAGTCTTAAAAACGTTTGTCTTGTTCTCCCTCATAACTCTCCATGTCAGGTAAAGTAAATGACAACCTTCCAGATAGTGGAGATTTGGTCAGACTGTCTCTGAGTGAAGACCTGTGGAGCAAAACAGTGGACATATAGGGAATGTAATATGAGGCAGAAACAAACTACTGTTTTTAAGCCAGTAAGATTTTGGTGTTGTCTTTTTACCATACCATATATTATTGTATCCTGATTGGTTTAATCTTATTAAGTCTTTCATTATGTTGAGTATTTTTTAATTGTGATAAAATACACATGAACACAGGATACTTTTCCATTTCTTTATATGTTCTTTCATTTCTTTCAGCAATATTTTGTTGTTTTCAATGTACAATTCTTTCATCAACATGGGTAAGTTTACCCCTCAGTATTGTATTCTTTTTGCCATATGTTATTTGTTATTGTAGTAAAATATACATGGCATAATGTTTACCATTGTAATCATTTTTAAGTGTACAGTTCAGTGACATTAATTATATTCACATTATTGTGCGACCATCACCACTATTTATCTTCAGAACATTTTTCTCACCACAAACTGAAATTAACTCTGTGCCAATTAAATAATAATTATCTATTTCCCTCACCCTCACTCCCTTGTTACTACTATTCTACATTTTGTCTATATGAACTTAACTACTCTGGGAAATTCATAGTATAGAAATCATACAATATTTGTGTTTTTTTAATGGTTTATTTCACTTTGTATAATGTCTTCAAGATTGATTCATGTTGTAACCTGTCAAAATTTTCTATTCATTTTTAAAGTTGAACAATAATTCATTGTATGTATATAACAACATATTTGCATATCCGTTCAACTGTTGAGGGACATCAGAGTTGTTTCTACCTTTTGGCTATTGTGAATAATGATGCTATATTATATAAACATGAGAATTCCTCTTTCACTTCTTTGGGATATATATCCAGAAAGGGAATTGTTGGATCATATAATTCTATGTTTAGTATTTTTTAAGAATTGTTGTACCATTTTCCATAGTACCTGTTCCGTTTTACATGTCCCCCAGCAATGCAAAAGGAATCCAATTTCTCCATATCCTTGCCAACACTTATCATCTTCCTGCCTTCCTTTCTTTTTTTCTGATAGATCTCAGGAGCTATGCCTAGCTGGGAGACAGAGAGAGAAAGGGAGAGAGAGAGAGGGCTGAACTGTTACATGTCACAGTAGCCCATTAAAACAACAAACCAGTAGCCCATTAAAACAACAAACCAAGAATAGAAAAACAAAGTGATTACTTACTGTGGTAGTAGAAGACATTAAAACTAGGAAAAGTGCCACTTTCCTCTGTTCCCCCATGGAACAGTTCACAAGTGGATGATCAGGTGTATCAGCGCAGATATAGGCTACTTCTCAGTGTTGCTGCTGCTAAGTTGCTTCAGTCGTGTCTGACTCTGTGCAACCCCATAGACGGCAGCCCACCAGGCTCCCCCGTCCCTGGGATTCTCCAGGCAAGAACACTAGAGTGGGTTGCCATTTCCTTCTCCAACACATGAAAGTGAAAATTGAAAATGAAGTCCCTCAGTCGTGTCCGACTCTTAGAAACTCCACGGACTGCAGCCTAACAGGCTCCTCCGCCCATGGGATTTTCCAGGCAAGAGTACTGGAGTGGGGTGCCATTGTCTTCTCCTCTCAGTGTTGAGAGAGCTCCAAATAAAAGGCCTCAATATTTTTATGGACTCAGGGGTTGCAGGTAGGTCAGAAAGAGGGCTCAGAGTGGACTAGTACTGAGTCAGAGTAGATAAAAGTGACTTTGGAATTTCCTCCCTCTTCTTCCATAAGGAGGTCTTAGCAGAGGTGCTTGAAGAGGACCTCGGAGGAAGTCTTCAGGTGAAGACACATAGGAATCAAGGCACCAAGACTAGGAATGTAAATATGTGAAGGGCAGGACTAGCTAGTAGAGCCTGAGACCTTGACTGTAACTCTCTTCAGAGATTGTGATGCACTGATTTTACACTAAGTCTGATGTGGGGAGGAAAGCTTCCCTACCCTCATTCCCCAGGAACACTGTCAGGTAAAGCTTTTACAGTTGCCTATGGTCAGGCCTGAAAAATCACACATTGATTTTTAACCAAGGGTTGTATAAGCATTTTAATATGTATGAAGTGGTATATCACTGTGGTTTGGATTTGCATTTCCCTGATGACTATTAATGTTGAGCCTCTTGCTTTTATGCGCTTATTGGCCATTTAGATATCTTCTTTGGAGAAGTGTCTATTCAAGTCCTTTGCCTATTTTTTAAGCAGGTGATTTGGGGAGTTTTTTTGTTTTTTGTTTTTTTGTCATCGAATTGTAGGAGCTCTTTATAAATTCTGGATATTAATCTTATCATATATTCCAACATCATTTGTTGAAAAAACTATTCTTTCCCCATTGCATGGCCTCAACACCCTTTGTCAAAAATCATTTGACCATTTATGTGAGGGTTCATTTCTGAGTTTCCATACTATTCCATCTCTTATTCCACCATGGTTTTGTAGTAAGTTTCAAAATCAGGAAGTGTGAAACCTTCATTTTTATATTCTTTTCCAAGCTCATTTCAACTATTTTGGGTCCTTTGAGATTCCATATAAACTTTAGGATGGATTTTTATATATTTGAAAAAATATCATTGGTATTTTAATAGAGATTGCATTGAATCTATATATCACTTTGGGTACTATTGACATTTTATCATTGTCTTCAAATCTGTAAAAATGAGATTTCTTTCCATTTATTTGTGTGTTCTTTAATTTTTTTCAACCATGTTTTATAGTTTCCAGTGTACAAGTCTTTTTTCTCCTGTTTAAGTTCATTCCTAAGTATCTTAACTTTTGATGCTATTGTGAACGGAATTGCTTTTTAAATTTCCTCTTTGGATTATTCATTATTAGTCCATGTGAATACAACTGATTTTGTTGTGTTTTGATTTTGTACAGTTTACTAAATTCGTTTATTATTTTTACAGTGTTTTTTTTTTTTTCTTGTGTGTGTGTATGTATGTGTGTGAAATCTTTAGGCTTTTCAACATTGTCATTATCTGGGTTTCATGTAAAGATAATACTGGCTTTGGTAGAAAGACTTAGGAAGTGTTTTTTCTTCTTTAATTTGTTGGAAGAGTTCGATAAAGATTCTTGTTCATTCTTTAAATGTTTGGTATATTTTACCTTTGAAACACTCTGATCCAAGGCTTTTGTTCTTTGCATGATTTTTAATTACTGAGTCAGTCTCCTTATTAATTTAGGTATATTCAAAATTTCTTTCTTTTTTTTTTGCAATTCAGTCTTGATAGGTGGTATGTTTCTAAGAATTTGTCCATATATAAGTTATCTAATTGGTTGGTGGGACATTGTTCAAAGTGATATTTTAAGTATATTTTCCTTTCTATAAAATTGTGAATCAACTTTCTGATTTTAATAATTTATCATCTCTTTTTTTCTTAGGCAATTTAGCTAAAAGTTTACTAATTTTGTTGAACTTTTCAATAATCCAACTTTTTGTTTCATAGATTTTCTATATTGTTTTGTCATCTCTTTTATATTTTATGTTTGTTGTTTCCTTCCTTATGTAAGCTTTGGCTGGTTTGTTTACAAAATCTTATTCTTTAAGATATAAACTTAGGATGTTGACATATGATTTTCCTTTTTTTAAAAAAAATATAAGCGTTAACAAATATAAATTCCCCTTGTAGCACTGCTTTTACTGTATCTCATAAGTTTTGATGGACTGTTTTTTTTTTTTTTCCATTTATCTTATTTTCTGATTTTCTTTGTGACTTCTAACAATTCTTTCCTTAGACTTGGAGGATTTTGGACCATTATTTCTTCAGATGGTCTCTCTGTCACTTTCTTTTTTTTTCCATAAAGCATACATTTGTCTCCTGATTATACCCAATATACCCATTGGGCTCTGTTCACTTCATTTATTTTCTTTGCTCTATTCAGACGAAAATTTCAAATGTCCTGTATTCAAGTTTGCTGATTATTTCCTCTGTCTGTTCAAGTCTCTTGTTGAAACCCTCTAGTGAATCTTTCAGCTGAGTTTTCATATTTCTCATCTCCATAACTTGTTTGGTTCCTTCTTAGAATTTCAATCTTTTGTTGATACCTTATTTTATTCATATGTAGCTTTTCTGACTTTCTTTATTTCTTTTCCCATGCTTTCCTTTAGGTCTCTGAGAATATTCAAAGCAGTTGTTTCAAAGCTTTTGTTTAATAATTCTAATGCTTGTGTTTCTTCAGAGATTGTTTCTGCTACTTTTTTTTTCCCCTAATGGGCATTGCGTTCCAGTTTCTTTTTATGCCTTGTGATTTTGTTGTTGTGATTAAAAATCAGGCTCTTCAAAAAGAGTCATTTCTCTTTGCCTTCACAGATTGGCTATTTGCTGAGGAAGTCCTTTAATAATTAGTTGGATATTGGTTACAAGCCTTGGTATATTAGCCCAATATTAAAGCTTAAAGTGCATTCAAGTGTTTTTTGACCATACTTCTTCTTCAGGCTGTGTGTAGCTTTTTCATTTCCCCTAAATACATAGATTATTTTTAAATATCTTAAATTTCTGAAGAGGTTCACCTCAGCTTCTCCTCAAGGCCTTTGATAGTCTATTGTTCTGTTTTATAATCTTTTGGCTTTAGCATCTGCAACTCTGCAGTTTCCTTACTGTTGTTGTTGTTGTTGTTGTTTAATGGACACTCCACACAGCATATGGGATCTTGGTTCACTGACCATGGGAAGCTGTGCTCTTTTCAGTGGAAGTGCAGAGTCTTAACCACTGGTCCACCAGGGAAGTCATTTCTCTACTGCTTTTATGAGCAGAGCCCATTGTTTTCTATTACTTTTCAGCCTGAGATATGAGTTTATGTTTCTTCTTTCCCCTGAGTTAAGCAAAACAGAAACAAGTCCTTCAGGCAGCCCTCAGACAAGCTAGATAATTGGAAATAAGGTCTGATCTACTCTGTCCAGTTTAAGGTACGGAATTGAGAACTGAGTTGGAGTTTTTGCCAAACTAACATCAGGTTGCATCAGGGAAGGGACAAAATGAAGAAAAATAGAAGGACCATGAATTTGCTTATTGCTTTGATTGTTGCTTTTCTTGATTGGGCATTTGCTTGGGTGCTGATAAATTTTGTTACCCAAAGTTCCTACAGAGCTATTTTAACAAGTTTTTTTTTTGTAATGTTTTGTAATCAATGGGTGAACAAGAGCTTGGAGCTTCATAGCCTGCTATTTTGCTAGAATAACTTTTTATTGAGTATTTTAAGAAATGTTTATTCTGCCATCAATACATTTACCATATCTCTTTGATTTGTCATCTGTAAATGATATTATTTATATTAAACAAGACTAAACCAAGTACAAAAGCTTATGGAAGACGTTTGGAAAGCTTTTTTCCAATTTTGTCAATGATCCCTTCAATAATATACATTTAAGACCAGTTATCTACCGAGTCAGAAACCCGCCAATCCTGTTATCTTGGTCACATTATTTTTCACTTGTCTCATTTTTTGATTCAGTTTTAAAAATTGTTCTGACCTAAGAAGAAAATTAAAGGCAAAGGCTAAAAGGAAAGATACACCCATCTGAATGAAGAGTTGCAAAGAATACAGGGAAAGATAAGAAAACCTCCCTCAATAATCAATGCAAAGAAAGAGGAAAACAATAGAATGAGAAAGACTATAGATTTCTTCCAAAAAATTAGAGGTACCAAGGGAACATTTCATGCAAAGATGGGCACAAGAAAGTACAGAAATGGGATGGAGCTAAGAGAAGCAGAAGATATTAAGAAGAGGTGGCAAGAATACACAGAAGAACTATACAAAAGAGATCTTCATGACCCAGGTAACCATGATGATGTGATCACTCACTTAAAGCCAGACATTGTGGAATGCAAAGTGAAGTGGGCCTTAGGAAGCATCACTATGAGCAAAGCTAGTGGAGGTGATGGAATTCCAGTTGAGCTATTTCAAAACCTGAAAGACAATGCTGTGAAAGTGCTGTACTCAATATGCCAGCAAATTTGGAAAACTCAGCAGTGGCCACAGGACTGGAAAATGTCAGTTTTCATTCCAATCTCAAAGAAAGGCAATGCAAAAGAATGCTCAAACTACCATACAATTGCACTTATCTCACACACTAGCAAAGTAATGATCAAAATTCTCCAAGCCAGGCTTCAACAGTACGTGAACCATGCACATCCAGATGTTCAAGCTGGATTTAGAAAAGGCAGACAAACCAGAGATCAAAGTGCCAACATCTGCTGGATCATGAAAAAAGCAAAAGAGTTCCAGAAAAACATCTACTTCTGCTTTATTGAAGGCATCAAAGCCTTTGACTATGTGAATCACAACAAACTGTGGGAAATTCTGAAAGAGATGGGAATACCAGACCATCTGACCTACCTCCTGAGAAATCTGTATGCAGGTTATGAAGCAACAGGTAAAACTGGACATGGAACAACAGACTGGTTCCAAATTGGGAAAGGAGTATGTCAAAGCTGTATATTGTCACCCTCTGATTTAATGTATATGCAGAGTACATCATGAGAAACACTGGTTTGGATGAAGCCCAAGCTGGAATAAAGATTGCCAGGAGAAATATGAACAACCTCAGATATGCAGATGATACCACCCTTATGGCAGAAAGTGAATAAGAACTAAAGAGCCTCTTTATGAAAGTGAAAGAGAATGAAAATGTTGGCTTAAAACTCAACATTAAAAAAACTAACATCATTGCATCCGGTCCCATCACTTCATGGCAAATAGATGGGGAAACAATGGAAACACTGAGAGACTTTATTTTTTGATGCTACAAAATCACTGCAGATGGTGACTGCAGCCATGAAATTAAGATACTTGCTCCTTGGAAGAAAAGCTATGTTCAATCTAGACAGCATATTAAAAAGCAGAAACATTACTCTGCCAACAAAGGTTCATCTAGTTAAAGCTATGTTTTTTCCAGTAGTCATGTATGCATGTAACAGTCGGACCATAAAGAAAGCTGAGCGCCAAATAATTGATGCTTTTGAATAGTGGTGTTGGAGAAGACTATTGTGAGTCCTTTGGATTGCAAGGAGATGCTACCAGTCAATCCTAAAAGAAATCAGTATTCATTCGAAGGACTGATGCTGAAGCTGAAGCTCCAATCCTTTGGTTCACCTGATACAAAGAACTGACTTTTTGGAAAATACTCTGACACTTGAAAGATTGAAGACAGGAGGAGAAGGGGAAGACAGAAGATGAGCTGGTTGGATGGCATAACTGATTCCGTGGACATGAGCTTGAGCAAGCTGCAGGAGTTGGTGATGGACAATGAGGCCTGGCATGATGCAGTCCATGCAGTTGCAAAGAGTCAGACAGGATTGAGTGACTGAACTGAACTAATTTTGTAACTCAATTAAAAATAGAGGTAATTTGGTTTTCTTGACTCTCAGAACCTTTTCTTGCCTCCTAGTGATAACCAGTTTCTTTGACATATTCTCTTAAACTATTTGATAATCTTTTTTATTTTGACATCAATTTCAACTCAAATACCTCCCCAAACCTGCTCTTCTTCAAGTTTTATCTCATGCGTGGCAACTCCATGTTTCCAGCTGTTCATTCCAATAATTACAATCGTTTTTCACTCTTCTATTTCTCTAACAGCTGCGTTCAGTCCATCATCATCTCCTTTCATAGCTGTTCCAAACACTAGGTCAAAAATGGTCAGAGTTTTGAAAGGTTTCAGTCATTTCTACTTTACCTCTGGGTTCTTCTAGGTGAAATCAAACAAAAAGACAGCATTCCTTATTATTTTCACAAAGTTCCTTAAAGGATGAATATTTCTTTGGTCTTTATAAGACTTACGATTTTTTCTTTTGCCCCCCTTTCTCTTTGATCACATTATATAATAATATATTTGTTGAATATTTTGTTATCTGATGAATGAAAGTATTAATATATTTCCTACTTTAACAAATATTTGTTTATACATTTATAATAAAAGTTTTCAAAATTTTATTTCAAGTCATGTATTTTAAATTGTAGGCAGCTGCTGACAAAATGGATTTCTATCAGTCTGTAAGATTAGCTAACCTTCACTATTTCAAGATATTGCATCTGCTTTGTTTGTTCATATACTTATTTCTAAGCATATTGACAAAATCACTAATGGGGTTTGTTTGAGCAAGGGCTATTAGTGTTCTCCTGGTGCAGAGATTTGAAATTAACTGGGCTTCTCTGATGAATCAGCAGGCAAAGAATCTTCCTGCAGCACAGGAGACACAGAGATGCAGGTTTGTTCTCCGGGTCAGAAGTCCCCTGGAGGACGAAATGGCAGCCCATTCCAGTTGTCTTGCCCATAAAATCCCATGGACAGAGAAGACACTTCAAAGTGTTGCAAAAAGTCAGACACCACTAAGCACAGCACAGCCGTGGAATGTTATAGCCCTGAGATTGTTGTGACTCTGTAAGATGATAAATAAGAGTTGTGAAAACAAGCACATGTGAGAAACTCAAGTATTTCTTCCTGGAAGTGGAAATGTAGTCGATGGTTGCTACTTCCTTGCTAAGACGTGTTGTGACAATAGGATAAATGATCACATGGGTTATTGTAATAGTAAACTTAGAACAGTTATAGCAGAAGCTTTAGTTTTGACTTTTAGCAAACAATGATAGTAATTGACAATATTCAAATTATGATATGAAGCTCATAGTAATCATAGTATGGTATTGCATTAGATCAGACACTTAACACTAGATTGGGCATATTCAGAGTGGTATGGGTATAATTAAACAATTTAATTAAGACTCTATAACCTAGGGAGAGGTCATATAGTATGGAGGTTAGACCTTAGGCTTTTGAAACAGTCTCTGTGTGTGTGCTAAGTCGCTTCAGTCTTGTCAGACTCTTTGTGATCCTATAATTGTAGCCTGCCAGGCTTTTCTGTTCATGGGATTCTCTAAGCAAGAATACTGGAGTGTATTGTCATGACTTCCTCCAGGGGATCTTCCTGACCCAAGGATCGAACCCATGTCTCTTATGTCTCCTGCATTAGCAAGTGGATTCTTTACAACTAGAACCATCTGGAAAGCCCTTGAAACAGTCTGTCTGGGTTCAAATACTCAAAAAAAGCTAGCTACTAATGTGATTTTCATTTTATAGACAAGAGACATAAATGCTTAGCAAACAAGTTAAATTAATTTTCAAAGTCTTATTGACAGTGGTAGACTCTGATCTTAGCCCTATGGCTTTTTGAATTGGAGCTCATACTTTTAAACTGGTATTTGACTTTTCAAATATATGACAAAATTCAGTAGTTCCATGTCTTTATTGATGTTGTTTATTCTGCCTGGAATATTCTTCACCAGTATGGATGTGAGAGTTGGACTGTGAAGAAGGCTGAGCGCCAAAGAATTGATGCTTTTGAACTGTGGTGTTGGAGAAGATTCTTGAGAGTCCCTTGGGCTGCAAGAAGATCCAACCAGTCCATTCTGAAGGAGATCAGCCCTGGGATTTCTTTGGAAGGAATGATGCTAAAGCTGAAGCTCCAGTACTTTGGCCACCTCATGTGAAGAGTTGACTCATTGGAAAAGACTCTGATGCTGGGAGGGATTGGGGGCAGGAGGAGAAGGGGATGACCGAGGATGAGATGGCTGGATGGCATCACGGACTCGATGGACGTGAGTCTGAGTGAACTCCAGGAGATGGTGATGGACAGGGAGGCCTGGCGTGCTGCAATTCATGGGGTCGCAAAAAGTCAGACACGACTGAGCGACTGAACTGAAGTGAACTGAAGAAGGATGCACACACCTGTGATATTTCATCTCATATACAGGGTCACTTTTGTCTCAGCTAGTCATAAATGGAAGATGTGAAACAAAAGCCAACATAAATTGAGTATCTAAAGCATACACACCGAGAAAACCAGAATTGAAAGAGACACGTGAACCACAATGTTCATCGCAGCAGTGTTTATAATAGCCAGGACGTGGAAACAACCTAGACTCCATCAGCAGATGAATGGATAAGAAAGCTGTGGTACATATACGCAATGAAATATTACTCAGCCATTAAAAACAATACATTTGAATCAGTTCTAATGAGGCGGATGAAACTGGAGCCTATCATACAGAGTGAAGTAAACCAGAAAGAAAAACACTAATACAGTATACTAACGCATATACATGGAATTTAGAAAGACGGTAACAATAACCCTGTATGTGAGACAGCAAAAGAGACACAGATGTATAGAACAGTCTTCTGGACTCTGTGGCATAGTGTAAGGGAGGGATGATTTGGGAGAATGGCATTGAAACATGTATTTGTGTAATCTTTGATTTCTTTCATCAGTGTTTTATAGTTTTCTATAGGAGTAAAAGGCAAATTTGGCCTTAGAATGCGGAATGAAGCAGAGCAAAGACTAATAGAGTTTTTCCAAGAAAATGCACTGGTCATAGCAAACACCCTCTTCCAACAACACAAGAGAAGACTCTACACATGGACATCACCAGATGGTCAACATCAAAATCAGATTGATTATATTCTTTGCAGCCAAAGATGGAGAAGCTCTATACAGTCAACAAAAACAAGACCAGGAGCTAACTGTGGCTCAGATCATGAATTCCTTATTGCCAAATTCAGACTCAAATTAAAGAAAGTAGGGAAAACCACTAGACCATTCAGGTATGACCTTAATCAAATTACTTATGATTATACAGTGGAAGTGAGTAATAGATTTAAGGGCCTAGATATGAAAGAGTGCCTGATGAACTATGGAATGAGGTTCTTGACATTGTACAGGAGACAGGGATCAAGACCATCCCCATGGAAAAGAAATGCAAAAAAGCAAAATGGCCGTCTGGGGAGGCCTTACAAATAGCTGCGAAAAGAAGAGAGGCGAAAAGCAAAGGAGATAGGAAAGATATAAGCATCTGAATGCAGAGTTCCAAAGAATAGCAAGAAGAGATAAGAAAGCCTTCTTCAGCAATCAATGCAAAGAAATAGAGGAAAAGAACAGAATGGGAAAGACTAGAGATCTCTTCAAGAAAATCAGAGATAAAGGGAACATTTCATGCAAAGATGGGCTCGATAAAGGACAGAAATGGTATGGACCTAACAGAAGTAGAAGATATTAAGAAGAGGTGGCAAGAATACACAGAAAAACTGTACAAAAAAGATCTTCACGACCCAGATAATCATGATGGTGTGATCATTCATCTAGAGCCAGATATCCTGGAATATGAAGTCAAGTGGGCCTTAGAAAGCATCACTACGAACAAAGCTAGTGGAGGTGATGGAATTCCAGTTGAGTTATTTCAAATCCTGAAAGATGATGCTATGAAAGTGCTGCACTCAATATGCCAGCAAATTTGGAAAACTCAGCAGTGGCCACAGGACTGGAAAAGATCAGTTTTCATTCCAATCCCAAAGAAAGGCAATGCCAAAAATGCTCAAACTACCACACAATTGCACTCATCTCACATGCTAGTAAAGTAATGCTCAAAATCCTCCAAGCCAGGCTTCAGCTATACGTGAACTGTGAACTCCCCGATGTTCAAGCTGGTTTTAGAAAAAGCAGAGGAACCAGAGATCAAATTGCCAACATCTGCTGAATCATGGAAAAAGCAAGAGAGTTCCAGAAAAAACATCTATTTCTGCTTTATTGACTATGACAAAGTCTTTGACTGTGTGGATCACAGTAAACTGTGGAAAATTCTGAAAGAGATGAGAATACCAGACCACCTGACCTGCCTCTTGAGAAACGTATATGCAGGTCAGGAAGCAACAGTTAGAAATAGACATGGAACAACAGACTGGTTCCAAATAAGAAAAGGAGTGTGTCAAGGCTGTATAGTGTCACACTGCTTATTTAACTTATATGCAGAGTACATCATGAGAAACGTTGGACTGGAGGAAACACAAACTGGAATCAAGATTGCCGGAAGAAATATCAACAACCTCAGATATGCAGATGACACCACCCTTATGGCAGATAGTGAAGAGGAGCTAAAAAGCCTCTTAATGAAAGTGAAACAGGAGAGCAAAAAAGTTGGCTTAAAGCTCAACATTCAGAAAACTAAGATCATGGCATATGGTCCCATCACTTCATGGGAAATAGATGGGGAAACAGTGGAAACATTGACAGACTTTATTTTGGGGGGCTCCAAAATCACTGCAGATGGTGACTGCAGCCATGAAATTAAAAGGTGCTTGCTCCTTGGAGGAAAAGTTATGACCAACCTAGCTAGCATATTCAAAAGCAGAGACATTACTTTGCTAACAAAGGTCCATCTAGTCAAGGCTATGGTTTTTCCTGTGGTCATGTATGGATATGAGAGTTGATCTGTGAAGAAAGCTGACTGCCGAAGAATTGATGCTTTTGAACTGTGGTGTTGGAGAAGACTCTTGAGAGTCCCTTGGACTGCAAGGAGATTCAACCAGTCCATTCTGAAGGAGATCAGCCCTGGGATTTCTTTGGAGGGAATGATCCTGAAGCTGAAATTCCAGTTCTTTGGCCAGCTCATGTGAAGAGTTAACTCTTTGTAAAAGACTCTGATGCTGGGAGGGATTGGAGGCAGGAAGAGAAGGGGAAAACCGAGGATTAGATGGCTGGATGGCATCAGTGACTCGATGGAGGTGAGTCTGAGTGAACTCCAGGAGTTGGTGATGGACAGGGAGGTCTGGCGTGCTGCGATTCATGGGGTCACAAAGAGTCGGACACGACTGAGCGACTGAACTGAACTGAACTGAACTGATGTTCCTTCCATGCTGGCTTTCTGGAGAGTTTTTATCACAAATGGATGTTGAATTTTGCCAAAGGCTTTGTCTGTGTCTATTTAAATAATCATATGTTTTTCATCTTTCAATTTGTTAATGTGGTGTATCACACTGATTTGTGGATATTGAAGAATCCTTGCATGGCTGGGATAAAGCCCACTTGGTCATGATGTATGATCTTTTTAATACATTGTTGGATCCTGTTTGCTAGAATTTTGTTAAGGATTTTTGCATCTATGTTCATCAGTGATATTGGTCTGTAGTTTTCTTTTTGTGTGTGTGTGGCGTCTTTGTCAGGTTTTGGTATTAGGGTGATGGTGGCCTCATAGAATGAATTTGGAAGTTTACCTTCCTCTGCAATTTTCTGGAAGAGTTGAAGTAGGAACAGTGTTAGCTGTTCTCTAATTTTTTTGTAGATTTCACTGTGAAGCCATTTGTTCCTGTGTTTTGTTTGTTGGAAAATTTCTGATTACAGCTTCGATTTCCATGCTTATGATGGGTCTCTAAGATTTTCTATTTCTTCCTCGTTCAGTTTTGGAAAGTTATACTCTTCTAAGAATTTGTCCATTTCTTTCAAGTGGTCCATTTTATTGGCATATGGTTCCTGATAGTAGTCTCTTATGATCCTTTGTATATCTGTTTTGTCTGTTGTGATTTCTCCATTTTCATTTCTAATTTTATTGATTTGATTCTTCTCCCTATTTTTCTTCATGAGTCTGCCTAATGGTTTGTTTATTTTATTTATTTTCTCAAATAACCAGCTTTTAGTTTTGTTGATTTTTTCTATGGTCTCCGTTGTTTCTCTTTCATTCATTTCTGCCCTATTTTTTATGACTTCTTTCTTTGTACTAACCCTGGGGTTCTTCATTTCTTCTTTTTCTGGGTACTTTAGGTGTAGAGTTATGTTTTTGTTTGATTTATCTCTTGTTTCTTGAGGTAAGGTTGTATTGCTATGAACCATCCCGTTAGCACTGCTTTTACTGAATCCCATAGGTTTGGGGTTGTTGTGTTTTCATTTGCTTCTATGCATATTTTGATTAGTTTTTTAAATTTCTTCTGTGATTTCTTGGTTATTCAGAAGCGTGTTGTTTAGCCTTCATATGTTTGTATTTTTAAAATTTTCTTTTTTTTTTTTTCCTGTAGTTGACATCTAAATTTACTGCATTGTGATCAGAAAAGATGCTTGGAATGATTTCAGTTGTTTTGAATTTACCAAGGCTAGATATATGGCCCAGGATGTGATCTATCCTGGAGGATGTTCTGTGTGCACTTGAGATAAAGGTGAAATTCATTGTTTTGGGGTGAAAGGTCCTATAGATATCAGTTAGGTCTAACTGGTCCATTGCATCATTTAAAGTTTGTGTTTCCTTGTTAATTTTGTTTAGTTAATCTATCCATAGGTGTGAATGGGGTATTAAAGTGTCCCACTATTATTGTGTGACTGTAAATTTCCCCTTTCATACTTTTTAGCATTTGCCTTACATATTACAGTCCTCCTGTGTTGGGTGCATATATAATTGTTATATCTTCTTCTTGGAGTGATCCTTTGATCATTATGTAGTGTCCTTTGTTGTCTCTTTTCAAAGCCTTTATTTCAAAGTCTATTTTATCTGATATGAGTATTGCTACTCCTGCTTTCTTCTGCTCTCCATTTGCGTGAAATATCTTTTTCCAGCCCTTCACTTCCAGCCTCTATGTGTCCCTTGTTTTGAGGTGGGTCTCGTGTAGAAAACATATATAGGGGTCTTGTTTAAGTATCCATTCAGCCTGTCTTTGTCTTTTGCTTGGGGCATTCAGCCCTGAATACCTAATAATTTATATTTAGGGTAATTATTTATCAGTATGATCCCATTGTCATTTACTTTGTTGTTTTGGGTTCGAGTTAATAAACCTTTTCTTTGTTTCCTGTCTAGAGAAAATCCTTTAGCATTTGTTGAAGAGCTGGTTTGGTGGTGCTTTATTCTCTCAGCTTTTGCTTGTCTGCAAAGCTTTTGATTTCTCCTTCATATTTGAATGAGATCCTTGCTGGGTACAGTAATCTGGGTTGTAGGTTTTTCTCTTTCATCACTTTAAGTATGTCCTACCATTCCCACCTGGCTTGAAGAATTTCTATTGAGAGATCAGCTGTTATCCTTATGGGAATCCCCTTGTGTGTTATTTTTTGCTTTTCCCTTGCTCCTTTTAATATTTGCTTTTTGTGTTTGATCTTCGTTAATTCAATTAATATGTGTCTTGGGGTGTTTCGCCTTGGGGTTATCCTGTTTGGAATTGTCTGGGTTTCTTGGACCTGGATGGCTATTTCTTTCCCCATTTTAGGGAAGTTTTCAACTGTTATCTCCTCAAGTATTTTTTCATGGCCTTTCTTTTTGTCTTCTTCTTCTGGGACTTCTATGATTATAATGTTGGGGCATTTAACATTGTCCCAGAAGCCTCTGAGGTTGTCCTCATTTCTTTTATTTCTTTTTTTCTCTCTGCCTCATTTATTTCCACCATTCTCTCTTTCACCTCACTTATCCTATCTTCTGCCTCAGTTATTCTACTGTTGGTTCCCTACATATTGCTTTTGATCTCAGCTATTGCATTATTCATTATTGATTGATGCTTTTTTTATGTCTTCTAGATCCTTGTTAAACATTTCTTCCAGATTCTCAATCCATGTCTCTAGTCTATTTATCTGTAACTCCATTTTGTTTTCAAGATATTCGATCAACTTTACTATCAGTATTCTGAATTCTTTTTCAGGTAGACTCCCTAGCTCCTCCTCTTTTGTTTGATTTGGTGGGATTTATTGTGATCCTTTACCTGCTGAATATTTCTCTGCCTGTTCATTTTGTTTAGATTGCTGTTTGGCTTGGCCTTTCTGTGTGGTGGAAGTTTGTGGTTCCTCTTTATTTTGGAGGTTGCTCCCATGGGTGGGGTTTGACTACTGGCTTGTCAAGTTTTCCTGGTTAGGGATGTTTGTGTCAGTGTTGTGGGTGAAGCTGGATCTCCTCTCTCTGGAGCTCTATGAAATGTCCAGTAGTGAATTTTAAGATGTCTGTGGGTTTGGTGTGACTTTGGGCAGCTTGGATTTTAATGCTCAGGGATGTGTTCCTGCTTTGCTGGATGTATGTTTTGCTCTAGAACTTGTTGGCTCTTGGGTGGAGCTTGGTTTCAGTGTAGGTATGGAGTCTTTTGGTTGTGCTGTTGTCAATTCATGTTCCCTGGATTCAGGAATTTTCTGGTGTTCTCAAGTTTTGGATTTAAGCCTCCTGTCTCTGGCTTTTAATCTTTTAATCTTATTCTTACAGTAGCCTCGTCTTATCCATCCATACAACACTGATGATAAAATACCTAGGTTAATTGTGAAAAGATTCTCCATAGTGAGGGACACCCAGAGAGTTTCACAGAGCGATATGGAGAAGATAAGAGGGAGGAGGAAGAAAGAGTTGACCAGGAGGATAAGAGGGGGAGTCAAAAGGGGAGAGGCCAGTCTAGTCAGTAATCAGATCCCTAAGTGTTCTCCATAGCCCGGAGCACCCAGAGAGATTCACAGAGTTAAGTAGAGAAGAGAAAGGGGAGAGAGGAGATAGAGGTGACTTGGGGGAGAAAAGGGAGAGTTAATAGGAGAGAGAGCAATCAAGGCAGTAATCACACCCTTAAGCAAAAATGGGTACTGAAGATTAGATTCTTAAAGGTATGAAATTGATAGCACATACCAAAAAGGAGAGATTAAAAATCAAGGGTAGAGGTTAGACTCTGAAAAATACAATATTAGAGGGAGAGGGTAGGATGATTTGGGAGAATGACATTCTATCATGTATACTATCATGTAAGAATTGAATCGCCAGTCTATGTCTGACGCAGGATACAGCATGCTTGGGGCTGGTGCATGGGGATGACCCACAGAGATGTTATGGGGAGGGAGGTGGGAGGGGGGTTCATGTTTGGGAACACATGTAAGAATTAAAGATTTTAAAATTTAAAATAAATAAATAAATAAATAAAAATTAAAAAAAAATAAAAATGCAAAACAAAATCAATCACAAAAATTATTTAAAAAATATATGAAACTTGCTTTAAAAACAGGGTCTTTTTTTGCAAGATTATAGTAGGTTATAATGGAGAAGGAAATGGCAACCCACTCCAGTATTCTTGCCTGGAGAATCCCAGGGATGGAGGAGCCTGGTTGGCTGCTGTCTATGTGGTCCCACATAGTCGGACATGACTGAAGTGACTTAGCAGCCACAGCAGTAGGTTTTAAAATGAAAAGTAAAGAGTAATCAAGAATTTTAAAATAACAACAACAAAAAAAAGATTTAAAAATGATAATAGTAAAAATATATCTAGGAATTTCTCTGGAGCTGTTGAGGGCAGTGTGGGGTCAGTTCAGTCAGACAGTTCCTTGTTGCAGCTTATACTTCTTCTCAAGATCTATAGGCCCCTTCCAATGATTAGTCAATGCTAACTACAGGGCTTTAATCTGTTTTGCCTGTCACTTCTAAAGCGGTTCCCTCTTCTTTTTATTTTTTTTCCAAGGGTGGGTAGGGCTTCCTCTGTTTTCAGTCTCTTCAGTGTCTAATTTCTTCCCTGACACAAGGGGGCAATGGTGGTCACTTATTTAGGCTAACTTGTTCATTTGTGCTGTGCGGAGGGAGGAACACTGCAAACAAATATCATTGGTGTGTGTGTGGAGTGTTCACAGTATGGACCACACTGGTTTTCCCCCTGCTCATGGTGTGTGTGCTTTCCTGGTCTATGCTGCTCAGGCTCCTGGTTGCTCTGCAGGGGAACTGCCCAAAGCAGGCCCTGGGTTTCGTGCACTTCCCAGGTCCATGCTGCTCAGGTTCACGTTCTTGGGTACTCCACAAAGGCACAAACTCGGTTGGACCTGCGTTTTGTGCCCTTTCCAGGTCTGAGCAGCTCAGGTAACAAGGTGCTTGGTGAGCACACTGTCCCAGGTGGGTGCTGTGTCTTATCACCTCACTGGTCCCAGCTGATAAATTTTCTGGGTGCGCAGTGAAAGCACCTTCTCAGGTGTGCCGTGTGTCTCCTCTGGGGAACTGATCTCTGGCTGTGACCCTTCTGGCAGATGTCAACTATCCAGGATCCCAAGAAAACTTGGTTAGGAACTAGGAACTTGCTCACATTTTGGTGGAGGATGCCACCTCTGGGGCCGAGATTGCCCCTTGCCTTCAGGCTCTGGCTGCCACTCACCTGCCCTTCTCCCTCCAGCAGGGTGCGGGAGGGGCTGGTCCACAGCCGGCTAGCTCTCCTCTGGTATTTGCTCAATCCTTTGTTTTGTGAGCAGGCCAGGCTATACCTCAGGTTAGAGCTTTAGCAGGAAAGTTCTCTCTCTCTCTTTCTCTCTCTTTTCTCTCTGGCTATCTGTCCCACAGTTTGGGTTGCTATCTCACGTTAACACTCTGAGATTGTCCTCAGGGCATTCAGGCCTAGTCCTTACCTAAGCATGCAACCCACACCTCCATATTCAGCCCCCTGCTCGCTGGTGGCAGACATGAGCGTCTGGGATAATTCTCCACTGGGATTTGCTGTTAGGAACATATGCTCTGTGTGTGTGTGTGTGTGTGTGTGTGTGTGTGTGTTTTCCTCCCAATTATGTTGCCTTCCAAGATTCCAAAACTCCCCACAGACCCACCAGTGAGAGTGTTTCCTGGTGTTTGGAAACTTCTTCACCTTCACGACTTCCTCCCTGATATGCGTCTCCATCCCTAACCCTTTTGTTTCTCTTTTAGTCTTTTATATTTTTTCCTCAGTTCAGTTCAGTTCAGTTCAGTTGCTCAGTCATGTCTGACTCCTTGTGACCCCATGAATTGCAGCATGCCAGGCCTCCCTGTCCATCACCAACTCCCGGAGTTCACTCAAACTCACGTCCATTGAGTCAGTGATGCCATCCAACCATCTCATCCTCTGTCGTCCCCTTCTCCTCCTGCCCCCAATCCCTCCCAGCATCAGAGTCTTTTCCAATGAGTCAACTCTTTGCATGAGGTGGCCAAAGTACTGGAGTTTCAGATTTAGCATCATTCCTTCCAAAGAACACCCAAGGCTGATCTCCTTTAGAATGGACTGGTTGAATCTCCTTGCAGTCCCAGGGACTCTCAAGAGTCTTCTGCAACACCACAGTTCAAAAGCACAAATTCTTTGGCGCTCAGCCTTCTTCACAGTCCAACTCTCACATCCATACATGACTACTGGAAAAACCATAGCCTTGACTAGAAGGATCTTTGTTGGCAAAATAATGTTTCTGCTTTTGAATATGCTATCTAGGTTGGTCATAACTTTTCTTCCAAGGAGTAAGCGTCTTTTAATTTCATGGCTGCAGTCACCATCTGCAGTGATTTTGGAGCCCCCAAAAATAAAGTCTAACACTGTTTCCACTCTTTCCCCATCTATTTCCCATGAAGTGATGGGACCAGATGCCATGATCTTCGTTTTCTGAATGTTGAGCTTTAGGCCAACTTTTTCACTCTCCACTTCCACTTTGATCAAGAGGCTTTTTAGTTCCTCTTCACTTTCTGCCATAAGGGTGGTGTCATCTGCATATCTGAGGTTATTGATATTTCTCCCGGCAGTCTTGATTTCAGCTTTTGTTTCTTCCAGTCCAGCATTTCTCATGATGTACTCTGCATAGAAGTTAAATAAACAGGATGGCAATATACAGCGTTGATGTACTCATTTTCCTATTTGGAACCAGTCTGTTATTCCATGTCCAGTTCTAACTGTTGCTTCCTGACCTGCATATACATTTCTCAAGAGGCAGGCCAGGTGGTCTGGTATTCCCATCTCTTTCAGAATTTTCCACAGTTTATTGTGATCCACACAGTCAAAGACTTTGGCATAGTCAATAAACAGAAGTAGATGTTTTTCTGGGACTCTCTTGCTTTTTCGATGATCCAGCAGATGTTGACAATTTGATCTCTGGTTCCTCTGCCTTTTCTAAAGCCAGCTTGAACATCTGGAAATTCATGGTTCACGTATTGCTGGAGCCTGGCTTGGAGAATTTTGAGCATTACTTTCCTAGCGTGTGAGATGAATGCAATTGTGCAGTAGTTTGAGCATTCTTTGGCATTACCATTCTTTGGGATTGGAATGAAAACTGACCTTTTCCAGTCCTGTGGCCATGGCTGAGTTTTTCATATTTGCTGGCATATATTTTCTCCTGAAAATGAAGTGAAAATGAAGTTGGTCAGTCGTGCCTGACACTTTGTGACCCCATGAACAGTAGCCTGCACCAAGCTCCTCCGTCCATGGGTTTTTCCAGGCAAGAGTACTGGAGTGGGTTGCCATTTCCTTCTCCAGGGAATCTTCCCGACCCAGGTATCGAACCCAGGTCTCCCACATTGTAGGCAGACCCTTTACCGTCTGAACCACCAGGGAAGTCCTGCTGCTAGGTCGCTTTAGTTGTGTCCGACTCTGTGTAACCCCATAGACGACAGCCCACCTGGCTCCCCCATCCCTGGGATTCTCCAGGCAAGAATACTGGAGTGGATTGCCATTTCCTTCTCCAATGCATGAAAGTGAAAAGTGAAAATGAAGTCGCTCAGTCGTGTCAGACTCTTAGCGACCCCATGGACTGCAGCGTACCAGGCTCCTCGGTCCATGGATTTTCCAGGCAGGAGTACTGGAGTGGGGTGCCATTGCCTTCTCCAAGGGAAGTCCTACCTCCTTTCAAAGAGAATGGGCTGCCGTTCTTGGTGCCTAGTATCCTCTGTCAGTGTTCAGAAATTGTTTTGTGGAAGTTGCTCAGCATTCAAATGATCTTTTGATGAATTTGTGGGGGAGAAAGTGTTCTACCTGTCCTATTCCTCTGCCAACTTAGGACCTCCCATTAATATTGTCTTTATGTATTTAGGTGCTTCTATGGTGGGTATACATATATTTACAATTGTTATGGCTTCTCCTTGGATTGATTCTTTGATCATTATGTAATACCCTTCTTTGTCTCTTATATCAGTCTTTATATTAAAGTCTGTTTTGTCAGATATAATTATTACTAGCCCAGCTATCTTTTAATTTCTATTTTCATGAAGTACCCTTTCCCATCCCTTCACTTATATTTTGTGTATATCTGTCAGTCTGAATTGAGTCTCTTGTATGCAGCATATACATGGGCCTTGTTTTTCACATCCCATCAGCCAGTTGATGTCTTTTGATTGGAGCATCTAGTTCATTTACAGTAATCGTTGATATACACATTTACATTGCCACTTTATTAATTTGGGGGAGGTTGCTTCTGTAGTTTTTTGGTTCCTCTTTTCTTTTTTTGTTCTCTTGTGATTTGATGACTATTTTTTGTCTCATGTTTGATCCCCTTCTCATTTTTCTGTGTGTATCTATTATAAGTTTTTGGTTTGTGGTTACCATGAGGTTTATATACATTAATAGTAATATCTCTATGCATACATATGTTTGTTTTAAGTTGCTGATCTCTTAATTTGAAGTGCATTTTAACAATACTGCATATGTACATCCTCCCACACATTTACTCATTTTGGCATCCTATTTTACATCTAAGTGTTTGGTGAATAACTTAACTGCTTATTTCGGATATAGATGATTTTTCCACTTTTGTGTTTTAAGCTTCTGTCACCTTTGTATGTGCTTGATTTTCTGTCTTTACTGTATCTCTACCTCTACTGCATGAGGCTTCTCCTTTCCTAATTTTTATGTATCTAGTTATGGCCTTTTTTTTTTTTTTTTAGCTTAGGTAAGGTCCTTTCATATTTCTTGTCAAGGTGGTTTGTTGAAATTGAGCTCTTTTTACTTTTGCTTATCTATAATACTTTTGATCTCTCCATTAATTCTGAATAAGAGCCATGACAAGTAGATTATTATTCGTTTTAAGTTATTACTTTTCATCACTTTAATTGTATTATGCCACTCTCATCTGGTTTGCAGAGTTTCTGCTGAAAAGTTAGCTGATAGCTTTATGGGACTTCCCTTCTTTGTAACTTGTTCCATTTCCCTTGATGCTTTTAATATTCTCTTTATATATTTAATACTTGCCATTTTAGTTACAGTGTGTTTTGGTGTATTATCCTTGGTTTGATCCTGTTTGGGACTCTCTGTGCTTCCTGGACTTGAATATCTGTTTCCACTTCCAAGTTAGGGAAATTTTCAGGCATTAGCATTACATCTTCACATATGTTCTCTGCCCCTTCTCCCTCTTCTTCTAGGGCCCCTATAATGTGAGTGTTAGCATGTTTGATGTTTTCTCTGAGATCTCTTACATTGCCCTTGTTTCTTTTCATTCTTTTTCCTTTTTTTCTGTTCAACTTCAGTGATTTTCACTACTCTGTCTTCTAGCTTACTGATTTTTTCCTCCTTATTATTTAGCCTAATGTTGATTTCCTCTATTGTATTTTTCATTTCAGTTATTATATTCTTCAATTTTGGTTGTTCTTTATATTTTCCAACTCTTTGTTAAAAACTTCTACCTGGGTAAATATATGGAGAAAACCATAATTCAAAAAGATGCTTGCCCCTCAGTGTTCATTACAGCACATTTACAATAGTTAGCACATGGAGAAAAACCTAAATACCCAACAGCAGAGGAATAGATAAAGACGTTGTGGCCCATATATGCAATGGGACATTACTCAGCATAAAAAAGGAACAAGATTATGCCATTTCCATCAATATGGATGGACTTATAGGTTGTCATACATATTGAAAAACAAATTTTATATGATATCACTTTTATATGGAATCTAAAAAAATGTACAAATGAACATATTCACAAAGCAGAAGTAAAGTCATGTTTGTAGAAGACACGCTTATGGTTACTAATGGGGAAAGGGGGGAGGGATAAATTGAGACTGACATATACATATTGCTGTATATAAAATAGATGACTAATAAAGACCTACTGTATATAATAGGGAACTCTACTCAATACTCTGTAATGACCTATATGAGAAGAGTCTAAAAAATACTGTATATACATATATATATTTATAATATATATACATATAAACTTAAGCATGAATATATATTTAAAATAAATAAATATATATTTATATATATATATATATATATAAACTGATTCACTTTGCTGTACAGCTGAAAGTAATATAACATTATAAATCAATTATACTCCAATAAATTAAAAAAAAATAGTTTTACTTCTTGCTCTATGTATTCCCCTGAGTTCTTTGATCAACTTTATGATCACTATTGTGAACTCCTTCTCAGGTAGATTGCCTATCTTCACTTCTTCTTCTTCTGGGGTTTTATCTTATTTCTTTGTTTGGAACATGTTCCTCTGTCAACTCATTTTGCCTAACTTGCTATGTGGGCCATGTGCTGTGGTACACTGACTACTGTGTGCAGTTTGGTAGGGTTGTTTGGCTCTCAGTCCAGTTCATTGTCAGGTCCTGCCTTAAGAGGCTACTGGTTGGTTGGGTCACATCATGAGGCATCTGGCTGCAGAACCCATGAGGGTTCAGTTCTGTTCAGTTCAGTCGCTCAGTCATGTCTGACTCTTTGCAATCCCATGAACTGCAACAGGCCAGGAATCCTTGTCCATCACCAACTCCTGGAGTCCACCAAAACCCATATACATTGAGTCGGTGATGCCATCCAACCATCTCATCCTCTGTCGTCCCCTTCTCCTCCTGCCCTCAATCTTCCCAAGCATCAGGGTCCTTTCCAATGATTCAGCTCTTAGAATAAGGTGGCAAAGTATTGGAGTTTCAGCTTCAATGCCAGTCTTTCCAGTGAACATCAAGGACTTCTCCAACATCACAATTCAAAAGCATCAATTCTTCTGCGCTCAGCCTTCTTTATAGTCCAACTCTCACATCCATTCATGACCACTGGAGAAACCGTAGCCTTGACTAGATGGACCTTTGTTGGCAAAGTAATGTCTCTGCTTTTTAATAGGCTATCTAGGTTGGTGATAACTTTCCTTCCAAGGAGTAAGCATCTTTTAATTTCATGGCTGCAGTCATCATCTGCAGTGATTTTGGAGCCCAGAAAAATAAAGTCAGCCATTGTTTCCACTGTTTCCTCATCTATTTGCCATGAAGTGATGGGACTGGATGCCATGATTATTTTTCTGAATGTTGAGCTTTAGGCCAACTTTTTCACTCTCCTTGTTCATTTTCATCAAGAAGCTTTTTAGTTCCTCTTCACTTTCTGCCATAAGGGTGGTGTCATCTGCATATCTGAGGTTATTGATATTTCTCCTGGCAATCTTGATTCCAGCTTGTGCTTCCTCCAGCCCACCATTTCTCATGTACTCTGTATATAAGTTAAATAAGCAGGGTGACAATATGCAGCCTTGACGTACTCCTTTTCCTATTTAGAACCAGTCTGTTCCACGTCCAGTTCTAACTGTTACTTCCTGACCTGAATACAGATTTCTCAAGAGGCAGGTCAGGTGGTCTGTTATTCCCATCTCTGTCAGAATTTTCTGCAGTTTATTTTGATCCACACAGTCAAAAGCTTTTGCATAGTCAATAAAGCAGAAATAGATGTTTTTCTGGAACTCTCTCACTTTTTTGATGATCCAGCAGATGTTGGCAATTTGATCTCTGGTTCCTCTGCCTTTTCTAATACCAGCTTGAACACTTGGAAGTTCACAGTTTGCATATTGCTGAGGCCTGTCTTGGAGAATTTTAAGCATCACATTACTGGCGTGTGAGATGAGTTCAATGATGTGGTAGTTTGAGCATTCTTTGGCATTGCCTTTCTTTGGGATTGCGATGAAACCTGACATTTTCCAGTCCTGTGGTCACTGCTGAGTTTTCCAAATTTGCTGGCCTGTTGAATGCAGCACTTTCATAGCATCATCTGTCAGGATTTGAAATAGCTCAACTGGAATTCCATCACCTCCACTAGCTTTGTTCATAGTGATGCTTCCTAATGCCCACTTGACTTCACATTCTACGATGTCTGGCTCTAGGTGAATGATCACACCATCGTGATTATCTTGGTCTTGAATATCTTTTTTGTACAGTTCTTCTGTGTATTCTTGCCACCTCTTCTTAATATCTTCTTCTTCTGTTAGGTCCAAACCATTTCTGTCCTTTATTGAGCCCATCTTTGCATGAAATGTTCCCTCGGTATCTCTAATTTTCTTGAAGAGATCTCTAGTCTTTCCCATTCTACTGTTTTCCTCTATTTCTTTGCATTGATCACTGAGGAAGACTTTCTTATTTCTCCTTGATATTCTTGGAACTCTGCATTCAAGTGGGTATATCTTTCCTTTTCTCCTTTGCTTTTCACTTCTGTTCTTTTCACAGCTATTTGTAAGGCTTCCTCAGAGAGCCATTTTGCTTTTTTGCATTTAATTTTCTTCTGGATGGTCTGGATTCCTGTATCTTGTACAATGTCATGAACCTCAAGTCCATATTTCATCAGGCACTCTGTCTATCAGATCTCCTCCCTTAAACCTATTTCTCACTTCCACTGTATAGTCATAAGGGATTTGATTTATGTCATACCTGAATGGTCTAGTGGTTTTCCCTACTTTCTTCAATTTCAGTCTGAATTTGGCAATAAGGAGTTCATGATCTGAGTCACAGTCATCTCCTGGTCTTGTTTTTGCTGACTGTATAGAGCTTCTCCATCTTTGGCTGCAAAGAATATAATCAAAGTTTCTCCATCTTTGGCTGCAAAGAATATAATCAATCTGATTTCATTGTCAACCATCTGGTGATGTCCATGTGTAGAGTGTACTTTTGTGCTTTTGGAAGATGGTGTTTGCTATTACCAGTGTCTTCTGTTGGCAGAACTCTATTAGCCTTTGCCCTGCTTCGTTCTGTATTCCAAGACCAAATTTGCCTGTTACTCCAGGTGTTTCTTCCTACTTTTGCATTCCAGTCCCCTATAATGAAAATTGCATCTTTTTTGGTTGTTAGTTCGAGAAGGTCTTGTAGATCTTCATAGAACTGTTCAACTTCAGCTTCTTCAGTGTTACTTGTCAGGGCATAGACTTGGATTATCGTGATATTCATTGGTTTGCCTTGGAAATGTACAGAAATCATTCTTTCTTTTTTAAGATTGCATCCAAGTACTGCATTTTGGATTCTTCTGTTAACTATGATGGCTACTCCATTTCTTCTAAGGGATTCCTGCCAATAGTAGTAGATATAAACGTGTAATGGTCATCTGAGTTAAATTCACCCATTCAAGTCCATCTTAGTTTGCTGAGTCTTAGAATGTCGATGTTCATTCTTTTCATTTCCTGCTTGACCACTTCCAATTTGCCTTGATTCATGGACCAAACATTCCACATTCCTATGCAATATTGCTTTTGACAGCATCGAACCTTGCTTCTATCACCAGTTCCATCCACAACTGGGTTTTGTTTTGTTTTGTTTTGTTTTGTTTTTTGCTTTGGCTCCATCCTTTCCTTCTTTCTCAAGTTATTTCTCCACTGATCTCCAGTAGCATATTGGGCACCTACCGACCTGTGGAGTTCATCTTTCAGTGTCTTATCTTTTTGCCTTTTCATACTGTTCACGGGGCTCTCAAGGCAAGAATACTGAAGTGGTTTGCCATTCCCTTCTCCGTGGACCACATTCTGTTACTACCTCTGTACTGAGGTCGTTCTGGCTCACTGGTAGGCACTGTAAATATTTAGGAGATTATGGGCCTGGTGCTCACCTCCTAGTGTATGAAGCCAAATCCTGGAACTAATGCTGGCCCTTTGGTAGGCAGACCGAAGCCCTGGGGTCTGGCTACAGGGCCCAGGGACTCCCAGAGTTACTGTCAGACCACTGGTACTTTGGGTTCATTCCTGACACAGCTGGCTTTAGGGTCTGCGTTGTCCCAAAGCTTGTGTTGGTCTGCTGGTGGGTGGATTCAGGGACCTGATGGTTTGAGTGGGTTGATCCTCAGACTGCAAGGGTACTGTTGTCCAGGCACTGGTTTTTGCCTGATGCCAGTAGATCTGGGACCCCATATCTTTGGTTGCAGGAACATGGGGATTCTTGGCTACAGTGACTGTGCATTGACATGCGGAGTCTGATCCTGGGCCCTCTGATGGATAGGGTCATGTCCAGGAGCAACTGTGGGCTCAGAAAGATCGTAAAGCAGGCTTTCTATTGGTTGTTGGGGCTGTGTCCCAGCCCAGCTATTTTCTTGGCTTGAGGTGTCGTGGCACTTGTGCTTACAAGTTGTTGTGCTGATGTGGGGCTGGGTTTTGGGGCTAATAAGGTAGAGGAAATATTCCAAAATAGTGCTCACCAGCACCAGTATCTACATGGTAGATAAATCTCCCCAAAATGGCTGCTGTCAATATCTATGATCCCAGGTGAAGTTCAGTTGTCTCCTGTGTCTTGGGGAAACTCTCCAAGTTCAGCAGATATGTCTGATCCAGGCTCCTTTCAAATTAACTTCTGCTCAGGATCCCAGAACCTGTGAACTTTTGTGTGCTCCCTTTAAAAGTAGAATCTTTATTTCCCACGGTCTTCTGAGTCTCCCAAATATAAGCCCTGGAGATCTTCAAAGCCTAACTGCTTAAGGGTTCATCTGCCTGGTTCAGGACCACTGGGCTGAGGGCATGATGTTGGGCTCAGACCTTTACTCCTTGGGGAAAATGTCTGCAGTTATAATCATTCTTTCATTTGTGGACCACCCACCTGTGGGTATGCAACTTGACTATATCACATCTGTGCCTGCTCCTGTCTCTATGTGGTTCCTTCTCTATATCTTTTGGTGTAGAAGATCTTCTTTGGTAGGTTCCAGTCTTTTCATTGATGGTTGTTATTTTTCATCGAAGGTTGTAAATTTTGTGTGCCTATGAGCAGAGGAATTCAGGGTCTTTATAGTCTGCTATTTTGGCTATCTCCCCCCATTTTTAAATCAGATGGTTTGTTTTGTCAATACTGAGTAGTATAAAGTCTCTATCTTAAAAGTCTTTTAGAAAATAAAAAACAGAATCTTAGTAGTACACTGTAAGGGTTTTGATAGTGAGTGGGCTTCCCTGGTGGCTCAGACTGTATAGAATCTGTCTGTAATGCAGGAGACCTGGGTCAGGAAGATACCCTGGAGAAAGGAATGGCAACCCACTCCAGTATTCTTGCCTAGAGAATCTCATGGATAGAGGAGCCTAGTGGGGTTCATGGGGGTGCAAAGAGAGTAACTAAGCACACACACACAACCATACACAGTGAGACCTGGGAAAAGTAGTTGGCAAAGTCACTGAAGAAAATGAGCTGGCTAGATAGAAACAGGAACTTGATAGGAATTGGTAACTTAATTGACTTAACAGTTTGCCTGTCCACCTCTGTCCTGCCAGCACTAATTGGCTAAGCTTGTTTATTGAAACTTAAGATTATAGCATCATTTAATTAGCAGAATACATTCCTTTTTTTTAAAATTTAAATTAAAGGAATAGGATTGTGGTAGTTAGCTGCTTTAGTACAAGATTATCAGTTTTGGCACACTGGATTTTTTTTTTTTAATCAGAGACTAAATTAATAAAAGTATCACCTCAGGAAAATGTCTTAAAATATTTATATTTATGACTTACTTCATCCTTAAGTGGATCCCTTTCTTGTTCTTCTTTCTTTTAGGTCTTTCCACTCAGATCAGAACCCCCATTCTTGTCAAAACATGCCTTCCTGAAATTTCTTTTCATCTGCTGTTATATTTTAGTTGTTTATCTCACACATAAGCATAGAGTAGTGCCTGGATCTTTCTTTCTTTTTTAAAAACTTTTTCAGTGCAATACTGATGTTCACTTAATATGTATACACATTACTCCTGTGCTTGAAATCCCTCAGTGTCTTCCCATTCTCAGTAAGGTTAAAAGCCAAAGTCCTATACAACTCTAAACAATGAGAATATTATGCATGTTGATAAGGAAAAACAAAAGTGAAAAATAATACCATGTTACATCTTCATTCATTTCAGGAATTTGTTTTTGCTCTACTGATGTTTCCTGAAAAATAAAAGTTTATTTTTTTAATTGTTTAATAATAGCTGGCATAGTGCAGCCCAATTTTAGTACTATCTCATTAATTAAATCTTGAAGAAAATATTTTTGGCATCAGCAAAGGTAAACTTCCCAAAAAATTCACCTTAATTTGGTGTTAATCATGGAGTTTACATGAATACATTTACATTTCAAAATAACTAAGAACTGGCAGAAATCTTTCTTTTTTCTTCACCTTCAAAAATGGGGGAAATTTTAACCTTTTTAGGAGTAAGAATAAGGTTCTTTATGCCTTATGACATCACTTAGCCACACTGCTGCTGATAAAGTTTGAAGGAAATTAAATTCCATTCTATACAGTATTCTATATACATTCTATTCAGTGTTCTATACTGAATACTATAAAAATCTGTGGCCATACTGTTGTAGCCACATGTTCTGGGCAACAAACTCACTCAGAAGGACAATGCAGATAGTGGAGTGGAGTTTATTACACCGGCAGCCCCAAGGCAGAGTCTCCTCTTAGCCAAGGACCCTGACCAGCATTTGTGAAAACCTTTTATACCCCATGTGTACGTGTCTGAACCCACCACTCCAAATTCCTTGAGACTTACATTAACCAAGGAAAATACAATCCCAATAACTCCATGATTCACATGCTATGTGCTCATGTGCTCAAACAGTCAAACAATTAGACAATAAGCAATAAACCTGAGGTTACACTCCGATAGATACAGAAAAATTTATGGCCTGTCTGGAGGAAGTGGTGATCAGTGTATGTTTTCTCTTAGGCGATGAGTAACCTAGATATGATCTTCAAGTTTTCCCGGTCTGGAGGGGGTCTTATCTTTCTGTTGTTGTTTTCATAGGCACTAAATACAAAGTTCAGAGTCCATTGGAAAGGTGGCTGAGCATGATCAGCATGAACAGGCCTAAGATGGAGTCTAGGCCCTATGAATTCCTTCTTCAAAACAGTAATGAGAATCATAGTAAAATGAGACTTTTGCTCATCATTATAAAATTTAAATTCATAATTTTAACAGTGTACTATTATGCATTTGTATTTAATTTGTTTACAACAACAGAAAATACAATTACAGAAAAACAGTGGGAGGAAAAAATAGTGACAATCCCAACCGGGATGTGAAAAGAGATTTCGATTTTATTGAAAAGACAGAGAGACACAACTGAGGCTGGGAAACAAACGAAATATGCTTCAACTGGTAAGTTTTGTGAGCTTTTGCTTTTATCATTTGGGGCATGTGAAATCATGTTACCCTTCTGTCTTAGTCTGCTTGGGCTGCTGAAACAAAATTCCACAGACTGAGTAGCTTATAAACAACAGATTTTTTTTTTTTTTTTTACAATTCTAGAGGCTAGAAGTTTGAGATCATAGTCATTACACATACAGCATTTGGACCTTGAAGCTTGTTCACAGTTAAATACATGCAATATCGTCACAAAAAGTGCTGCATAAGCCACTTCATTCTCTTGTTTCTAACTGAAACTTCTTTTTTACCCTAAAACCAACCTCATGCATATTTTCAAGCAGATGATTTGCATTTTCTGTTGGAGAGCAAACTGGAATGCTTTCAAAAGGAAAGATAACCTCATAAGTGAAAGTATATTTGAAACTCAGAACATAAATAGCATTTCAATGCTCTTTGATAGGGTACAGTATTACAGGAAGCTAAACATGAAAGTATGGCAGCGCTTTCTTTCCTGTCATATAATACAGCTCTAAGAATATGCTCTCTTAAAAGTTTGAAAATTGAGGATTATTCATCTAAACGGAACTTCCAGGAAAGTGTCTGTATATTGGGGGGGAAAGTATCTGTATATTGGGGGGTAAGTAGACAATATGGGGGATGTCCTTAAAATTAACAGAAGCCCATGAGATCTGATACAGGATCAATGCCTTTTATTCTTATAACTTTCAGTGTAAAATTTATATGAAATATTTATTTAGCATTATATCATCAGCTGAAAAGTACTGGTGACTACAGTAAATAATTAATTTACAACCCATTTGAACAAAAAGGTAGCTTTTTAATCACTAGGCTGTGAAAGAATCCCTTAGCATGAAACAGTAGATATCATTGCTAACATGGGAAATGTTAGTGTGATTTTTTTTTTTTAATTAGAAAGATGGTAACGATAACCCTGTATGCGAGACAGCAAAAGAGACACAGATGTATAGAACAGTCTTTTGGACTGTGGGAGAGGGAGAGAGTGGGATGATTTGGGAGAATGGCATTGAAACATGTATAATATCATATATAAAAATGAATTGCCAGTCCAGGTTCAATGCATGATACTGGATGCTTGGAGCTGTTGCACTGGGACAACCCAGAGGGATGGTACGGGGAGGGAGGAGGAAAGGGGGTTCAGGATGGGGAACACGTGTATACCTGATTTATGTTGATGTATGGCAAAACCAATACGATATTGTAAAGTAATTAACCTCCAATTAAAATAAATTTATATTTTAAAAAAATCTCTTCTACTATCACCCAGATTTTTATAGAAAAAGCATTCTAATCCACCCTTGAAAATCTATTCACCCAACATCAATCAAATGTGCTAAAAAAAAAAAAAAAGGTTCCAAAATGATTGTGAGAAAGGAGTAACTATTGTCTATACAATGTGAATGAGTGTATTTAAAGTGCTATTAAAAGAAATAAGTGACCTAATTCAGGTTAAAATGTTTTTCATGATAAAACTTTATTATGTAACACATCATTAAAATATGCCCTATTTTCCCAACAGACAGCTAACACTCTAGTTAATAAGTAAAATTATATGAACTGGGCTGCAGTGTTGTGCTTCACAATTGCTGCACCTACTTGCTGCATATTGTGGAGGCTGAAATAAGTCTGTTTGTACATTGGATTGCTTGACAACATGTAATAGTGGGATGTTTTCTGAAAAAATCTTTCTAGTACAAGACATCACTAAATTAATCATTCACTGTTTTTGGTCATAGACTTCTTTAATAGATTGACCAGTAAGATGTACAAATTAATTCCCTTAAGACAAAATGTAAAAGGAAGATTTCAAATTTAAAATTGTATAGAGAATTACCTTTGTAGTGTAATCTCTTGTTTATAATACATAGTTCTTTTCTGACTTTCTAAATCTACTGTACTATCTAACAAAATCATATTCTTCTCCAGATTATACTGGATACAGTTTGACAGAGCCAAAATATGTAATCAGAGTACCTGGGCTGGAGTAACTGCAGGGAGGGGATTTTGAGAGCAGTGTAAATGATTATACTGTAAAAATATATTTGTATATGCACTACTTCAGAAAGATTAATGATTACTCATTTACTTGGCCAACAAACATTTACTAATATGTATGCTGTGCTTAGTCGTTCAGTCGTGTCTGACTCTTTGCAACCCCTTGGACTAGTAGCTCTCCAGGTTCTTCTGTCCTTGGGGAGTCTCCAGGCAAGGACACTGGAGTGGGTTGCCATGCCCTCTTCCAGGGTATCTTCCCACCCAGGGATCGAACCCAGGTCTCCCGCATTGCAGGTAGATTCTTTACCATCTGAGCCACCAGGGAAGCCCACTGACATCCAAAATACAGATATGCTTTTAAGAAGCTGACTATCTGGTTGGGGAGCAGCATGCAACAAAAATAACTTATAGTCATAATATACTGGTCTAAGTGCAATTATAGAGATATATTTTTAGGTTTTGTGGTACTGTAAGAGGACTGCTAACCTCTGCTTATTTAGGTCAGATAAATTTTTATAGTGGTGGAACCATTTGATTTGGATCATGAAGGAGTAGCATCTAGCTACTTATGTGGAAGTTACAATGAATTTATAGTCTCCAAGTTTAGATTGGTACACAACACTTTTCAGTAATTCTGCCACCAAAAAGATAGAGCCCCTTCTACTGCTCTCCATTGTCTATTTCAGACTTATATATTTTTCCCTCAAATCTAACATTCTACCTTCTCCTAACATTCCATCTATATCCTTCAGAAGACAGCCTCTCACTGCAGTGAGGAAATTGAAGCCACAAGACAAAAATTCCTACAACATTCTTCCTTTCTGCCGCCTATGTTTCTTCATATTTATGCATTCTTTTCTCCCTTACTCATAATTCAAATGGAAGAGGGGTTCTTTTTTCCCCACATGGCTAATTTCCCCCTTTTGCTTCTCTATGGAACTTAGTCCACCAGATAACTTCTTTATATCCTTTGTCAATAACATAAATCACTCTATCAAGCTGTTTCATTATAGCAAATAGTCATCACAAAAGCAATGTATATTTACTGCTTCTATTTACTTTCTGCCCATTTTCCCCACATACAGCCATCTGAATTCCCCCCAAACCCTACCATTGCTTTGAAACAGGTCTTCTTAGTTTACCAAAGTGTTCACTATTTTCAAAGGTATCAGTCACTTTGCATTTCTTATTTCATATCTCTTTGATGTTTGAGACTGTTTGGCCACTATTTCTTTCTTGAGACGTTCCTTCTTCTGCTTCTATGATACACTTTTCTACTGGTTTTTCTCTATTATTCTGGCATTTTTATCTTACTCTCTTTTCAAGGATTTCTACATGGACATCCCTAAAATACTGATGATGTTCAGAGACCCAGCCTCACCTCCTTCACTTTTCAATTCTTGGCTTCTTCCTGGATAACCACAGATATGCCCATGTCTACACTTTTATGCCTATAACCCCAAGTTTCTACCTGAACTCACTACAAAATTCCAAATCAAATTCATTCAACTTCCAACTGCACTTTTCCATCAGAACATTCCAGTGACATCTCAATAAACAAACCTCCTTTCTCCAATTTTTTCTTCCTGCATCCTGTCTTTCTTGTCTGTCTAAGCACTATTTGGTGCCCACTAAAGTCTAGGCTTAAAAAAAACAAAACTTCTGTGTTCTTATTACATGCATCCATGCCCCTAAAAGTAAGAAACAGTGCAAGATAGAATATGAATTACCAGAAATAAAAGTGACTTCTTTTGAAAATATACTAGAACATATTGGCTAATTGTAATAATTGTAAAATTCAAGATGGACAACATATAATTATAATTAATATAGTGTCTTGTGGCTTTCAAAATATCCTAGTTTAATGGGAGTCTTTAAGTGACAGCATATTGGCTAACCACATGTTCACTTCAGAAAGCTAAAGAAAACACCTTGAAATTATAGTGACAACTTAATATTTCATTTGGGATAATCTAAGAGCATGTTACAGTTTACATTTAAAATAGATTTCGAAGAATACCACTAATTATTATAAACTAATAAGTAAGTATAGTTAATAATTGTTTTCTTAGACTTCTTCCCAAGTATTTTCTCAAAGCAAGGGGAGTTTGTTGAGAGTAGTACTATTTTAAGCCAAACGCATGTTTTGGCTTAGGTCATAATTGAAATGAAAGTGGAATTTACTCCTAGAAGAAGAGCATTATCCTCTCAGTTTGTTTGATTGTGAAGATCTGATCAGGTTAGTTAGTACAGAGAACCTAGTTTCGTGTGTTCTGATCTCATTTTCTAAAACAGTCTTCAGCTTCTTAGTTCCTGTGTTTTATTAATACAATATGTTTCTTTAGTTTCCTCGTAACTTGCCATCAAATTTTGGGGTAGGGAAATAAAAAAGAAAAATAGTAAATTTAACATGACTTATTCAATGTAAGATAACTGGCTTACTTGTTGGTTTTATATTAATTTATACTGAATTAATTTTCTCATAGAAATGTTTGAATTTTCTATTTATGTCGGTTTCCAATCCAGAAGAAGCAGAGAATATAAAATAATTCTCTGATTGAAAAGTCTTAACTCATGTCATTAAGTGGAAGCAAAGGATAAGGTATAAAATCGAGTCAGCAATAACTTTTGCCTATTAGAAATTAATAAAGTACCAGTTTTCATATTAGCTATAGCCATTACTGATGTTCACCTTCAAGCCAACCAATGTGTACAGTAGCTTATGCTCTTTTATACCATATAGTACATTTTAAGTTGTTTATCAAAATAACATGCAGCTTTTTTTTTTTGCTTATACTAGCAGATTTTCAAGATATTAACAAATGATGTGCTTAAGCCTGAATCTATTATTTTTAATGCACTTTTGGGTATCTAATGATCTTTTTATTTCTTTCATTTATATTATCAAACATTTATTGAGTAAATACTCTCCCAATTGCTGTTTTCTGAGAGATATAAAATTGAAAAAAGAAAAAGGCAAGCTCTCTAAACATAAAGTTATTATAGTCAAGTGGAAGAGAGAGATATACCAACAACAATAAAAATTTTTAGCAGTAAAATGACAGTGGATATTCCAAAGTTAGGACTAGTTAATTTCTACCACAAGTTTAGGTCAGGAGAAGCATCATGAAGGGAGTTTTTGAAAAATTTTAAGCTGGAAAATGACATTATCAAATGGATATTATATATAGATTAACTTGATGGACAAATGAGGATCATTGGATAGATGCAAAAATGAGTCTGAGAAAAACCAGTTGCAATTATCTAGACAATAAGAATACAAAAGCCTGACTTAAAGTGCTGAGGATGGAGAAGAGAAGACATAAACAATGTTAAGGATGTTAAATCAGTTGGGTATGTGGAGGTTGAGGTAGTTTTTTGAAATGATTCCTAAGAAATGACTTGACATAGTAAGACATTAGTCAGGACATGAGATACAGGAAAACACAAGTATAAGTAAGGATGTTATGATAATATAATTAATTTTGGTCATTTTAACTTTGAGAAATATGTAGGACATCCAGGTGAAAATGTCCAATTGAAGTTGGTTTTATTCATCTTAATCTCAGAACCAAGGTCTGGGAGGAGGGAGGATTAAGACTTTTTGAGTTGCTAGCATATTGATGGGAATTGAAGCACTGATAGTGAATGAAATTATTCAGGGATAGTAAGATAAAAGGATTGAAGCCAAAACTATAAAGAATGATTGCACTAAAAAAAAGAAAATGGCAAACAGTCAAGGAGAGAAGCTATTCCCCAAATGGTAAAATGTAGGAAAAAAAGGCAGGGCAATGTGTTATCAAGGAAGCCTAATGCAAGAGACAGTTTAAAACAAAACAACAGAAAAAGAGTAGTCAGCTGTGTCAAATGTCTTATTCTGCCTGACTGCTCCTCAATAGGAGTGAAAAGGAATATTTGCATTATTTTCTTCATAGCAGCTCAGTTAGCAAAAAGTGATATTTAAACCAAATATATAATTAATTCTTGCTATATCTCTATTTATGGGAAGTTTTAATGGAGATGTGTGTGTGCTCAGTCATGTTTGACGCTTTGAGACCCCATGGACTGTAACCCACCAGGCCCCTCTGTCCATGCAATTTTCTAGGCAAGAATACTGGACTGGGTTGCCATTTCCTCCTCCAGGGGATCTTCTCTGACCCAGAGATCTAACTGGCCTCTCCTGCCTCTGACTCCTGCATTGGAAAGCGGATTCTTTAGGACTAAAGGATTCCCACCTGGGAAGCCCATTTTAATGGAAAGAGACTAAGCAAAAAGAAAGCAAGAATGGTTGGCTGGATTTATGTAAACGTTCCTGTCGACCTAAGGACCAGATTGGAATGAGTTGTGAAGTTAAATTTTCCTGTTAACTGACTTACTACCATGAGTTTCTGGGCTCAAAAGTGAATATGATATGACTTTTATCCTCAAGGAACTTTTGGTTTAACCTAGAAAACAGATTTTTAACTCTGGTCAATACAATGAGAGATAATTACAAGTATTACTTCCTCTGAGAATTTACTCTTTAGTTCTCTAGTTCTTCCCGATTTTAGTGTTTACATCACAACATTTCCAAGTTCTTTGAAGTCTTAAAAATTCCAAAAATACAAAGCACATCGTAGTTATATGCATGTTTAAATAACTTTTGGAATGTGCCATGCATGAGTTTCCTAACTTCAAAATAACTTAAAACACTTCAAAATAGCATCTATATACTTATAGACAGCAAATAGCTTGCCTAAATTTCTCCCTACTGAAGAAAAAAGAGAGAGAGAATGAAATTAATCATTCCAAATTTAATAATTGCATTGCTCTACACATATACTCTCTCCTCTGGAATTGGAGCTTAGCTCACCAAAACATTTGATAGCAACAAAATATGTACATGATGTACTTTTAAGCAAAAAAAGTAAAACAGGCAATGCATTATACTTTTAATGTAGCACAGTAGAATACTTTTAACTTACATTACAAGAATAAGAATAACAACAATTTTAAAACTAAATTGTTTTTAAACATATGATCTATGTAGTATTTACTCTAGCAAAGTAATGTGTCTGGTGAGCTAATCACCCAGTCTCACCAATTCATACTCAGCTGAATTTAAAGAATATTCCCCAAAGTATAATTTTCTCATTATTTCTCTCATTTCAAGAGTCCGAATTTTTCCTTATCTGGGGAGCCATAAACTAAAAGATTGATATTAAAATAAAAACAGTTTCGTGTAGTAGAGAATATGGCCTATGTGTGGCTATGAAAACCTGGAAGATTTAGAGTAATATTTAAACTTTAAGTCAAATGCCTTGATTAAAACATATTTTGTGAATTGGAATAGATTTTGACTGAGAACATTTTGGTTTGTTGTTTTTGTAGCATTAGGACCCAAGCATTAGGGCCTTGCAAATTACCTTAGTGAAACATTCTCTTCCTATGGTTATATTTCCTTTTCTCCTTCTTACATCTCTGGCAGCCATCTAATCCAGCTAGCTATTAACTTAATAATTTATCTGGAAAAATATTTTGAATCTAATTTTAGAGGTTTTTAGCCTATAATTTATTTTCCTTTGGATGTGATTCAGAACATAGTGTTTCAGGGAAAAGGATACGTTTAGTTATTTAGTTATGTGCTGTGCTGTGCTTAGCTTCTCAGTTTTGTCAGACTCTTTGAGATGCTATGGACTGTAACCCACAGGCTCCCTTGTCCATGGGGATTCTCCAGGCAAGAATGCTGGAGTGGGTTGTCATTCCCTTCTCCAGAGGATTTTCCAACTAGGGGGATCCACAGTCTCCCACATTGCATGTGGACTCTTTACCATCTGATCCACCAGGGAAACCCTTTAGTTATTACACTAGGCATTAAAAGGTGACAGTGTTTCTGCTTTGGTCAACATATCTCCTTGGAAATGTGATAAATCCAAATTCTAATGAGAATTAATGCCCATCCACTGGGGCTTTTGCTTGAAATTTCTATATTTATAAATCAAATAATTTCTGAATTTATAAATCAAATCTAAAAAGGAAGCTGAGCATTAAGATATCCCAGTATACAAAAAGAGGACTTCCCAAGCGGTAAAGAATCTACCTGCCAGTGCAGAAGACGAGGGAGATGCGACTTCAATCCTTTGGTCACGAATATCCCCTGGAGAAAAAAATAACAACCCACTCCAGTATTCTTGCCTGGAAAATTCCATGTACAGAGGAGCCTGGTGGGCTACAGTCCATGGGGTTGCAAAGAGTCAGACAACAACTGAGCGATTAAGAATGCATGCAATATAAAATGTTTTTGTGGTTAGTTGTGATTGAATTCAGTCATTGTTAAATATGATTGTAAACCCTTAGATAGATGATTATTTCATGTTCAAGTCACTGTCTAATAACATGAAAGATTTAAGCTGCGACTCAAGCCCAGAGGGATGCAAAGAAAATAACAATAAGAAAAACTATTACACTCTGCAGTCCTCTCTCATGTCAACCCTTAGAGAAGACAGAGTCCTCAGAGCCTTCTAGAAGCTATTCTTTCAAACACTCTATAGGAGAGTTGGAAAGTGAGATTTAAATCAAATTATACATTTGTATTTAAGGTTTTGAGTTTTCCATGCTTCCTACTCCAAGGATCTATCATGTTTTTAACTCAATTTGCCATTTTATTCAAAAGCCAAAACAACTGTATTTCTTCATGCCAATTAGGACAACTTTAAACTACCAGTGTGCTTAGTTGCTCTGTTATGTCTGACTCTTTGCGACCCCATGGACTGTAGCCCACCAAGCTCCTCTGTCCATGGGGATTCTCCAGGCAAGAATACTGGAGTGGTTAACCTATCTCTTCTCCAGGGGAAGCTACCAATACATGTATTTGTTTACTTAAACATTCTTTAACATTGTTTAAATTGGAAAGTTGGAATAGAAATAGCACAAGAGCAAGGAATGTTGGATAGACAATTCATTAGCAAGTAATTAATTATAATTATAAAATGGAAATAATTATAAACGTATTAATCATCTCCTAAATTAACATATGTATATGTATGCATGTGTGTGTGTATGTGAATGTGTATATGTGAAAATGAAACACTTAGTTGATAAGTTAGGAATATCTATCCAATCTTTATTATTAAACAGATGGCTTACACTGTCTAGACAGTATTTATTGAATAATCATGCATAATCACAGAAGTGGTTCAATAACAATGAAATGAAAAATGTCCAAATATTTGCACAAATAATTACTAACATTGATTAAATAAAACTGATTTTAAAGTAATTGTGTTGTGTTTCACATCTGCTTTAGACTCAATTTTCACTTCAATACATCTCCCCTAACTCTTTATGCATTCTGCCAGCTGTTCTCTACAGTCAAGTATTGTGCTTTGTGGCTTGCTTCATTCTGGCCCCTCTAAATCAGGTTCTCTCTTTCTACTAAGTTTGCACTCTTCTGAGTCTCCCTTTTCTTCCTTACCCATTTAATTTGTACCTCTCCTTTATTTCTGAAATTGAGTGAAATTTCCTCGAGGAAACTTTCCCTGGGCTTCCTGACTAGGTTAAATTCATACTATATGCTCCCAGAGCACTATTTTGCTCTCCTTCATATCAGCTTTCACAATTATAATTTTGTATTTATTGGTGTGATAATTTTATTCATGTCATTTCTCTTAACAAGATGGTGAGCCATGTAAGACACTGTATCTGTTTTTTGCTCCCCATTGCTTAGTCCTCCTTCTCCTGTCACAGTGCTTGATATCAAGGGGATATTCAATAAGTGCTGAAGGAAGAAAAGAAGGAAGGAAGGAAGGAAAACGTGAGTAGAGAGAGGGAGGGGAATGCCAAAATAAAGCTTGTTCAGCTCGAGTACAATGAGGAAATCTTTTTTTTTCTTGATAATAGAGACAAATAGTTGTGACATCACTTTTCCTTTTTCATTGGTTATATCCAGAAGGAACTCCTGAAGTTAGGAGAAAAAAAGGAAAATTTTACCTTTTCATCTCTTTAGATTTTAATAATTTTAGTGACTGAATGGGAATTCAGCTGTGGTTCATATATGTGTATATATATATATATATTTTAAATAAAAGATAGTGAAAGTCATAGTGGAAATCACGTTCACTATTTCACTATTTCTGAGAAATATATTTAATATATTGGATGCAAAGGTCATGACAATATTTCTCTTACTCTTTTTTAAAGAAAGCATTCTGGAATGATGCCGACTGTAAACACACAGATAAATGAGAGAACCGATACAGTCTCAAATGCTCAGCAGTGCTTCTTCTTTATTTGGCGATTAGTGGTTGGCTCCCCTAAAAATGATAAGTCAGATGGAGACTGACAATTCTTGTTTGAATGTGTTTTAATGGTGTCCAAGCACCCTTTAGGTTAGAATTTGTTTATTCAGTTCTCACCTTGACACTGTTACTTTGTTATTTCTTTCCCAATTGAAATTATAAATCTTGTTTTAAGAACCATTTAAACCTTTTGCATTTATAGGTTGTTTTCAATGTAACTGAAAATCTTTTTACCTTTATCAATCATAACAACTGTTCTTCTTTTAAAAATTACAGTAAAATGTCAATCAGTTGTAGAGATGAAAGTAGAGTGAGTGATAATATAGAATACAAAGGGCTCTTGTATATTTTATTGATGATCAGATTAAATAGAACTTGAGAAAGAGGTTCCAAGATGCATGGCTCACTTTACCAAACATCCCTTTCCTATGGTCACCTTCTATTTTAAATGTAATTTAATGCAGAAATGGTTACAAAGTGCAGGGAAACATAGGCTCCCTAAGCAAAACCAAACGATATTGACTAAGTGTTTTGTCACTGGAAGCAGACATTCAGACTCCCCAATGTTTTAATTTTTGATTTAATTTTTGATAATGCACAGAGTTGCATCTCTGTATCTCAGACAGGAAAGAGGAAAAAAAAAGGACAAGCTAAACCATTAAAGCATTTGTATCTACTTACCAGGGCTTTTTATTTATTTATTTTTTAGTACATTTTCTATTTTTAATATCCCAAATCCTAAGGCCTCCCAGAATGATAAAAGAGATGTGACTGGGTTATTATCTGTCGAAGATAAAATACAGTGACTCATACAATATGAAATCAAAGAGAATTGTAAAGACTAAAATGATATCACTATCCCCACATTCTCATAATCAAGTTCTCATTTACCTTGGGTATATAAATATGCAGTTAGATGCTCTATCTTTCCCTATTTCCTGCACTCTGATCAATGTCTCTGTGACCTATATTGCTATATAGAACACACCTACTTCATGAGCATGTATTTGAATCATAAAACAAAGCAAATAGAAAAATATGTTTCTCCTTCTAAAAGCATCTAGTTGATCATAAAAAGTCAAACCTACTGAAAGTTTTCCAATTGCTTGATTTCCAAAATTAAGGCCAAGGTCCAACTCCTCCACACTTTCAGCAGTTTATGAAGTTGTATTTTTTCTGTATCGATTTAAATCGCTCGATTTTATAACTCAAGTTCTTAGATCAGAAAATTGTATGCTTTGATATATTTATTCCAAATAATAGCAAGGGGGTTTTAATAGAAACATTTTCATGATTAATTAAAATTATTCTGTTACTTTTGGGTTAGAATTAAAGAGCAGTGAGAAACAGGTAAGAGCTAGAAAAGGCAGTAATAACCACTTTTTAAAATTATTACACACAAACACTACACATAATGGGCTTCCCTGGTAGCTCAGCTGTTAAAGAATCTGCCTGCAATGCAGGAGACCTGGATTCGATTCCAGGATTGGGAAGATCTCCTGGAGCAGGGAATGGTTACCCACATCAATATTCTGCCCTGGAGAATTCCATGGACTGTATAGTTCATGGGGTCGCAAAGAGTCAGGCACGACTGAGCGACTTGCATTTTCACACACAAAAAAGTTTGTCATAATATTTTTTGCCCACCTTGATAAAATGGATAGCAAATTTATTTATTCAGTGCCTATGTGCCATGAACTGTGCACTCAGTATCCATTGTAGATAGGTATTATTATTCATATTTTACATATAGATCAAGCATCTACATAATTAGACCTCAAGTCCCTCAAATAAAATTGGCTAAGGTTAAATTTTATTCAGTTAGACATCAAGGCTTGCTCAAATTGTTTCTGCACTTCACTGGCACTGGCAAAGTAGGGTATAACCAATTCTTCATATACTAGTGAAATTCAGCTTACTTCTTTAGCACAAATCAGGTGAATCTGTTACTTTGTAGCAGAGGATTCTGCTTTATCGATCTACTAAGACAGTCAGATAAAGCTGCATATTTATATACTTGGTGGAAACATTCAAGGGATGACTTGATTCTTAATTAGCAGGTAAAGGATTCTCACATGGAAGGTGTTTTCTCCCACCATAGCAGAGAATATATATTTATTCCTAGTAGAGTGGTTAAAAAAAAAATGTGGAAGTCTATGTATGTGTGTATAGAGGAAATTTTGTTATTCTCAGAGTTAGATGCCAAGGAAGGAGATACAATCTATTTAGCACAACATTAACAATCTCTCTTACAATGTTACAGAGAAGATTCTGCAGGCAACACACTGAGAGAGCTTGGAATTTTGACCTACCTTGACTGTAGATTTTGATAACTCTCCCTCTTAGCAAGTTTTGCTTTAGTAAGTAACTCCTTACAAATGGTTAGTGACTTTCGAGTCCATGGACTGTATTAACTCATGGGGTATAGTTTTCTTCTGGGTATAGTTTTTAGTTAATATGCTGGAAATGAATTAATAAATGATTTCACTGTGCTTTCAAAGATTATTACCATACTGAGTTGTCTGAAAAAAAAAATGTGGTATTTTTTCATTGTTATTCTGGCTGTACTGTCCCAGGTCGCCTAGATATCTGTTATGAAAATCATGGATAGGTGTTGCTTGATTCTGCAAGGGGTGAAAAATTAGGAGACAAGGAGTTGTCTGCTGCTGCTGCTGCTAAGTCGCTTCAGTCGTGTCTGACTCTGTGCGACCCCGTAGACGGCAGCCCACCAGGCTTCCCTGTCCCTGGGACTCTCCAGGCAGGAACACTGGAGTGGGTTTCAATTTCCTTCTCCAATAAGGAGTTGTCTAGAGACCTAGATAACTTCTTGCAGTGCATTTTGATGCTTTGATTCCACAAAAATTTTGGTAATGGAGATGAGGATAATTTCTATGCTTTTTAGCTCCCCAAACCATTGCAGAACACATTCTGAAATTTCCCAGATGATGGAAGTTAAAGTTTGATTAATTTGAGAGTTGTGAAATAGTGCCTAGAGGGCATGCAGCAGTTAGTAAAATAATAAATCTCAAGTGAAAGTATACTGTCTTCCTCAAAAGAGGGCCTAGGGTTAATAGTTCTGTTCTTGCTCCATGAATATCTGTAGTGCTGGGTGTCTTTTTTTATTTTCTTGATGTTTGGTTAGTATCGTAGAGTGAAATGTGAAGATTATTGAACAAGAAATTGAATCATGAACTGATTTGACTATTCCATCTATATATTTGACATTTGGCCAAAATAAGGAAAATAAGTGATCTGGACTCTGTGTTAGACAATTCTTCACAGGAGAAAGAATATCAGAAACGATTCTGTTTTTATCTATTATAAAGTCTTAGCATTAGATTGGGAAAATTTCTGTGAAGAAGAAGATAATAAATTTAATTTAACAAATACCTGAGTGCCTAATCTGTGCCAAAAAGAGGCTTGGGAGAATGCAAATATGAATTAGAGGGGTACTTTATTTTTGAGAAGATCACAGTACAGCCAGAATGACAATGACAAATATCACATTTTTTCCCACACAACTCAGTGTGGTAATAATCTTGGAAAGCACAGTGAAATCATTTATGAATTCATTTCCAGTACATTAACTAAAAACTATACCCAGAAGAAAAGATTCCATATTCCTTTAAAGGCTCAGGTAAATTTCATTTTTTTTCAGTTTTCTCTATTTCCTTCAAAGTCCACACTCCATTTTTTTTTAAACTGTGGTGTTTGGTACTGCCTAAAATATCTACATAAATTTCGTGTCATTCTGTAATGATTTACAATCTTTATGAGTAAAATTTCCTATATTAGAATGTAAGCTATATGAGTAGAATTTTTTTTTTTTTTTGGTCTGGTATACTGTTGTATATGGATGAAGTACTATGGATGGAAGTTCCTAACACTGTATAGGATGCACTGATCAAAACCATCCCCAAGAAAAGGAAATGAAAAAAGACAAAATGGTTGTCTGAAGAGGCCTTACAAATAGCTGAGTAAAGAAAAGTGAAAGGCAAAGGAGAAAGAAAGAACTATCCATCTGAATGCAGAGTTCTAAAGAATGGCAATAAGATAGCCTTCCTAAGTGATCAGTGCAAAGAAATAGAGTAAAACAATACAATGGGAAAGACTAGAGATCTCTTCAAGTAAATTAGCTGTACCAAGGGGACATTTCATGCAAAGATGGGCACAATAAAGGACAAAAATGGGATGGACCTAACAGAAGCAAAAAACATTAATAAGAGGTGGCCAGAATCCACAGAACTGTACAAAAAAGATCTTCACGACCCAGATAATCACGATGTGATCACTCACTTAGAGCCAGACATCCTGGAGTCTGAAGTCAAGTGGACCTTAGGAAGCATCACTATGATCAAAGCTAGTGGAGGTGATATAATTCCAGATGAGCTCTTTCAAATCTTAAAAGATGATGCTGTGAAAGTGCTGCACTCCATATGCCAGCAAATGTCAAAACTCAGCAGTGGCCACAGGACTGGAAAGGTCAGTTTTCATTCTAATCCCAAAGAAAGGCAATGGCAAAGAATGTTCAGACTACCACACATTTGCACTCATCTCACATGCTAGTAGAGTAATGCTCAAAATTCTCCAAGCTAGGCTTCAACAGTACGTGAACCGAGAACTTCCAGATTTTTAAGCTGTATTTATTAAAGGCAGAGGAACCAGAGATCAAATTGCCAACATCCGTTGGATCATAGAAAAAGAAAGAGAATTCCATCAAAATGGAATTCTGCTTCATTGACTATGCCAAAGCCTTTGACTGTGTGGATTACAACAAACTTTGGAAAATTCTTAAAGAGATGGGAATATCAGACCACCTTACTGTCTCCTGAAAAATCTGTGTGCATGTCAAGTAGAAACAGTTAGAAACAGACATGGAACAATGGACTGGTTCCAAATTGGAAAGGAGTATCTCAAGGCTATATACTGACACTCTCCTTATTTAATGTATATGCAGAGTGCATCATGCTAAATGCTGGGCTGGATGAAACACAAGCTGGAATCAAGATTGCTGGGAGAAATATCGATAACCTCAGATGTGCAGATGACACCACCCTTATGGCAGAAAGTGAAGAGAAACTAAAGATGAAAGTGAAAGAGGAGAGTGAAAAAGCTGGCTGAAAACTCAACATTCAAAAAACTAACATCATGACATCATGATGGTCCCATCACTTCATGGCAAATAGGGAAAAAATGGAAACAGTGAGAGACTTTATTTTCTTGGACTCCAAAATCACTGCAGATGGTGACTGTAGACATGAAATTAAAAGACACTTGCTCCTTTGAAGAATAATTATGATCAACTTAGCATATGAAAAAGCAGAGACATTCCTTTGCCCTCAAACGTCCATCTAGTCAAAGCTATGGTTTTTCCAGTAGTCATGTATGGATGTGAGAATTGGGCCATAAAAAAAAAAAAAAAAAGCTGAGTGCTGAAGAACTGATGCTTTTGAAATGCGATGTTGGAGAAGACTCTTGAAAGTTGCTTGGATAGCAAGATTAAACCAGTCAATCCTAAAGAAATTCAATCCTGAATATCCATTGGAAGAACTGATGCTGAAGCTCCAATACTTTGTCCCCCTGATGCAAAGAACTGACTCATTAGAAAAGACCTTGATGCTGGGCAAGATTGAAGGCAGGAGGAGAAGGGGACAATAGAGGATGAGATGGTTGGATGTCATCGACCACTCAATGGACATGAGTTTGAGGAAGCTCAGGGGATTGGTGATGGACAGGGAAGCCTGGCATGCCTCCATGGGGTTGCAAAGAGTAGGACACAACTGAGCTACTGGACTGACTGTTGCATCTGCTGCTGCTGCTGCTGCTGCTAAGTCTCTTCAGTCATGTCCAACTCTGTGCGACTGCATAGATGGCAGCCCACCAGACTTCCCCATCCCTGGGATTCTCCAGGCAAGGACACTGGAGTGTCTCTTTTGCTGTCTCACATACAGGGTATCGTTACCATCTTTCTAAATTACATGTATATGCGTTAGTATACTGTATTGATGTTTTTCTTTCTGGTTTACATCAATCTGTATAATAGGCTCCAGTTTCATCCACCTCATTAGAACTGATTCAGATGTATTCTTTTTAATGGCTGTGGGAGAGGGAGAGGATGGGATGATTTGGGAAAATGGCTTTGAAACATGTATAATGTCATATATGAAATGAATCGCCAGCCCAGGTTTGATGCATGATACTTGATGCTTGGGGCTGGTGCACTGAGAGGACCCAGAGGGATGGTACGGGGAGGGAGGAGGGAGGGGGGTTCAGGATGGGGAACATGTGTATACCTGTGGCAGATACATGTTGATGTATGGCAAAACCAATACAATATTGTAAAGTAATTAATCTCCAATTAAAATAAATAAATTTATATTTAAAAAATAAAAAAAAATAATTTTTAAAAAAATGAACACTGGAGTGGGTTGCCATTTCCTTCTCCAATGCATGAAAGTGAAAAATGAAAGTGAAGTCGCTCAGTCGTGTCTGACTCAGCGACCGCCTGAACTGCAGCCTATCAGGCTCATCCGTCCATGGAATTTTCCAGGCAAGGGTACTGGAGTGGGGTGCCATTGCCTTCTCTGAGGTACTTCTTACAGTTGCCTAATTTTATTTTTCTTTTTGGTTCAAAGCAGTAGGATGCAAGGAAATGCCTACTCCTTCCCTAACCCTAATATAAAAAACAGTGAATGGTCCTTCAAATTATTTCCCACTAAAATGTGCCAAGATTTTGATTTTGAGATAATTGAAGATTCACAAACAGCTGTAACAAATATTATAGACTGATGCTGCATACTCATTGCTGTTGTTATTATTGTTTAGTTGCTAAGTCATGTCCAACTCTTTTGTGACCCCATGGGCTGTAGCCTGCCAGGCTCCTCTGTCCATGGAATTTCCCAGGCAAGAATACTGGAGTGGGCTACCATTTGTTACTCCAGGTAATCTTCACAACCCAGGGATTGAACCCACGTCTCTTGCATTAGCAGATGGGTTCTTTACCACTGAGCCACCAGGGAAGACCTGCATATGTATTACTGCATTTTAAACTATAAGCACAATGTTATACAACATATCTTTAAAACTTTTTCGTCTTGCATGACTGAAACTTTATATACATTGAACAGCTACTTCCCATTTTCCCTTTTCTCCAGCCCCTGGGAACCCCTAGCTCCTGGCAACACTACTCCTAACCCCTTAGCCACTAGCCCCACGCCCCTGGCAACACTCTGCTTCCATGAGTTTGACTATTTTAGATTCTTCATGTAGGTGATATCATGTAGTATTTGTCTTTCTGTATCTGGCTTATTTCACCTAAGATAATATCCTCCAGGTTCATCCATGTTATTGCAAATGACAGGATTCCCTTCTATTGTAAGCCTGAATATTCCCTTGTTTATGTGTGTGTATACACACACATCATCATCGTCTTCTATATTCATTCATTTCATTGATGGATATTTAGGTTGCATGGTGGATGATGTATGGATAATGCTAGTGTGGATAATGTTGCCATGAACATGAGAATGTAGTTGCCTCTTCAAGATCCTGGTTGCATTTCTTTTAAATATATACCCAGAAGTGGGATTATTGGTTCATATGTCAGTTCTATTTTCAAGCTTTTCAGGACTTTCTATGTCACTTTCCATAGTGGCTGCACTAGTTTACATTTTCATCAACATTGTACAAGGGTTGTCTTTTTTCAACATTCTCCAACAGTTGATATATTTTGTTTTGTGAATAATAGCCAATATAAATAAGAGGTGTGAGATGATATCTCACTGTGGTTTTGATTTGCATTTCCCTGATGATTATATACCTGTTGACCATTTGAATGTTTTTTTAGAGACTTTTCTATTCACACCATTTTCCCATTTATTAGTGTTGTTATTTGACTTTTACCATTGAGTTCTAAGAGTTTCATATATTTTGGATATTGACCCTGCATCAGAAATATGGTTTGCAAATATTTTCTTCCATTGTACAAATTGCCTTTCATTTTGTTAACTGTTTCTTTTCCTGTGCGTAAACTTTTTTGTTTGATGTAATCCTACTTACCTGTGTCAGCTTTCATTGCCTGTACTTTCAGCATCATATTCAAGAAATCACTGCTAAGGCCAATATAAAGAAGGTTTTCCTTTCTGCTTTCTTCTGGGAATTTTATGATTTCAAGTCTTGCATTTTAGTTTTGATCCACTTCGTCTTGCATTTTAGTTTTGATCCACTTTGACTTCATTTTTGTGTATAAAATAAGCATTCAGTTTCATTTTTTTACACACGGATACCCAGTTTTGCCAAATGTCAAAATATCTCATTAAACCTATTACATATTGGCTTATCATCCTATAGAAGGATAATAGAAGTCACATATCCTGTAATTCCCATGTGTAAATATTCTTATCTTTTATACTGCCCCAGTCAAAGAAACATTCATTCTTAATATTTTTATCAATTATGTTTTTTCCATTTAAAGATTAAAAGTCAATATTTTTCTGTTTACCACAAAGAATAAGAATGGGAGATTCTAAGCTTAAATCTTTATAATTGAAGTTTTATATATCTGTTCCTCTTGTCTCAACATCTTATAGTATTTCAAATAAGGTAGCCCATTTCAACAAGAAATTAGTGGAAAACAATAGATTATTTTATACTCTGATTTATTAGATTATTTGTTCCTTTCCAGTTGGAATGTCCTTTATTTATCTTTCCTTCTTTATGAACTGGCTAGAAAACCCAGTGCTGTGTTGAATAAGAGTGGTGATAACAGATATCTTTGACTTGTTTCTGAACCTAGAGGGAAAGCAGACAAGGTTGGCCCATTTAGAATGATGTTAAATGTAGGTTTCCTGGTAAATGCTTTCCCTCCATTCCTAATTTGCTGAGAAATTTTATAATGAATGAGTTTTGTCAAAAGCTTTGTCTGCTTCAATTGATACGATCATATGATTTATCTTTTTTAGCCTATTGAAATGGTGGATTACAGTGATTGATTTTCAAATATTGAAGAAATTTTACATATTTGGAATGAATCCCCTTTCTAGTGGTGTATTATTTTAATATTGCTATGTATGATTTGCTGATTTTTTAATATGGCTGGTGGGACTGAGAAACTAAAGTTTTGATTTTAAAGTGAAAGTCGCTCAGTCATGTCCGACTCTGTGACTCCATCGACTATACAGTCCATGAAATTTTCCAGGCCAGAATACTGGAGTGGGTAGCCTTTCCCTTTTCCAGGGATCTTCCTAACCTAGGTCCCCCACATTGCAGGCTGATTCTTTACCAGCAGAGCCACAGGGGAAGCCCGAGAATACTGGAGAGGGTAGCCTTTCCCTTCCAGTGGATCTTCCCCACCCAGGAACCAAACCAGGGTTTCCTGCATTGCAAGCAGATTCTTTACCAACTGAGCTATTGGGGAAGTCCAGTTTGTTGGGAATAAATTTTTGATTAAAAAAACAAAAGTTTAAATTTTGATTTAAATTAATTTTAATAATTTAAACTCTGATGGCTCAGTGGTAAAAAATCGGCCTGCCAATGCAGGAGATGCCGTTTCAATCTCTGGTTCAGGAAGATCTCCTGGAAGAGGAAATGGCAACCCACTCTAGTATTCTTGCCTGGAAAACCCCATGGGCAGAGGAACCTGGTGGGCTACAGTTCATGGGGTTTCAAAAGAGTCAGACATGACTTAGTGACTTAGCTGGTAAACAACAACAAAACAATCACATATACCTAGTGGCTACCATATTTGACAGTGCAGGTAGCCCCTTCAACTGATGTTTTGTTAAATTTTCTTTTTATTAACTCAAAAATTATTGAGGTATAATTGACATAGAACGTTTTACTTTCAGGTGTATAACATAATGATTTGATCTCTGTGTGTATTAAGAAATGGTCACAGGGTCTAGTGCATTGTTGTCTTCCAATAAGTTGCGTTACTGTGGGTCCACTGATCTGCCAGGGAAATGCCAAGGTCCATGATATGGAGTGGTGAAATTTGTCTGCTTACACCTGCATGGTGTTCAAGTTAGGCCTGACTGAAGTGGTAGCCCTGACCATGGCTTCTGTTTCCCTAGGTCTTGGTGGCAAGTACCATGCTGCTTCCTACCTTTGATGTGCCCTGTATAGGTTTCCAATAAAAAAGAAAGTGAACAAATTGTAGATAAAAAAGTAAATGAAAAATCACCTGTTATGCTCAGTGCCTTGCTGTGCATGATACTCAATGATCAATAAATATTTGTTGATTACTAAGATTTTGTAAGAAGTTTTAGTTGGATAAGTTCTTATAGGCAGAGTTTGTTTTAGATATCTTAAAGAGATGTCTTCAGATTAGAAAAATTCCAGCTATGATGAAATATAGAGTCATGTTAGCCAGTACAGGAAACTGTAAAAAGTCAACCGGGTATGATGATACAAGTGTGAAAAAGTTTTAAAAAGAAAGCAACAAACATCCAATATAAACTTGCAGCATAGTCTAATTTACCACACAGACTAAAGGCCACTTTTTCTATTGATACCTAGGGAGTCAATAACAAGTACAAGTGCCTTTCCTACTCCCTGTTGGATTGCACCTACAACTGTTTCATTTGTTCTTGCCATTTCAGTGTCAGTTTATTGGACTATTGAATGCACTGTATGATGGCAACAGCTGGACAACTGCTGGACTATTGTGTCTAATTGTTGTAGCAGATGGTTCTGCAAAGACAGTTAGTCTTGAAATGTGCAACATGCTGAGGATATGAATTCTATCCTATTTGTGTTTGTAGTTTTAAGCTGTAAGAATCATAAGGAGCAATACATATCAGTAGGTCAATACTAAGTTAAAATGACCACTGTTAACTATTTTTAAATCACTTTTTAAAAAATCTCTGATAATGAACTCATATCTTTAAATCCTGCCTTAGTTAATGAAACCAATGCTATATAATGATAGTTTTAGTATATTGCTAAGTTTGACTTTTTTCCCTTCAAAACACACTTAAGACAAGAATTTTGTGGAGAAAATAAGTCATTTACCAAGTAATAAAAACTACTTCCCATTAATTAATAAAATGCATAAATTTCTTTAATGAACACCTATATTTGAAAAAAAAACAGCCTTTCTTTAGTGAAAAAATTCCTATAAAAAGAGATTTTTTTCAAGATAGAAATAAGTTCAGGAAATTCTTTAAGTGAGACACTTATTGCCAATGAGAGGCTTATTTGCATGACCAATTTTGCTTGCTATGGTGAAACCTTGTCTGATGGTATTAAACATTAGTAAATCAAATAAACTCCATCAGGTATTATTCATTTCTAAATTATTAAAAGTTCTTTCTCTACTATTATAGCTCAATCTGTGTCATTGTGTTTCTTTTAATGTTCATGCCCCAAACCACCCACTAATGGAAAGCAACGTTTGAATGGGAAGAACAATGGATTAGGAATTAGAAAATATAATTTTAGCAATATCTCTTGTTGACTAATCATACCACTTTAGTAAGGAATAATGCTACTGAATTTCAATTTTCTAATCAATTAAAAATTATGTTCAACAATATCAGTCTTGTTCTCTTCAAGGTTGTTCTGATATTTCAAATGAAGTCATGTAAAAGAAAACATTTGGAAAATGTAAATAAAGTATAGAATTTTACCATTACTGTATTTTAAACTACAGATCCTTCTTTAAAAGTTATCGAAACAGCTGAATATTCAAAGTTAACTCATAGCCACCATAGTCACTGACAATTTAAACAATGAAGAAATATCATTCTAAGATTTGTACAGGTAATTTGGATTTATAAACTTAGCAGTCTTGCAGATTTATAGATCTTAAAATCATAGACTCAACAAGAAGGGACTTTCAAAGTTACGATATCCCTCTGCAGCATTCTCGACTTCTTATCTTCCACTGTGGTCTCAAGTACATAGAGTAAAAGAGAGTTTATTTCCTTAAGTAAATATTAGAAAAAGCTTCTTTATACTCACCCCAAAACTATACATCTTTCCCTTGGGGTTCTGGCTTTCTTGAAGACCACACAGGATAATTCTAACCACTTTTCCCCATGACAGCTTTTCAGATATTTAAAAGCAGCTTTCAAGGCTATCTACTTTTGTTTATTCCAAGTTAAACTTTTGATATTTCTTCAGATGCGTTCTATGTGCCCAGTTTAGGTCATAAGGAAGCTATTGCACTGATCAAGAGGAGAGACAGTGAGAACCTAACCTAGGGTACTTGCTCTGGGTATGAAGAGAAAGGATCAGTGCAAAAATATGTTAAGGAACTTGAAGAAATAGGACTTGAAAAACAATTTTCTGTGACAAAGAAGGATTCAAAGATAAAACTGAAGTTTCACGCCTAAACCAATGGGAAGATATTAAGTAGGATGATATTGACACAGCATGAATTAAAGTATTAGAAGAGTTTTAGAGAGGAGGAGCTAAGCTGATTTTTAAAAGCATAGCTTTAGATGCTAAAAGATAAAGAAATGGATAATGCTAGGTTTTAAAAAGTAGATTTAGAACTCAAGAGAAAACAAAGTATTTGAAACTGGCAAAAATAAGTATGCAAAATAGATCACTTATAGCACAGTGGCAAACTAGAGAATACATGCTCAATTTGAATGCTTAACAAACATTCTGTAATTCATATTGGTATAGAGACTGCCAGTTTATATGTTATCTATAGAAAAGAGAGCTAAGAAAAAAAACTCCCAGAAAACATATATCATGCCTTCATAGAAGGAGGAAATGAGAGCAGAAAAGCGTACTGTATCATGCATGAGACTGAGAGGGAATAGTCAGAGGAGGAGGAAGAGAACAGCTGGGAGAGTAAACAGAATGGCAACAGCCAGGAAGGCGTCAACATTGTAAATCAACTATGCTCCAGTAAATTTAAAAAAAATGCACACACTACTATATGTAAAATAGATAACGAACAAGGACCCACTGTATAGCACAAAGGACCATATACTCTGTAATGATCTATATGGGAAAATAATCTGAAAAAGAATAGATGTACATAATGAACTCACTTTGCTGTACACATGAAACTAACACAACATTGTAAATCAACTATATTCCAATATAAAATTAAAAACAAGTTAAATTTAAGTCAGATGACAAACAGTCCCAAGGTGAAGAATGAGAAGAGCTTCCTGGCCCTGTTTTATAACATTCAAATCAAGAACTAGAAATACAATTAAACATCAAAAGAATATAAACTGAACATGTTCCATATAAGCTTTATTACCTATTGATATAGTAACAAATTTTTATTTAACAGATAAGTTAAATTTAACAGATGTAATCATAATGACAAGAATTGTATTCAGTATATTTCTCAATAGTAAGGTATATTTAATGCTTACTTGCAAAAGCACAGGCTCTTAGCCAAGAAAATAAAGAATAAAACAAAACTCCAGAATAATTTTATTGAAGTGTAAATCAACTGATTTACAATATTCTGTTAGTTTCAGGGTAATAGCAGAGTGATTCAGTTATACACACACACACACACACACACACACATATACTACATTATATAAGTTATTTTCCATTATAGGTTACTATAGGATATTGAATATAGTTCCTTGTATTAGCATAGTAAATCATTGTTGCTTATCTATTTTATGTATAATAGTTTGTATCTGTTAAAACTAAACTCTAAATTTGTTCCCCCACATACACACCTTCTCCCTTTGGTAATCATAAGTTTGTTTTCTATGTCTTTGAGTCTGTTTCTATTTTGTAAATAGATTCATTTGTTCATTCGTATTATTATTTTTTTCAGATTTCACTTTTAAATGATCTTATATAATATTTGTGTTTCTCTGTCTGATGCCACTCAATATGATATTCTCTAGGTCATTCTGTGTTGCTGAAAGTGGTAGTATTCTTTTCATGCCTGAGTAATATTGCATTGTATATGTGTGTGTGTGTGTGTGTGTGTGTGTGTGTGTGTGTGTGTGTATCTTCTTAAACTAATCATTTGTTGATGGACCCTTCGGTTGTTTCCATGTCTTAGCTATTGTAAATAGTGCTGCAGTGAACATTGGGGTGCATCTATCCTTTCGAGCCCTGGTCTTCTCTGGATATGCCCAGGACTGGTATTGCAGGGGTATATGGTAACTCTGTTTTTAGTTTTTAAAGGAACTCCCATACTGTTTTCCATGGTGATTGAACCAGTTTACATTCCCACCGACAGTGTAGACAAAGCACTAGGATATTAACTCACTTTGTGTACATAATATTTTGTGTTGTAAAATATCTACTAAAATAAATTTCACCATTTTTTATCTTCATGTTTTTCCTTAAAATGAATCACCAAATAGTATATTACTAACAGTTTTTGACATTGATTGTCTTAGTTCGTGTGCAATGTACCCCTAATGAAAAAGTAATAAATGGCCAAAGAAGTATAGTTATCTTGTGGCACATTCATTTCTTAAGCAGTAAAGAGGGTCCAATCAACATATTGCTTTTCTCTTGTGAGATTTTTTTAGCAGCTTTATTGAGGTTTAATTGACACATGAACTGTGTATACATTTAACATGTGAAACGATGTTTTGGTATGTATACATTATGAAATGATCACCAACCATGATCAAGCTATTTAATATATCCATCACCTTCATGGTTTACAATTTTCTTCTATGTTTATATATGCTTGGGGGATGGATAAACTGACTTAGTATAAACTCTACTTTCTCAGGAAATTTCAAGTATATGATAGAGCATTCTTAACTGTAATCTCCAAGCTTTATATTAGAACATATTCACCTTGCATAACTGAAACTTTGCTGATGTTGGTCAAAGGATACAAAGTTTCACATAATTTTTGGTCAGATTTTCTGTTAACTCTGGTGCCTAGACCTGCTTCTGAAGCAATGGATTGATAATCTTTTATGCCAATGGAAAATAAAATTTAAAGCTTATAAATATGAATATCTTTTGTAATTTAAAGTGATTTTCTTTGTAGGCATTCTTTTTTCCAAATAGTTTTATATAATTTGATTAATATATCCCCAAATGTGTGAATATGGCATGAATTATTTACTCTGTTTCTAACAGATTGGAGTTTAAAACAACATATCTCTAGGGATCTCAGAAGGGTGCTTTTGTTGTATATACTGTGCACAATAGTGTGCACCAGCGTCATTGTGTGATGTTCTTACAGAGACCAAATTTTATGTTCTGTTTCAGAATATTTGGTCATGGAAAACCTCTGAAACGTGTTTTTATTATTATTAATAATTATTATTATTTATTATTATTTCAAGACCTGTATTGGATATCAGATTTTTCTATGGATAAAACCAAAAGCAGTGTGCAAATGCACACATTTCCATGAATCCATTTTTTCTCTATAAAAGAAATAAGTAGATGTGAAATCATTTCTCCTAGCTCTTAAAAAAAACACCAACTTTCTCCAGAACTCATTTAGTAATTATACTCTATTATCTAGACAATATTCTTATAATGAAGAAGAATCTAGTTCTAGGCATAAAATCGTGATATCATTATGTATGCAATCTCTTGAAAGGAACAGCTGAAACAGAATTTATCCTCTCAAATAATATTACTGAAAACTCTGTATAAAGTAAGGTATATTGAAGACCTAGAGTCTTATTCATTACACTAGAAGTGTCAGCGTCATGCTGACATTATGGAATGCTGCTAGTAAATACTGGAACACTTGCATACAACACCTGAGTCATTAGAAGTCTCTAAATTATTGTTCAAATAGGATGAGAGCAATGTACTATACATAACTAGGTTTTGTACTGAAGTGCAAAATAACCTTTGTATAAAAGGGTAATCACAAAAACCATTTTGTTGGTAAGACCTTTTTGATTGCAGAGAAGTAATGAAATACTTTGTGATAAAAACTGCTCTGTATATTTCAAATTACATAGAGAGGAAAGAAAAGATGTGTTTTGGGCTTCATACCACCCAAAGAGGGCTTTTATAAACAAACTTCATGTACTTCAAAAATTATAAGTTTTTGCTAACAGACTTTCTTTGGCAGCCATTTTTAGCTACAAGCTACTTCATAAATATTCACCTGAATTAAAATATTTCTTTTAATAATCAATTTTAAAATTTACATACCAAATGGATATTTAAAGCTCCCATATACCCAAATATTCTAAAATAAAACTAATTTACAAAAACAACAATCTCTACCTCTACCACAAGTAATTTCCAAGTAATTTACGTTTGTTTTTAGGTAGAATATTTACCTCAAATTATTTCTTTGATGATCTGTGATGGTGTTTGTTTCCCTAAAGTTATTTAAGAAAATATGAAGCTGTTTCATAGAAGACTTAGTGAGGTCCCAGTGATGACAGGTCGTCCTGAGAATTGATAAAAATTATTAGCCATTTTGAATCTATGGACTCGGGCGTAATATCTTTGCATCTGAATTATTTAAATACTACTTTGAAGACTATTTTGTGAGAAAGTCTTGGAATCTTATAATTTGAACCTGTGTCACTGAATTCTTAATTCAAACACAGAGCAAAAAAGAGAGAATGCTACTAGCTTTTAAATACCTACTTGCTGTCACATCTACTGTCAGCACTTCTGAGTATTCTCTAGGCTTTAAATTGCATGATCCTTAGTTGGCATCTTAGTCGGTCAGTTAATAAAGTTTGTCTTATATCTTAATTGTGGAAGAAGCTCCTAATTTAGCTTGTGATATCAAGAACTTACTGGGTAGCATAAGTGAACTATATTTGGCTCAGTTCATCTGACTGAATTCCAAACTCAGCAAGAACAGTGAGTGTGGTAAGAAAAAGTTGTTATGTCTTCACAATATAGGGTAATGGTTAAAGAGCAAAAACTCTGGAATCACATTGTTTAGGTTCAAATTCTCAGCTCCACCACTTAATATATATGTGATATCTTGGACATATGTATGGTATTTGTGTGCCTTGTTTTTATCATCTATAAAATGGAATCAATCACAATGCACAATGCTCTACTTATCAGATTAGTATGAGGATTAATGAAAAGGTTTTATGTTAAATATTTGTTATAGTATATGACATATAATAATATTTCAATATTTGAGCTTTTAGGTTTTAGTATTTATTACACTATTGAATAGAATATGTTCAAGCCTTGTAAATATATTGGATACATCACTGCATTCTTGCTGGTTTTGTCATTTCCTCTAGTAACTGATTTTAAGGTCTTTTTGAAACAGCAACTTCTCCAGTGAAATAGAGACATGTGTATAGGGCAGTTAATTTATGGAGAAATTACTCTCAATAAAGATTTTGACTTTGCATCCTGGAACAATGGGAGGATATTTTATTGTTCATTGTGTGGTCAGGTTGTGCCACAAGATAGAGTATAACATGAGTGCCACCAGGGAAGCCCATGCATACTGGAGTGGGTAGCCATCCCCTTCTCCAGGGGATCTTCCCAACCCAGAGATCGAACCCAGGTCTTCCTCACTGAAGGCAGATTCTTTAACAGCTGAGCCACCAGGGAGTCCCATGAATAATGGAGTGAGTAGCCTATCCCTCTTCCCGGGGATCTCCCTGACCCAGGAATTGAACCGGGGTCTCCTGCATTGCAGGTGGATTCTTTATCAGCTGAGCTACCAGGAAAGCCCATCATGAGTGCAGCCAAGGTTAAAAGGTTATATTATATAAATACCATCCAAGAAAGAGACCAGTGCATGAATTGAGGTCCCTGAGAACATGTGACATGCACACCAGTCACAAGTGGTACAGTGTTTACTTAGAGCAAGACAAGAGAGTGTACAATATCCAGCCCCTTGCAATGCATTGACCTCTTACAGACAACAGAACCACTCACCAGCCAATATCAATGGTGTGCCTACACACACCCTACATTTTGATACAATAGACCCTTTGCCTTCCCCACTAGAAACAGATATAGCAGTGGAGTTGGCCAAGTGCCCTGTGATACATGTACTTAAACAGAACTAAGACATACATCAAGTCCTGAACAGTGAAAGGAATTCCCAAACAATGAGGTGCAACCAGCACAGACTCTTTATGTCTTGTAAGGAAATGTTTCAGGTCCAAGGCTGCTCTTATGTGCAAATGAAAAGGCTGACAAGATGAAATGGCTGTCTTTCCCAACAGAAAGCTTTTTTTAAAATAGGAAATATTGAACTATGTTTGTTGATTTAGATGAAAAAGCAAGAATTGTTGATGCTGGAAAAAATGGGATGATTGTAGATGTAAAGTTTTGGGGCAAGAGAGGTAATATTCAGTAAACAAGTAGAGACCTTCATTTATGACAGAGAAAAAGCAGAATATATGGGTCTACAGAAAGATAGAATGTTCAAAACAGTACAGGAAGATGAAGAAAATCTCTTCAGTTAGTAATATGTAGTGAACAATAAGCAATGAGATTAGCCAAGAATAAGAAGAGGGAAGAGGTGTTATATATTTGAAGATTAATAAGATGATATATGGCAGAAGCGTGGCCGAGAGGAGCTACCCAACATCCGAGGTCAGGGGTGGCAGTCAAAAGGAGCTACCCCTCATCAGAGGTCAGGGACAGCGGCCAGGAGGAGTTACCTCACGTGCAAGGAGTGGTGGCTGCGCGGGTGCAGGAGGGCCGAGAGGAGCTACTCCACGTTCAAAGTCAGGTGTGGCAGCTGTGAGGAGATACCCCTCAGCCAAGGTCAGGAACAGTGGCTGTGCTTTGCTGGAGCAGCCGTGAAGAGACGCTCCATGTCCCAGGTAAGAAAAACCCAAGCAAGACGGTAGGTGTTGCGAGAGGCATCAGAGGGCAGACACACAAACCATAATCACAGAAAACTAGTCAATCTAATCACACAGACCACAGCCATGTCTAACTCAGTGAAACTAAGCCATGCTGTGTGGGGCCACCCAAGATGGGCAGGTCATAGCACAGAGGTCTGACCGAATGTGGTCCACTGGAGAAGGGAATGGCAAACCACTTCAGTATTCTTGCCTTGAGAAACCCATGACTGTATGAAAAGGCAAAATGATAGGAAATTGAAAGAGAAACTCCACAGGTCGGTAGGTGCCCAATATGCTACTGGAGATGAGTGGAGAAATAACTCCAGAAAGAATGAAGGGATGGAGCCAAAGCAAAAACAATACTCAGCTGTGGATGTGACTGGTGATAGAAGCAAGGTCCGATGCTGTAAAGAGCAATATTGCATAGGAACCTGGAATGTCAGGTCCATGAATCAAGGCAGATTGGAAGTGGTCAAACAAGAGATGGCAAGAGTGAACGTTGACATTCTAGGAATCAGCAAACTAAAATGGACTGGAATGGGTGAATTTAACTCAGATGACCATTATATCTACTACTGCGGGCAGGAATCCCTCAGAAGAAATGGAGTAGCCATCATGGTCAACAAAAGAGTCCAAAATGCAGTACTTGGATGCAATCTCAAAAACAACAGAATGATCTCTCTTCATTTCCAAGGCAAACCATTCAATATCACAGTAATCCAAATCTATGCCCCGACCAGTAATGCTGAAGAAGCTGAAGTTGAACGGTTCTATGAAGACCTACAAGACCTTTTAGAACTAACACCCCAAAAAGATGCCCTTTTCCTTATAGGGGACTGGAATGCAAAAGTAGGAAATCAAGAAACACCTGGAGTAACAGGAAAATTTGGCCTTGGAATGCAGAATGAAGCAGGGCAAAGCCTAATACAATTTTGCCAAGAGAACACACTGGTCATAGCAAACACCCTCTTCCAATAACACAAGAGAAGACTCTACATATGGACATCACCAGATGGTCAACACCAAAATCAGACTGATTATATCCTTCACAGCCAAAGATGGAGAAGCTCTTATACAGTCAGCAAAAACAAGACCGGGAGCTTACTGTGGCTCAGATCATGAACTCCTTATTGCCAAATTCAGACTTAAATTGAAGAAAGTAGGGAAAACCACTAGACCATTCAGGTATGACCTGAATCAAATTCCTTATGATTATACAGTGGAAGTGAGAAATAGGTTTAAGGGACTAGATCTGATAGATAGAGTGACTGATGAACTATGGATGTAGGTTCATGACATTGTACAGGAGACAGGGATCAAGACCATCCCCATAGAAAAGAAATGCAAAAAAGCAAAATAACTTTAGGGAGGCCTTACAAATAGCTGTGAAATGAAGAGAAGTAAAAAGCAATGGAGAAAAGGAAAGATACACCCATCTGAATGCAGAGTTCCAAAGAAGAGCAAGGAGAGATAAGAAAGCGTTCTTCAGTGATCAATGCAAAGAAATAGAGGAAAAGAACAGAATGGAAAAGACTAGAGGTCTCTTCAAGAAAATTAGAGATACCAAGGGAATATTTCATGCAAAGATGGGCTCGACAAGGGACAGATGGTATGGACCTAACAGAAGCAGAAGATATTAAGAAGAGGTAGCAAGAATACACAGAAGAACTGCACAAAGAAGAGTTTCATGACCAAGATAAACATGATGGTGTGATCACTCACCTAGAGCCAGACATCCTGGAATGTGAAGTCAAGTGGGCCTTAGAAAGCATCACTATGAACAAAGCAAGTGGAGGTGATGGAATTCCAGTTGAGCTATTTCAAATCCTGAAAGATGATGCTGTGAACGTGCTGCACTCAATATGCCAGCAAATTTGGAAAACTCAGCAGTGGCCACAGGACTGGAAAAGTCAGTTTTCATTGCAATCCCAAAGAAAGGCAATGTCAAAGAATGCTCAAACTACTGCAAAATTGCACTCACCTCACACGCTATTAAAGTAATGCTCAAAATTCTCCAAGCCAGGCTTCAGCAATACATGAACCGTGAACTTCCTGATGTTCAAGCTGGTTTTAGAAAAGGCAGAGGAACCAGAGATCAAATTGCCAACATCCGCTGGATCATCAAAAAAGCAAGAGAGTTCCAGAAAAACATCTACTTCTGCTTTATTGACTATGCCAAAGCCTTTGACTGTGTGGATCACAATAAACTGTGGAAAATTCTGAAAGAGATGGGAATACCAGACCCCCTGACCTGCCTCTTGAGAAACATATGTGCAGGTCAGGAAGCAACAGTTAGAACTGGACATGGAACAACAGACTGGATCCAAATAGGAAAAGGAGTGTGTCAAGGCTATATACTGTCACCGTGCTTAGTTAACTTTTATGTAGAGTACATTATGAAAAACTCTGGGCTGGAAGAAACACAAGCTGGAATCAAGATTGCTCGAAGAAATATCAAGAACCTCAGATATGCAGATGACACCACCCTTATGGCAGAAAGTGAAGAGGAACTAAAAAGCCTCTTGATGAATGTGAAAGAGGAGAGTGAAAAAGTTGGCTTAAAGCTCAACATTCAGAAAACGATGATCATGGCATCTGGTGCCATCACTTCATGGGAAATAGATCGGGAAACAGTGGAAACAGTGTCAGACTTTATTTTTTGGGGCTCCAAAATCACTGTAGATGGTGATTTCAGCCATAAAATGAAAAGACACTTACTTCTTGGAAAGAAAGTTATGACCAAACTAGATAGCATATTCAAAAGCAGACATTACTTTGCCAACAAAGGTCTGACTAGTCAAGGCTATGGTTTTTCCAGGGGTGATATATGGATGTGAAAGTTGAACTGTGAAGAAAGCTGAGTGCCGAAGAATTGATGCATTAGAACTGTGGTGTTGGAGAAGACTCTTGAGAGTCCCTTGGACTGCAAGGAGATCCATCCAGTCCATTCTAAAGGAGATCAGTCCTGGGTGTTCTTTGGAAGGAATGATGCTAAAGCTGAAACTCCAATACTTTGGCCACCTCATGTGAAGAGTTAACTCATGGAAAAGACTCTGATGCTGGGAGGGATTGAGGGCAGGAGGAGAATGGGACAACAGAGGATGAGATGGCTGGATGGCATCACCAACTCGATGGACATGAGTTTGCGTGTACTCTGGAAGTTGGTGATGGGCATGGAGGCCTGAAGTGCTGCAATTCATGGTGTAGCAAAGTGTAGGACATGACTGAGTGACTGAACTGAACGGAACTAAAGATGATATGCACTTTCCTCAGAGAGGTAAGCAAGTTACTTGACAAGTGAATTGAGTATGATTTCCAGGCTGCACTAAGAAGCTGCTTGATGTTTGTGTTCATAAATTAATAAAAGTAATAGCATGATTGGATATTTTTATTTTTATATTCAGCTCCACATGTTTGGTACAGAGAAGGAAAACAGTTGGATTTAGCTGTATGTGTACATTGTAGATCATGGTAGGTCAAGGTAGTTCAAGATGTAGGTTTCAGTTCAGTTCAGTTCAGTCGCTCAGTCGTGTCTGACTCTTTGTGACCTCATGAATCACAGTGAGAGTAATTATAATAATGGTCAGTGGAATGTAAGATGGAAGGTAAATTGGTTTTCTATTTGGATTTCAGGTACATGCCTTTCAAAAATTCAGACTAAAAATATTATTATTGTAGCTGTTACTCTGTCTATATTACTTTGGACAAGTTAATTAAATTCTCTGAACCTCAGTTTCTTCATCCAAAAATGTGAGGAAAAAAAGAAAATTTTCTAGGTATTTCAAGCAGATAGGGATTTACACAGGGAACTAAATACTTACAAAATTTCAGAACAGTCTAGAAAAGTGAATGTTGGGGGATTTCCATAGCTTTTCTTTGTCAATGAGGAACATTGGGTCAGAAATACATTTCGTAGTTCAGAAGAGATCAGGAAACTCCAGCAAACCACGAGTGACAAAGCTTACCCACAGCTATGGAACAACTGAGAGGAGAAGTCTCATGTTAATTTTCTTCCAAGGCTGGGAAAATATCAAAGGAAAATTGGAAGAAAATATACGGGAGACAAAAGATTGAAGAGAGAATAGAGGAAGTAAAGTTCATGAGCTATGGCAGATAATTTTAGGGCTTCCTGGGTAGCTCAAACAGGAAAGAATCTGCCCGCAATGTGGGAGACCTGGGTTCTATCCCTGGGTTGGGAAGATCCCCTGGAGAAGGGCATGGCAACCCACTCCAGTATTCTTGCCTGGAGAATTACATGGACAGAGGAGCCTGGCAGGCCACAGTTCATGGAGTCACAGAGTCAGACACGACTGAGTAACTAACACATACAGCAGATATTTTGGGGAGCAGGAAACCAAGATGCAGTGAGACACACTGATAGATAGATGGGCTACCCTCTTCTTACACCTCAAATTCTGGGAATTAGTCTCTTTCTTGTTACTGACTTCTCTCTCCCTCTCACCGTTTATATCTAATCAGTTTCCAAAGCCTGTTCTTCCTTCTCAAAAGTAAATTCAACAAATATTTATAGAATATTTACTGATCATGCTTATATTCAGTCATTTTTTCATTTATACAGCAAATACTATTGAGCACTTAATATGGGCCAGACACAGAGCACAATGCTAATCTTTGCCCTCATGTGCAAATGAGCGTGCTAGTGGTGTGCTTGAGAACACTAGTTGTATATTATAACACCTTGGCAATTGACAAGGTAGGCATAATCAAGCCTTCAGGAAATGCTGCAGCATTTAATCTAGCATTTTCTAAGCATATTGGACCATAGAATCCTATTTGTTTCATCAAAACATCTATTAACATCCCCTGGAATATCACACCACTGTCTTTAGTATAAAACTCCAATTAATTAGTTTAGCAGACTAACCTGATTAGTCTAGTCCAAGCCATACTATTTTTCCTTTTTTTTTTTGTAGCCACATACATTCATATATTCTTTTAATATCACCAAAAATATATGAAATCCAAACATACCCAAATATAATCCAGACATCCCTTGAAATGACTGATTTGTCTTACCCCAAATTTAATAATAATACCATAGTATGTTATATTAATAGCATAAAGTAGAGGGAGAAAAAAGTTAGATGTGATGCTAACAGAAGTCAAAAAGTACATATCTATTAGCCCACTGAATAATGTCAAGTAAAACCTATTCTGAGCAAAATTCCTCTTAATCACTGGGATTAAGGAATCCATTTATAAACTACACTACATAAAAAAAAAATAGGTCATTTTAAAGCTAGCATTCCTTGAAATATGGCAAACTATAAGAACCTTACTTGATTTACAAATACCAAAATATAGGTATTCCAGGTATAATTCCTGTATGTTAAAAAACCTTGAACAATTTCTCTTATTATTTGCATTAAATAAGTGCTTTCAGCACTGCTTAGTAACATCTTATATAAATAAACGAGGAACATCACATTCTCTCTGCAGTATTGTATTTTTGATAATTGTTTTAACCAAGACGATAAGTTCAGCTTACTTATCCCCATCCTGAAACCGCCTCCCACCTCCCTCCCCACCCATTCCTTCTGGGTTGTCCCAGAGCACTGGCTTTGGGTGTCCTGCTTCCTGCATCAAACTTGCACTGGTCATCTGTTTTACACATGGTAATATACATGTTTCAATGGTATTCTCTCAAATCATCCCACCTTTGCTTTCTTCCACTGAGTCCCAAAGTCTGTTCTTTACATCAGTGTCTCCTTTGCTGCCCTGCATGTAGCATTGTTGGCACTGTCTTTCTAAATTCCATATATATGTGTTAATATACAGTATTTGTCTTTCTTTTTATGACTTACTTCACTTTGTATAATAGGCTCCAGGTTCATCTACTTCATTAGAACTGACATAAATGCATTCCTTTTTAAAGCTGAGCAGATATTCCACTGTGTATGTATACCACAACTTTCTTAGCCATTCATCTGCCTATGGACATCTAGGTTGCTTCCATGACCTGGCTATTATAAACAGTGATACAATGAACATTGGGGTACATGTGTCTCTTTCAATTCTGGTTTCCTCAGTGTGTATGCCCAGCAGTGGGTTTGCTGGGTCATATGGCAGTTCTATTCCCAGTTTTTTAAAGGAATCTCCACACTGTTCTCCATAGTGGCTGTACCGGTTTTCATTCCCACCAAGAGTGTAAGAGGGTTCCCTTTTCTTCACACCCTCATCAGCATTTATTGTTTGTAAATTTTTTGATGATGGCCATTCTGACCAGCTTGAGATGTTACCTCATTGTGTTTTTTATTTTCATTTCTCTAATAATGAGTGATATTGAGCATCTTTTCATATGCTTATTATCCCTTTGTATGTCTTCTTTGGAGAAATGTCTGTTTATGTTCTCTGCTCTCTTTTTGATTGGGTTGTTTGTATGATATTGAGCTGCATGAGCTGCTTGTATATTTTCAAGACTGATTCTTTGTCAGTTGCTTCGTTTGCTATTATTTTTTCCCATTCTGAGGGCGTTATTTTCACCATGATTATAGTTTCCTTCATTGTGCAAAAGCTTTTAAGTTTAATTAGATCTCATTTGTTTATTTTGTTTTTATTTGCATTACTCTGGAGGTGGGTCATAAAGGACCTTGCTGTGATTTATGTTAGAGATTGTTCAGTTCAGTTCAGTTCAGTCGCTCAGTCGTGTCTGACTCTTTGCGACCCCATGAATCACAGCATGCCAGGCCTCCCTGTCCATCACCAACTCCTGCAGTTCACTCATACTCATGTCCATCGAGTCGGTTATGCCATCCAGCCATCTCATCCTCTGTCATCCCCTTTTCCTCCTGCCCACAATCCCTCTCAGCATCAGAGTCTTTTCCAATGAGTCAACTCTTTGCATGAGGTGGCCAAAGTACTGGAGTTTCAGCTTTAAGATCATTCCTTCCAAAGAACACCCAGGGCTGATCTCCTTTAGAATGGACTGGTTGGATCTCCTTGCAGTCCAAGGGACTCTCAAGACTCTTCTCCAACAACACAGTTAAAAGTACCGGGGTCCAGCCCCGGTTGGATCCAGGGTATCTGAAGAGTGGACAGCGAGGTGAGGAAGATATATAGATTTAGAGAGAGATAAGGAGAAAGTTTTCAGTTAAGAGAATAGAGGAGAGAAAGAGGCTTATATTCCTTGGTTTACACAGAAAGTCAATAAAGTCTCGAAACAAGAGACTTGCACCATTTACGTAGGCTGCAGGTGCCCTCCCGGTCTCCCGAGGGAGTGAAGACACAGGGGGCCTTCCTGTTCAGGTCTTAGAAGCCCAGGCGAATAAGTAAACATGGCAGACCTCTGTGCTCCAGATGGGAATTAGCCTGAAAAGGAGAGTAAGAAAGAAAAGACCACATGGGGAAACCAAGCTTTCGTGGAACTGGTCCTGGTCCATCTCTTTATTTTTCAGGGAAGCTTTTATACTTTAAGTTGTACATAGAGATAAATGTAAGAAGCAGAGTCATGCAGGGTAACCTGCTCTGACCCTTATCTAAAGACAGAGTGTTCTTTGCATACCTTTGTTCTTACAAGGGTCTTACGTTGTTTACAATATCTTCTGGTCTGAAGACCGATTAACATTTTATGGCCCCATCTTTCTTTCTATTGATAAAGGTTAGTCAATCAGAAAACTTGTTTTCCCTTAAGATCTGCTTAGTCTTAAGATAGTGATAAAGTTACATTCTTATATACGAAGGATGCAACGATTTATAACAAAGAAAGAGGAGTACAGTGATTTATAACAAAGAGAAAATTCATTAACTCAAAAGTCTAGTATTGTTAACATCAAAACTATTATACTTATTTTTCTACATTCCAATTACATTGATTAACATACTCCCAGGTGCCTAAGGGTATGGAGGCCTGGAAGCAATCATTAACTCAGCAATGAAACCCTTCACCAACATGATTTTTATCTTTAGAAAAACCCTATGCTAACTAAGACTTTCAAAATACTCCAAACTCTCTGTGCTGTTTATGGTTGAGAGGTTGTAAACAATTATGTGCGTGGTAGCAAGAGTGTGGATAAACCTGTCACACAAGCTAGACTGACAGCAGAGAGGTTTGAGCTGAGATACTCCTTTTATATGCAAGAGACTATTAACCGGAGCTCTAAGTTAATTTTCCAGAGAAAGGTGGTTGGGGATAGCCCCTGTTAATGTCAGAAGAGTGTAGTATAACATACAGATTTTGGTTTTGGGGGTAGATGCTCGAGCAGATCTAGGGGACCCCTTGAGTCTTGATCCGCCTTGCCCATCAGGCCTCTTCCGCATGACCTTGTCATGGGTGGGGTCGGGGAGTCTCTCGAGTCCTGACCCACCTTTGCCCATCAGGCCTCTTCCTCATGACCTTTGCCATGGGTGGGATCTCCCGTGCTGGCTCCCAGCACAAAAGCATCAATTCTTTGGTGCTCAACTTTCTTCACAGTCCAACTCTCGCATCCATACATGACCACTGGAAAAACCATAGCCTTGACTAGATGGACCTTTGTTGGCAAAGTAATGTCTCTGCTTTTGAATGTGCTATCTAGGTTGGTCATAACTTGCCTTCCAAGGAGTAAGCGTCTTTTAATTTCATGGCTGCAGTCACCATCTGCAGTGATTTTGGAGCCTAAGAAAATAAAGTCTGTCACTTTCCACTATTTCCCCATCTATCTCCCATGAAGTGATGGGACCAGATGCCATGATCTTCGTTTTCTGAATGTTGAGATTTAAGCCAACTTTTTCACTCTCCTCTTTCACTTTCATGAAGAGATTGTTCTGCCTATGTTTTTCTCTAAGAGTTTTATAATGTCTGGTCCTCCATTTAGGTCTTTAATCCATATTGAGTTTATTTTTGTGTTTGTTGTTAGAAAGTGTTCTAATTTCATTCTTTTACACGTAGTTGACCAATTTTCCTGTCTCCACTTTTTAAAGAGACTACCTTTTCTCTGTTGCATATTTTTGCTTCCTTGGTGAAAGATAAGTTGTCCATTGGTGCATGGATTTATCTTGGGACTTCCTATTTTGTTCCATTGATCTATATTTCTGTCTTTGTGCCAGTACCATACTGTCTTGATGACTGTAACTTTGTAGTATAGTCTGAAATCAGGAAGGTTGATTCCTCCATTTCCATTCTTTTTCCTCAAGATTGGTTTGGCTATTCTGCTTTTTTGTTTTGTGTTTCCATACAAATTGTGAAATTATATGCTCTAGTTCTGTGAAAAATACCATTGATAGCTTGGTAGGGATTGTGTTGAATCTATAGATTGCTTTGGGGTAATATAATCATTTTCACTATATTGATTCTTCCAATCCAAGAACATGGTATATTTCTCCATCTATTTTTTGTCATCTTTGATTTCTTTCATTAGTGTTTTATAGTTTTCATTATAAGGCCCTCAGTTTCCTTAAGTAAATTTATTCCTAAATATTTTATTCTTTTTGTTGCAGTGGTGAATGTGATTGTTTCCTTAATTTCTCTTTCTGATTTTGCATTGTTAGTATACAGGAATGCAAGTAATTTCTGTGTATTAATTTTCTATCCTCCAACTTTACTAGTAGCTCTAGTAGTTTTGTGGTGGCATCTTTAGGGTTTTCTATGTAGAGGATCATGTCATTGGCAAACAGTGAGAGTTTTAATTCTTCTTTTCCAGTCTGGATTCCTTTTTATTTCTTTTACTTCTCTAATTGCTGTGACTAGGACTTCCAAAACTATGTTGAATAGTATTGATGAGAGTGGGCACATTTGCCTTGCTCCTAATTTTAGAGGAAATGCTTTCAATTTTTCACCTTGAAGAATAATGTTTGTTCTAGGTGTGTTGTACATGGCTTTTATTAGGTTGACACATGTTCCTTATATGCCTACTTTCTGGAGAGATTTTTTTTTTTTTAATCATAAATGGGTGCTGAATTTTGTCAAAAGGTTTCTCTGCATTTATTGTGATGATCATATGGTTTTTATCTTTCAATTTGTTAATATGGTATATCACATTGATTGAGAATACTGAAGAATCATTTCATCCTTGGAATAAACCCCACTTAATCATGATGTATGATCTTTTTAATATATTGTTGGATTCAGCTTGATAGAATTTTGTTGAGGATGCTTGTATCTATGTTCATCAGTGATATTGGCTGTAGTTTTCTTTCTTTCTTTTTTTTTTTGTGGCATCTTTGTCTGGTTTTAGTAACAGTGTGATGGTGGCCTCATAGAATGAGTTTTGGAGTTTACCTTCTGCAATTTTCTGGAAGAATATTGAGTAGGATAGGTATTACCTCTTCTATAAATTTTTAGTAAAATTTACCTGTGTATCCATCTGGTCCTGGGCTTTTGTTTTTTGGAAATTTTTTTATTAGTTTTGACTTCCATTCTTGTGATTGGTTTGTTCAAATTTTCTATTTCTTCCTGGTTCAGTTTTGGAAGGTTATTTTTTTCTAAGAATTTGCCTATTTCTTCAAAGTTTTCCATTTTATTGGCATATACTTGATCATAGTAGTCTCTTATATAACTCTGTTTCATGTTACCCTACATTATGTTGTGAAGTCAATATCCTCATCTTCTATATTTCAAAAATCTTTCCTACTGTTTCTGTCTTCTGCATCCTTATTCACACTACTTTCATTTAGACCCTAACCATCTCTCACCTAGAGTCTCAAAATACTTCTCAATCTAGTCTCTGTACTTAATCTGATTCTTGCAATTAGATTTCTATTCTGTCTTCAAAATGATTTTTCTATTAAGCAAACCTGATCTTATCACTCCCCAGTTCAAATTATTTAGTCTTTATCACTTATAAGATCAAGTCTAATTGTCTTTAGGTAGGCTATAAGACATCTATATTCAGGTCTCTTCCTGCATCTCCAATAATTTGTATTGTAGTCATTTTGAACAAAAGATTATTTTTCATTTACAATATACCTTATAATGCTTTCGTACCTGTGTGTTATGTTCCTTCAATTTGTAATGCCCTGTCTGTCCTTTCCACCTGTGAAATCCTTGGCCTCTGTCAAGCTTCAAATGAGATATAATTACCTAATGACTCATTCCCTTACCATCTCCATGCAAGAATTGGGTGATTTGGGGAACCTCCAGCTGAATAGGACTAGAGGAGCCATGTATTAATACTTCAGGAAATGCTCAGCAAATAAGACATGCACAATGTGGAAATCTCAGCCTCTTTTGGGGCTCTTACTATAAACACTAAGGGCATTATTCACATAGTTATCTAAAGGTAAAATTTAAGGGGAGGAGGGAACAGACAGTGTAGTATAATATTTCAAAATGCAATTTTGACACAGTTTTGAAGTCATGCCTAAAATTTCAGTCAGTTTGCTAAGCTCCCACACCAACAAGGATAGTCTTTAAGCCTAGAAATGTGAAAAATCATTCAGTTTACCCAATCCACAGGGCACTTGGGAAGCCAAACTAGCTCCCCTCCCTTGCCATACATATGCTGCCTGTTGTTCTTTGTCCCCTGTCCCTGGGTGCAACTCCCTGTATGTCAGTTTTATCTAGTTTGCAACTGTAAATAACAAAATGTTTTGCCTTTCATCTGTCCAAGATTAGTTTGTCCTATCCCACCATCAAAAGAATCTTTAAATCTTATAAAACAGCAATTTAATCTGTAGTCTAAAGTCTTAGAATAATCTTGTAGAGGAACTTCTAAACATAACTGAGTTACATGTTCACAGATTTAGCAAAGAAATGCTACTTCCTATAGTAAGTGATGATGAAGAGAACTCAGCATTTTAAGTGGAAAGCAATATTTTTAAGAGATCACCCAAAATTTTAAAATGATTTAAACATTTATTGCATTCATTATTTGATGAATCTAAGGGTACACTTAATCCCTACCTTTTATGTAACCTGTAATGAGATCTGAAAATCTATTTGCACAGCTATGAAATATTTAAGCTATGTCAATAGACTTAAATGGATCTAAATATTGCCAGTAAAGTTAATAAAAACATCCTTATGAAAAAAATAAATGAACTTGGAAAGAGTAATTGGTAAGTCAATCAAAGTACATTAAACTTTGGCAACCTGGGGACTTCTTTGGTAGTCCAGTAAGTGTCCACTTTGCAATGCAGGGCACATGGGTTTGATTCCTGGTTGGGAAACTAGGATCCCACAGGCTCTGGATCAACTAGACTTGTCCGCCCAAGGAAGATCAATCTACTTTAGTATAGGGTTTCACTCTCTTTTGTTAATAAATGATAACTCAAGTAGTGCACTGAAATGCATTGCCATTTAAACAGTGCTAGTTTCTCACCTGTTTAAAATCATTTTTGGTGATTGCAAATGCAAATCACTGGGCCCTTCTAGAGGTAGGATTCAGTAATTTCCATTTTTTAAAATTTATTTATTTTAATTGGAGGCTAATTACTGTATAATATTGTACTGTGTTTGTTTTTTTTTGTTTTTGTTTGGTTTTTTTTTTTTGCCATACATTGACATGAATCAGCCATGGGTGTACATGTGTTCCTCATCCTGAGCCCCCCTCCCACCTACCTCTCCATCCCATCCCTCTGGGTCATCCCAGTGCACCATCCCTGAGCACCCTGTCTCATGCATTGAACCTGGACTGGTGATCTGTTTCACGTATGATATTTCATGTATGTTTCAATGATATTCCCTCAAATCATCCCACCCTCACCTTCTTCCACAGAGTCCAAAACACTGTTCTATACATCTGTGTCTCTTTTGTTGTCTCCCATATAGGGCTATAGTTACCATCTTTCTAAATTCCATATATAGTGTTAATATACTGTATTGGTGTTTTTCTTTCTGGCTTACTTCACTCTCCAGTTTCATCCACCTCTTTAGTACTGATTCAAATGCATTCTTTTTAGGGCTGAGTAATATTTCATTGAGTATATATACCACAGCTGTATTATCGATTCATCTGCTGATGGACATCTAGGTTGCTTCCATGTCCTGGCTATTATAAACAGTGTTGTAAGGAACATTGGGGTACACGTGTCTCTTTCAATTTTGGTTTTCTTGGTGTGTATGCCAGGAGTGGAATTGCTGGATCATATGGCAGCTCTATTTCCAGTTTCTTAAGGAATCTCCACACTATTCTCCATACTGGCTTTACTAGTTTGCATTCCCACCAACAGTGTAAGAGGGTTCCCTTTTCTCCACACCCTCCCCAGCATTTATTGTTTGTAGACTTTTGCATAACAGTCATTCTGATTGGCGTGAAATGGTACCTCATTGTGGTTTTGATTTGCATTTCTCCATGGCAACCCAGTCCAGTATTCTTGCCTGGAGAATCTCATGGACGGAGGAGCCTGGTAGGCTACAGTCCACTGGATCACAAAGAGTCAGACACGACTGAACGACTTCACTTTCACTTTCAATAATGAGTGATGTTGAACATCTTTTCATGTGTTTGTTAGCCATCTGTATGTCTTCTTTGGAGAAATGTCTGTTTAGTTCTTTGGCCCACTTTTTGATTGGGTCATTTATTTTTTTGGAATTGAGCTGCAGGAGTTGCTTGAGATTAGTTCTTTGTCAGTTGCTTCATTTACTATTATTTTCTCCCATTCTGAAGATTTTCTTTTCACCTTGCTTGTAGTTTCCTTCATTATGCAAAAGCTTTTAAGTTTAATTAGGTCCCAATTGTTTATTTTTGCTTTTATTTCCAATATTCTGGGAGGTGGGTCATAGAGGATCCTGCTGTGATTTATGTCAGAGAGTGTTTTGCCTATGAATTTTATAGTTCTTGGTCTTACTTTTAGATCTTTAATCCATTTTGAGTTTATTTTTGTGTATGGTGTTAGAAAGTGTTCTAGTTTCATTCTTTTACAAGTGGTTAACCAGTTTTCCGAGCACCACTTGTTAAAGAGATTGTCTTTTCTCCATTGCATATTCTTGCCTCCTTTGTCAAAGATAAGGTGTCCATATGTGTGTGGATTTATCTCTGAGCTTTATATTTTGTTCCATTGATCTATGTTTCTGTTTTTGTGCCAGTACCATAATGTCTTCATGACTGTAGCTTTGTAGTAGAGCCTGAAGACAGGCAGGTTAATTCCTACAGTTCCATTCTTCTTTCTCAAGCTTGCTTTGGCTATTTCAGGTTTTATATATTTTCATACAAATTATGAAATTATTTACTCTAGTTCTGTGAAAAACACCATTGGTAGCTTGATAGGGATTGTATTGAATCTATAGATTGCTTTGGGGATTATATTCATTTTCATTATATTGATTTTTCTGATCCATGAACGTGGTATATTTCTCCATCTATCTGTGTCCTCTTTGATTTCCTTCATCAGTGTTTTATAGTTTTCTATATATAGGTCTTTTGTTTCTTTAGGTAAATATATTCCTAATTATTTTATTCTTTCTTTGCAATGGTGAATGGAATGGTTTCCTTAATTTCTGTTTCTGTTTTCTCATTATTAGTGTATAGGAATGCAAGGGATTTCTCTGTGTTAATTTTATATCCTACAACTTTAATTTTTTTTCTGCTGGAGTCTTTAGGGTTTTCTATGTAGAGTATCATGTCTTTTTCCAATTTGGAACCCTTTTATTTCTTTTTCTGTTCTGATTGCTATGGCCAAAACTTCCAAAACTATGTTGAATAGTAGTGGTGAGAGTGGGGACCCTTGCCTTGCTACTGACCTTAAGGGAAATGCTTTCAATGTTTCACCATTGAGGATAATGTTTGCAATGAGTTTGTAATATATGGCTTTTTTTATGTTGAGGTATGTTCCTTCTATCCCTGATTTCTGGAGGTTTTTTTTTTTTTTAAATCATAAATGGATGTTGAATTTTGTCTAAAGCTTTCTCTGCATCCATTGAGATAATCATAGGTTTTTATTATTCAATTTGTTAAAGTGGTGTATCACATTGATTGATTTTCAAACACTGAAGAATCCTTGCATCCCTGGGATGAAGCCCAATTGGTCATGATGTATGATCTTTTTAATATGTTCTTGGATTCTGTTTGTTAGAATTTTGTTAAGGAACTTTGCTTCTATGTTCACCAGTGATATTGGCTTGTAGTGTGTTTGTGTGTGTGTGTGTGTGTGTGTGTGTGTGTGTGTGTGTGTGTGTGTGCGATCTCTATCTGGTTTTGGTATTAGGGTGATGTTGGCCTCATAGAATAAGTTTAGAAGTTTATCTTCCTCTGCAATTTTCTGGAACAGTTTGAGTAGGATAGGTGTAAGCTCGTCTCTAAATTTTTGGTAGAATTCAGCTGTGAAGCTGTCTGGTCCTGGGCTTCTGTTTGCTGGAAGATCTCTGATTCAGTTCAGTTCAGTCACTCAGTCGTGTCTGACTCTTTCCAACCCCATGAATCGCAGCATGCCAGGCTTCCCTGTCCATCACCAACTCCCAGAGTTCACTCAGACTCATGTCCATTGAGTCAGTGATGCCAACCAGCCATCTCATCCTCAGTCGTCCCCTTCTCCTCCTACCCCAATCCCTCCCAGCATCAGAGCCTTTTCCAATGAGTCAACTCTTCGCCTGAGGTGGCCAAAGTACTGGAGCTTCAGCTTCAGCATCAGTCTTTCCAATGAACACCCAGGACTGATCTCTTTTGGAATGGACTGGTTGGATCTCCTTGCAGTCCAAGGGACTCTCAAGAGTCTTCTCCAACACCACAGTTCTAATGCATCAATTCTTCGGCTCTCAGCTTTCTTCACAGTCCAACTCTCACATCCATACATGACCATAGGAAAAACCATAGCCTTGACTAGTCAGACTTTGGTGGCAAAGTACTGTCCCTGCTTTTAAATATGCTATCTAGGCTGGTCAAAACTTTTCTTCCAAGGAGTAAGCATCTTTTAATTTCGTGGCTGCAGTCACCATCTACAGTGAGTTTGGAGCCCCAAAAAATAAAGTCTGACACTGTTTTCACTGTTTCTCCATCTATTTCCCATGAAGTGATGGGACCAGATGCCGTGATCTTCGTTTTCTGAATGTTGAGCTTTAAGGCAACTTTTTCACTCTCGTCTTTCACTTTCATCAAGAGGCTTTTTAGTTCCTCTTCACTTTCTGCCATAAGGGTGGTGTCATCTGCATATCTGAGGTGACTGATATTTCTCCCGGCAATCTTGATTCCAGCTTGTGCTTCTTCCAGCCCAGCGTTTCTCATGATGTACTCTGCATATAAGTTAAATAAGCAGGGTGACAATATACAGCCTTGACATACTCCTTTTCATATATGGAACCAGTCTGTTGTTCCATGTCCAGTTCTAACTGTTGCTTTCTGACCTGCATATAGGTTTCTCAAGAGGCAGGTCAGGTGGTGTTGTATTCCCATCTCTTTCAGAATTTTCCACAGTTTATTGTGATCCACACAGTTTAAGGCTTTGGCATAGCCAATAAAGCAGAAATAAATGTTTTTCTGGAACTCTCTTGCTTTTAAATAATAAAATAAACTGTGGAAAATTCTGAAAGAGATGAGAATACCAGACCACCTGACCTGCCTCTGGAGAAATCTGTATGCAGGTCAGGAAGCAACAGTTAGAACTGGACATGGAACAACAGACTGGTTCCAAATAGGAAAGGAGGACGTTAAGGCTGTATATTGTCACCCTGCGTATTTAACTTATATTTCTGAGTACATCATGAGAAACACTGGACTGGAAGAAACACAAGCTGGAATCAAGGTTGCCGGGAGAAATATCAATAACCTCAGATATGCAGATGACACCACCCTTATGGCAGAAAGTGAAGAGGAGCTGAAAAGCCTCTTGATGAAAGTAAAAGAGGAGAGAGAAAAAATTGGCCTAAAGCTCAACATTCAGAAAATGAAGATCATGGCATCTGGTCCCATCACTTCATGGGAAATAGATGGGGAAACAGTGGAAACAGTATCAGACTTTATATTTTTGGGCTCCAGAATCACTGCAGATGGTGACTGCAGCCATGAAATTAAAAGACACTTACTCCTTGGAAGAAAAGTGATGACCAACCTAGATAGCATGTTCAAAAGCAGAGACATTACTTTTCTGACTATGGTCCGTCTAGTCAAGGCTATGGTTTTTCCTGTGGTCATGTATGGATGTGAGAGTTGGACTGTGAAGAAGGCTGAGCGCCGAAGAATTGATGCTTTTGAACTGTGGTGTTGGAGAAGACTCTTGAGAGTCCCTTGGACTGCAAGGAGATCCAACCAGTCCATTCTGAAGGAGATCAGCCCTGGGATTTCTTTGGAAGGAATGATGCTAAAGCTGAAGCTCCAGTACTTTGGCCACCTCAGGCGAAGAGTTGACTCATTGGAAAAGACTCTGATGCTGGGAGGGATTGGGGGCAAGCGGAGAAGGGGACGACAGAGGATGAGATGGCTGGATGGCATCACGGACTCGATGGACGTGAGTCTGAGTGAACTCCGGGAGATGGTGATGAACAGGGCGGCCTGGCGTGCTGTGATTCATGGGGTTGCAAAAAGTCGGACACGACTGAGTGACTGAACTGAAGTGAAGGGAAAATATCATGCAAAGATGGGCACAATAAAGAATAGAAATGGGATGCGCCTAACAGAAGCAAAGATATTAGGAAGAGGTGGCAAGAATACACAGAAGAACTATACAAAAAAGATCTTCATGACCCAGATAATCAGGATGGTGTGATCACTCACCTAAAGCCATATATCCTGGAGCATGAAGTCAAATGGGCCTTAGGAATCATCACTATGAACAAAGTTAACCAGAGGTCAAATTGTCAACATCTGTTGGATCATAGAGAAAGCAAGGTAATTCCAGAAATGTATCTATTTCTGGCTCATTGACTATGAGAAAGCCTTTGACTATGTGGATCACAACAAACCCTGGAAAAATCTTCAGAGATGGGAATACCAGACCTCCTTACCTGCCTCCTGAGAATCCTGTATGTGATTCAAGAAGCAACAGTTAGAATCTTATATGGAACAACTGGTTCAAAATTGGGGAGGAAGTACGACAAGGCTATATATTGTTACCTTGTTTATTTAACTTACATGTAGAATGTGCTGTGCTGTGTTTAGTCACTTAGTCGAGTCCAGCTCTTTGTGACCCCTTGGACTGCAGCCTGCCAGGCTCTTCTGTCCTTGGGGATTCTTCAGGTAAGAATACTGGAGTGGGTTGCCATGCCCTCCTCCAGGGATCTTCCCAACTCAGGGATCGAATCCAGGTCTCACACATTGCAGGTCAATTCTTTATCAACTGAGCCACCAAGAAAGCCCAAGAATACTGGAGTGAGTAGCCTATCCCTTCTACAGGAGATCTTCCCAGCTCAGGAATCGAACCAGGGTCTCTTGCATTGCAGGCGGATTCTTTACCAGCTGAGCTACCAGGGAAGCCCATATGCAGAATACATCATACAAAATGCTGAGCTGGATGAATTACAAGCTGTAATCAAGATTGCCAGGATAAATACCAACAAACTTCAGATATGCAGATAATACCACCCTTATGGAAGAAAGTGAAGAGAACTAAACAGCGTCATGATGGAGGTGAAAGAGGAGAGTGAAAAAGCTGGTTTAAAACTCAACATTGAAAGGACTAAGATCAATGCATTCTGGACCCACCACTTGATGGCAAATAGATGGGAAAATAATGGAAACAGTGAAAGATTTCTTGGGCTCCAAAATCACTGTGTAGAGTGACTACAGCCATGAAATTAAAAGATGCTTACTCCTTGGAAGTAAAGCTACAACAAACTTAGATAGTGTATTAAAAAGCAAAGACATTACTTCGCAAACAAAGGTCCATATAGTCAAAACTATGGTTTGTAGCCATGTAAAGATATGAGAGTTGGATCATAAAGAAGACTGAGAGCAGAATAATCCATGCTTTTGAACAGTGGTGTTGGAGAATTATTTTGAGAGTCCCTTGGACTGTAAGATCAAACCAGTCAATCCTAAAGGAAATCAATCCTGAATATCCCTTGGAAGGACTGACGCTAAATCTGAAGCTCCAAAACTTCAGTCACATGATATGAACAGCCAACTCATTGGAAAAGACCCTGATGCTAGTATAGATAGAAGGCAGGAGGAGAAAAGGATGACATAGGATGAGACAATTGGATGGCATCACTGACTCAATTGACATGAATTTGAGCATGCTCCAGAAGATTTGGAAGGACAGGGAAGCCTGACGTTTTGCAGTCCATGGCATCTCAAAGAGTCAGACATGACTGAGGAACTTAACAAGAATAGTAACTGTAAATAGTTTTAATACTCTTTTCCTCTGTCCTTTGTATTATGGTAGATGATTAACACATCTTCCTATTGCATATGTAGAGTTTTTCTAAGCATTAGTGTATATTTATCTTAACCAGTTTGTTATATACTCATGTATTTTTATGTCGCTAATTAACTTCTTGAAGTTAATTTATGTCGCTAATTAACAGCTTGAAGAACTTCTTTCAACATGTCCTGGAAAGCAAGTCTACTTAAGATGAATTTTTTCAAGCTTTTGTTTATTTAAGAAAATATTTCTCCTTTACATCTGAAGGATAAGTTCTATTGGATAGGGTATTTTTAGCTAACATTTTTGTTTGTTTGTTTGTTTTAATACTTTGAATGTCAATCTACTGTCTCCTTACCTGTAAAGTCTCTATTGAAAAATCCACTGTTAGCCTAATGGGAATTCCTTTGTAGACTACAATCTTTCCCAACTGTTTTAGACTCTTTTGTTTATTCTTGATTTTTTGACAGTTTCATTTCCGTGTTTTGGATTAGGTTTTTTGCATTGATATAATAGGGTTATCTGTTAGCTTTGTTAAGTTGGATACCCAGTTCTTTTCTCAGATTTGGAAAGTTCTTTGCTATTATTTTGTTAACTAGATTTTCTGTTCCCTGTTCCCTCTATTCTACTTCGGGAATCCAGGTTAGTTTACTATTTAGTCTTTGAAAAAATACCATAGATCATGTCAAGTCTGTTTGCTCTTTTCATTTTGTTCTCTTCTAACAATGTCATTTCAAATTTCCTGTCCTCTAATTAATTATTCTATCTTCCATATGCTCCCCTCTACTTCATATACTCTCTTCCTTTTGTCATTTCAATCCAGAATGACTATTTGATTCATTTTCATAATTTCTCTTTCTAAAGATTTCATTTTAATCATGTTTTTTGAGATTTTGTTAAATTTTCTTTTTGACTTTTTTTGCAGCTTGTTGAGTTTCTTCAAAACAACTACTTTGAATTTTTTGTCAGCTAGATCACAAAATGCAGTGCTTTTGTGCTCAGTTATTAGAAAATTATTATATCATTTTTGTGATGGTATGTTTCCTTGATTTTTCATATTCCTTGTAGTTTTGTGTTGTTTTCACATTTGAAATAGTAGACACCTCAACTCTTTGCCACTTGCCTACAGATGAGGTATTTTGTTCAAAGGTGAAAAGTGAAGACTGTTAGTCACTCTGTTGTGTCTGACTCTTTATGAACCCATGGACTGTAGCCTCTGTTCATGGAATTCTCCAGGCAAAAATACTGGAGTGGGTTGCCATTCCTTTCCCCAGAAAATTTTCCTGACAGAGGGATTGAACTTTGGCCTCCTGCATTGCAGGCAGATTCTTTACTGTTTGAGCCACCAAAGACAAAGGCATTAGTTTGGGTTTTTCTCTTTGTATGGCTCCACTCTTCTTGCGCCCTCCTGTGGCAGAATTATTAAGCTCATTCTCTCCTTACAACTCACCAGACTGGCTACCAGAAACCTCTTTTTGTTTCCCAGCAGGTAGCAGTATAGCTCAAGTTTGTGGATTTTCCTTTGCCCTCTAGACCTTGGTCTGTTTTCTGAAGACCCCTGTCTACTGGAACTCTATCACAACCACACGCGGGGTGTCTGTGTGTGTGTGTGTTTTCAGTTGTGCCTGATTGTTTGTGATCTAATGGAGCCCACCAGGCTCCTCTGCCCATGGAATTTTCCAGGAAAGAATACCGGAGTGGGTTGCCGTTTCCTATTACAAGAGATCTTCACAACTTGGAGGTCAAACATGCGTCCCTCGTGACTCCTGCATTGGCAGGTGGATTCTTTACCACCGAGCCACCTGGGAAGCCCCACCACACCTGGAAACATGCACAAAGAGCTGGCAAGAAGATTAGGAGGAGGGACATGGAGCAAAAGACTCATTCCCAATTGGGAAAACAGTATGTCAAGGCTGTATATTGTCATCCTGCTTATTTAACTTCTATGCAGAGTACATCATGAGAAACCCTGGGCTAGATGGAGCACAAGCTGGAATCAAGATTGCTGGGAGAAATAATAACTTCAAATAGACATATGACGCCACCCAAATGGCACAAAGTGAAGAAGAACTAAAGAACCTCTTCATGAAAGTGAAAGAGGAGAGTGAAAAAGTTGGCTTAAAACTCAGCATTCTGTACCATGACTTCACGGCAAACAGATGGAGTAACAGTGGCTGACTTTATTTTGGGGGCTCCAAAATCACTATGGATAGTGACTGCAGCCACGAAATCAAAAGACACTCTTTGGAAGGAAAGTTATGACCAACCTAGACAGCGTATTAAAAAGCAGAGACATTACTTTGTCAACAAAGGTTGTCTAATCAAAGCTATGGTTTTACTAGTGGTCATGTATGGGTGAGAGATTTAGAGTATAAAGAAAGCTGAGAACCAAAGAATTGATGCTTTTGAACTATGGTATTGGAGAAGACTCTTGCGAGTCTCTTGGATTGCAAGAAGATCCAACCAGTCCGTCCTAAAGGAAATCAGTCCTGAGTGTTCACTGGAAGGACTGATATTTAAGCTGAAACTCCAATACTTTGGCCACCTGATATGAAGAGCTGACTCATTTGAGAAGACCCTGATGCTGGGACAGATTGAAGGGAGAAGGAGAAGGGGACAACAGAAGATGAGATGGTTGAATGGCATCACCGACTCAGTGGACATGAGTTTGGGTAAACTCTAGGACTTGGTGATGGACAGGGAGGCCTTGCGTACTGCTGTACATGGGGTCGCAAGAGTCAGACACGATTGAGCAGCTAAAATGAACTGAACTAAATATTCTTGACGAGTCTCATTGAATGTTAAAAAATCAGATATATTTTCCATTGTTTCCCTGGACTGTTCCATCTTGAAAATCAGCAGGAGAATATTCTAGAAGTTATTTCTACAGCAGAGACAAAAATCTTTGATTGTTACTATATACAGATCTCCTGCTGCTGCTGCTGCTAAGTCGCGTTAGTTGAGTCTGACTCTATGCGACCCCTGGACAGCAGCCCACCAGGCTCTTCTGTCCACAGGATTCTCCAGGGAAGAATACTGGAGTGGGTTGCCATTTCCTTCTCCAACAGATCTCCTGAGGAAATTTTTAATATAGTAATAAAAATGTTATTTTGCTATAAATAACAAATCTCTATGAAAGAACATAGAATACCATGGGCTTAAAAATAACAATAATAAGAAATCTTGGGGCTCATTACTAATGTCAGGAGACTTGGAGAAAGCAAGGGCCTGGAATAACAATTTTTATTTGAATTTCTAGCAGGGTATGAAACTTTGATGTTGTGCATAGAATGAAAATATCTGTTTAAAGTAGCTGTTTCCTTTCTGCACCATCACCTTATCCTTTGAGCATAATCTTAGATTGAAAAAAAAGTGCACAGTTCTAACACAGTTTTAATTTACCGCTTTCCCTAGTAATTCAGACTCTATTATGTCTTCAGTGTAGATCACGAAGAATATGTATGTAGCAAGATTTATGTTATGCTAGCCTTACATTGGCAGTAAACCTTTTTGTGGGAAGCTTGATTAGCTTAGCAGAAACAGGCAAAAGTTTGAGCTGCCTAATTTCCAAACACATAGAATTTCATGATATTGTAAATTTTTCCTTTTTCTAATGTGCTGGCACACATGTATCGGTTTAAATTCTTCCCAGCTCCTGTATTGATAATACAGGATATTATCAATATCACTCATATGATAATATATTTTGTCATCAATGTGATAATATATTTTCTCTTTATAAATGACTATACAGGCCTCTTGATCTCCTTCACTTCTTTTTTGTTAAATGCTTCCACTACCAAAATCTTATTAGAGTGAGAACAAACGATTCCTTTTGTATACCTTAAATGTACTGAATAGCCCAGTAATTTAAATGTCATAAGGTTATGTTTCTTTCTACTCTGCCCTACAAACATGGTTGTGTAGGTTGAAATGATATTTTCTGTTGATGTGAGAATTTAATGTATTTTGTAATAGAGAATACTAAATTATTTATCAGACATCATTTTGAATACTTTTGAATACACTTGAATGCTTTTATTGATCCCATTTTCTCATAAAATATTTCAGGACAAAATTTTGATATACATAATCTTCAAACAATTACTCTTTCTTTATCAGTGGCTATAAATGGGATATTGAGTAAAGAACTCTGCACAAAAAATTTTTAAAAATGGATATCTTATCTCATTTATGCTGTTCTTATTCGTAGGTGCCTTCAAGTATCATAAAATTGTCAATTATTTCATAATTTTATCTTACCACACTCATAGAATGAATTTTATTTATTTGGCTATGAAAACAATTGAAGTGGCCTAATCATAGATAGATTGTGACAGAGTTTAAAAAATAATTTTTAAATTTACTTTAAATACTAAAACTTGCTGCAACTAATCTAGTTTACGAATGCATCCTCTACAAAACAAAAGTTACCATCTATCTTTGCTTTGAATCCTTGTAAACCAAAATCTTTTAAAACTACTAAATTTCTATTGAATCATGTAAAATATACCTCGTTGGAAAGAGTGCTAAAATGAAATTAAACCTACTATAATTCACTTCAATGTAATCCAGATATTTTGCCATATTTTCTTCTTTTATCATGTGTATGTCATAGAAATCTTTTAGCGAAAGATTTTAGCACAACAAAGATGTTGAATAACATTTTAGTAACTGTCCTATTGTATTTCTAACTTTATATATTACTAATTACTACAGAAATTTCACTCTATTTTTAAAATATGTAATTTAAAACGTATTTACTTGGCTGTGCCAGGTCTTAGCTGTGGCATGCAGGGTCTTCAGTCTTCATTGCAGCACACAGGATCTTTAGTTGGCATGTGGGATTTAGTTCCCTGGCCAGGGATCAAACCCAGGGAAAAGATATACGGAATGGGGGCACTTCCCTATTCTTTGTTCTTTATAAATGTGTACTATAGCTGAGAGAGAAACCCTATTATACCTGAGTCAGTTAGCAGTCACAAAACTATTTGTCCAATGACTTTTCAATTTTATATTTTTGAGCATTGGGAGTGTGCAGTCCTAGTCACTGAACTATCAGGGAAGTCCCTGATTCTATTTTTTAAAAGCCTGCATTTAGGATGCTTTCTAATGATGGGAGCATTTCATTTACTAAAATGAGGCCTGGTATAAGATTTAGTTATATATAAGTAATCTTGAGTGATCTAAATTACCATGGCAACCTATAGTATTCTTTCTTGTTATCCTTTTCACAGAATAAATCGCCTATGAATATTTGGATTTTGTTAGAGTACTGGATGAAGCAGTAACTTGGATTTTTTTTGATCCCTAATATGCATTTAGGAAAGGTTTTTTAATTATTAAAAAACACCTGTTTTTTCCTTCTTTTTCTATATTTTAGACGAAGCAAAGTGAAGATTGCTGAGGAAGCAAATGCTCAAAAATATAAAATTGAAAAGTCATTGGACAAATAGTTTTGTGACTGCTAACTGACTCAGGTATAATAGGGTTTCTCTCTCAGCTATAGTACACGTTTATGAAGAACAAAGAATAGGGAAGTGCCCCCACTCCATATATCTTTTCTCCATGTAGGCATTGACATTTATGAGGGTCTTTTAAAAAAAAATACTTCCTCAAGACATTTAGAAATGTAGACAAAAGTAACGTAAATCCTTTTTCAAAAAAACATTTTTTTTTTAATTCAAAGATCCTACAGAATTCTAAGGCTGAAAATCACCTGTTCCAGAAATTATTTTATTATAACCAGAATATAGGGCTTCCCCAATTGCTCAGTGGTAAAGGACCTGCCTGCAATGCAGGAGATGTGTGTTTGATCCCTGGGTCAGGAAGATTCCCCTGGAGAAGGGCATAGCAACTCACTACAGTATTCTTGCCTGGAGAATCCCATGGACAGAGGAGCCTGGGGGATTCCATCCATGGGGTGGCAAAGAGTCAGATATGACTGAAGCAACTGACCCCACATACTCACAACTAGAAAATAATTTCTTTTAAAGACAGTAAAAGAACTCTACATATCACCCTATATATGTGTTGATGCTCTTGTAATTTTTTTCCAAAATATTTTAACTCTCCTCACATTTGTGTGCTGTCAGCACAACCCCATACCCTGCCCCATGGATAACTGAAGCATTTAGTTACTGAAGGAACATAATAATAGGCATATTTTTTCAAGATGTTTGGGATCTGTGCACATCTTAGAATCCCATAAGCTTCTTTCCGGATTGTGTATTAAGGCATACACAGTCCTAGTTATAGTATCAACTACATCTTTACAAACACTCTCAACTATCTTATAATATCCTGAGGCAACAGTAGAGACCACAGAGGAGAGTTTCCCAAAAGAGTAGATATGCATATTAAAGTGAAAACATTGACCTCTGTGTGAAGTTAGATGGTTAAATCATGGATATTTTCTGCTCTTTCATCCCCTGTTCTCTCTTGCTCTTTTCTCTGATCATTTGATACATATTTTTATTTAAAATAATAATAATACATAATATGTAAATAATTACTTAAATAATGAGGTACATATTCTTATCTTATCCATCCTTAGCTTTTTTCCTTTGGCCTAGTACAAAGTATTAACCACATAGACTGCTGCTCCTGCTAAGTTGCTTCAGTCATGTCCAACTCTGTGCGACCCCATAGACGGCAGCCCACCAGGCTCCTCCGTCCCTGGGATTCTCCAGGCAAGACCACTGGAGTGGGTTGCCGTTTCCTTCTCCAGTTCATGAAAGTGAAAAGTGAAAGTGAATTCGTTCAGTCGTGTCTGATTCTTAGCGACCCCATGGACTGCAGCCCACCAGGCTCCTCCCTCCATGGGATTTTCCAGGCAAGAGTACTGCAGTGGGGTGCCATCGCCTTCTCCGAACCACATAGACTAGTCATCAACAATTTAAACTTTACCACAACTCAGGGAAATGAAAAGCCTAAAGTGTCATTTTTATGGATGAGACTACTGAGGAAGAGATTTGATTGTGTGCCTATAGTCACAGAACCAGCTAGTAGCAAAGCAGAAACAAAATCTCTTTATCTTTCCACTTCTATCCTTTTCTTTAATGCTATCTTCCTTGTTTAATATGAGGAAGTATGACTCAACTTTAAAATGCATATTCTGCCATTTAAACCTCCCCTTCTTTTGTTCATTTTTGAATGGAGATCATGAAAATTGATAATGAAAAGACTATAATAAAAGTAATAGTAAATGTTGTTTCTGGCTCAGGTAGCAAATATATAGAAAGTGAAAAGATTAGAAAATATATAAATGCATAATAATTTAAAACATTAAAATTAAGATAACAGTAATGATAAAATTGAATTAGCACTGGAAGAAATCTTTTATTTCTTATTTTCCGAAGTACTAGCTTGTTCTGACTTAAATATATGCATATTTATTTAAAATGAAAAGTAGTAAAATGATTGAGATATGATTAACAGCTGTTCTCCTAATTACCAACATATTTGATTCTCCCTTGCACTTATGAAATATGCTACTAAAAACTTAGACTGCATAAGATTTTTGTATCTCAATGTCTTAAAATGTACAGATATTATAATTATTTTAAATAACTGCAAAAAAGAACATTGGATATGTTTCTACTTGGCAGATTCAATAGGATGATTAATAATAAGAATGTGGCAGTGTGAACAAACTACATGTTTTGAGTTTTTAGAAATCTTATGAGTGAATGATGCTTTTCTAATAAGAAGTGGCCCATAGGTCCAACTGCAATAATTATTATATTTATGTACATGACAGAGATTACATGGTATTAAGCTTTTTTTAATGTAAATTTATTTATTGTAATTGGAGGCTAATTACAATATTGTATTGGTTTTGCCATACATTGACATGAATCTGCCATGGGTGTACATGTGTTCCCCATCCTGAATTCCCCCTCCCGCCTCCCTCCCCATCCCATCCCTCTAGGTCTCCCCGTGCACCAGCACTGAGCACCCTGCCTTATACATCGAACCTGGACTGAACAGGGAGATTAGTGTACACAAAGGCACAGAGATATAAAAAAGATTATTGTATCAGGCAACAGCTAATGGCTCAGTACAGGATTCCTGAGAAAAGTGGTATAAGAGGAGACTTAAAATTAGTCAGGATCTAGTCTGTCTAAGTGACTTTACATACCTAGATAGCATATTCAAAAGCAGACATTACTTTGCTGACTAAGGTCCGTCTAGTCAAGGCTATGGTTTTTCCTGTGGTCATGTATGGATGTGAGAGTTGGACTGTGAAGAAGGCTGAGTGACGAAGAATTGATGCTTTTGAACTGTGGTGTTGGAGAAGACTCTTGAGAGTCCCTTGGACTGCTAGGACATCCAACCAGTCCATTCTGAAGGAGATCAGCCCTGGGATTTCTTTGGAAGGAATGATGCTAAAGCTGAAACTCCAGTACTTTGGCCACGTCATGCGAAGAGTTGACTCATTGGAAAAGACTCTGATGCTGGGAGGGATTAGGGGCAGGAGGAGAAGGGGACGACAGAGGATGAGATGGCTGGATGGCATCACTGAGTCCATGGACTTGAGTCTGAGTGAACTCCAGGAGTTGGTGATGGACAGGGAGTCCTGGCATGCTGTGATTCATGGGGTCTCCAAGAGTCGGACACGACTGAGTGACTGAACTGAACTGAACTAAGTATTTTATAATTTATCCTATAGATGATATTGTGCTACTAGTGAGTGATTTTTTATTATAAATTTATTGATTTTAATTGGAGGCTAATTACTTTACAATATTGTATTGGTTTTGCCATACATCAACATGAATCCGCCAAGGGTATACACATGTTCCCCATCCCGAACTCCCCTCCCACCTCCCTCCCCGTGCCATCCCTTAGGGTCATCCCAGTGCATCAGCCCCCAGCATCCTCTATCATGCATCGAACCTGGGCTGGCGACTCGTTTCATATATGATATTATACATGTTTCAATGCCGTTATCCCAAATCATCCCACCCTCTCCCTCTCCCACAGAGTCCAAAAGACGGTTCGATACATCCCTGTCTCTTTTGCTGTTTCGCATATAAGGTTATCATTACATACTAGTGAATAATTTAAAACATACAACTGAAATAGGCATCTGCATTGAGAAAGATTTCCTTGTTTATAATGAGCAGGGTAGATGAATGGAGTGAGTTGAATAACAGTTGGAGGTTGTGTGGGCTTTCGATGCCATCTCTGTCACTAATGCAGAGGCAGTGAGATGAGGAGGAAATGACACACTGAGTATTATTTCAGAATAATTAACTGCTTTTGTTTCTTTTTCATAATAGCATATGGCCCAATATGATTTTAAAGTATCTTTGAATGATAAATCTAGAGTTTCAGGCTATAAGTATCTATCTACATTCCCATTTCACAACTGCCTCTCACTGAAAACCAATGTTCTAATATTAGTATGGTTACAAATATTAACTCTTTTTCCATCACCTGTGACTACAACTAGCACTGATATTAGGGAAATGAGTTTGCATGCCCCTTCTTGACTCCATTTAGTATCACATATTTTTACTTTTTTAAAATTATAAAGATGAAATATTCCTCTGTTACCTTTCTTTTTACCAACCTTGCACATCACTTTCTTACACACTTAAAATCACATCTGGGATAAATTTATCTTTTGTTTTAGATGCTTTTTACCTTGCATCTCTCAGTATGTAATATTAAACTTACGCTAGTTTTGTGCTTGTTGATTGTTGGTTTTGTTTCTTACTACCATTAAGATGTAATCCCGCTGCTGGGCATACACACTGAGGAAACCAGAATTGAAAGAGACACATGTACCCCAATGTTCATCGCAGCACTGTTTAGCTAGGTTATGGAGGCAGCCTAGATGTCCATTGGCAGACAAATGGATAAGAATGCTGTGGTACATATGCACGATGGAATATTACTCAGCTATTAAAAAGAATGCATTTGAATCAGTCCTAATGAGGTGGATGAAACTGGAGCCGATTATACAGAGCAAAGTAAGTCAGAAAAAAACCCCACCAATACAGTATATTTACACATATATATGGAATTTAGAAAGATGGTAACAATGACCCTATATGCGAGACAACAAAAGAGACACAGATGTAAAGAAAAGACTTTTGGATCCTGTGGGAGAAGGTGAGGGTGGGATGATTTGAGAGAACAGCATTGAAACATGTATATTATCATATGTGAAACAGATTGCCAGTCCAGGTTCAATGCATAAGACAGGGTGCTCAGGGCTGGTGCACTGGGATTACCCTAAGGGATGGGATGGGGAGGGAGGTGGGAGGGGTGTCCAGGATGAGGAACACATCTACACCCATGGCTGATTTATGTCACTGTATGGAAAAAAAAATGTTATAAAGTAATTAACCTCTCATTGAAATAATTAATTAAAAATTAAGATCACAGAATCTATTCATAATAATTTGTTCATCACTAACCATCATTTAGAGGACCCCTGCATAATAAAATATACAGTCATCTAGACTGATCTAGTGTGTGTGTGTTAGTTGCTCAGAGTTAGTTTGACTCTTTGCCATCCTATGGACTGTAGACCACCAGGCTCCTCTGTCCATGGGATTTTTCAGGCAAGAATGCCGGAGTAGGTAGCCATTCCTTCTCCAGGGGATATTCCCATCCCAGGGATCAAACCCAGGTCTACTGCATTGCAGGTGGATTCTTTACCATCTGAGCCACCAGGGAAGCCCAGATTGAACTAGACTTCTTGTAATTACTTTCAAAACTTGCTTTTATTTTTTCTATTCAACTGCATTTTAACTTTCCTAAATTAAAGGACTAAGCTGTGTTTCTTTGGAATTCACTATTGGTCGTAATGCATGGTTCTAAATTTCAGTGATTTAGTTTTAAATTAATTAATTCCTTTTGACTTTCTTGGATTGATAGAAAGGCAGCCTTTCTAGCATACCTTCATGGTGTAGTAAAAACTTCCAGAGTATTGATTTTTGCAGACCTTGAAGTAGAGAGGTTATTTTTGCTTGCAAACTGGCCAATTCTTTTCTAAGCTTATCTCTTTTTGAAAAATTTATTTAGTTTTTTATTGAAGTATAATTGCTTTACAGAATTTTGCTGTTTTATCTCTTGTAATACTTTCCAAAAGCAGAAAATAAAAACAAGGCACAGTATGACTCTGACTCTAACTCTTAATCTAGAGCTATAGGCTGAGTGATCATATGGTTTGCCTTCTAAGTTATAGCAAGCAACAGTTTAAAAAATATATTTTGCAACTGTGTATCATGGGTCTTCATCTTCTCAGCCTCCAAATCAGTTGCCTTACTGCTGCTCACTGTCTGACTGTTAAAGCAATGAAATTTTAGGTTTCTCTTGTGGCAGTTTGTCATTTCAAAGAACTAATTTATATTCAATAAGATTTGATAGCTTTGGTATCAGACAAATGCTATATATAAGTGGCTTAACTTCTATGTAAAGTGAAAAACAAAGGTTTCTAAGTTGACAGATTTCATCCAAGTAGTGATTCAGGAATTTGGGCTCCTTCCGTCTTGTGGCTCCTCTGTCCTCAACACATAGCTTCTAAAGTCACTGCAGAAAACATGCCTGCTTACAGTGGGAGGTTTTTATGGGATAGTTTTTGAAGTAGTGCCCAACACTGCAACCTCCATTCTATTACTCAGAAATCAGACACAGGATCGCACTTAAGCCAGGAAGGCTGAGAATGTAGATGATGTGTGCTAAGAAGAGTAATGAGTTTGGTGAACGTACATTAGAATCCGCTGGTATTTTATGAATCAAGATCATACATTTTGTTACCATCCTGTCTCCCATCTGCTCCATTTTTCCAGCTACGTACTAGAACAAAATAGGGCCCTCCATGGTGGCTCAGAGGTTAAAGCGTCTGCCTCCAATGCTGGAGACCTAGGTTCGATCCCTGGGTTGGGAAGATTCCCTGGAGAAGGAAATGGTAACCCACTCCAGTATTCTTGCCTGGAGAATCCCATGGGTGGAGATGCCTGGTAGGCTACAGTCCACAGGGTCACAAAGAGTCAGACACGGACTGAGTGACTTCACTCACTAGAACAAAATATAGTTTTTCTAATATTATATATTAATGATAATGCTTATGCAGTTTTATCACCCTATGATAAAACTGTTTTTAAGGGAAAAAATATTAAAGTGAAATGCATTTATGAAAGTCCAAAGGTATCAAAATTAGAAAAATATATATATATATATTTTTTTTTTTTTTCTAGTGTTTCTATTTGGGAGCATCTCAATTGGTCATCGGAGAAGGCAAAGGCAACCCACTCCAGTACTCTTGCCTGACAAATCCCATGGACAGAGGAGCCTGGTAGGCTGCAATCCATGGGGTTGCTAAGAGTCGGACACGACTGAGCGACTTCACTTTCACTTTTCACTTTCACTTTTCACTTTCATGCATTCGAGAAGGAAATGGCAACCCACTCCTGTGTTCTTGCCTGAAGAATCCCAGGGATGGGGGAGCCTGGTGGGCTGCTGTCTCTGGAGTGGTACAGAGTCGGACACGACTGAAGCGACTTAGCAGCACCAGCAGCAGCAGCAGTTGGTCATATTTCTAGAACTTGCCACATAGTGCCCTACATGGTAGATGCTTAGTAAAGGACTATTTCTCCATTACTGAAGATAACATCTTGTGCTGATAATAAAGGACAAAACTGAATAAAAATAACATCTTTTTACATTATATTCATTTATTAAACAAATACATATTGATCACCAATTATGAGCCAAGTTAATTATTCTTTTTCTAGGCATGCTCTAAACTGCCTATGTCAAGTGTTTAGTATGGCCTGAGAAAGTGAGTAAAGTTCTCTAAGCTTGCTTTATCCATTATAGTGGAAGTTGCTGTAGAAATGTAAAGAACCTTCACTGAATAGCTCTTTTAACTAGAATTTCTTTTATATCATCTTAGCCTCTAGCACAGTCACTTTAAAGATTTAGTGAAAGAAAATCATTGTGAACACTGTACTAGAATGCATATTCTTGAATGCCAACTACAGAAATTCTGTTTCAGCAGGTCTGCTGCAGTAAGGCAGAAATCAGCATTTTTAACAAGTTCACTTGATACTGTTGCAAAGTGTTCTTGGATGATCCTTTGAGAAAACAGCTACAGAATGCTTTAGATACTTTACAAAATATCATAATATACTCTTACCTATGAAACAAATGTGAGTAGCTACACAATGGAGTATTACTCAGCCGTTAAAAAGAATTCATTTGAATCAGTTCTGATGAGATGGATGAAACTGGAGCCGATTATACAGAGTGAAGTAAGCCAGAAAGAAAAACACCAATACAGTATACTAACACATATATATGGAATTTAGAAAGATGGCAATGACGACCCTGTATGCAAGACAGGAAAAAAAAACACAGCTGTGTATAACGGACTTTTGGACTCAGAGGGAGAGGGAGAGGGTGGGATGATTTGGGAGAATGGCATTCTATCATGTATACTATCATGTAAGAATTGAATCGCCAGTCTATGTCTGACGCAGGGTACAGCATGCTTGGGGCTGGTGCATGGGGATGACCCACAGAGATGTTATGGGGAGGGAGGTGGGAGGGGGGTTCATGTTTGGGAACACATGTAAGAATTAAAGATTTTTAAATTTAAAAAAAATACTGAAAAAAAAATACTGAAAAAAAAAATAAAAATTCTAATTACTTTTAACGTTCCAAGTGAGTCAACTGATGATTGCAGAGTTTCTTCCACTTGTGTGATTTATAGGTTACTTTTATCTAAATAGATATTAGGCATGTGGAATGGGAGAGGCTGTTTTCATCCATTGGAAGAACACATCTCATAAACTTACTATCCATGTGTGCATACTCAGTCGCTCAGCTGTGTTCAACTGTTTGTGATCCCATGCACTAATTGTAGCCCACCAGGCTCCTCTGTCCATGAGATTCTCTAGACAAGAATACTAGAGTGGGTTGCCATTTCCTACTCCAGGGGACCTTCCCGATTCGGAAATCGAACTGGCATCTCCTGAGTCTCCTGCATTGGCAGGCGGATTCTTTACCACAAACCACCAATATTAATAAATATTGATAGAAATCTCCTTCATTTTCAAATTTTATTCTTGACTGTTTTAGTCACAGGTTAATTTACCTTTTCGACAACCAAAAATGAAAGAAAAAAAAAATGCAACAGTTACAGACTCAAAACTTTGAAAGGTACAAGTAGAGTTAAGGTTAAAAAGGAATAAAGTTGTTGAAATATATTTCTTTGTTTGTAGTAAAATAAGCATTGTATTTTGATTTATTTTTTGAAAGCATACCATGGACTTCAGTACTCTTAGGTTTGGTACAATTGTCACAGCAGAAACTAAATAGGTAAAATGATCACAATGTGAAAATCAATTTCATCCAGGTTTAACTTGCATTTTTAATCATTTTGTGCATTGTTCTGGCAAATTGATCTTGAATTTATCAAAGAGCTGACTTTGAATCACTACAATCTGTATTAAAATTATCCTATATAAGACTCATGAGAACTTAGATGCTATATTCCTTTTCTTTCTCATGGGAGACTACTTTTAACCATTATCCCTGGAAAACTCTTTTATTTAGCAACTGCTGATGAATGGTTTACATTAAATGTCCACAATTTTCATTTTGTTTAATGTTTATGGTGCATTGTATATGTGCAGAATTACTTAGAATATCTTAAGCTTTTTATTTTGGAAAATTTCAAACGTATATAAAAATAGAAGAGACTGATGAACCCTAATGTATTTATCGTCCAGTTTCATAGCCTGTGGGCTCACAGCAAATCCAGTTCATATCAGTTCAGTCACTCATTCGTGTCCAACTCTCTGTGACCCCATGGACTGCAGTACTCCAGGCTTTCCAACTCCCAGAGCTTACTCAAACTCATGTCCATAAAGTCAGTGATGCCATTCAACCATCACATCCTCTGTCATCCCCTTCTCCTCCCACATTCAATCTTTCCCAGCATCAGGGTCTTTTCCAGTGAGTCAGTTCTTTGCATCAACTGGCCAAAGTATTGGAGTTTCAGCTTCAGCATCAGTCTTTCCAATGAATATTCGGGATTGATTTCCTTTAGGATAGACTGGTTTGCTCTCCTTGCAGTCCAAGGGACTCTCAAGAGTCTTCTCCAACACCACAGTTCAAAAGCATCAGTTCTTCGGTGCTCAGCTTTATTTATACTCCAACTCTTATATCCATACATGACAACTGGAAAAAACATAGCTTTGACTAGATGGGCATTTGTTGGCAAAGTAATGTCTCTGCTTTTAATATGCTGTCTAGGTTGCTCATAGCTTTTCTTCCGAGGAGCATCTTTTAATTTCATTTTATTTAATTTTATTTATCTTGAAGTGATAGGACTGGATGCCATGATCTTAGTTTTCTGAATGTTGAGTTTTAAGCTAACTTTTTCACTCTCTTCTTTCACTTTCATCAAGAGGCTCTTTAGTTCTTCTTTGCTTTCTGCCATAAGGGTGGTGTCATCTGCATATCTGAGGTTATTGCTATTTCTCCCAGCAATCTTGATTCCAGCTTATGCTTCATCCAGCCCAGCATTTTGCATGATGTACTCTGCATATAAGTTAAATAAGCAGGGTGGCAAAATACAGCCTTGACACATTCCTTTCACAATTTGGAACCAGTCTGTTGCTCCAAGTCCAGTACTAACTGTTGCTTCTTGACACCACAACCCACTTCCCTTCTGACTAGATTATTTTAAGTTCCACATTATATTACAATCACAATTTTTAAAATTATGTAAATGCCTCTTTGGGAATGGGCTAGCAATATTCTGTCATTGGAGTAAACAAGAGTCAAAATCAAAGCAATATTTCATATTAAATGGTTGTTTAGAGAAAGAAGGCATGTACTATATTACACAGTATTACAAAAGAAAAATTATAACATGATATAGAACAAAGAGATAAAAAGTAATCCATAGATAAGCAAATTTCCTCTGAAATGGCAACAGATACTCTTGTCACTCACTGTCTTTTTTTTTTAAATATAAATTTATTTATTTTAATTGGAGGTTAATTACTTTACAATATTGTATTGGTTTTGCCATACATCAACATGTATCCACCACAGGTATACATGTGTTCCCTATCCTGAACCCCCCTCCCTCCTCCCTCCCCGTACCATCCCTCTGGGTCGTCTCAGTGCACCAGCCCCAAGCATCCAGTATCATGCATCGAACCTGGGCTGGCGACTCATTTCATATATGATATTCTACATGTTTCAATGCCATTCTCCCAAATCATCCCACCCTCACCCTCTCCCACAGAGTCCAAAAGCCTGTTCTATACATGTGTCTCTTTTGCTGCTGTGGTACATATACACAATGGAGTATTACTCAGCCATTAAAAAGAATACATTTGAATCAGTTCAATGAGGTGGATGAAACTGGAACCTTGTTATACAGAGTGAAGTAAGCCAGAAAGAAAAACACCAATACAGTGTACTAACGCATATATATGGAATTTAGAAAGATGGTAACGACAACCGTGTATGAGATACAGCAAAAGAGACACTCACTGTCTTTTTAAAAGAAGGATTACATTTTATCTTCATTCATAGCTCCTGTGACACCAGCGTAGCACCATGCGATCTCATCTGCAGCCATGAACTCAACTATAATCTAAAGACAAATGACTCTTAAGGTGATTTCTCTTCTGAGGTTTCTCTTGAGATCACACTTTTATTCACTGTATATCCACTGGCATGTCCCATTTGCCCTTCCATGTAATGGATGGTAAATCAAATTTACCATCATCCCTCCAATCATTAACAGTTTTGTTTTTTTTTAACCGCCTACTCAAGATAAATATCTATTAATTTCCTAACCTCTTTTCTTTCATCTCTCACATTATTTGTTCCATATAATTAATACATTCTTCATTTAAATATTTTACAATGTCCTCTCATTTCTATCTTCACTTTTCTCTAGATCTCAGCAAAACATGCCTAACCAATGTCTTTATTTCCAGTATTTTTCCCCATCTATTAGTTTTCCCTCTCCTATTCTAGTGATTTTTTAAAAATATACAAATTAGACAATGTCAGTACTACTAGTCATTATTCAAGGAGTTCCTTAGCTTAGTATGTTAGGCCTGGTGTAATCTGGCATTGGCTGCCATTCCAGTCCCATATAAAATCTATTTCTTCACTGAACACTTCGCTCGCTCTACCTAAGTACTTTTTCATGAGTATGTCTTAATTTTTCTCATTCTCATATCTTTGCATATGTCATTTACTCTCCAATAAATGTCCTTCTCTATCTCTCTTTCTGCATCCATTCTGTACTCAAAGACTTCACTACTAAGTCATGAACTTTAGTCTTCAGGGAAACATTCATAATGCTACAACCGCTTCCAATGGCATCTTTAGATTTTTTGGGGAAAAGACAATTTATTCTCTTGACAAAAAATCTCAAACACCTCTGATATTTAACACTGACAAAATGTCATTTTTCTTTACACAGATATGTTGATATTGATTAGTAGAAATGTAATGTCTTTTAGAAATTTACTTTCTTTCAAATAGTTTGACACATGAGACATTTTCTGAAATTTAGGATTTAGCCAAATTTAGAAATGGCAACCCACTCCAGTATCCTTGCCTGGAAAATCTCACGGACAGAGGAACCTGGTGAGTTGCAGTCCATGGGGTCACAAAGAGTTGGGCACGGATGAGTGACTAACACTTACTTATTTCACATCTTGAACCTTCATATACCATCTGATATAGTGGTGATTTCTTGTCATTTCATGGCCACAATTTGGGTCACATCAGAACAAATGTTACTTGCCTAGTTCTCTAATTCATTCTACCTAGTTTGAGTACCAAGAAAACACCATAGTAACAAAGTCTGCAAGTTTTTAATAATAATATGCTGTTCATGAAATAACTCATCATCCCTTTTATGAAACTAATCAGACTGGGATGCTTATGATGTTTTGAAGCTGTATTATTCATTAGAGGGCCCCTTGTTGGTAATTTTCCAACCAAATGAACTTGAAGTACAACAGTGGCCAGGATAATGGAGATTATATCTGCAGAGATTTTACAACTCAAACATGAAATATTCTGTCATAATATATTAAAATCTCATAGCTATAGATTATAGTTAATTTTCTAACTACACAAAAGATAGTAAGTAATTTAGAACTGCTATTTTTATTAAAAAAAAAAACTTTGCAAACCTCAATGGCAATATTTATTACACAAAATATAAAGTCTACACATCTTGCAGCCTCATTGGTATTTCATGAGTGATTATCCCATTAACAACTACTTAATATGGAGTATCAGAAATAGCTGTGCTAAGTATTGTTTAAAGGCATTAAGCACTAATGAGAATTAGTGAATCATATTTGAAAGAAATTTTTACTCAAAGTTTAGGTGGATAAGAGATTCCACAAAATTGGAGGCTCTGATTACACAATACCTAAGTTTTTATTTTACCTCAAGGGTTAGGAAAGTATCAGTTAGTTACATAGCAGAGTGATTATTGATCCATCCTCATATTTGCATCTTAAGCCAGATGAGCTAATTCACAAGGATCACAAATTGAGAATTTTCAATATTCTTAAGTGATATATAAGAAAAATTGATTGGTGGTTTATCTTGAAATATTGATGTGACTGAAAAGTTTCATGAAAAGTATCATCTTAGAAACTTTATTTTAATAACAGAATTTGATAACTGTATTTTGATAACAGAATTTGATTAGCCTTCTTAAGAGTGAAATGTTTATATATGAAATGTTTACTTTAAAGGCTGTACTACTTTTTTGTTTTTAGGTACAGTAAAGTCATGATATGAAAATTAGGTCTAAATAATTGCTCTGATTCTAAATGGTAGTCATATTAAAATATATGTATTAATTTATATATTTGGCACAACTTTATGCTTAATATGCAAATTTGTCTTCTAGCAATGTATTTGGTATCACACTTGAAAGAAGTTTTTTCCTGACTGAAAATATGCAGTTAATGTAAAAATTTTTATTAAAGCAAAAGATGGATATAAGAAAAAGGATCATTTTACAATGTGTTTAGTTGTTGTACTTTGTAATAAATAGCCCTGAATGTGTTTGAGCACTTGTTGATGAGATGGAAGTAGCAAAATAAATTGTAGAATATGTTGAGTGAAAAACTGAGCTTGAAAGCACTCTCACATCAATAGTTTTATAAAGAGGAAATATATTTGGTTTAATATTGTTTTCCATTGCTTTCTTTTTCTTGGAAAATGTTCTCTTCCAATGAAAGTTTATATATGACATTCAGTAAATTATGAACAACTGAATATAGTAGACATAATAATCTTTTCAACCTTCAGTTGAAATTGTAGTCTTCTAATTCTCAGAGGAAAAGAAATCATCCTAATATAATGCATCATTTTCAGCTCTACAAGATAATTTGTTGCTTAAAAAAATCTAATCCTTATGGGAGAAAAATGCAAGATGAACTTTATTACTAAAAGCAATTAAGTGAAAATTAGGTAATCACAAGGTGAGAAAAGCTCATCAATTAGAAAACTAGAAAAACACAGCAGGCTGTCAAAGATGAAATACTTAGGAAAAATCAGATATATGTAATAGTCATTATGACAAAGTCAATATTAATTGCAAAGTTACTGAATATTAAAGTAATGATATCTTTTTGAAAATATAAATGGATACATTTTTGGAAAAGGATTGCTTTGTAAATCTTAGATCTGAGGACTTTATTTCCTATTCACTTTAGTTTCAACCCTCTTTTCTTCTTCTTTTAAAGGTCTCCTTAAGCAAAAAAAAATTTTTTTCCTTCCTTAGGCTATTAAAGAATATACACATATTCCATTTTATATTAATCCATTTTTTAAATACAACTAAACTCAATTCATCATAAAAGGTCATATTTAAGAAACCAAAATGAGCTCTAATGTGGTTATGCCCATGTTCAGAGGCTGAGAAAGGAAATGTATTAGTCTGCAAAATTTGTGCTATTATGTCTCACTTAGTACTCTTATTGAACACTTAATGCCAAAACCATATAGTGACAGCTTTTGAAGCTGCTGTAACAAACATTTACAAGATAGTCTTATTAGTTTCATTAGCTATTAGTGAAATTGTGTTTTGAAAGGCATTTATTAGCATCATTAAAAAGCTCAAAATGTAAATTATTTAAAAATCTTACTGTGAAAAAAGCAATATTTAATGCTTTTAAAAACAGTATATCCTTTCCTGAAATTCTTTTTTTTCCACATTTAAAAATGTGTTTAATATATATTAAAATAAAAGGCACACACCTCTATACTCTTTCAAAACATCCTGTTTGCCCCATGTGGGGGTGAGAATGCTCTGAAAGTTCCCTTTTGTCAGCATTTTTCTTTTTTTATAATTGAAAGATGATTGCCTTACAGAATTTTTCTGTTTTCTGTTAAACCTCAACATGAATCAGCCATAGGGATACATATATCCCCTCCATTTTGAACCTCCCTCTCATCTCTCTCTCCATCTCACCCTTCTAGGTTGACACAGCCCCTGTTTGAGTTTCCTGAGCCATACAGCAAATTCTCGTTGGCTATCTATTTTACATATTGCAATGTAAGTTTCCATGTTACTCTTTCCATAAATCTCACCATCTCCTCCCCTCTCCCCATGTCCAAAAGTCTATTCTTTATGTCTGTTTCTCCATTGCTGTCCTGTAAATAAATTCTTCAGTACCATTTTTCTAGATTCCATATATATGCTTTAGAATATGATATCTATCTTTCTCTTTCTGACTTACTTCCCTCTGTATAATAGGTTCTAGGTTCATCCACCTCATTAGAACTGACTCATATGTATTCCTTTTTATGGCTGAGTAGTATTCCATTGTGTATATGTACAACAGCTTCTTTATCCATTCATCTGTCGATGAACATCTAGATTACTTCCATGTTCTAGCTCTTGTGAATAATGCTTCAATGAACAATGGGGTACATGTGTCTCTTTCAGTTTTGGTTTCCTCAGGGTATATGCTTGGGAGTGGGATTGCTGGGTTATATGGTGCTTTTATTCCTAGTTTTTTCTTTATTTCATCTCCATACCATCTTCCATAGTGGCTGTACCAATTTGCATTCCCACCAACAATGCAAGAGTGTTCCCTTTTCTCCACACCTTCTTCAGCATTTATTGTTTGTAGACTTTTTGATGATGGCCATTCTGACTGGTGCCAGCTGATATCTCATTGTAGTTTTGATTTGCATTTCTCTGATAATGAGTGATGTTGAGCATCTTTTCATGTATTTGTTAGCCATCTGTATGTCTTCATAAATTCAGACGGTAAAGTGTCTGCCTACAATGTGGGAGACCTGGGTTCAATCCCTGGGTTGGGAAGATCTCCTGGAGAAGGAAATGGCAACCCACTCTTGCCTGGAAAATCCCATGGGCAGAGAAGCCTGGTAGGCTACAGTCCATGGGGTTGCAAAGAGTCAGACACCACTGAGCTATTTCACTGTCTTCACACTGTCTGTATGTCTTCTTTGGAGAAAAGTCTATTTAAAGGTCTTTTCCCCACTTTTTGATTGGGTTGTTCATTTTTCTCACATTGAGTTGTATGACTACAGTTTCCTTTACTGTACAAAAGGTTTTAAGCTTAATCGGGTCCCACTTGTTTACTTTTTTTTTTTTTTTTCGTTACCATACCGTAGGAGGTGGAGAAGGCAATGGCAACCCACTCCAGTACTCTTGCCTGGAAAATCCCATGGATGGAGAAGCCTGGTGGGCTGCAGTCCATGGGGTCACTAACAGTCAGACATGACTGAGCGACTTCACTTTCACTTTTCACTTTCATGCATTGGAGAAGGAAATGGCAACCCACTCCAGTGTTCTTGCCTGAAGAATCCCAGGGACACCGGAGCCTGGTGGGCTGCTGTCTATGGGGCTGCACAGAGTCGGACACGACTGAAGTGACTTAGCAGCAGCATACGAGGTGGGTCATAGAGGATCTTGCTTTGATTTAGGTCATCGAGTGTTCTGCCTATTGCCTATGTTTTCCTCTAAGAGTTTAATGGATTCTGGTCTTACATTTAGTGTGCAGTGTTAGGAAGTGTTCTAATTTTATTCTTTTACATGTAGCTGTCCAGTTTTCCCAGCACCATTTAGTGAAGAGGCTGTCTTTGCTACATTGTATATTCTTTTCTCCTTTGCAAAAAATAAGATACCCATAGTTGCATGGGTTTATTTCTGGGCTTTCTATCTTGTTCCATTGGCCTATACTTCTGTTTTTGTGCCAGTATCTTATTGTCTTGATGACTATAGCTTTGTAGTATAATCTGAAGTCAGGAAGGTTGATTCCTCCAGCTCCATTCTTCTTTCTCAAGACTGCTTTGGCTATTCGGGGTCTTTTGTCTTTCCATATGAATTATGAAATTTTTTATCCTAGTTCTGGGAAAAATGCCGTTGGTAATTTGATAAGGATCACATTGAATCTATAGATTGCATTTGGTAGTATATTCATTTTCACAATATTGATTCTTCTTACCCAGGAACATGGAATATCTCCCCATCTGTTTATGTTGTCTTTAATTTCTTCCATTAGTGTCTTATAATTTTCTGTGTACAGTTCTTTTGTCTCCTTAGGTAACTTTATTCCTAGATATTTAATTATTTTTGTGGCAATGGTGAATGGGATGGATTGCTTAATTTCTCTTTCAGAATTTTCATTATTTGCATATAGAAATGCAAATGGTGTATGTGTATTGATTTTGTATTGTGTGACTTTGCTGAATTCACTGATTAGCTCTAGTAACTTTCTGATACTATCTTTAGGGTTTTCTATGTACAGTATCATGTCATCTGCAAACAATGAGAGCTTTACTTCTTTTCAGATCTGGGTTCCTCTTATTTCTTTTTCTTTTCTGATTACTGTAGCTAGGACTTCCAGAACTATGTTGAATAACAGTGGAAAAAGTGGACACCTTTGTCTTTTCCTGATCTTAGGGGGAATGCTTTCAGTTTTTCACCATTGAGAATAATGTTTGCTGTAGGCTTATCATATGTGGCCTTTACTATGTTGAGGTAGGTTCCTTGAATGCCCCCCCCTTTTTTTAAAGAGTTTTAACAGCAAATAGGTGCTGAATTTTGTTAAAGGCTTTTGCTGCATCTATTGAGATTATCATATCTTTTAATTTGTTAATATTTGGTGCATCACATTGATTGATTTGTATACATTGAAGAATCCTTGCATTCCTGGAATAAACCCAACTTTATCATGGTATGTGAGCTTTTTGATGTGTTCCTGAGCTCTGTGTGCTAAAATTTTGTTGAGAATTTTTGCATGTACGTTTATCAGTGATATTGGCCAGTAGTTTTATTTTTTTGTGTTGTCTTTGTCTGGTTTTGGTATCAGCGTGATGGTGACCTCATAGAATGAGTTTGGAAGTGTTCCTACCTCTGAAGTTTTTTGAAAGAGTTTTAGAAGGATAGGCATTAGCTCTTCCCTAAATGTTTGATAGAATTCTCCTATGAAGCCATCTGGTCCTGGGCTTTTGTTTTTTGGGAGACTGTTAATCACAGCTTCAATTTCAATGCTTGTAACTGGGTTGTTCATAATTTCTATTTCTTCCTGGTTCAGTCTTGGAAGATTGGACTTTTCTAAGAATCTGTCCATTTCTTCCAGGTTATCCCTTTTATTTCCATATAGTTGTTCATAATAGTCTCTTACAATCCTTTGTATTTCTGCATTGTCTGTTGTAATCTCTCCTTTTTCATTTCTAATTTTATTGATTTGATTTTTCTCTCTTTTTTTCTTGATGAGTCTGGCTAAGGGTTTGTCAATTTTGTTTATCTTCTCTTAGAACCAGCTTTTAGTTTTATTAATCTTTACTAGTTTTCCATGGGTATGGTTTCAGTGTGTCTTCCCTCCTATGCCCTCTTGCAACACCTACCATCTTACTTGGGTTTCTTTTACCCTGGGTGTGAGGTATCTCTTCACGGCTGCTCCAGCAAAGCACAGCCACTGCTCCTTACCTTGGACGAGGGGTATCTCCTTACCGCCGCTGTTTCTGACCTTAAGCATGGGATAGCTCCTCTAGGCACTCCTGTGCCAGCGCAGCTACCACTCCTCGGGTTGCTCCTCCTGGCTGCAGGCCCTGGCCTTGGCGTGGGTGGCTCCTCCCAGCTGCCGCCCCTGGTCTCCGGCTTGGGGTGGCTCCTCAGGGTCACCACCCTGGCCTCGGGCGTGAGGTGGCTTCTCCCGGCCACCACTGACCTTGGACGTGGGGTGTCTCCTCCCGGCTGCCACTGACCTCAGACGCGGGGTAGCTCCTCTCGGCTGCTGCCCCTGACCTCGGACACAGGGTAGCTCCTCTCAGCCGTTCCTGTGCCGTCGCAGCCTGGCACTATAGGCCGCTGTCTCTGACCTCGGATGTGGGGTAGCTCCTCTCGGCCATGCTTAGTGCACCGGCTTGCAGCCAACTGTGTTTAGTGCACCAGCTTGGAGCCACCTGCAACACACTGAAACCATACTCACAGAAAACTAGTCAATCTAATCACACTAGGACCACAGCCTTGTCTAACTCAATGAAACCAACCCATGCCTGCAGGGCAAGCCAAGACAGGCAGGTCATGGTGGAGAGGTCTCACAGAATGTGGTCCACTGGAGAAGGGAATGGTAAGCCACTTCAGTATTCTTGCCTTGAGAACCCCATGAACAGTAGGAAAAGGCAAAATGATAGGATAACAAAAGAGGAACTCCCCAGGCCATTAGGTGCCCAATATGCTACTGGAGATAAGTGGAGAAATAACCCGAGAAAGAATGAAAGGATGGAGCCAAAGCAAAAGCAATACCCAGTTGTGGATGTGACTGGTGATAGAAGCAAGATCCGATGCTGTAAGAGCAATATTGCATAGGAACCTGGAATGTCAGGTCCATGAATCAAGGCAGATTGGAAATGGTCAAACAAGAGATGGCAAGGGTGAACATTGACATTCTAGGAATCAGCGAACTAAAATGGACTGGAATGGGTGAATTTAACTCAGATGACCATTATATCTAATACTACGGGCAGGAATCCCTCAGAAGAAATGGAGTAGCCATCATGGTCAACAAAATAGTCTGAAATGCAGTACTTGGATGCAATCTCAAAAACGACAGAATGATCTCTGTTCATCTCCAAGGCAAACCATTCAATATCACAGTAATCCAAGTCTATGGCCTACCCAGTAATGCTGAAGAAGCTGAAGGTGAACGGTTTTATGAAGACCTACAAAACCTTTTAGAACTAACACCCAAAAAAGATGTCCTTTTCACTATAGGGGAATGGAATGCAAAAGTAGGAAGTCAAGAAACACCTGGAGCAATAGGCAAATTTGGCCTTGGAATGTGGAATGAAGCAGGGCAAAGACTAATAGAGTTTTGCCAAGAAAGTGCACTGGTCATAGCAAACACCCTCTTCCAACAACACAAGAGAAGACTCTACACATGGATATAACCAGATGGTCCACATTGAAATCAGATGGATTATATTCTTTGCAGCCAAAGATGGAGAAGCTCTATACAGTCAACAAAAAGACCAGGAACTAACTCTGGCTCAGTTCATGAACTCCTTATTACCAAATTCAGAATTAAATTGAAGAAAGTAGGGAAAATCGCTAGACCATTCAGGTATGACATAAATGAAATCCCTTGTGATTATACAGTGGAAGTGAGAAATAGATTTAAGGGCCTAGATCTGATAGATAGAATGCCTGATGAACTATGAAATGAGGTTCATGACATTGTACAGGAGACAGGGATCAAGAACATCCCCATGGAAAAGAAATGCAAAAAAAGCAAAATGGCTGTCTGGGGAGGCCTTACATATAGCTGTGAAAAGAAGAGAGGTGAAAAGCAAAGGAGATAAGGAAAGATATAAGCATCTGAATGCAGAGTTTCAAAGAATAGCAAGAAGAGATAAGGAAGACTTCTTCAGCGATCAATGCAAAGAAATAGAGGAAAACAACAGAATGGGAAAGACTAGAGATCTCGTCAAGAAAATTAGAGATACCAAGGGAACATTTCATGCAAAAATGGGCTCGATAAAGGACAGAAATGGTAGGGACCTAACAGAAGCAGAAGATATTAAGAAGAGGTGGCAAGAATACCTGGAAGAACTGTACAAAAAAGATCTCCACGACCCAGATAATCATGATGATGTGATCACTAATCTAGAGCCAGACATCCTGGAATGTGAAGTCAAGTGGGCCTTAAAAATCATCACTATGAACAAAGCCAGTGGATGTGATGGTATTCCAGTTGAGCTATTTCGAATCCTGAAAGATGATGCTGTGAAAGTGCTGCACTCAATATGCCAGCAAATTTGGAAAACTCAGCAGTGGCCACAAGACTGGAAAAGGTCAGTTTTTATTCCAATCGCAAAGAAACACAATGCAAAAGAATGCTCAAACTACTGCACAATTGCAGTCATCTCACATGCTAGTAAAGGAATGCTCAAAATTCTCCAAGCCAGGCTTCAGCAATATGTGAACCGTGTACTGCCTGATGTTCAAGCTGGTTTTAGAAAAGGCAGAGGAACCAGAGATCAAATTGCCAACATCCACTGGATCATGGAAAAAGCAAGAGAGTTCCAGAAAAACATCTATTTCTGCTTTATTGACTATGCCACGGCCTTTGACTGTGTGGATCACAATAAACTGTGGAGAATTCTGAAAGAGATGGGAATACCAGACCACCTGACCTGCTTCTTGAGAAATCTGTATGCAGGTCAGGAAGCAACAGTTAGAACTGGACATGGAACAACAGACTGGTTCCAAATAGGGAAAGGATTGCATCAAGGCTGTATATTGTCACTCTGCTAATTTAACTTCTATGCAGAGTAAATCATGAGAAACGCTGGACTGGAAGAAACACAAGCTGGAATCAAGATTGCCAGGAGAAATATCAATAACCTCAGATATGCAGATGACACCACCCTTATGGCATAAAGTGAAGAGGAGCTAAAAAGCCTCTTGATGAAAGTGAAAGAGGAGAGCAAAAATTTGGCTTAAAGTTCAACATTCAGAAAACGAAGATCATGGCATCTGGTCCCATCACTTCATGGGAAATAGATGGGGAAACAGTAGAAACCATGTCAGACTTTATTTTTTTGGGCTCCAAACTCACTGCGGATGGTGACTGCAGCCATGAAATTAAAAGACGCTTACTCCTTGGAAGAAAAGTTTTGACCAACCTAGAAAGCATATTCAATAGCAGAGACATTACTTTGCCGACTAAGGTCCGTCTAGTCAAGGCTATGGTTTTTCCTGTGGTCATGTGTGGATGTGAGAGTTGGACTGTGAAGAAGGCTGAGCACCAAAGAATTGATGCATTTGAACCTTGGTGTTGGAGAAGACTCTTGAGAGTCCCTTGGACTGCAAGGAGATCCAACCAGTGCATTGTGAAGGAGATGAACCCTGGGATTTCTTTGGAAGGAATGATGCTAAAGCTGAAACTCCAGTACTTTGGCCACCTCATGCGAGGAGTTGTGTCATTGGAAAAGACTCTGATGCTGGGAGGGATTGGGGGCAGGAGAAGGGGACAACCGAGGATGAGATGGCTGGATGGCATCACAGACTCGATGGATATGAGTCTGAGTGAACTCCGGGAGATGGTGATGGACAGGGAGGCCTGGCATGCTGCGATTCATGGGTTCGCAAAGAGTCGGACAGGACTTAACGACTGAACTGAACTGAACTGAACTGTATCTTTACTATTGTTTCCTTCATTTCTTTTTTATTTATTTCTGTTCAGATTTTATGATTTCTTTCCTTCTAATAAATTGTTTTGTTCTTCTTTTTCCAGTTGTTTTAGGTGTAGAGTTAGGCTTTCTATTCAATGTTTTTCTTGTTTCTTGACGTAGGATTATGTATTGCTATAAAATTCCCTCTTAAAACTGCTTTGGCTGCATCCCATAGGTTTTGAGTTGTCTTGTTTTCATTGTCATTTACTTCTAGAAAAAAAATTTTTTTCCCTTTTGATTTCTTCATTAACCTGTTGGTTATTTAGAAGTGTGTTGTTTAATCTCCATGTGTCTGTGTTTCTTACACTTTTTTCCTTGTAATTGATGTCTAGTCTCATAGCATTGTGGTTGGAGAAGATGCTCGAGAAAATTTCAGTTTTCTTAAATTTACTGAAATTTTATATGTGATCCAAGATGTCGTTTATCTTTTAGAATGTTCCATGTGCCCTTGAGAATAAGGTGTATTCTTCTGCATTTGGATGTAGTATCCTGAAGATATCAATGAGATGCATCTCATCTAATGTATCATTTAAGACTTGTGCTTCTTTATTCATTTTCTGTTTTGATGATCTGTCCATTGGTGTGAGTGGGGTGTTAAAGTCTCCTACTATTATTGTGTTACTGTCAATTTCTCCTTTTCTGTCTGTTAGTGTTTATGTATTGAGGTGCTCCTACGTTGTGTGCATAGATATTTACAATTGTTATGTCTTCCTCTTGGACTGATCGCTTGATCATTGTGTAGTGTCCTTCCTTATCTCTTGTAATCTTTATTTTAAGGTCTATTTTTTTCTGATATAAGGGTTGCTACTTCAGCTTTATTTTGCTTCCCATTTACATGGAGTATATTTTCCACCCTCTCACTTTCACTCTATATGTGTCTTTAGGTCCGAAGTGGGTTTCTTGTATCAGCATATATATGGGTCTTGTTTTTGTATCCATTGTCAGTCTATGTCTCTCAGTTGGAGGATTTAATCCATTAAATTTTAAATTAATTATTGACATATGTGTTTGTATTGCCATTTTCTTAAATGCTTGGGGCTTGATTCTGTAGGTCTTTTATTCTTCTCTTGTATTTCTTGAACTATATAAGTCCCTTTAGCATTTGTTGTAAAGCTGGTTTGGTGGTATTATTCTCTTAACTTTTGCTTGTCTGAAAATCTTTTTATTTCTCCATCGATTTTGAATGAGATCCTTGCTGAGTACAATAACCTTGGTTGAAGATTTTTCCCTTTCAGTACTTTAAACATATCTTGCCCTTCCCTTCTGGCCTGCAAAGTTTCTGCTTAAAGACCAGCTGTTAAGTGTATGGGATTTCCCTTGTATGTTACTTGTTGCTTTTCCCTTGCTGCTTTTAATATTCTTTCTTTGTGTTTAGACATTGTTAGTTTGATTAATAAGTGTCTTGGCATGTTTCTCCTTTGGTTTATCCTGTATGAGACTTGTGCTTCTTGGACATGATTGACTATTTCCTTTTCCGTGTTAGGGAAATTTTCAACTATAAATTCCTCAACAATTTTCTCATACCTTTTCATTTTCTATTCTTTTTCAGTTCAGTGCAGTCGGATATAGTCATGTTCGACTATTTGCAACCCCATGGACTGCAACATGCCAGGCCTCTATGTCCATTACCAACTCCCGGAGTTTGTTCAAACTCATGTCCATTGAGTCAGTGATGCCTTCCAACCATCTCACCATCTGTTGTCCCCTTCTCCTCCTGCCTTCAATCTTTCCCAGCATCAGGGTATTTTCCAATGAGTCAGCTGTTCGCATCAGGTGGCCAAAGTACTGGAGTTTCAGCTTAACATTTGTCCTTCCAATGAATATTCAGGACTGAATTCCTTTAGGATGGACTGGATCTCCTTGCTGTCCAAGGGACTCTCAAGAGACTTGTGTAACACCACAGTTCAAAAGCATAAATTCTTCAGTGCTCAGCTTTCTTTATAGTCCAACTCTCATATCCATAGAGGACTACTGGAAAAACCATAGCTTTGCTAGATGGACCTTTGTTGGCAAAGGAATGTCTCTGCTTTTTAATATACTGTCTAGGTTGGCTATAACTTTTCTTCCAAGGTGCAGGCATCTTTTAATTTCATGGCTGCAGTCACCATCTGCAGTGATTTTGGAGCCTGCTGAAAATAAATCCAGCCACTATTTACACTGTTTCCCCCTCTATTTGCCATGAAGTGATGGGACTGGATGCCATAATCTTAGTTTTCTAGACGTTTAGTTTTAAGTCAACTTTCTCACTCTCTTTTTTCACTTTCATCAAGAAGCTCTTTATTTCTTCTTCACTTTCTCCCATAAGGGTGGTGACATCTGCACGTCTGAGGTTATTGATATTTCTCCTGGCAATCTTGATTCCAGCTTGTGCTTCATTGAGCCCAGCATTTCTTATGTTGTACTCTGCATATAAGTTAAATAAGCAGTGTGACAATATACAGCCTTGACACACTCCTTTCCTGATTTGGAAACACTTCTTCTTCAAGGACACCTATAATTCAAATGTTGGTGCGTTTGATATTGTCGCAGAGGTCTCTGATACCATCCTCATTTCTTTTCATTCTTTTTACTTTATTTTGCACTTCAGAAGTTATTTCCACCATTTCATCTTCCATCTCACTGATTTGTTCTTCTGCTTCAGATATTCTGTTAGTGATTCCTTCTAGAGTATTTTTAATTTCAGTAATTTTGTTGTTTGTCTGTGGATATTTACTCTTTAATTCTTCTCGGTCTTTGTTAATTCATTCTTGCCTGTTCTCCATTCTGTTTTCAAGGTTTTTGATCATCTTTACTATCATTATTCTGAATTCTTTTTCAGGTAGTTTGCTTATTTCCTCTTCATTTATTTGTACTTCTATGTTTCTAGTTTGTTCCTTCATTTGTGTAGTATTTCTCTGCCTTTTCACTATTATTTTTTTAACTTATTGTGTTTGAGGTCTCCTTTTCACTGGCTTGAAGCTTGAATTTTTTTTCCTTTTATGTTCTCCTCTCCTAAGGTTGGTCCAGTGGTTTGTGTAAGCTATGTATAGGGTGAGATTTGTGCTGAGTTTTTTGTTTGCTTGTTTGTTTTTCCTCTGATGGGTAAGGCTGAGTGAGATGATGATCCTGTCTTTTGATGACTGGCTTCGTATTTTTGTTTTGTTTGTTGTTTAAATGAGTTGTCCTGCACAGGGTGCTACTGGTGGTTGTGTGATGCCATGTCTTGTATTCAAGTGGTGTCCTTTCTGTAAGTTCTCACTATTTGATAGTCCCTAGGGTTAGTTCTCTGGTAGTCTAGGGTCTTGGCATCAGTACTCCCACTCCAAAGACTCAGGGCTTGATCTTTAGTTTTGCATGATTCTGTATATTTTTTTCCACTGCTCAGGTACTCCACTCTCAGCTGGTGTTCTTCATGCACTTCTGTGTCTGAAGGTGTATTCCTCAATTATCCGTGGACAGAGTTGTACTCCACATCCACCTACTCCTCTGCCATCTTGTTCCTGGTTCTCTTGCCAGCTTCAGTTACTGGGAGAGAGATTTCCACACCCCATGATGTAAAATGCTTAGACTCACTGGTCAGGGAAGCTCACTTCCTGGTGAGCCTAGGAAGGCAGTGTTCCCTTTCCTGAAATTCTAATGCCATGTCAACAGAGGGAACTCATCTTATCCAGCAAAGTCTTCAAATTGGTATCTGATCACTAAATTCATTTTAATAAACTGTTTTTTTTGTTCAGTTAAGTTCAGTTCAGTTCATTCTCTCAGTCGTGTCCAACTCTTTGCGACCCCATGAACTGCAGCACGCCAGACCTCCCTGTCCATCACCATCTCTCGGAGTTCACTCAGACTCATATCCATCGAGCCCATGATGCCATCCAGCCATCTCATCCTCTGTCGTCCCCTTCTCCTCCTGCCCCCAATCCCTCCCAGCATCAGAGTCTTTTCCAATGAGTCAACACTTCGCATGATGTGGCCAAAGTACTGGAGTTTCAGCTTTAGCATCATTCCTTCCAAAGAAATCCCAGGGCTGATCTCCTTCAGAATGGACTGGTTGGATCTCCTTGCAGTCCAAGGGACTCTCAAGAGTCTTCTCCAACACCACAGTTCAAAAGCATCAATTCTTTGGCGCTCAGCCTTCTTCACAGTCCAACTGTCACATCCATACATGACCACAGGAAAAACCATACCCTTGACTAGACGGGCCTTAGTTGGCAAAGTAATGTCTCTGCTTTCGAATATACTATCTAGGTTGTCATAAATTTTCTTACAAGGAGTAAGCGTCTTTTAGTTTCATGGCTGCAGTGAGTTTGGAGCCCAAAAAATAAAGTCTGGCACTGTTTCCACTGTTTCCCCATCTATTTCCCATGAAGTGATGGGACCAGATGCCATGATCTTAGTTTTCTGAATGTTGAGCTTTAAGCCAACGTTTTTGCTCTCCTCTTTCACTTTCATCAAGAGGCCTTTTAGCTCCTCTTCACTTTCTGCCATAAGGGTGGTGTCATCTGCGTATCTGAGGTTATTGATATTTCTCCTGGCAATCTTGATTCCAGCTTGTGTTTCTTCCAGTCCAGCGTTTCTCATGATATACTCTGCATAGAAGTTAAATAAGCAGGGTGACAATATACAGCCTTGACGTACTCTTTTTCCTATTTGGAACCAGTCTGTTGTTCCATGTCCAGTTCTAACTGTTGCTTCCTGACCTGCATACAGATTTCTCAAGAGGCAGGTTAGGTGGTCTGGTATTCCCATCTCTTTCAGAATTTTCCACAGTTTATTGTGATCCACACAGTCAAAGGCTTTGGCAGAGTCAATAAAGCAGAAATAGATATTTTTTCTGGAACTCTCTTGCTTTTTCCATGATCCAGCGGATGTTGGCAATTTGATCTCTGTTTCCTCTGCCTTTTCTAAAACAAGCTTGAACATCAGGGAGTTCACGGTTCACATATTGCTGAAGCCTGGCTTGGAGAATTTTGAGCATTACTTTACTAGCATTTGAGATGAGTGCAATTGTGAGGTAGTTTGAGCATTCTTTTGCATTGCCTTTCTTTGGAATTGGAATGAAAACTGACCTTTTCCAGTCCTGTGGTCACTGCTGAGTTTTCCAAATTTGCTGGCATATTGAGTGCAGCACTTTCACAGCATCATCTTTCAGGCTTTGAAACAGGAATTCCATTACCTCCACTGGCTTTGTTCGTAGTGATGCTTTCTAAGGCCCACTTGACTTCACATTCCAAGATGTAATTAGACCTCAATACTGATCAGTATAGTGTCTCATAAGAAATGATTGTTTCCAGCAACTTACCTATCATTAGTTCTGTGCTTATACAAAAATTTCATGACTGATGAGCTTTTTATAAGAGGAGACATTTTTGAAAGAATGTCTAACTATGGATTTTATTTCCAAAGATGATTATAAATAATTTATTAATCCCTACATTATGGAAATAATACATTTGGAAAAGTTGCTATGATGTTTGTGAACAATAAAATTGGAACTATACATCAATAGCTTTGTTGTTGCTAACAATTGGTTGGTTCCATAATCTATAAGGAAAACACAGAGATAAAATAGTTAAGTGTAGAGCAGTGTATTTCTTATTTATTGTCATGTTAGCATTGTCATTACTTAGCATTTTTCTCAAGAGTTATTGTTAGGCATTTTATTTGGAGATTGTTGCAGTTTAGTGGTGTATGACAAAATAGCTATGAACCAGAATACTTGAAGACAACTTGTCATAAAATAACAGAGAGGACAACTGTATGCAAAATTCTTGGGAAACCCAGGATTTGTCTAGAAGATCTATTCAAAAATGAAACAGACAGGATATCAATGTTTCTTAATGTACTTCTCAAATAGTTAAGCAGAACTTGTTATCATATCAAGAATTTAGAAAGTAAACCATATCAAAATGTTCTCCCTTCTGATGTTTTTTCTACGAAAATCTAGCTAAACTTTGGTATGCATTTGAATGAGAATTAGATATGCAAAGAATTTATAGTCTTACTGCATTTATATATTTATCAGAGGGTTGGAGAATTGAAGAAATCAGTCATATATTTTACTTGACAATATCTTGGATATGTATAATGCCAAAAATTTAATTAAAACTCACACTATTGTGAATGCTTTCATACTCCATTTTATTGGAGTCCAAATATTGTATTTTAACGAAGCTCAATCTTTCTCAGATTTAAATACCATGGTGGAGAGCTGACTCTGAATTCAGCAAGACTACTTTCTATCTGTTCATTAAGCTATACTGAAGTGTTTCCTATGCGTTGGGAATTGTATTGATTAGTAGAGGTAGGGAGATGAATACACACCCGATCCAGCTCTGTAAAATGCACAGTAGTAAGGTAAACATAAAAATATAATTTCAGTGTAGTGTATGATTTGGCATAGAAAGCATGAAGAAGTCTCTTCCAGATAAAAAGAAAGATTCACAAAAACTCTCTAGGAGGATCAAGGAGCCATTTATAGAAAAATTGAGATTTGTGTAATGCCCCCAAATGATTAACACGTCACCTATTAGACAGAGAAAAATAACATGTCCTTGAATTTTGGTTCATGAAATAATTTCCCCAATTTTGTTCATGGAGTGCTTGTGTCTACTTACATTTTCAGTGATTTAAATCAATTCTAATAAAAATGGCAAGTGCATTTTGGAGAAATAAGGAAGTATTTTTAAATTGATTAAATAAATGTTAGTTCCATTAATTCAACTCTTTTTAAAAATATTTAACTTCTCACATAACTGATCCCCTAGTGGAAAAAGAATTCCTGTCAAACAGTCATTACTTTGGAGCAGTTGCTCATGGGAATGCAAGTTGACATGTTGCCGCCTAGAGGCAGCACACTGTTTAGACACATTTTGTTCCTTCATTTGCCTGACTTCTTTTCTTAGTACTAAACAAACGAAAGTCTTCGTACATCTGTGAGTTATTGTAGTATTATGGATAAGAGAAGGCATCAGGAATCAAACTACATTTAAATACCACTTTACCATTTGCTACCAGCATACATTTGGACTAGCCACTTTATCAGAGGCTGATTCTTCACTTCTGAAATAGAGATACTATACATCTAGATATATATATATAATGGCATTATATCCATATATATATAATGGCATATAATATATCCATATAATATATATATAATGGCATTATATCCATAAAGTCCATGGCCCTATATCTGGCACACTGTAATGTACAATGTGCCATTTTCTCTATTTGCATAGATATAAGGATTTTCTTTTTTTGTCTTCAACTTAAAATCTACTTTATTCTCAGAATTCTCTTAATATTTTCATCCAAATTTTCTATGCTCCATATTTTTCTGCTAATACTGAGCCAATTTCCCTGGAGATGAGTATGTAAACATGACAGCAGGATCATTTTTACATGAAAGAAATAATTAACAAAGTGAGAAGAGAACCTATGGAATGGGAAAAATATTTTTAGACCATATATCCAAAAATGTATAAAACCATACAATGAAGGAGCTATGGGTTCGATCCCTGGGTTGGAAAGATCCCCTGGAGGAGAAAATAGCAACCCTCTCCAGTATTCTTGCCTATAAAATTCCGTGGATAGAGGAGCCTGGCGGGCTGCAGTCCATGGGGCTGCAAAGAGTCAGAAACAACTGAGTGACTGAGCACACAATCCAATTTACAATTAGTAAAGGACATGGATAGATATTTTACCAAAGAAGATATACAAATGGTCAACAAATACATAAAAAGGTGCTTAATATCACTAATCACCAGGGAAATACAAGTCAAAGTCATAGATTGCATCTCACATTTGCTGGAATGACTATCATCAAAAAACAAGAGATAACAAATGCTGACAGGGATGTGGAGAAAAGGGAACACTTGTATGCTGTTGATGTGAATATAAATAGTGCAGCCACTATGTAAAACAATTTGGAGAGTCCTCAAAAAATTAAAAATAGAACTACCATATGATCCATCAGTTCTACATCTGGAACTATATCCAAAGATAAATAAACCACTAAGTTGAAGAGATATCTACACCTCCATATTCATGGTGGCATTTTTTTCTTTTTTGGTTGCAGCTATTTTGAAACATAGTTTATAAACCACACAATTCACCCATTTAGTGTACCAAAAACAGTTTTAATGTAATCACAGAGTTATGTAACTATCATCACATTCAATTTTAGAATATTTTCATCACACCAAAAAAAAACCACAAAGATTTGACTGTCACTCCAAACCACTCTGTCCTCAGGCAACTTATATTAACAAACATTCTGTCTCTGGACAGAAAGTTCTACTTTAGATATTTAACATAAGTGGAATCACATAATATGTGGTCTTTTTTAACTGGCTTCTTTCACTTAACATAATGTTTTCAAAGTTCATTCATGTTGCTGCTTGTATCCTTTTCACTACCAAATAGTATTCAATTGTTTGGAATTTTACAATTCAAATGTTATTCCATTCCACAGTTTGTGTATCCATTCATCATTTGATGGATATTTGGGTTGCTTCCTCTTTTTAGGCTGTTATGAATTATGTTGCCATGAATATTTATGTGTTGGGGTGAACATGTGTTTTAATTTTTCTTGGATATATGTCTTAGTCAGTTCAGTTGCTCAGTCGTGTCTGACTCTTTCTGACCCCATGGACTTCAGCACGCCAAGCTTCCCTGTCCAACATCAACTCCTGGGGCTTATTCAAACTCATGTCTATCGAGTTGGATATGCCATCCAACCATCTCATTCTCTGTCGTCCCCTTCTCCTTCCGTTTTCAATCTTTCCCAGCATCAGGGCTCTTTCCAATGAGTCAGTTATTCGCATCAGGTGGCCAAAGTACTGGAGCTTCAGCTTCAGCATCAGTCCTTTCAATGACTATTCAGGACTGTTTTCTCTTAGGATTGACTGGTTGGATCTCCTTACTGTCCAAGGAACGCTAAAGAGTCTTCTCCAACACCACAGTTCAAAAGCATGAATTCTTTGGCACTCAGCTCTCTTTATACTCCAAATCTCACATCCATACATGACTACTGGAATAACCATAGCTTTGACTAGATGTACCTTTGTTGGTAAAGTAAGGTCTCTGCTTTTTAATATACTATCTAGGTTGGTCATAGCTTTTCTTCCAAGGAGCAAGCGCCTTTTAATTTCATGGCTGCAGTCACCATTGGCAGTGATTTTGGAGCCCCAAAATATAAAGTCTGTCACAGTTTCCATTATTTCCCCATCTATTTGCCATGAAGTGATGGGACTACTGGATGCCATGATGTTAGTTTTCTGAATGTTATTTTAAGCCAACATTTTCACTCTCCTCTTTCACTTTCATCAAGAGGCTCTGTAGTTTTTCTTCCCTTTCTGCCATCAGGGTGGTGTCATTTGCATATCTGAAGTTATTGATATTTCTCCCGGTAAGCTTGCTTCCAGCTTGTGCTTCATCCAGCCCAGCATTTCTCATGATGTACTCTGCATATAAGGTAAATTAGCAGAGTGACAATATACAGCCTTGATGTACTCTTTTTTTGATTTGGAACCAGGCTGTTGTTCCATGTCCAGTTCTAACTGTTGCTTCTTGACTGCCATACATATTTCTCAGGAGGCAAGTCAGCTGATCTGGTATTCCCATCTCTTTAAGAATTTTCCATAGTTTGTTGTGATCCACAGTCAAAGGCTTTGGCATAGCCAATAAAGCAAAAGTAGGTGTTTTTCTGAAATTCTCTTGCACTATCGATGATCCAATGGATATTGGCAGTTTGATCTCTGCTACCTCTGCCTTTTCTAAATCCAGCTTGAACATCTGGAAGTTCATGGTTCATGTATTGCTGAAACCTGTCTTGGAGAATTTTGAGCATTACTTTGCTAGCATGTGAGATGAGTGCAAGTGTGCAGTAGTTTGAACATTGTTTGGCATTGTCTTTCTTTGGGATTGGAATAAAAACTGACCTTTTCCAGTCCTGTGGCCACTGCTGAGTTTTCCAAATTTGCTGGCATATTGAGTGCAGTACTTTCACAGCATCATCTTTTAGGATTTAAAATAACTCAACTGGAATTCTATCACCTCCACTAGCTTTGTTCATAGTGATGCTTCCTAAGGCCCACTTGACTTCACATTCTAGGATGTCAGGCTCTAGGTGGGTGATCACACTATCGTGGTTATCTGTGTCATGAAGATCTTTTTTTTACAGTTCTTCTATGTATTCTTGCCACCTCTTCTTAATATCTTCTGCTTCTTTTAGGTCCAACCCATTTCTGTCCTTTATTGTGCTCATCTTTGCATGAAATGTTCCCTTGCTATCTCTGATTTTCTTGAAGAGATATCTAGTCTTTCCCATTCTATATTTTTCCTCTATTTCTTTTCATTGATCTTTGAGGAGGGCTTTCTTATTTCTCCTTGCTATTCTTTGGAACTCTGCATTCAGCTGAGTATATGTCTAGGAGTAGAATTTCTGGGTCATATGATAGCTATGGTAACTGAGGAACTGCCAGATTGGATTTCAAAGTTTTTTTTTTTTTTTTTGCAATCCTTCCAACATTGCATGATGTTTCCAATTTCTCCACATCCTCACCAACACTTGACATCATCTTTCTTCTTGATTATAGGCATTCTGTTAAGGTGGTGAAGTGGTATGTCACTGTAGTTTTAATATGCATTTCCATCATATCTAATGATTTTGAACATCCTTTTTTGTATTTACTGGCCATTTGTGTATCTTCCCCAGTCTAATATTCATTTAGAAATTGCCTATTTCTAAATTGTGTGGCCTTTTTCCCTCCCATGTGTTGGATCTGTATTATTATTATTATTATTATTTTAATTGGAGGATAGTTGGTTTACAATGTTATGCTAATTTCTGCTATACAGCAATGTAAGTCAGATATAAGTTTATACATATCCCCTCCCTTTTGAGCCACCTTCCCACCCTCCCTATCCTACCCCGCTAGGTCATCACAGAGAACCACATAGCAGGGTTATTTACAATATCCAAGATATGGGGGAAAACTAAGTGGCCACTGACATATGAATATTAAACATGTGGTACATTTACACATTGGAATATTATTCAACCATAAAAGAAGGAAATACTGCCATTTGCAACAACATGAATGGATGGACTTTGAGTGCATTTTGCTAAGTGAAATAATTTGGGTAGAGAAAGACAAACACCACCTTATATCACTTATGTGGGATAATAATAATAATAATAAATAAAAACCTCATAGAAAAAGAGATGAGACTTGTGGTTATCAGACGTGGGGAGAGGGGAGTTGGATGATGGTAGTCAAAATATACAAACGTACAGCTGTAAGAAAAATATCTATAATGAAATAAAAATTCACATTTTAGGGAAAACAAGAAAAAAATTTTTTTCTCTCCCTATTTGGGCCTCCTTCCTCCCCTCTAGTGTGCTCTGAACATCTACATGGTGTGTTAATATGACCTCCTTAGTGGTAGAAATATTTCTGCTCTACCATAAAGATTAGTTTCTCTTCTTTTGGCACCAACCATGTAACTCCTTACAAGATAACATTCTTTTCTCAATACTGTAATTGGTCATGATGAACCATCACTCACTTTGTATGTGCAGACATCTTTGGTGAACTTTATGTATAATGCCAATATGTAATTTCCCCTACAGATAGCTATTGGAGCAGAAGAAAATGATTAGATCAGATACTGGGAAAATATTGGGCTGCTCCTAATTGAAGTTCTTAGGTTAAATACTTACTTTTGACCCTATTAGTGTGACTAGCTATGTTACTTGTTTTGCCTTCTCTACAAGATTATTGTTTCTTGCATTACCAACTGGTAACTGAGACTCAGAAAAAATTAATGATGATTAGGTGACTTGAAACGATTGACCAAATGTACAGTTCTGAACATCATGTGAAATGCTGGGCTGGATGGAATCAAGATTGCCAGGAGAAATATCAATAACCTCAGATACTCAGATGACACCGCCCTTATGACAGAAAATGAAGAAGAACTAAAGAGAGTCTTGTTGAAAGTGAAAGAGGAGAGTAAAAAAGTCGGCTTAAAACTCAACATTCAAAAAACTAAGATTATGTCATCTGTTTCCAAGAAAAAAGAAATGCAAAAAGGCAAAATGCTTGTCTGAGGAGGTTTTACAAATAGCTGACAAAATAAGATAAGTTAAAGGCAAAGGAGAAAAGGAAAGATATACCTATCTGAATGCGGAGTTCCAAAGAATAGCAAGGAGAGATAAGAAAGCCTTCCTCAGTGGTCAATGCAGAGAAATAGAGAAAAACAACAGAATGGGAAAGACTGGAGATCTCTTTGAGAAAATTAGAGATACCAAGGGAAAGTTTCATGCAAAGATGGGTACAATAAAGGACAGAAACTGGATGGACTTAACAGAAGCAGATGTTAAGAAGAGGTGGCAAGAATAAAGAGAACTATTAAAAAAATATTTGTTACCCAGATAACCATGATGGTGTGATCACTCACCTAGAGCCATACATCCTAGAATGCAAAGTCAAGTGGGCCTTAGGAAGCATCTCTATGAACAAAGCTAGTGGAGGTGATGGAATTCCAGTTGAGCTATTTCAAACCCTAAAAGATAATGCTATGAAAGTGCTGCACTCAATATACCAGCAAATTTGGAAAACTCAGTAGTGGTTTTCCTGAGTGGAAAACTCAGGACTGGAAAAGGTCAGTTTTCATTCCAATCCCAAAGAAGGACAATGCCAAAGAATGTTCAAACTACCGCACAGTTGCACTCACCTCACACACTAACAAAATAACGCTCTAAATTCTCCAAGCCAGGCTTCAACAGTACTTGAATCGTGAACTTCCAGATGTTCAAGCTGGATTTAGAAAAGGCAGAGGTAGCAGAGATCAAATTGCCAATATCCGTTGGATCCTAGAAAAGGCAAGATAATTCCATCAAAACATCTACCTTTGCTTTATTGACTATGTCAAAGCCTTTGACTGTGTGGATCACAACAAACCATGGAAAATCCTTAAAGAGATGGGAATACCAGACCACTTTACCTGCCTCCTGAGAAATTCACATGCATGTCAAGTAGACACAGTTAGAACCAGACATGGAACAACAGACTGTTTCCAAATTGATAAAGGAGTACGCCAAGGCTATATAATGTCACCCTGCTTATGTAACTTATATGCAGAGTACATCATGCAAAATGTCAGGCTGAATGAAACACAAGCTGGAATCAAGATTGCCGGGAGAAATATCAATAACCTTAGATATGCAGATGACACCATCCTTATGGCAGAAAGTGAAGAGAAACTTAAGAGCCTCTTGATGAAAGTGAAAGAAGAGAGTTAAAAAGTTGGCTTAAAACTCAACATTCAGAAAAGTAAGATTATGGCATCCATGATCTTCATGACAAGTAGATGGGAAAACAACGGAAACAGTGACAGACTCTATTTTCTTGGGCTCCAAAATCACTGCAGATGGTGACTGCAGCCATGAAATTAAATGACACTTGCTCTTTGAAAGAAAAGCTATGATCAACCTAGACAGCATATTAAAAAACACAGATACTACTTTGTTGACAGTGGCCTGTCTAGTCAAAGCTATGTTTTTTCCAGTATTCATGTAAGGTTGTGAAAGTTTTACTATCAAGAAAGCTAAGCATTGCTTAATTGATGCTTTTGAAAGGTGGTATTGGAGAAGACTCTTGAGAGTCCCTTAGACTGGAAGGAATCAAACGAGTCAATCCTGAAGGAACTCAGTCCTGAATATTCATTGGAAGAAATGAATATTTCTGAATGATGCTGAAGCTGAAACTCCAATACTTTGACTACTTGATGTGAAGGATGGACTCATTAGAATAGATTCTGATGCTGGGCAAGAATGAAGGGAAGAGGAGAAGGGGATGACAGAGGATGAGATGGTTGGATGGCATCACTGACTCCATGGATATGAGTTTGTGCAAGCTCCAGGAGTTGGTGATGGACAGGGAAGGTTGGCATGCTGCAGTCCATGGGGTCACAGAGTCAGAGACGACTGAGACTGAACTGAGATGAAATGATAAGATTGTAATAGATGAACTCTAGATATGGGAAAAAGCAAAATAAATAAATAAATAAATAAACACCATTTTGTGGACCATGACAGACTAATAAGACAGGCAGTCTAGAGGTTTTTGGCTACTCTTAACAGGACCTGGTCCAATAATAGCATACCAAGTGTCTGTCAATGGAATCTTCATTTGACCTAGGAATGGATGTTCCTAGTGATCAGTGCCGGGAGCCAGCATGGGAGATCCCACCCATGACAAGGTCATGTGGAGGAGACGTGACAGGCAAGGTGGATCAGGACTCCAGGGACTCCCTGGACCTGCTCAAGCATCTACCCCAAACCAAAATCTGTCTGTCTACTCTTTACTATATTATGCCTTTCACCAACTCTTCTGATGTTAACAGGGCTATCCACCTATTAACAGGGCCTTTCCACCTTTCTCTGGAGAAAATCAACTTAGGGTTCTAGTTGATAAATCTCCTGGGCCTGAAAGGAGTATTTCAATTCAAACCCCCCTGTTAGCATTCTAGCTTGCTTGGCAGGTTTATCCATACTCTTGCAACTAATGCACATGATTGTTCACAAACTTCCCAATCATGAAAGGCATGGGAAGCCTAAACATTCTAAAAGTCCTAATGGGCATAAAGCCCTTTAAGGGGTGAAAAATTATTAGAATAGTACTGGTAAAGGGCCTTATTATTGGGCCAATGCTTGCTGTCAAGTTCCCATATCCCTTATTCACTGTGCACCTGGGAGTGCATTAGTTAATGTAGTTGGAATGTAAGAAAAACAAGTAGTAGCCTTGGTATTCACCACATCAGACCTTTGAGCTAATAAGTTCTTTCTTTGTTGTGACCCACTGCACCTTTGCTCCATGAGAATGTAACTCTGTTTAGTACTTTCTGAGGCTGACACAGATTAGAAATATAAAGAAAAAAAAAAAACACTTCAAGGGAAAACAAGTTTTCTGGTTGATCAACCTTTATCAAAAAAGAATCATAAAATGTCAACAGGCATCCAGGCCAGAAGATAATGTACATAACATTAGACCCTTGTTTATGGAAAGGCATACAGAAAAAAATCCTGGTTTCAATAAGGGCAAAACCGCTGGAGTGTTTGGGCTGACTCTGCATGACCTTGCATCTTTCATTTCCCTCTATGTACAAGTCAGGGTATAAAAGCTCCTTTTGAAAATAAAGTTATGGGCCTTGCTTCAACCTAAGCTTGGTCTCCCCCATGTCATTCTTTCTCTCTCTCTCTCTCATTTTTTTTTTCTCTGCTCTTGCCAATGCCGTTCATCCTGAGAGTATCCCTGGACTCTGCTGAGGCTGGACCCCAGCAGATCAGGAAATGCCTCGCAAATCTTGGTAGAAATATTAATAAGGCCATAAGTGAGGTGATTCTAAAATAAGTAATTTTGCCCATCATCTAATTCTCTAAGAATCAAGTCATTAGCCAGTTCAGTTGCTGAAAGATCAGGATGAGGCATTCAGTGCTCTGGGAAAACTGACAGAACAGGCCATGAGATATTTAAATATTTTCAAAAGAAAATTTTATAAACTCAGTTTCTTGCATCTTCCTATACTTAGAAAAGCACTAAAACCATTAACTAAGATAGCTGTACCTTGCAAATAGCAGTAACCTTCTACCAAGATATGTACTTGAATGCATGTATTTCTTCTCTAAAATCACATATACACTGATTTACCCCATTACCTCTTTTGAACACTCCTTAGAGCTTTCTGAAAGATGTTTGCCAGGTTATAATTTTCAGGTTGGTTTGAATATTTTTTTTTATTTCTTAGATTGACTATTGATCAACATTTTTGTTATACAAGTATCAGGTATATAGCATACAATATGATGAGTATAGCTAAGGCTGCTGTATGGCATTTGAAAGTTATTAAAATAGTAGACCCTAAGAGTTCTCATCACAAGGGAGAAAACCTTTTTTCTTTCTCTTTTTTGTTTCTACATGAGATGATGGCTGTTAACTAAACTTATTGTGGCAGTTACTTCACAGTATATGTTAATCAAATCATGCTGTATACCTTAAAATTATACAGTGATGAATGTAAATTATATCTCAACAAAACTGGAAAAGATATATTCACTTGGATTTAAACTCTTTAAAAATAAATAAAATCATGAAATTTACTACATAAAAATAATCTGGAGATCAAATTCTTTTGTATTTGACTTTTACAATATGATATACTGTCAGTCCATTTAATTCGGGAGAGGCGTTTCCACTATTCCCAGTGGCAAAAATCAATTCAGATGACCAAGAGCACTTGGGAACAGTGCACAGGACTTCATTCTAACAAACTTCAGTGACTGTGCAGCTTTCTATTTGATGATAGCAACTATATTCCTGCCATACTGATGGAAATCTCTGCAGATAAGGATGCTGTCAAGAGACTATTGCTATTTTAAAACATTCAGCACTTCTAAAATCATTATCGTCTGTTGTTTGCTTACTTTTCATTGTCTCATTCCTTTTGTAAACCCCAGATTAGGACCTAGTTAATTAGAGAACTGGAATGGGTTGCCATTGCCTTCTCCAATTAAGTATAGTAGCATGCTTGTAATAAACCTTGGGTCTTCCTTCCCAGGAAAAAATGATTTCTTTCCCAGCTTTCCTCAAATAATAGCTTGGTGCAGTTACTCTGAGGGTTATAAATAGTAAGTGATCCCTTAAGGGATGTAGCTAGCATATTGAAATCCTTAAGCAAACTACAGAATAGTTTATAAAATCTATTCACTGGGGAGAAAGGAGGGGTTCCATTTTTTAAAAAAGAACATTTTGCTCTTTTATTTAATTATTTATTTTTAATCTTTTTTTAAATTTATTTTAATTGGAGGTTAATTACTTTACAATATTGTATTGGTTTTGCCATACATCAACATGAATCTGCCACAGGCATACACGTGTTCCCCATCCTGAACCCTCTCTCTCCTCCCTCCTCGTACCATCCTTCTGGGTCGTCCCAGTGCACTAAGCATCCAGCATTGAACCTGGACTGGCGATTCATTTCATAAATGATATTATACATGTTTCAATGCCATTCTCCCAAATCATCCCACCCTTGCCCCAAAAACAAGTTTAGTAAATCAATCATGGTAGCAGAATACTGACAGAGGAAACTTCTATCTAAAGATCTAGTGGTGCCCACCAAAGTAACTAGGGAAGGTATCTACTGAGAATATTTAGAAGAGAATATAAAGGAATAGTTGATGTTTGAAAGATAAGTATCACTCAGTCGTGTCTTACACTTTGTGAACCATGGACTGCAGCATGCCAGGCTTCCCTGGCCATCACCAAAACCTGGAGCTTGCTCAAACTCATGTCCATCCAGTCAGTGATGCCATCCAACCATGCCATTCTCTGCCATCCCTTTATCCTCCTGTTTTCAATCTTTCCCAGCATCAAGGTTATTTACAATGAGTCAGCTCTTCACACCAAGTGGCCAAAGTATTTGAGCTTCAGCTTCGGCATCAGTTCTTCCAATGAATATTCACAACTGATTTCCTTTAGGATTGACTGGTTGGATCTCCTTGCAGTCCAATGGGCTCTTAAGAGTCTTCTCCAATACTACAATTAAAAAGCATCAATTCTTCAGCACCCAAATTTTTTATAGTCCAACTCTCATATCCACACATGCTACTGGAAAAACCATAGCTTTGACTAGATGGATCTTTGTAATAAAAAGATGAATCTTTTTAATAAGCTAGGTTGGTCATAGCTTTTCTTCCAAGGAACAAGTATCTTTTAATTTCATGGCTGCAGTCACCATCTGCAGTGATTTTGTAGCCCCCCTCAAAATAAAGACTCTCACTGTTTCTATTGTTTTCCCATCTATTTGCCATGAAATGCTGGGACTGTATGCCATGATCTTAGTTTTTTGTATGCTGAGTTTTAAGCCAGCTCTTCACTCTCCTCTTTCACCTTCATTAAGAGGCTCTCTAGTTCCTCTTTACTTTCTGCCATAAGGGTGTTGTTATCTGCATATCTGGGATTATTGATATTTCTCCCAGAAATCTTGATTCCAGATTGTGCTTCATCCAAAGATACATATACTTATTGCTAAACTTAGAACTTTAACCTATGTAAAATATCATGTTTTATTAAGACATACTGATATTCCTAAAGAATGACCCATCTTGCATGCTGAGGTGTTCTGGAGATTTTTCTTTGAAAACATTTTTTCTTTCACTTAATCTTTGAATTGTATTAAAAGCTAGAGTTTTACAACTAAAAAAAAAAAGCACAAAATTATTCCTATAGAAAAAAGTTTAAAGAAAAACAATGCACGTTGAAGTTACAGGTCCAATGTAATTTTATCCACCAGTAGAAACAATTCACCCTCAGAATACCTAATTGCTCCTCAGTCACTCCTTACTTCCCAACAATTTAAGTTTATGGTAGTTAGGAACATGTTTGTCATTTCTTTTAAAATGGAAATATGTACAAATGCTGCCACCACTGAGCCATGCTCAGTTGACCCCATGGGCTGTAGCCCACCAGGCTCCTCTGCTAGTGGAATTTTCCAGGAAAGAATATTGGGAGAGGTGGACATTTCCTCCTTCAGTGTACAAATGAGATACAAGTAAATGCTTAAGGCATATCTTAAATGGCTTAAATGAAAGTAATATCAACACATGTTATCGAGTGTATTATCAACATATGGTATCAAATTTAATGTTAAATTTCATTTTAAGAACAAGGGAAATGATTCATTTGTTGCAAGAATATATAATTATAAATAAAGAATATAATAATTCATTTTAATGTTATCTTCTGCAAAAATCATGTATCACACATCAAAGAAATGATAAATATAGCAAAAAAATATGTACAGCTACAGATATGTATCTGTAGCATTCAAAGTCTTTTATTATCTCTGATTTTTACAAAAGAAAGTAGCATTTGATATCTCCAAGGTCCGTAGCTACCGACACATATCTAAATATCAAGTATATGCTAGAAGATTTTATCACATAGCAACAGCTTAAGGAGATGATAACAGCTGCTTATGAAAAATACTGTACATTTCAACTGAGATGCTCAAGAGGATTGTAGGGGCACATTTTCATCTATTATGTAAATGAAAATATCTCTATTTATTGAGCTAATCAATGCACAAAAGGGACTATAGACTTTATGATTCATTGACAGTGATATAGTGAAATATCCTACACAGTTAGCTGACTTTATGAGGTTTAATTCTCAGTTCAGAAGCTAACAGTAGTAATTTTGGCACATATACCAAATTAGCATAAATGCTCATGGTAGCAGTATTAATGTAAAAGTGACAGTGATGCATACTAGATTACTAAAACTCAAGAACAAGTGAAGCTGAATAAGTAAAGAGAAATCTATAGGACCTCAAAGCAATATTCATACTTTCCAAAGGCAAACAGTAATTTACTACTTAATCTATATATCAGGTCATGAATAATAAAGAATCTACATTATACCAATTGATTATACCATTATAACCAATTCTGTTTCAAAATAGTTTACATGTTGGGAGTAAAAAAATTGCATTAATAGATGGAGGTGCTGGTGTATTATAGCCAGTAATGGCTGTGAGCCTTTCATAACTTTGCCCAGGGCACTGCCATTAACAAAAAACTAGCAACTGAATTTCTCTGAACAGCTATCATTTACTATAATACTTAACCAAAATATTGCCTTAATTTGACTGCAACACAAAACTTTCTATAACAATCTGTGAAAACTTGAAACTATCCATTGTATGTTTCAAAGAAAAATAGTTGACTTTTCAAAGTTTCTCAATTATTAGTTCCTAAGGAGGTTAACTGCAAAGATGACACATATTTCTGAATTATTTTTCTGCTAAAAATCAAGAATACTTAGATATTATGGAGATCATGTTACTTATTCTGGATATATTGTAGAGAATCCCTGTTGCCTATTCTGAACCTTTGTATCCAAGAAGCTTAACAGACATAATTTATGATTTACTCTAGAATAGTCAGTGATCTCAGAGGCAATTCTCTGATTATCCATGAATCAGACACTGAATGAACACAAACTATGAAGATGGGACTTTGTCAAGGCACTTAAATCATGATAAAAAAATAAATATGAGAAGGAAAGGATTATATAGTACACAAAGGGCTATCTAATATACCCGGGGATAAAGTAGAGGATGAAACTGGCTGGTGGAAAGGGTGAACAAGACTTCAGTATAAAATACAAGCTACATCGGAATGTTTATGGATACATGAGCTGAAGATTTTTATAAAAAGTAATAGACTCTTAATTATTGCTAATATAAACATTTATTATGAACTTGCTATTTATCAAGTACTATCTTTAGCATCATATATACAAAAATATATAGTCTATGATGGTAATAATTTTTCCCTGCTTTACAGATGAAAAAATAAAACGATTTATCAAAGGTCACAGTTAATGTTAGAGATGCGATTCAAATACTATAAGTTTACCTTGAGGACCTTCATTCCTAATGCATGCAAGATGTAGCAGAATGAAGGTATTTATGTGTAACTTTCCCACATTAAAGGAAGAGGAACAAAAATGAAAATGCTTGTGGGACTAAAGATTAAAGTCTAGAGTTGAAATATGCAAATTTGTCGTAGTCAGAAAAGCAAAGCAAAAATGATCATGCAGGTAGAATTATAGACAATAGATTGGAACTGGAAATACTGTAAAACAAAAATGACTAACATGTGACATTATACTTAATGCTTATAACAACCCTGTGAATTAGGTACTGTTAATAGCCCCACATGAGGGGATGAAAGCTGAAAGCAGTTAATTAACTTGGTCATACAGCAAGTAAGTATTATAGCTGGAATTGGGTCAAAATATTATTATACTATAATAGATTATTTTTCATTGCTTCTGTATACATTCTTAAAAGTACAGAGTAGGCAATATATTACGTTTCTGGTATAAAGCATATAAATTGTAATTTACACCTGTTTTCCTATGGACCATTTCCTTCCACTGGGGTGGGCATTTTTTAAAGTTATATTGTGTTATTTATAGATCATAAAGTTTACCTTTTTAAAGTGTCTAATTCAATGGTTTTTAGAGTAATCACAGATCTGTGTAACCATCATCATTAACTGATTTTAGGATATTTTTCTTATCACAAAAGAAACCTCCAACCCATTAATAGCTACTATTCATCTCCTCCATTCCAAGTTCTAAGCAACCACTCAGTTTTCTGTCTTGTACATTTCAGTATTTTGGACATTTCATGTCCTTCCCTTCACTCTGGGAATTTTAAAAACCCATTCTTCTTCAAAGAGTTTCTCTTAGTTTTTATATTTTACTTTTGGATATCTTACAGCATCTTGAAGAGTCTGAAGCAGACAAACCTATTTCAGTAGAAAACCAATTTCCACATAGGTTATGCAGTTTTATTTTCAAATAGACTTAAAAATGAAATTAGGGAAGTGGCAAGATAATGTTGTGGAAAGAATCATATTGTCAAGCAAGTAATCTCTGTTACCTATTGTCAGGAGTAGAAGTCTGAGCACTTCTGCCAACTGCATCTTGATATCAGCATTACCAAGGAAAATAATACAACCAAACACTGGGTTGAAAAGTGGTTTACTACATAGAGAAGAGGCAGAAGAAGATCAACTTCAGTAGTGGACATAGTCTCCCATGACCAGTGAGTCCCTCTCAGTAGCAGACATAGGGCAATTAGCTTGTGTGAATCCACTTCATGCTACAACAGAAAGACTCTGTGTCCTTCCAAAATGGGACATATACAGCAGAGGGATTGGCCAGGTGCCATATGGTGCACATAGTTAAACCTAACAATGGAATACACCTTGAGTATGATCCAGGAAGTTATATTCCCACACAAGGTGATAAGTCCAGCATAAGCTGTGACAACTTATCTCTTAGGAAGTGTTCCAGGGCCAAGGCCCATTCTTATGAGACCAAGTGGAAGTCAAAAGCCTGAATGCGAGACTGCTTTTCCCCAGCACATATTCAGCCCCTAGTCTTTCACTTAATAATTTTGTTCAGGTAATAAATATTTGTTGAAATGTACCAAACACAAGCTTTGTGCATGTGTGTGTATATTTGTGCATGCAAGTGTGAGTCTAAACAAACTCTATTTTCAAAATATTTATAATCAAGTAAATGGATCTGATATTCAATAAATTTATCAAAAGTTAGTACAGAATTAGAAATATGCATGCACTCTTTTGGAAGGACAAAGAAGAAGCACTTAGTTGAACATTTGAAGGTGGGGAGAATGTTAAATAAGAAATTCTTAGAAGAAATATGATGATTCCCTGTATAATCTCCAGGATGTCAATTTACTTCTTAACAAATCTGGGCTTTACTTTTTTTAAGGTGAGATGCTTAGAAAAATGATCTTCAAGAACCTTTCAGTTCTATAATACTGAATGAGGGGAAGGAATATTCTTATCTACACCCTTCAGTCCCAACAACAAAAATGAAATAGAAACCAAGAAAAGTTACTTATTTAAAATATATTTGGGCATGAGGGATTTGGAATGAAATTTTAATTAATTAGGACTTTTTTTGGGGTACTTCTGAATTAATGTATTCATTCAACTATACTAAATACTTAATATTACCATATGCTATTCTAACTGCTGGTGTTACAAATTGACAAAAAAAAAAAACAAAACTAGATAATTTCCCAATGTTGATATTTATCAACTTTGGTAGCTTTCAATACATTAGAGTATATTTCATATATTAGAGGCTTCAGTTTTCTAGTGTTCCAGTTTTCTCATGCTTGGAAAAAATGTAAGTATACTTGTATTTGTTTCAAAGAAATATGAGGGTTTTAAATTTTTACCAAATTAATCGTCAGTGACACTTGCTTAAGAATTTATAACAGATTACTCCAACTCATCAATTGCTCTATTGACTTAAGACAAATATGTAGGCTTCCCTGGTGGCTCAGATAGTAAAAAATACTCTTGCCAATGCCTGCCAATGCAAGAGATTCATATTCAATCCATGGGTCAGGAAGATATGCTGGAGAAGGAAATGGCAACCCACTCCACTATTCTTGCCTAGAAAGTCTGGTCCATGGGATTGCAAAGAGTTGGACATGACTTAGTGGCTAAACAGAAAGAACAAAACAAATGTGTAAGAATTATTTTTATAAACGGCTTTTTAAAATATAGTAATGTCTATATTCTAGATTAGCTCAGTTCAGTTGCTCAGTCGTGTCCTGCTCTTTGCAACCCCATGGACTGAGCACACCAAGCTTCCCTATCCATCACCAACCCCCAGAGCTTACTCAAACTCATGTCCATCCAGTTGGTGATGTCATCCTACCATCTCATCCTCTGTCTTCCCCTTCTCCTCCCTCCTTCAATCTTTTCCAGTATCAGGGCTTTTTCCAATGAGTCAGGTATTCCCAACAGGTGGCCTAAGTAATTGGAGTTTCAGCTTCAGCATCAGTCCTTCCAATGAATATTCAGGAATGATTTCCCTTAGGATTGACTGGTTGGATCTTCTTGCGGTCCAAGGGATTCTTAAGAATCTTTTCCAACATCACAGTTCAAAAGCATCAATTCTTTGGCACTCAGCTTTCTTTACAGTCCAACTCTCACATCCATACATGACTACTGGAAAAACCATAGCTTTGACTAGATGGACATTTGTTGGAAAAGTAAAGTCTTTGCTTTTTAATATGCTGTCTAAGTTGGTCATAGGTTCTCTTCCAAGGAGCAAGCATCTTTCAATTTCATGGCTGCAGTCACCATCTGCAGGGATTTTGGAGCCCCAAAACATAAAGTCTCTCACTGTTTCCATTGTTTCCACATCTATTTTCCATGAAGTGATGGGGCCGGATGCCATGATCTTAGTTTTCTGAATGTTGTGCTTTAAGCCAACTTTTTCACTCTCTTCTTTCACTTTCATCAAGAGGCTGTTTAGTTCTTCTCTGATTTCTGCCATAAGGGTGGTGTCATCTGCATATCTGAGGTTATTGATAATTCTCTCGGCAATCTTGATTCCAGCTTGTGCTTCATCCAGCCTGGCATTTCACATGATATACTTTGCATATAAGTTAAATAAGTAGGGTGGCAATATACAAGCTTGATGTACTCCATTCTGGATTTGGAACCAGTCTGTTGTTTCATGTGCAGTTCTAACTATTGCATTTTGACCTACATACAGATTTCTCAGGAGGTAGGTCAAGTGGTCTGGTATTTCCATCTCTTTAAGAATTTTCCATAATTTGTTGTGATCCACAGTCAAAGGCATTGGCATAGTCAATAAAGCAGAAATAGATGTTTTTCTAGAACTCTCATGCTTTTTCAATGAGGCAACAGATGTTGGCAATTTGATCTCTGGTTCCTTTGCCTTTTCTAAGTCCAGCTTGAACATCTGGAAGTTCACAGTTCATATACTATTGAAGCCTAGCTTGGAGAATTTTGAGCATTTCTTTTCTTGCATGTGAGATGAGTGCAACTGTGCAGTAGTTTGAACATTCTTTGGCATTGCCTTTCTCTGGGATTATAATGAAAACTGACCTTTCCTATCGTGTGACCACTGCAGAGTTTTCCAGATTTGCTGGCATATTGAGTGCAGCAGTTTCACAGCATCATCTTTTAGGATTTGAAATTACTCAACTGGGATTCTCTCACCTCCACTAACTTTGTTCGTAATGAAGCTTCCTAAGGCCCACTTGACTTAGCATTCTAGGATTCTGGCTCTAGGTGGGTGATCACACCATTGCGATTATCTGCGTTATGAATATCTTTTTTTTTTTTTTTGTATAGCTCTTCTGTGTATTCTCGCCACCTCTTCTTAATATCTTCTATTTCTGTTAAGTCCATCCCATTTCTGTCCTTTATTGTGCCCATCTTTGCATGAAACTTTCCCTTGGTATCTCTAACTTTTTTCAAAGAGATCTCCAGTCTTTCCTATTCTGTTGTTTTGCTCTATTTCTTTGCATTGATCACTGAAGAAGGCTTTCTTATCTCTCCTTGCTATTCTTTAGAACTCTGCATTCAAATGGGTGTATCTTTCCTTTTCTCCTTTGCCTTTAGCTTCTCTTCTTTTCTCAGCTATTTGTAAGGCCTCCTCAGACAACCATTTTACCTTTTTACATTTCTTTTTTTGGGTGGATGGTCTTGATCACTGCATCCTATACAATGTCACAAACCTCTGTCCATAGTTCTTCAGGTGCTCTGTCCATCAGACCTAATCCCTTGAATCCATTTATCACTTTCACTGTATAGTCATAAGGGATTTGACTTAAGTCATACCTGAATGGTCTAGTGATTTTCCCTACTTTATTCAATTTAAGTCTGAATTTGACATTAAAGAGTTCATGATCTGAGCCATAATCAGCTCCAGGTCTTGTTTTTGCTGACTCTATAGATTTTCTTCATGTTTGGCTGCACAGAATATAATCAGTCTGATTTTGGTATTAACTATTTGCTGATGTCCATGTGTAATAGTCTACAAATCTAAGAGTTAGAAAGATTTCTAGAGGTTACTATAAAAGAGTAATCTAAGAGGTAATAGAACATGGCTCCATGGAAATTCCTAAATGAGTATTAAAGTGTCTAACCAAATATATGCCTAATTTCTCTGTCTTATTTAGGAACAGCACGACATTAGTTCAGGCAAGCAGTCTAGCTTAGTGGTTAAAGACATTGGGTTCGTAGTCAGATGGGCAAAGGTTTATTATCATCATAGGCCCTTAAACACATTTTGACTGCATTTCAGGGAATAAATTCTTACCTGGGCAATTATTTCACAGGGTTGTTTTGAATATTCTATGACACAGTGTATATAAAACACTTAGTATAATAAGTGGAACATATTAAAACAACAAATACTAAAGTAGAAAGGGAGCTAATATCACTCTAAGGCAATAAGGGTATAACTGTGTCATTTAAAGGGACGTCTGCGTTGGTTTTTTCCTACACAAATCCTATGAGATCTTCAATGCAGTATTGACCTATGGTCAGACATTAGGAAAACTTTATACTGTATATGCTGTTTAAGATTCATAGAACACATTGATATATTAAAAATTCTACAAAGTCCTATGGTAAAGAATGCAGTTTAACATTTTTAATAGAGCCTTTCCAAAACTTATATGAACAAGAATTTGGAAAATACACTGCATAAATTGGGCACAGTGTATGATTACAATGAATTTGCTATAAAATAAATTATGTAAGACAGCTTACAATACAGCTTAATAATTTTTATTTTCCTTTCCAGGATGTAATTTGAGGTACCACATTCCATTTAGTTATCATTTATCCTGTTCTCTTTTAATTTTTGGAAGTTCCTCAATCTTACCTTGTAATTCATGATCTTGACACATTTGAATATCACTAGTTAGCTATTTGTAAAGCATTCTTCAATTGTTTGTTTTTTTAAAAAAAATTTCATGATACCAAGGTTACAGATCTTCAGGAAGAATACCACAGTGATAAAGTACCTTTCTCATCACTTTATAAGAAGTGTTACTTGGTATAAGAGATTACTGTTGATGTTGAATTTGATCACTTGGTTAAGGGGGTAACTGCCAAGTTACTATTTTATTAGTAATTATATCCCATACATGAGAAGAAGGAAATCAAACTCAATTCTTGAAAAAAGTGTACCAAAGAATTTGTGGACTTATGCTAAAATCTACCACAATAGTTATTTTAAAAATTTACGGGAAAATATTTTCAAGCCTATGTAAATATCGTCTTTCTTCTTAAATTTTTTCTACTCCTTTTATTATCCTTCTGTGGCTCTAACTTGTACCAGGTATTACTATGCTGTTTTAATTGTAACTTTCTATTTTTTTTCATTACTTCCACATTTATTGATTAATATTTTTGGTGAGGAAGTTTTGTCCTTTCTCCCATAATTATTTATTGATTCAATGACTTGTATTAATATGGATTCATGTATATTAATGTTACATTTTGATTTGCAATCCAACACTAACTTTATTTTATTGCTCAAAACTCTTCAGATTTAGTCCCTGGGAACTCTTTCAAGTTGTCTCATTTTATCCTTTTAACAGACCTCACCCTTTTCCAAGTGATTCTTTAACTTCTGGTACTGTGAGATTACCATCTTATATTTTATCTACCTCAGCCATTTGTCCAAAGCTGATCATTTTAGAAATGATTATTTGATCATCATACCAAGGATCAGCAAAGTTTTTCTGTAAATGGCTAGATAGTAAATATTTTAGGCTTTGTGAACCATAGAATCTCTGTCACAACTACTTAACTCTGCTATGGTAGCAGAAAAGTATGCTGTGTTACAATAACATTTTATTTACAAAAACAAGTGGCAGACTAGTTTCAGCCCCTGGACCATAGTTTGCTATGCTTAATTTAGATACCCAAAATTCTAAAGTCAAAGTGAAAATGATAGTTATCCAAGAGACATATTGAAAATCTGGTAAGCTATATTTCAAACCTAATTTTGAGTCTTGAAACCAAAAAAAAACCTATGTGTTTTTTAAAATTATACCTAGAAAGTAATGTCAGAAGATGCAAGAGGAGGTCCCTAGCTTGCATTCCCCAATGGACACAGTGATCTGGTAACCATTCATGGGGGGAAAAATGGTGCCTTCATGGGAGTTTTCATATCTAGGCAAGAGATTACAATTCCTGGTGAAGTCCAAGATTGAGGAGAGCCACTCTGAGAAGACAGTCCTGTACTTCAGTGGCAAGTTTGCCAAACATGGTCTCAGCTGCAGACTGAAAGCAGCTCCATCACACTAAGAACTGGATTTCATTTCTCCCTGGCTATAGTCCTACAACCAATCCTGTCCACCAAGGGACCTAGGAAGAGCCACACACATCTACGTCCTCTGCAACAGGCCTTTCTACCACAATCTTGGCTACAGATTTTGAAGTAGCCCTGTGAACCAGCTCCAACTGTGATGTGCTATGGTCAGGAGTCAGTCCTGCATGCTGAGAGACCTGCAGAAAACATATCTGTCCATGCCCTCAAATAACAGGCCCTGTGACCCAGTTACAATCCCACTCTACTGCACTCCAGAATCAGTCCTACTCATTTAGGGACCCATCCAGGGAACCAATGGAAACCGCACACATCTGGGCCTCTAGTATTTGGTCTATCACCTGTGGATTTGACTGTGAATCCAGAAATAGCCCCATGATATAGCTCAAGCACTATTAGACATAATCCCAGAAGCGGTCTTGTCCACTAGAGACCTGACACTACACCCACCCACTACCTATCAAACAGATCTGAAAATCATTTATTCAACTCTAGATATGTCTCCTGGCCTCAGCCACACTTTCTGGCAATCCTGAGGGCAATTCCATGTATTCAGGGACTTGTCAGAAGAAGATCTTTATCTGCCAAAGATGTGAAAATGTATTTCACATGCATAGATATCAACCTGAGGCTACACAGATCACAAAGAACCAGACAAACATAGTACCACCAAAAGAAACTAATAAAAATCCAGTAATAGATCCCAGAGAAATGGAGATTTATAAATTTCTTAACAATGAAAATAAAATAATTGTTTTAAGGTATTTCAAAAAGCTACGAGAAAACGTATACACATTATTCAATGAAATAAGGAAAACAATGCAATAACAAAATGCAAAGTTCAAACAAGATATAGAAATCACAATAAAGAATCAAATAAATTATAGAGCTGAAGAATACAACAATTTTAATAGCAGAAGAAAGAATTTGCAAACTCAAAGAGAGATCATCCAGTCAGAGGAGAAGAAAGGAAAAATGACAAAGAGTAAAGAAAGCCTACCGGATTTATAGGATACTAGCAACAGAATCAAGATAAACATTTTGGGACTCTCAGAAGGAGAAGGAGAGAAAGGGGAAGAAAGCTTATTTAAAGAAATACTGGCTGAAAATGTCTGAAATCTTGGGAAGGATATAGATCTCTAGATCCATGAAGGTCAAAAGTAACCAAATAAGCTCAACCCAAAGAAGACTATGACACAATTATAATCAGATTATCAAAAGACAAAGAAAAAGGGAGAAGTTTGAAGGTAGTAGAGCAAATTAGAACCAAATACCTTTCATTTTAACTGAATTATATTTATACCTGAAATTTGATGCTGCTGCTGCTGCTAAGTCACTTCAGTCGTGTCCGACTCTGTGCAACCCCATAGATGGCAGCCCACCAGGCTCCACCATCCCTGGAATTCTCCAGGCAAGAACGCTGGAGTGGGTTGCCATTTCCTTCTCCAATGCATGAAAGTGAAAAGTGAAAGTGAAGTTGCTCAGTCGTGTCCGACTCTTAGCAACCCCATGGACTGCAGCTTACCAGGCTCCTCCATCCATGGGATTTTCCAGGCAAGAGTACTGGAGTGGGGTGCCATTGCCTTCTCCAGAAATTTAATGAAAAGAGTATAATTTTCAGTACCAGTCAGACCTAGAATTTGACTTTCCAGTTTGATTGTTATTTACTTAACCTCTAATTTGGATGCATGCAACTTGGAAATAACAACTCCGTTCTTACAGTGTTATTGTGAGGATTGAAGCAGACATTATATGTTAAGTTCCAACAGGGTTTGACACAGTAAAGGAAATCACTAAATGTATTTTCCTCTGGAAAGTAGATTCTGGGCATTGAATAATTAATAAATGAATCTTCATACAACAGTTGATATATTTTCTCTGTTTTAACTGTCTAGTCATTGTAGTATTAAGTTTGCATTATTCTAATAAATGTAGGAAAGCCACTTGAAAATAGCCAAGAAAACTACTTTTAACAGAACTCTGAATTTAATTACTTTCTTGAAAGTGAAAGGTTTTCTATTTAGCTCCTGTAGGACAGAAGGATGCTTATAAAAACAAATTCAATCTTTTATTGTAACTACTGGCAACAATTTTGTTTGTAATGGCAATTTTATTTTTCCAATTTTTTAAAAGTAGAGCATGTTTGTTCTTTTTTGCTTACCTTTGTCATACATATTCACAGACTCTATCCTTTATACACTGATTCCTGTATTTTTTGTCTTTGAACATATTTAATATTTTCTCTTCAATTTTTTCCTATTAAACTTCTCAAAATTATATACAAATGTTCCATAATATAAGAGTAAGCTAATCTTTTTAAATGGCTCCAGCCTGAATGTTTTGAACATGAATAAGAATGACAGTGCTGTGTTTCCAGATGCAGGAGGCTTACAGGGGTTTCTTTAACAGCAGTGAGAAAATGTTGATTAGGTTTGGAGTGTATGCCAGCTACAGAAACTAACCAGACTTAATTCGTTTCCTTCACAAACCTCTTAATGTTCAGAAACCAGTTAATGTTTTAATTTTCACCATGTTACCAATTAATAAACATTTCCATTACGTTCCAAATCACCTGAAAAAATAAAAGCATTTGAAAATCATGGAGATGCTTATTACAAACCTGTTGGATTAATGTGACAGAATAAATTCATGGTCAGAGCTAACAATAGTTTCAAGCATGGGCTTACCACAACCATGCATACATTCTTTTTACTGTTTTTATAACTCTGTGTGTATGTGTGTGTGTGTGTGTGTATGTGTGTGTGTGTGTGTGTGTGTGCACATGCACATGTGTGCTTTGGGGAGTTTTTTTTTTTTTTTTCTGTAGTCCTGAAGTAGAAAGAAATCATCAAAACATTACTATATTGTAACACCATTAAATGCCAGCACAGTTGAGCATTTCCAACTTTTTAATGAATTCCATATATAAAAGATCTCTGGTGACTTTTTCAAAATAAAAAAGAATAAATTTGAAAAAGTAGACCCATCAGTGTTTCTTCAATTGCACGTGTAGTATACAAAACTAAGGAAAAGAGGCAAATAATGAAATAGAAAAAAAAATAATGCTGACATTCAATATTTCAGTGATAAAACTTGACTTTGTATAATTTCTTTTTAAAAGTTTTTTTTTTTTAATGTAACTTGAAACAATCACAAATTCATAGAAAAAGTTATAAGTACACTTCAGGGAATCACTTTTTTTCTGAACTATTTGAGTGTAGATTATCAATTTTTAATACTAGTTTAATGTATATTTCCTACAAACAAAGACTTTATTCTACACAACCACAGTGCAACTATCACAGTCTTATATTCTCTTTGACCAACCCCAGAGTCAGTAATTTCTTCAAGCAGCTCTGGTCCCTTTTAGTATAAAATGATATTTATAATAATCTGAGCACTCCATATGTTCGTTGATATTGGGATGTTACTGTGACAAGGTTCTCTCTCTTTCTGAGTAGGTGAGGGTATGTATATGTGTACATTAGTGTGTATGCAAAAACAAGCAAAAGAATTACTTATATATTTACTTCCACATCTAATTCTACATTTTTAAAACCATGCTCTTGTATAGTTATCTTCAATTTCAATCTATGCTATTGAGTTTATTCTAGTTTTATCCTTTTCCTTTATTTCCTTTTTTACTGACAGTGAAGAACCTGGCTCCTGTTATGTTTAATACATTTATTTACTTGATCAGTCCCTTCTATGTATAACTAATCTCTTGCCTTTGCTCCCATTCCTCTCCTCTGTGTAACCCTCTTATGTAGATGTTCTTCTCAACTTACTTGGACCTTAAACTCAAATCAGGCTGCTCCTTGCATGGAAGTCTCCCTCACTCTGCCTGGGCTATGATACCCAGTACCAAACTACCTCCTTGCATATGCCCTTCTCAGCTATGAAGATGGAGCCCTCATGAATGGGATTAGTGCATTTATAAAAATCATGAATGAGGTTGCTTCCCCGTTCTGCTCTCTCACATGAGGCTACAAAAAGAAGTCAGTAATCTGCATCCAGGAAGAGGATCCTCAATAGAATTTGACCAGGTTGGCAACCTGATCTTGGACTTCAAACCTCCAAAACTGTGAGAGAGAAATTTCTGCTCTTTAAAAGCCATCCAGTGTATGGTACTTTTTTATGTCAGCTCAAACTGATTAAGATGCTTTTCTTATTTCAGTTGGATATGATTTAAACATAATTAGTACGCAGGGATCCTATGGAGGTGTTCTTCTTATTCAAATCTGACACCCTAATTTGGGCCACTACGACTTCCATATCCTCTGGCGTGATTACCTACTTTGCTTTGACTCACCAAATAGCTTGAGGACTGGGTTTTCTATAAGGAAAAGAGATGGAAGGGAAAATAAGGAAGAATAAGAGCTATAATTTAGCTTATAAATTGGGAAAAATGAATATTTTAAGTTTGTGTCTTTATCTACAAAGTGGAAGTACATAAAAACATACTAAAGATATACAGTGAAAAATAAGTCCTCTTTCTGTCTCAGTTCCACCTTCAGGATGCAATCATTGTAACCAGTTATTTTTTGTGTGTGTATATACTTCCAGACATAATCTATGTATTTACAAACAAACCCGTGTGTAGGTATGTACATGCATATCAGAATCCATTTAACTGGTATTCAGTTTATGGAATGTTGTTCCCATTTTTTCCTATTACAAAAGGCTTTACAATGAATATCTTTCCAGTACATGAATCATTTTGAACATGAGTATAACTTTGAAATAGAGTATCCGAGTCATCTTTGCCAGCTCAATGTGTTACCAAACATTTTAACATTTAACACTTTTATAGTTGAAATTGATATCTCATTGTTCTTTGTATTTTATGTCACAGATGAGGGACATTGAGCGTATTGTCTATTTTGTTGTTAAGTGTCATTGGCAGTTCTTTTTTTATGTACCATTTGTTACTCAGATTTGTTCATTTTTACCATGTCTTTTTCCCTTTTAACATTTTAACTTAATTTTTTATATTGAAGGATAATTGACGTACAGTATTTGTGTTGGTTTCTGTCATACATCAACATGTAATAGCCATAGGTGTACATATATCCCCTCGCTCTTGAACCTCCTTCCCACCTCCCACCCAATCTCACCCCTTTAGGTTGTCATAGAGCACTGGGTTTAGCTCCCAGTGTCACACAGCGAATTCCCACTTGCTATTTATCTTACATGTGGTAATGTCTGTTTCCATGCTATTCTCTCAATTCACCCCACCCTCTCCTTCCTCACTTTGTCCACAATCTGTTCTCTCTGTCTGTGTCTCCATTGCGGCCCTGGAAATCGGTACCATCTTTTTAGATTCCATATGTATGCATTAGTAGATGATATTTGTCTTTTACTTTCTGACTTATTTCACTCTGTATAATAGGCTGTAGGTTCATCCACCTCATTAGTGCATGCATGCTAAATCACTTCATTCGTGTCTGACTCTTTGTGACCCTATTGACTGTAAACCACCAGGCTCCACAGTCCATGGGATCTCCCAGGAAAGAATACTGGAGTGGGTTGTCATTTCCTCCTTCAGGGGATCTTGCTAACCCAAGGATCCAACCCATGTCTCTTATATCTCCTGCATTGGCAGGTGAGTTATTTACTACTAGCACTACCTGGGAAGCCCTGGCAGCTCATTATAACAGACTCAAATGCATTCATTTGTATGGCTGAATATTTCATTGCATATATTCACCCAAGCTTCTTTTTCCATTCACCTGTTAATGGACATCTAGGTTGCTTCCATGTCCTAGCTATTGTACATACTTCTGCAATGAACATTGGGGTACCTGTGTCTTTTTCAATTATGATTTTCTCAGGGTATATGCCCAGTAGTGGGATTGTTGGGTCATGTGGTAGTTTTAGTCCTAATTTTTTAAGGAATCTCCATATTATCCTCCATAGTGGCTGTATCAATTTGCATTCCCACCAACATTGAAAGAGGGTTCCCTTTTCCCACACCTTCTCCAAGATTTATTCTTTGTAAATTTTTTGATGACAGTCATTCTGACTGGTGTGAGGTGATATCTCATAGTTTTGATTTGCATGTCTCTAAATATGAGCATTTTTGAGCTTCTTTTCATGTGTTTATTAGCCATCTGTATGTCTTCTTTGGAGAATTGTCTGTTTATGTCTTCTCCTCACTTTTTGATAAGGTTGTTTGTTTTTCTGGTGTTAAGGTGTATGAGCTGCCTCTATAATTTGAAAATAAATCCACTGTCAGTTTTTTCATTTGTTACCATTTTTGCCCACTCTGAGGGTTGTCTTTTCACCTTGTTTATAGTTTCTTCTGCTGTGAAAAAGCTTTTTAAGTTTAATTAGGTTCCATTTGTTTACTTTTGTTTTTATTTCTGTTACTCTGGGAGGTGAGTCATAGAGGATCTTGTTGTAATTTATGTTATACAGTCTTCTGCCTATGTTTTCCTCTAACAGTTTTAGTTTCTGGTCTTACATTTAGGTATTTTGTCCATTTTGAGTTTATCTTTGTGTAAGGTGTTAGAAAGTATTCTAATTTCATTCTTTTACATGTAGATGTCCAGTTTTCCCAGCACCGCTTATTAAAGGGACTGTCTTTTCTCCATTGTATATTCTTGCCTCCTTTGTCAAAGATAATGCATCCATAGGTGCATGGGTTTATCTCTGGGCTTTCTATCTTGTTTCATTCGTCTATATTTCTGGGTTTTTTTTGGGTTTTTTTTTTTGTCAACCATACTCTCTTCTTTATGAATGTAGCTTTGTAGCATAGTCTGAAGACAGGAAGGTTGATTCCTCCAGCTCCATTCTTCTTTTTCAAGATTGCTTTGGCTATTTGGGGTCGTTTGTGTTTCCATACAAACTTTGAGATATTTGCCCTAGTTCTGTGAAAAATGGCATTGGTAATTTGATAGTGATTGTACTGATTCTGTAGATTACATTTAGTAGTACAGTCATTTTCATGCCATTGATTCTTCCAACCCAGGAATATGAAGTATCTCTCCATCTGTATATAATCTTTGCTTTCTTTCTTTGGTGATTTTTAGTTTTCAGTATACACCTCATTTGTCTCCTTAGGTAGGTTTATTCATAGATATTTTATCCTTTTTGTTACCATAGTGAAAGTGGTTGATTCCTTAATTTCTCTTTCTGATTTTTCATTGTTAGTGTATAGGAATGCAAGTGATTTCTGTAGAGTATGAAGGTACTAAATTGACTGATGAGCTCTAGTAATTTTCTGATGGTATCTTTAGGGTTTCTGTGTATAGCATCATGTTGTCTGCAAATAATGAGAGTTTTACTTCTTTCCAATCTGGATTTCTTTTATTCTTTTTCTTCTCTGATTGCTGAACCTAGGACTTCCAAAACTGTATTGAATAATAGTGGAGAGAGAGTGCACCCTTATCTTGTTCTTGATCTTAGAGGAAATGCTTTCAGTTTTTCCCAATTGAGAATAATGTTTGCTGTGGGTTTATCATATATAGCTTTCATTATGTTGAGATAGGTTTCTTCTATGCCCATTTTTTGAAGGTTTTTTTTTTTATCATAAGTGGGTGCTGAATTTGCAAAAGCTTTTGAGATAATTGAGATTATCATATGGCTTTTTAAAAAAATTTGTTAATATTGTATCACATTGATTGCTTAGAGTGTTTTGAAAAATACTTGCATCCCTGGGATAAACCTGACTTGATCATGGTGTATGATGTTTTTAATATGTTGTTGAATTCAGTTTGCTAGAATTTTGTGGATGATTTTTGCATCTATGTTCATCAGAGATATTGGCCTGTTATTTTCCTTTTTTTGTGATGTCTTTATCTGGTTCTGGTATCAGGGTGATTGTAGCCTCATAGAATGAGCTTACAATATTTTCTTCCTTTGCACATTTTGGAAGAGTTTGAGAAAGATAAGCATTAACTCTTCTCCAAATATTTGATAGAATTCACGTGTGAAGCCATCTGGCTTTGGCTTTTGCTTTTTGGGAAATTTTTTATCATAGTTGTTTTGATATCAGTGCTTGTGTTTGGCTTGTTCATAATTTCTATTTCTTCCTGGTTCAGGCTTGGAAGGTTGAACTTTTCTAAGAATCTGTCCATTTCCACTAGGTTGTCGATCTTAGTAGCATGTAGTTGCTCTTAATAGTCTCATGATTGTTTGTATTTCGGCATTGCCTATTATAACGTTTCCTTTTTCATTTTTAATTTTGTTGATTTGATTCTTCTCCCATTTTTTCTTGATGAATCTAGCTAATGGTTTGTCAATATTATCTTCTCAAAGATCAAGCTTTTAGCTTTATTGATCTTTGTTATTGTCTCTTTCATTTGATTTATTTCTCCTCTGATGTTTATGATTTCTTTCTTTCTACTAACTTTAGGATTTTTTTGTGGTTATTTTTCTAGTTGTTTTAGATGTAAAGTCAGGTTGTCTATTTGATGTTTCTCTTGATTTTTGAGATATGATTTTATTGCTATAAACTTCCCTCTTAAAATAGCTTATGCTGCATCCCGTAGTTGAGTCATTGTGTTTTCCTTATCATTTATTTCTAGGAATTTTTTTATTTATCTTTTATTTCTTCAGTAACCTGTTCGTTATTTAGAAACACATTGTTTAATCTCAATGTGTTTGCATTTTTTTGCATTTTTTCCCTGTGCCTAATATATAGTTTCATAGTGTAGATGTCAGAAAAGATGCTTGGTAAAATTTCAATTATCTTAAATTTACTGAGGCTTGATTTGTGACCCAAGATGTGGTCTATCCTGGAGAATGTTCCATGTGTACTTAAGAAGAAAAAATTCTTATGCATTTAGGTGAAATGTACCAAAAATATCAATTAGGTTCATCTGGTCTAATGTGTCATTTAAGGCTTGTGTTTCCTTAATAATTTTCTGTTTTGATGATCTGTCTTTTGCTGTAAGTGGGATGTTAAAGTCCCCTACTTTATGTTTTGTTATGGTCAGTTTCCCCTTTTATGTCTGATAGTGTTTGCCTTATGTATTCAGGTGCTTCTATGTTGAGTGCATAAGTATTTATGATTGTTATTTCTTCTTGATTTGATCCATTGATAATTATGTAGGGATCTTTACTATATAGCTTCTTTGTGTTTGATCTTTGTTAGTTTGATTTGTATGTGTTTCAGCGTGTTTCTCTTTGGGTTTATCCTGTATGGGACTCTGCTCTTGTACTTGACTGACTATTTCCTCTCCCACGTTAAGGAAGTTTTCGACTATAATCTCTTCAAAAATTTTCCCTGATCTTTTTTTTCTCTCCTCTGGGACCCCTATAGTTTGAATGTTGGTTCATTTAATATTGTACCAGAAGTCTCTGAGACGATCCTCAATTCTTTTCATTCTTTTTCCTTTATTCTGCTCTTCAGCTGCTATTCCCACCACTCTATCTTCTACCTCTCTTATCTGTTCCTTTGCCTCGGTTGTTCCACTATTGATTCCTTCTAGAGTACTTAATTTCAGTAATTTTGCTGTTCATCTCTGTTTGTTTATTCTTTATTTCTCTAAGTCCTTGCTAAGTGTAATAATTGATTCTTGCACTTTCTCCATTCTATTCTTGAGATTTTAGATCATCTTTACCATCATTACTCTGAATTATTTTTCAGGTAGTTTGCATATTTCCTCTTGATTTATGTGGTCTTGTGTTCTTACCTTGTTCCTTCAGTTTGCAGTATTTCTTTGCATCCCCCCCCCCCAACTTAGTGTGCTTGAAGTCTCCTTTTCCCAGGCTTTAGAGTCATATTCCTTCTTCTTTTTGGTTTCTTTCCTCAGTGGGTGAGGTTAGTCCAGTGATTTGAGTAGGTTTCATGTTGGGAAGGATGTGTGCCTGTGTTCTGGTGGGCGTAGGTGCATTTTATTTTTCCCTCTGATGGGCAGGGAAGGTATCTGTGGGAAGCGTCTCTGGTGATGATTGGGTTTGTGTTTTTTTCCTTGCTTGTTGTTTGAGTGAGACATCCTGTGCTCTGTGCTGCTGGAAGTTAGGTGATGCTGGGTCTTGGAAACAGGTGAAAGCTTTTTTGGGACCTCTCACTAATTAATACTCTCTGGGGTCAGGAGTTCTCTGACAGTCTAGTGTTCTGTACTACATGCTCCCATTCTAAAGGCTCAGGCTCAATCTCTATCTGGGGAACTGTAATTCCATAAGCTATTTGTTAGACATTAACAGAGATGAAAACAGAGAAACAAACAAACAAACAAAAAACAAAACAAGAGACAAAAGACTCACCTGACAAATGGTAAATCCAAAATCAGCCAACAAAAACAAACAATGGAAACTACACATACACATATATACACACACAAACAAAATCAAAATAATCCAAAAAAGAAAGTATAAGAGAGTCACCCAGCAAGCAAAGGAACCCAAAAATGATATCAACCAATTAAAAGCAAAACTAACTAAAACATAAACTGGAAAACAAAACGAAGCAGATTTCCAACTGTGGAATAAAGCAAAGGAAACAAAACTAACAAACATGATAAAATAAATAAAGAGGAAGGAAAGAAAAAATAGAGAAACAAAGTTAAATAGAAGTGTATGAAAAAAAATATATGTAAAAGAATAACTACAGCAGAGAAAGAAGAGTAAGAAATGCAAACAATTTTTTTAAACACCCACAGAACCACAAAAAGCCAACATGGACGTAGAAGTATATAAAGGAAATAAAAGGTATGATTTAAAAAATAGTTCTCAAAAGCTTAGATAGAGTTGGGCTTCCCTGGTAGCTCAGTCAGTAAAGAATCTGCCTGCAATGCAGGAGACCTGGGTTCAATTCCTGAGTTGGGAAGATGCCCTGGAGAAGAAAATGGCAACCCACTCCAGTATTCTTGCCTGGAGAATCCCATGGACAGAGGAGCCTGGCAGGCTACAGTTTATGGGGTCACAAGAGTCAGACACAACTTAGCAACAAAACTACTATTACTACTACTACTACTAAATAGAGCTAATAGTAACAATAAAAACCACTGCAAAACAGAAAAAAGAAGAAAAAAAAAATTCAAAACCAACCAGAGAACAAATCAAAATGTAAAAATAATAATAAATGTTTTTCTCTGATCTCATCTGTCAGCCTCCTTTCACTTGCTGTGAGTCACATTACACCTTGCCTCCCTAGGATCCCCTCCAACACTGGACTGGCCTCTGGATCTGCTGTGGGGATGGCTCAGACTCTAATCTGACCCTACCGCTGCCTGTTCTTGCCTCCAATGTCCACAGCTACTACAACTAATGTGTTTTCCTTTGTGGGAAATCTCATTGTCCTTTTATGTATTCCATAGACACAGTCTACCTTGCTGATCTTGTGGATTTAACCTGCAGTTTGTACAGCTGATGAAAAGGTTTTGCTCCCCTTCCTTGGCCATTCTGCCCCTGGAGTTCAATTGTAGTTTTATCCCCACCTCTGCATGTGGATCCTCCACAGGAGTTTGCTCCTAAAGCTGCCCTGAAGGACTTGAGTCTGCTCCAGCGAGGATCAGGTGTGGAGTTGGCACAGTTGCTTGGATTGCAGGAACCCTGGGAGCCACTAGAGTAGGAGATATGGCAGTATTAGGGTTTTTTCTAGCCTCTGGCAAGTGAGCATTGAGTGTGGAGGTGGTACAGATACTCTGATGTGGAGATTTCACCCTTGCTTCAGTTTCCCTATCCCCCAGGATCGAGTCCAGTGCTACTCACTCTCCACTTTTCCCTCTCCTTCCTTTGTCCTACCGAGCTTTCTCTGGATCTATATATTTTTTTCTGGTGGTCAGGGACTCCTGCACACTCTCAGTTGGGTTCTGCAAGATCTTCTGTATCTGAAGGTGTATTCCTAATGGAGAGAGATGTGATCCACATACACCTACTCCTCTGCTATCTTGTTTCTCTTCCTTTTTGAATGGAAAGAGCATTTTATAAATCAAAGAAGTTAACCTTTGCTACTGGTGATTTGAGTTGCAGTATTTTTCCGAGCCTGGTTTGTTTTATTTTTTCAAACTTAATTTGTTTTTTCCAAAGAAAATTTCTCAATTAAAAAAAAAAAAAGGAGTTGCATATACACTTTTGCTACATTACCAGAAATTGTGCTGTGGTATCCAGAAATCCAAGAAAACCTACTAAACACCTTTGCAATTACCAGTTACAATGAAATAAAACATAGCAAAGTAAACCTGGCATTTACTCAATGATGCACATATTGTTATCATGCTTCAGGGTAATTATGCCTTAATAATACAGTTAACATAAATGAATTCTTGTATTACTTTTTACAAAACCAGAAAAATTGTGTAAGCTATTTTCTTATGACTGAATTAATGTTTCCTTTCTGTAATAGGACTTCCATGGTGGTTCAGACAGTAAAGCGTCTGTCTACAATGTGGTAGACCCGGGTTTGATCCCTGGGTTGGGAAGATCCCCAGTAGAAGGAAATGGCAATCTACTCCAGGACTATTGCCTGGAAAATCCCATGGACAGAGGAGCCTGGTAGGCTACAGTCCATGGGGTCGCAAAGAGTTGGACACGACAAGGATTACTGATGACCTTTCATTCTTTTCATTGTACATATTTTCTAACTGATTTGAATCCTATTGTTACTTTCTTCTGAGTCTACAACATGTCCTGAAGAATTCTAAAAAATCTGTTTGCTTTTTTTTTTTTCCTCAATCAAGTTAACATAAAAAAAAAAAAAAAGCTGTTTCAGGAGCTATAGAGTTTGAAAAAGCATGATCCCCACACATTGTATCATTAGATATTTGTCAAAGGAGAGAGAATTATCACTGAGGTTTAAGAATAAGGGTGGACAAAACAATTTTGAAAAAGAATTATAGGACTGAGATGACCTGACTTCAAGATTGAGCATAAATCACTATTGAAGTCAATGTAGTTTTGGAAAAGATAAGTAGATCAATGGAATGCATAAGGGATGTAAGAAATAGGCTTAAAGTACAGTAAAGGAGTGCAGGAAATGAAAGTCTCTCAGTCGTGTCCAACTCTTTGTGACCCCATGGACTATATAGCCTGCCAGGCGACTCTGTCCATGGAATTATCCAGGCAAGAATACTAGAGTGGGTAACCATTCCCTTCTCCAGGGGAATCTTATCAACCCAGGGATTACACCCAGGTCTTGCACATTGCAGGGAGATTCTTTACTGTCTGAGCCACCAGAGAAACCCAGACTTACACATGTATAGTCAAATGATTTTTAACAAAACTATAAGTAAAATCCAAAGTAGTAAATAAAGAAAGAATGGTCTGCTCAATAAATGGTGCTACAACAACTGGACAGATGTATGTCTAGCAGAAAAAGAGGAAGAGGAAAAAGAAGAGAATGAAGAGGGGAAGAAAAAAAAAGAAACGAAACATGAATTCCACAAACCATACACAAATTGGATCATAAGCCAAATGGAAAATTTAACCTATAAAATATAAAATACGCTACACAAATTGGATCATAAGCCAAATGGAAAATTTAACCTATAAAATATAAAATACGCTACACAAATTGGATCATAAGCCAAATGGAAAATTTAACCTATAAAATATAAAATACGCTGTGTTCAGTCACTCAGTTGTGTCCAACACTTTGCGACCCCATGGACTGCAGCATGCCAGGCTTCCTTGTCCTTCACCGCCTCCTGGAGTTTGTTCAAACTCACATCCATTGAGTTGGTGATGCCGTCCAACCATCTCATATTCTCCTTCCTTTTCTCCTCCTGCCTTCAATCTTTCCCAGCAGCAGGGGTTTTTCCATTGAGTCAGTTCTTTACATCAGGTAGCCAAAGTATTGGTATTTCACTTTCACCATCAGCCCTTCCAATGATTATTCAGGATTGATTTCCTTTAGGATAGACTGGTTTGATCTCCTTGCAGTCCAAGGGACTCTCAAATCTTCTCCAACACCACAGTTCAAAAGTTCTTCACCACTCGCCCTTCTTTATGGTCCAACTCTCACATCCATACATGACTACTTGAAAAATCACAGCTTTGACTCGATGGATTTTTGTCAGCAAAGTAATGTCTCTGCTTTTACATACATTTTCTAAGTTTTTCATAAATTGTCTTCCAAGGAGCAAGCATAGTTTCATTTTATGGCTGCAGTTACCATCTGCAGTGATTTTGGAGCCAAAGAAAGTAAAGTCTGTCACTGTTTCCATTGTTTACCCTTATATTTGCCATGAAGCAATGGGACTGGATACCATGATCATAGTTTGTTGTTGTTGTTGTTGTTTAATTTTTCTTTTTACTTTATTTTACTTTACAATACTGTATTGGTTTTGCCATACATTGACATTAATCTGCCACAGGTGTACATGAGTTCCCAATCCTGAACCCCCCTCCCACCTCCCACCCCATATAATCTCTCTGGATCATCCCCGTGCACCAGCCCCAAGCATCGTGTATCCTGTATCAAACATAGACTGGTGATTCATTTCTTACATGATAGTATACATGTTTCAGTGCCATTCTCCCAAATCATCTCACCCTCTCCCTCTCCCTCAGAGTCCAAAAGTCTGTTCTATACATCTGTGTCTCTTTTGCTATCTCGCATACAGATCATAGTTTTTTGAATGTTGAGTTTTAGCCAACTTTTTCACTCTCCTCTTTCACTTTCATCAAGAGACTCTTTAGTTCCTCTTCACTTTCTGCCATAAGGGTGTGTCATCTGCACATCTGAGGTTATTGATATTTTTCCTGGCTATCTTGATTACAGTTTGTGCTTCATCAAGCCTGACATTTCTCATGATGTACTCTGCATATAAGTTAAATGAGCAGGGTGACAGTATACAGCCTTGACATAATCCTTTCCCAATTTTGAACCAGTCAGTTGTTCCATGTCCAGTTCTAACTGTTAATTCTTGATCTGCATACAAGTTTCTTAAGAGGCAGGTAAGATGCTTTGGTATTCCATCTCTTGAAGAATTTTCCACAGTTTCTTGTGATCCACACAGTCAAAGGCTTTACCATAGTCAATGAAGTAGAAGTAGATGATTTTCTGGAATTCAATTTATACAAAATATAAAAGAATGCATTTGTTATCTAGGCCTTGGGCTAGGTAAATTTATGTTTAGATATGACTCAGCATGATGCATAAAACAAGCAAATGATTAATGAGACATCAAAACTTAAAATTATCATTCCTGTTTTTACAGGTGCTGCTTTAGCATCTAGTTCATGGTTCAAACAAAGTGGACTCTATACTTACCACTTCTATGCCTTTGTTCACATTGTTCTCTCTGTTTTAAATACCTATTACTCAGAATTTGATCCATTCTTCACAGCATAATGGTGCCTTTCTGGAACTCCCCAGGCCCAAGTAGTAATCTTACTGCGTTTTTGCTTCTATGCCATATAAAACATATATAATATATAGATTATCAATTTTATTGTATTAAAAATACTTTGAGGGTAAACATTACATCTTCATCTTTTCTTACCCTTAGGCCCAACCAAAAGCCTTATACATAATAGATACTTTAAAAATGTTGAATTCCATTACATGGGTAATGTGTAAGCAAAGATTTACTTTCGTTCATAAACTATATTTGTTCAAATAGTAGCTAATCTACCAAATAGTAGGATAGAAAGGAAAATTTCTACCCTCTATAATTGGATATGTCTGATCCACAGTAAAAAATATGAATACAACAGTAGTTTTCATTAGGTAAAAAATTCAAATACTGCCGACTTCTCCATATACCTTTGTATCTGGACTTTTGGGATATCTTTCCTATTGCTCTCCTTGGTGGATTAGCTAATTCAAACACAGCCCACATCATTCCTAGCCAAATCAGTAAAGGAAAAGGTAAGTGCAAGTAGGATTAAAGAAAACAATATACCTCCTTAATGGTGTTCTAGAGAGGGAAACTTGAAAAGCTGAAGATGCAATATGAAAATTTCAGCAATTCTTGGTTCCAATTCTTAGGACATCAATTTACTGCATATGAATTATAGCTTTTCACTTTTGCAAAATAAAGAGTGTATTAGATCATCTTCTCCAGTAGTTAGATTGTATTTATAATTTCATTTAATTAGTTGTTTTTAAGTAAATGAATAAAAAGAATTGCTTTATTCAGTACAACAATTTTAGCTCTTATTATATCAGATGGAATTTTATAATGAAGGATGGCTTAGTGTATTGAGGACCCCTGGAAGAATATAAGAAGAAAGCAGTGGTCTGGGAGTAGTTTTAGTAAACTAATAAAAAACAAAAGCATTCAGAATTCAAGTATTTTCTCCAATGCATATATATTATGTATGTGTTTCACTTCATGTATCTATATATGCAGAACACATAACTGTGCCCTCAGTGTAGATGTATACTATAGACAGATAAAGATATAGATTTCATGGATAATGGTCAGATACACAAGGTTTAATTGTGCTTTCCATTTTTCAGTTAAGTTCAGTTCAGTCACTCAGTCGAGTCCGACTCTTTGTGACCCCATGAATTCCAGCACACAAGGCCTTGCTGTTCATCACCAACTCCCGGAGTTCACTCAAACTCATGTCCATCGAGTTGGTGATGTCATCCAGCCATCTCATCCTGTCGTCCCCTTCTCCTCCTGCCCCCAATCCCCCCCAGCTCAGAGTCTTTTCCAATGAGTCAACTCTTCGCATGAGGTGACCAAAGTAGTGGATTTTCAGCGTTAGAATCATTCCTTCCAAAGAACACCTAGGACTGATCTCCTTTAGAATGGACTGGTTGGATCTCCTTGCAGTCCAAGCGACTCTAAAGAGTCTTCTCCAACACCACAGCTCAAAAGCATCAATTCTTCGGCGCTCAGCTTTCTTCACAGTCCAACTCTCACATCCATGCATAACCACTGGAAAAACCATAGCCTTGACTAGATGGACATTTGTTGGCAAAGTAATGTCTCTGCTTTTCAATATGCTGTTTAGGTTGGTCATAACCATATTGAAGCATATTACTTCAAAGGAGTAAGCATCTTTTAATTTCATGGCTGCAGTCACCATCTGCAGTGATTTGGAGCCCCAAAAAATAAAATCTGACACTGTTTCCACTGTTTCCCCATCTATTTCCCATGAAGTGATGGGACCAGATGCCATGATCTTCGTTTTCTGAATGTTGAGCTTTAAGGCAACTTTTTCACTCTCGTCTTTTACTTTCATCAAGAGGCTTTTTATTTCCTCTTCACTTTCTGCCATAAGGGTGCTGTCATCTGCATATCTGACGTTATTGATATTTCTCCCGGCAACCTTGATTCCAGCTTGTGCTTCTTCCAGCCCAGCGTTTCTCATGATGTACTCTGCATAGAAGTTAAATAAGCAGGGTGACAACATACAGCCTTGACATACTTCTTTTCCTATTTGGAACCAGTCTGTTGTTCCATGTCCAGTTCTAACTGTTGCTTCCTGACCTGCATACAGATTTCTCAAGAGGCAGGTCGGGTGGTCTGGTATTCCCATCTCTTTCAGAATTTTCCACAGTTTATTGTGATCCACACAGTTAAAGGCTTTGGCATAGTCAATAAAGCAGAAATAGATGTTTTTCTGGAACTCTCTCACTTTTTCCATGATCCATCAGATGTTGGCAATTTGATCTCTGGTTCCTCTGCCTTTTCTAAAATCATCTTGAACATCTGGAAGTTCATGCTTCGTTTATTGCTCAAGCCTGGCTTGGAGAATTTTGAGCATTACTTTACTAGCATGTGAGATGAGTGCAATTGTGTGGTAGTTTGAGCATTCTTTGTCATTGCCTTTCTTTGGGATTGGAAAGAAAACTGACTTTTTCCAGTCCTGTGGCTACTGCTGAGTTTTCCAAATTTGCTGGCCTATTGAATGCAGCACTTTCACAGGATCATCTTTCAGGATTTGAAATAGTTCAACTGGAATTCCATCACCTCCACTAGCTTTGTTTGTAGTGATGCTTTCTAAGGCCCACTTGACTTCACATTCCAGGATGTCTGGCTCTAGATGAATGACCATACCATCGTGATTATCTGGGTCATGAAGATCTTTTTTGTACAGTTCTTCTGTGTATTCTTGCCACCTCTTCTTAATACCTTCTGCTTCTGTTAGGTCCATACCATTTCTGTGCTTTATCGAGCCCATTTTTGCATGAAATGTTCCCTTGGTATCTCTAATTTTCTTAAAGAGATCTCTAGTCTTTCCCATTCTGTTGTTTTCCTCTATTTCTTTGCACTGATCACTGAGGAATGCTCTCTTATCTCTTCTTGCTATTCTTTGGAACTCTGCATTCAGATGCTTATATCTTTCCTTTTCTCCTTTGCTTTTTACTTCTCTTCTTTTCACAGCTATTTGTAAGGCCTCCCCAGACAGCCATTTTGCTTTTTTGCATTTCTTTTCCATGGGGATGGTCTTGATCCCTGTCTCCTGTACAGTGTCATGAACCTGAGTCCATACTTCATCAGGCACTCTATCAGATCTAGTCCCTTAAATCTATTTCTCACTTCCACTGTATAATCATAAAGGATTTGATTTAGGTCATACCTGAATAGTCTAGTGGTTTTCCCTACTTTCTTCAATTTAAGTCTGAATTTGGCAATAAGGAGCTCATGATCTTAGCCACAGTCACCTCCCTGTCTTGTTTTTGCTGACTGTATAGAGCTTCTCCATCTTTGGCTGCAACGAATATAATCAATCTGATTTCAGTGTTGACCATCTGGTGATGTCCATGTGTAGAGTTTTCTCTTGTGTTGTTGGAAGATGGTGTTTTCTACGACCAGTGTGTTCTCTTGGCAAAATTCTATTAGCCTTTGCCCTGCTTCATTCCGCATTCCAAGGCCAAATTTGCCTTGTTACTCCAGGTGTTTCTTGACTTCCTACTTTTGCATTCCAGTCCCCTGTAATGAAAAGGACATCTTTTTTGCATGTTAGTTCTAAAAGGTCTTGTAGGTCTTCATAGAACCATTCAATCAGCTTCTCCAGCATTACTGGTTGGGGCATAGACTTGGATTACTGTGATATTGAATGGTTTGCCTTGGAAATGAACAGAGATCATTCTGTCATCTTTGAGATTGCATCCAAGTACTGAATTTCAGACTCTTTTGTTGACCATGATGTCTACTCCATTTCTTCTAAGGGATTCCTGCCCACAGTAGTAGATATAATGGTCATCTGAGTTAAATTCACCCATTCCAGTCCATTTTAGTTCACTGATTCCTAGAATGTCAATGTTCATTCTTGCCATCTCCTGTTTGACCACTTCCAATTTGTCTTGATTCATGGACCTGACATTCCAGATTCTTATGCAATATTGCTCTTTACAGCATCAAACCTTGCTTCTATCACCAGTCACATCCACAGATGGGTATTGTTTTTGCTTTGGCTCCATCCCTTCATTCTTTCTGGAGTTATTTCTCCACTGATCTCCAGTAGCATATTGGGCACCTACTGACCTGGGGAGTTCCTCTTTTGCTATCCTACCATTTTGCCTTTTCCTACTGTTCATGGGGTTCTCAAGGCAAGAACACTGAATTGGTTTACCATTCCCTTCTCCAGTGGACCACATTCTGTCAGACCTCTCCACCATCACCCACCCATCTCCATTTTTCTTTATCTTTTATTAATTGAATGGAATATGACAAAGTATTTTTCTTTAGTTATGGTAGTACTGATATATTACTTATGACTGTGAATAGTAAAAATGTTATATTTAATTATTTATAATCTTGGTGTATGATTACAATTAATGTAATGCCCTACTATCTATTAATAATATCTATTATTTTATAGAAATAAATTTTTGTATATAATTTAAAGTGAGTAGAAATATAAAAAAGAACATGATATTCAGCATATACAAGCACACTTTTAATCCTAAGTATATTTTGTATTCAACTAAAAGTTTTTTTTTTCTCGATTATCTGACCGAATAGAGTTTATAAACTTCAAATACAAGATGAAGCAACCTAAATCAGTACTTTGCAATAAAATCAGTACTTATCAATCAAACTGAATCTCTTTTTAATTTGAACTTTTGTGAGTATTAAAAATAGCATGACTATAAATTGGAAAGGGATGCCATTTGGCTTGTCAATACAAAATAGAATAATATCTCTTCCCTTTGAAATCAAGTATAGTAAGGCCCCAGAACTTGCTATATATCTTTTCTTTTGCAAGCTGTTTTTCTAAAATGTTTAAAACTTTTCAAAGTACATGAGCCTATTTTTAGATCTCGCCATCTTTTATTGTACTGTATCTGTACAGTCTTTAAGCTAAAAGAGACACAGATAATGCTTTGATTTCCTTGCAGAATGTATTCTTATAAGCATAACCTAAGCATAGTTACTGACTGTAACCAAGAGAAACAGGGATAATGAAATTGGTATCTAATAAAAAGACCTCATTCCACCAACAACATTTACCTTTATTCAACTACATCGTTTTATCCAAGCTTCTAAGAAGCGAAAAATTTGATATTTAAAGTTTCACTTTCTCCTCCCAATATGCCTCCTCTGTTGTGAATGAGGAGTCAACTTAAAGGAGAGGAAAGTGAAAAGATGTGTGGATACTCAACTTGATAATCAGATTTTCAGTCGTGGGAATGTGTACTTTCAAGAGGAAAAGATTTGTGAAAAATAGAGAGCATGTTTTCTTCATTAATGCATTCCCCCAAATTAAATACAGTAACATGTTACTTAAACGTGCCATGACTGTCTTTGAATCTCATATCATTTATCTTGAATTTAGCTTAGAGGTTTATGTTTAGCCCATTTTTGATGAAATACTTGAATGTTTATAAACCTTAACAAGAAGATTATGTGGGGAATTCCCTGGCAGTCCATGGTTAAGACCCCTGCTCCCATCCCCTGCTTTCATCGTCAAGGGCCTGAGTTCAATTCCTGGTTGCCCTAATTGGGGGACTAAGATCACATGATGTGGTTAAAAGAAAGATTATGTGTTTGCTTGCCTTTCTGAATATGCTGTCATAATTGCAAGAAACAATATTTTATATTGTTTCCACCACATAAATTAGTCTTACAAAATAACTTACGTGAAAAAAATTTTGTTTCTATGGTCATTAGACTTTTCCACTTCATTGCTGAACTTATTCAGGACAAAGCTGGAAAATCACCAGTCAGGGGTATTTGCAGTGATTACTATTTCTCAAGACAAGTTGGTTACCTGATCTCTAAGGTCCCTTGTAATTCTCAGTTCTATAATTCTGTTAGAGAGGAGAAAATGAGGCTGTTGGGCAAAGCAGAAATGTGAAAGATTACTAATAAGCAGACTAATATAGTGTGTGTTCATTTTTATACAACCTGATTACAAATGAAATTTAATTCATGCAAAATTTGATTTACCAAAAGAATATTTTAAAAGAAATCATACAGTACTTGAATTGCATACTTTTGGAGACTCTAATGTCTATCTTAATATTAAATTTGACCACAGAGTGCCCCTTGAGCTGATAAAAAAAAAAATTTCTGCTTTTTAGGGGCTACATGTGATCCATCACAAAGATTTATTTCAATTATGATTTATGTTATTAATATTTTATTTTAATGAAATATCTATACAAAGACAAGATACAGAATTTTGAAAAAAGTAATGACTGATTACTGAACTAATATATTTAACAATACTTTTATTTTTCACTAATACATATGGAAAATAAAGTAAAAAATCAGTTCAGTTCAGTTCAGTCACTCAGTCATGTCCAACACTTTACAACCCCATGGACCGCAGCACGCCAGGCTTCCCTGTCCATTACCAACTCCTGGAGTTTGCTCAAACTCATGTCCATTCTGTCGGTGATGCCATCCAACCATCTCACCTCTGTCATCTTGTTCTCCTCCTGCCTTCAGTCTTTCCCAGTATCAGGGTCTTTTCAAATGAGTCAGTTCTTCGCATCAGGTGGCCAAAGTATTAGAGTTTCAGCTTCAGCATCAGTCCTTCCAATGAATATTCAGGACTGAATTCATTTAGGATAAACTGCTAGGATCTCCTTGCAGTCCAAGGGACTCTCAAAAGTCTTCTCCAACATCACAGTTCAAAAGCATCAATTCTTCGGTGCTCAGCTTTCTTTATACTCCAACTCTCACATCCATACATGACTACAGGAAAAACCATAGCTTTGACAAGTGAGACCTTTGTAGCAAAGTAATGTCTCTGCTTTTTAATATGCTGTCTAGGTTAGTCATAGATTTTCTTCCAAGGAGCAAGTGTCTTTTAATTTCATGGCTGCAGTCACAATCTGCAGTGATTTTGGAGCCTGCCAAAAATAAAGTCTCTGTTTCCATTGTTTCCCCATCTATTTGCCATGAAGTAGCTGCGATTCATAGGATCAGAAAGAGTCAGACACGACTGAGTGAACTGAACTGAACTGAATAGGACTGGATGTCATGATCTTAGTTTTTGAATACTGAGTTTTAAGCAACTTTTTCAGTTTTAAGCAACTTTTTCACTCTCCTCCTTCACTTTCATCAAGAGGCTCTTTAGTTCTTCACTTTCTGCCATAAGGATAGTATCATCTGCATATATGAGATTGTTGATATTTCTCCTGGCAATCTTGATTCCAGCTTGTGCTTCATTCAGCCCGGCATTTCACATAATGTACTCTGCATATAAGTTAAATAAGTGGGTGACAATGCACAGCCTTGATGTACTCCTTTCCCAATTTGGGACCAGTTCATTGTTCCATTTCTGATTCTAACTGTTGCTTCTTGACCTGTATACAGATTTCTCATGAGCCAGGTAAGGTGGCCTGATATACCCATGTCTTAAAGAATTTTCCACAGTCTGTTGTGATCCACCCAGTCAAATGCTTTAGCGTAGTCAATAAAGCAGAAGTAGATGTTTTTTTCTGGAACTCTCCTGCTTTTCTGTTGATCTGACGGATGTTGGCAATTTGATCTAAATATCTTCATTCTAATTTTTCTCTACTTGAGTAATCTGGGGAAACAATGAATTATATAATTTCTGCATTATGAACTCCAGTTTTTTCTCATTTTAAAGTCAAAAATTACATATTTGTGAGATTTCCAAACAGTTAGGAAATTGTTGATATTGCCATGTTATATTATTTGTTATAATGAAATACAACATCTTACAATTTAGATGAAATCCCTCTCAATAATGGAATATTTTTGAAATCTTTTGGTTATAGCAGTAACTCAAATATCACCAGTGTAAGATATAGTTACTCACACAATTTCTATAAGAGCAAAATACATGGTTACTATTTTTTAATTGCTATGGAAATTTCCTCCAAAGTATTTGCCCATCCAATGTATCATTCTTAGAAAGAAGCTAGAAATCAGGTTGCATGAATCTGTAGGCTTCAGCAAAGTAAGCATGACAGGAAGAGGAAAAAATGCTTCCCCCTATTAAAAACAAGAGTATAGAAAATTGCTGTATTTTCTGAAGTTCGCTGTAACATAATAACTTTTCTTTTTAAACTACGGATATAAATCAACATTGACATGTGCAAAAAAGATAATAGTAGGTTTTTATTTTTAAAATGTATTCAGGCATGCAATTATAACCTCCTTTACTATGAACTAAGTATTTCTTTTCCACTTTCTCAGAGAACAGCACTGTTCTTTATGGAATAAGTCATCATTTCCTAAAGCAGCAAACTGTCAGACAGCTATCTTTGTATTCATTAGTGTAGGAACATAAATGTATCTGGCTTGGTTTTTCTCTTAACTAATCCTAAGATAGACTGAAAATGCAGAGGACAAATGAAAAGAAATTATAGAACAATTTAATCATTAAATTAATGGAAAAATATTGTTTGAATAGCATTAGTTATCTAAGCAGCCTGCAATTGGTGATAATGAATTTTACTAGGAAAAGCTGCATTAACACATTCATTTTTGCTTCATTTAAAACACTGTTCTAAGTCAAAATTGCCTAGAGGTTGTTTCTTCTTCTTTTCTTTCTTTACATGAAAGAATGAACCTATGAATGTGTCCAGAACTTTGAAGGATCTGAGATTTTATTCTACGTACAAGCTAATGAGTTATAATATCACAATTTTATAGAGGCTGTCAGAAGACATGAGAACTCTGGATTACAAAAAAAAAGAAGAAGAAGAAAAGAACTTTACTACTCATAGCAACAACATTAATCAGAGGGCCAGTACTTGTTACAGTTCTCTAAGCTTCAATTTCCATAGGATGACATTAAGAGGGCCAGGTAACAACTGTGCATGCAATGGTTTACATTACAGGAAAGGAACTCTGAGCTTAGGGAACTTGAACCTTTATAATGGACAGTAACCCTGTCTGATCTTTGCCCTGGTTGGAGACACTATCTTTATCATATTGGACAGTAAACAAAATTTCTCTGTGTTCTAGGGGGAGATATTGTCTCTATCTTTTAAAGCAATTCACAGTACAAATATTTTTAAGCAAGTCGTCTGGAAAAAAGGCAAACAATGCCTCTCCTTGCAAGTTATGCAGAAAAATGAGAGACCCATAGATAATTGTCTCTTACCGGGTGTGTGTCTTTTAGCTAACACAAAGGAGAATAGGAAAATGTTGTATGAAAGAAATCATTAGAAACATTTCAATGGTATTTTGATATTTTCAGTTTGAAATTATTTTCTTTTCATGTATTTGAAGAAGGATTATCAAAACTTCACTTTTGTAGCTAAAAAGTTTTTTTTACTACCCCATGATTCAAAGACAAAATCAAAAGAAAATGTGTGAGAAGAGATGTCAAAGAAGACCTACTCTGTCAGAAAGGGAGCAGGTCTACTCAAAGAGAATTGCTGTTCAGCTCTGTATCCATTATTCTGGATACACTGTCACTAAGGTCTATGAAATAATTAATAAAGGCTATTGGTGGCTTTGGTGGTTTACCTATAATGTTGAAATCCCAGATGTACAAACAATTCCTAAGAATGATTTTTTTAACTTTTTTAATATAAATCTATTTATTTTAATTGGAGATCAATTACTTTACAATATTATATTGGTTTTGCCATACATCAACATGAATGTAAGCCAGAAAGAAAAACACAAATACAATATACTAATGCATATATATGGAATTTAGAAAGATGGTAATGATAACCCTGTATGTGAGACAGCAAAAGAGACACAGATGTATGGAACAGTCTTTTGGACTCTGTGGGAGAGGGAGAGGCTGGGAAGATTTGGGAGAATGGCATTGAAACATGTATAATAACATGTATCAAATGAATCGCCAGTCCAGGTTTGATGCATGATACTGGATGCTTGGGGCTGGTGCACTGGGATGACCCAGAAGAATGATTTTTAAATTATGATATTTCAGAGTAGGTTGAAGTGCATGCTTTGTATTTCTGTGGTGGCTCAGATAGTAAAGAGTCTGCAAGCAAAGCAGGACAGCTGGATTTGATCCCAGGGTCAGGAAGATCCCCTGGAGAAGGGAACAGCAACTCACTCCAATGTTCTTGCCTGGAGAATCCCATGGACAGAGGAGTCTGGTGGGCTACAGTTCATGGGGTCACAAAGAGTCAGATATGACTGAGTGACTAACACTTTCAGTTTCACTAAAGTATATTATAAATGTCAAGCCCATATCCCAAAGTCATGTCCTTAAGATACTGTTATCCATAGGTCACTGTGATTGAAAATAAAAGTAAGTGATGATTATCTTCTTTCTTCTAGGAATAAATTAAATTTAGTATATGTATTTGGTTTGTGGTAAAGGCCAATAGCTTTCTATGAATGATGTAATGCTTTGTTCCGGTTGATACTCAGTGCTTTGTCAAAGACACAGTTTTATCACATTAAGATGATGTTGGTTTAACAAGGCCTTACTGTATAGTACATGGAACTCTGCTCAATATTATGTGGCAGCCTGGATTGGAGGGGAGTTTGAGGAAGAATGGATACATGTGTATGTATGGCTGAGTCTCTACACTGTTGACCTGAAACTATTACAAAATTGTTTGTTAATCAGCTATCATTTCAGTTCAGTTCAGTTGCTCAGTCGTGTCCAACTCTTTGTGACCCCATGAATTGCAGCACGCCAGGCCTCCCTGTCCATCTCCAACTCCTGGAGTTTACCCAAACTCATCTCCATCGAGTTTATGATGCCATCCAGCCATCTCATCCTCTGTGGTCCCCTACTCCTCATGCCCCTAATCCCTCCCAGCATCAGGGTCTTTTCCAATGAGTCAACTCTTTGCATGGGGTGGCCAAAGTATTGGAGTTTCAGCTTCAGCATCAGTCCTTCCAATTGATTTCCTTGAGGATGGACTGGTTGGAACTCAAGAGTCTTTTCCAACACCACAGTTCAAAAGCATCAATTCTTCGGTGCTCAGCTTTCTTCACAGTCCAACTCGCACATCCATACATGACCACTGGAAAAACCATAGCCTTGACAAGTAGAGCTACCCCATGTCCGAGGTCAGGGGCAGCGGCCGAGAGGAGCTACCCCACGTCCAAGGAGCAGTGGCTGCGCGGGTGCAGGAGGGCCGAGAGGAGATAATACACGTTCAAGGTCAGAAGGGGCGACTCGTCCAAGGTAAGGAGCAGCAGCTGAGCTTTGCTGGAGAAGCCGTGAAGAGATACCCCACATTCAAGGTAAGAGAAACCCAAGAAAGATGGTAGGTGTTGTGAGAGGGCATCAGAGGGCAGACACACTGAAATCATAATTGGCTATACCCCAATACAAAACAAAAAGTTTTCTTTTTCTTTAAAGATGATGTTGATTGTAGTTTGTTCACATTTTTATTTTTCCTACTATGTGGTGCCATCTCACTACCTCCATCTTTATTATCTCTTTGTACTACATACTCTGTTACTAAAGGAAGGAGGATTTGAAAAATTATGATCAAACTGATTTAGAAACCGTATTTAACACATAGCATGTGAATGTCTAAAAAAGAAACATTTGAACAATAATGATTATTTTGTCACCATGAAATTGGTGAGAAAATAATTTATCAGGTATGATTTCTAAAACACATGCCATCTCTCTCAGTTTCATGATCAACTTCTTTGTCTGTTATTGTAACATTAAATATTTTCTTACCCAAATAGTATTATATTGTTAAAGGACTTAAACTCTAAGTGATAATCAAACATTGTTCAGTGTATACACACCTTTTGTAATAATGCAGTTTATTTATTTTTAGATCTAGATACTTTAGCAACTACCAAAGTAAAAAGAAGAATATAAGTATTATAATTGAGGTAAAAAATAAAGTTTTACAGGAATATAGAACAGAAGATATTGATTTTGACTGGCAGAAAGCTTCATGAAAGTGGTGATATTTTAGCTGAATTTTGAAGATTGAGAAGTTTTTATGTCATTAAATACTGGGCATGCAGTCACACCAAACCCACTGACATCTCAAAACTCACTACTGGACACCTCATTGCACTCCAGAGAGAAGAAATCCAGCTCCACCCACCAGAACACAGACACAAGCTTCCCTAACCAGGAAACCTTGACAAGCCACCCGTTCAACCCCACCCACAGTGAAGAACCTCCACAATAAAGAGGAACCACAAACTGCCAGAATACAGAAATGCCACCCCAAACTCAACAATATAAACAAGATGAAAAGTCAGAGAAACATCCAGCAGGTAAAGGAACAGGATAAATGCCCACCAAACCAAACAAAAAAGGAAGAGATAGGGAATCTCCCTGATAAAGAATTCCAAATATTTATAGTGAAAATGATCCAAAACCTTGAAAACAAATTGGAGTTACAGATTAATTACCTGGAGACAAGAATCGAGAAGATGCAAGAAAGGTTTAACAAGGACCTAGAAGAAATTAAAAATAAAAGAGTCAATATATAATGAATAATGCAATAAATGAGATCAAAAGCAGTCTGGAGGGAACCAACTGTAGAATAACAGAGGCAGAAGATAGGATAAGTGAAGTAAAAGATAGAATGGTAGAAATAAATGAAACAGAGTGGAAAAAGGAAAAAAAGAATTAAAAGTAATGAGGACAAACTCAGAGACCCCTGGGACAATGTTAAATGTCCCAACATTCGAATCATAGGAGTCCCAGAAGAAGAAGACAAAAAGACAGACCATGAGAAAATACTTGAGGAGATAATAGATGAAAACTTCCCTAAAATGGGGAAGGAAATAGTCACCCAAGTCCAAGAAACCCAGAGAGTCCTAAACAGGATAAACTCAAGGCAAAACACCTCAAGACACATGTTAATTAAATTAACGAAGATCAAACACAAAGAACAAATATTAAAAGCAGCAAGGGAAAAACAACAAATAACACACAAGGGGATTCTCATAAGGATTACAGCTGATCTTTCAATACAAACTCTTCAGGCCAGAAGGGAATGGCAGGATATACTTAAAGTGATGAAAGAGAAAAACCTACAGCCCAGATTACTGTACCCAGAAAGGATCTCATTCAAATATGAAGGAGAAATCAAAAGCTTTACAGACAAGCAAAAGCTTAGAGAATTCAGCACCACCAAACCAGCTCTCCAAAAAATGCTAAATGATCTTATCTAGACAGGAAACACAGAAAGGGTGTATAAACTTGAACCCCAAACAGTAAAGTAAATGGCAACAGGATCATACTTATCAATAATTACCTTAAATGTAAATGTAAACCAAAAGAGAAAGACTGGCTGAATGGATACAAATCATGATCCCTATATATGTTGTCTACAAGAGACCCACCTCAAAACAAGGGACACATACAGACTGAAAGTGAAGGGCTGGAAAAAGATATTCCACACAAATAGAGACTGAAAGAAAGCAGGAGTAGCAATACTCATATCAGATAAAATAGATTTTAAAATAAAGGCTGTGAAAAGAGACAAAGAAGGACACTACATGATGATCAAAGGATAAATCCAAGAAGATATAACAATTATAAACATATATGCACCCAACAGAGGAGCACCACAATATGTAAGACAAATGCTAACAAGTATGAAAGGGGAAATTAACAATAACACAATAATAGTGGGAGACTTTAATACCTAACTCACACCTATGGATAGATCAACTAAACAGAAAATTAACAAGGAAACACAAACCTTAAAAGATACAATAGGCCAGTTAGAACTAATTGATATCTATAGGACCTTTCACCCCAAAACCGTGAATTTCACCTTTTTCTCAAGTGCACATGGAACCTTCTCTGGGATAAATCACATCCTGGGCCATAAATCTAGCCTTGGTAAATTCAAAAAACTGAAATTATTCCAACCATCTTTTCTGACCACAATTCAGTAAGATTAGATGTCAACTACATGAGAAAATCTACTAAAATTCCAACATATGGAGGCTGAACAACACACTGCTGAATAACCAACAAATAACAGAAGAAATCAAAAAAGAAATCAAAATATGTATAGAAACATATGAAAGTGAAAACACAACAACCCAAAACCTATGGGACAGTGTAAAATAGTGCTAAGGGGAACGTTCATAGCAATACCTCAAGGCTTACCTCAAGAAAATAGTCAAATAAAATAACCTAACTCTACACATAAAGCAACTGGAAAGGAAGAAATGAAGAACCCCAGGGTTAGTAGAAGGAAATAAATCTTAAAAGTAGGGCAGAAATAAATGCAAAAGAAACAAAAGAGACCATAGCAAAAATCAGCAAAGTTAAAAGCAGGTTCTTTGAGAAGATAAAACAAACCATTAGCCAGATTCATCACGAAACAAAGGGAGAAGAATCAAATCAACAAAATTAGAAATGAAAATGGAGAAATCACAACAGACAACACAGAAATACAAAGTATCATAAGAGACTACTATCAGCAGCTATATGCCAATAAAATGAACAACTTGGGAGAAATGGACAAATTCTTAGAAAAGTACAACTTTCCAAAACTAAACCAGGAAGAAATAGAAACTCTTAACAGATCCATCACAAGCACAGAAACTGGAACTATAGTCAGAAATCTTCCAGCAAAAAAAAAAAAAAGCCCAGGTCCAGACGGCTTCACAGCTGAATTCTATCAAAAATTTAGAGAAGAGCTAACACCTATCCTACTCAAACTCTTCCAGAAAATTGTAGAGGAAGGTAAACTTCTAAACTCATTCTATGAGGCCACCATCCCCTTAATACCAAAACCAGAAAAAGATTGCACAAAAAAAGAAAACTACAGGCCAATATCACTGATGAACATAGATGCAAAAATCCTTAACAAAATTCTAGCAAACAGAATCCAACAACATATTAAAAAGATTACACATTGTGACCAAGTGGGCTTTATCCTAGGGATGCAAGGATTCTTCAATATCTGCAAATCAATCAAAGTAATACACCACTTAACAAATTGAGTGATAAAAACCATATGACTATCTCAATAGATGCAGAGAAAGCCTTTGACAATATTCAACATCCATTTATGATAAAACCCTCCAGAAAGCAGGAATATAAGGAACATACCTCAACATAATAAAAGCTATATATGACAAACTCACAGCAAACATTATCCTCAATGGTGAAAAATTGAAAGCATTTCCCCTAAAGTCAGGAACAAGACAAGGATGCCCACTCTCACCACTACTATTCAACATAGTTTTGTCCACAGCAATCAGAGAAGAAAAAATAATAATAATAATAGGAATCCAGATTGGAAAAGAAGAAGTAAAACTCTCACTGTTTGCAGATGACATGATCCTCTACATAAAAAACCCTAAAGACTCCACCAGAAAATTACTAGAGCTAATCAACGAATATAGTAAAGTTGCAGGATATAAAATTAACACACAGAAATCCCTTGCATTCCTATACACTAATAATGAGAAAATAGAAAGAGAAATTAAGGAAAAATTCCATTCACCATTGCAACGAAAAGAATAAAATACTTAGGAATATATCTACCTAAAGAAACTAAAGACCTATATATAGAAAACTATAAAACACTGGTGAAAGAAATCAAAGAGGACACTAATAGATGGAGAAATATACCATGTTCATGGATCAGAAGAATCAATATAGTGAAAATGAGTATACTACCCAAAGCAATCTATAGATTCAGTGCAATCCCTATCAAGCTGCCAATAGTATTTTTCACAGAGTTAGAACAAATAATTTCACATTCGTATGGAAATACAAAAAACCTCGAATAGCCAAAGCAATCTTGAGAAAGAAGAATGGAACTGGAGGAACGGACCTGCCTGACTTCAGGCTCTACTACAAAGCCACAGTCATCAAAACAGTATGGTACTGGCACAAAGACAGAAATATAGATCAATGGAACAAAATAGAAAGCCCAGAGATAAATCCACACACCTATGGACACCTTATAGTTGACAAAGGAGGCAAGAATATACAATGGAGAAAAGACAATCTCTTTAACCTTGGTACTGGGGAAACTGGTCAACCACTTGTAAAAGAATGAAACTAGAACACTTTTTAACACCATATACAAAAATAAACTCAAAATGGATTAAAGATGTAAACTTAAGACCAGAAACTATACAACTCCTAGAGGAGAACATAGGCAAAATACTCTCTGACGTAAATCACAGCAGGATCCTCTATGACCCACCTCCCAGAGTATTGGAAATAAAAGCAAAAATAACTAAATGGGACTTAATTAAAATTAAAAGCTTCTGCACAACACTGGGAACTATAAGCCAGGTGAAAAGACAGCCTCCAGAATGGGAGAAAATAACAGAAAATGAAGTAACTGACAAAGAATTAATCTCAAAAATATACAAGCAACTCCTGAAGCTCAATTCCAGAAAAATAAACGACCCAATCAAAAGGTGGGCCAAAGAACTAAATAGACATTTCTCCAAAGAAGACATACAATGTACTGTTGAAGACTATTTTGGAGAATTTTGAGCATTACTTTGCTATTGTGTCAGATGAGTGCAATTCTGTGGTAGTTTGAGCATTCTTCAGCATTGCCCTTCTTTGGGATTGGAATAAAAACTAACATTTCTAGTACTGTGGCCATTGCTGAGTTTTCCAAATTTTCTGGCATATTGAGTGCAGCACTTTCACAACATCATCTTTTAGGATTTGAAATAGCTCAACTGGAATTCCATCACCTCCACGAGCTTTGTTTGCAGTGATGCTTCCAAAGGAACACTTGACTTCACATTCCAAGATGTTTGGCTCTATGTGAGACACCCATTCATCCAATATATATTTATTGAACACCTACTGTGTACTAAGCATTTTTTTAATGTTTAAGATACTTCAGTGAAGAAAATAAGCTTTCCTGCTTAGTGTGAGATTTTATTCATATTAAATCATCCACCTCAATCAGCATCTATATCTTTAATCTTTTTTGTTGAAAAAATAAAACTGTTTTAACTTTGGATTTTCACGTTTTTAAAAAATCTTCAGCCATGTGGAGCTTTTAATTTTATCAGACTCTCCTACAGGTTTGTTCTGCTCTCTTGTATTTGTAGTTGTCTGTCTCTCCATCCATTCCTTGAACTTGTACAAACCATCATGGTCTCTTTCTTCCTAATCAGCATAATTTGCTTGTGCTCCTAAGGGATCTCCTGTAATCTTTGAGGAACATTAAATATGAATTTCCATGGCTGAGTTTCTGTTTTTAAAGCTTTTTTTTTTTTTTTTAGAAAACATTTTGTTTAAGTTGGAGTTGAGTCCAAGGCCAGCTACATGTTTTTGGCTCTTCAAGGTATTTTGCAATGTGGTTCTGATGCAATATCAGGGCAGTAAGTTCATATTTTAAAAGAGCATTCTGCTTTATACTTATAAGGAAAAAAAAAAAAGAGTAAGGCAGCAATTATAAAGAATTCAAGGAACAAAAATAGAGATCTAACCCCTTCTCAGTAACAGTCTAGAAGACAGGATTTTATGTAATGATAGCTGCTTTTATAAATAAAATCCATGGGGAAAACAGATTAGGAAAATTTGATGTAATATTTAGATCTTATATGTCTACTTTATTCACATTTACAATTCACATGCAAATGCTCACCATAAAATGTTTTTGGCTAACTACTGTATAAGTAAAGGCTGACAATGGGTAGATGAGCTGTCTAATAGAACAGCTTTTAAATTATGATGTCATGTAAGATGATAAACTGAACAAAAGTTAGAACTTTAGCTTTCCAAGAAGACGTTTGCATCTATGTTGATTCGAATTTCTCATTTCATCCCACTTTCTTCCTCCCCCACTGCCTACAAGTTCATTCTTTACATTTTTGTCTCCATTCTTTCCTGCAAATAGGTTCAAGACTATTTTTCTATATTCCATATATGAGTGTTAATATATTATATTTGTTTCTCTCTTTTTGACTTATTTTCCTCTGTATGACAGGCTCTAGGTTCATCCACCTCAGTAGAACTGACTCAAATCTATTATTTTAAATGGCTGAGTAATATTACATTGTATATATGTACCACATCTTCTTTATCCATTCATCTGTTAATGGGCATGTATGTTGATTTCATGTCCTGGCTATTGTAAATAGTGCTGTTTTGAACATTGGGGTACATGTGTGTTTTAGAACTGTGATTTCCTTAGGGTGTATGCCCAGTAATGGGGTTGCTGGGTCATATGAAAGATTTATTCCTAGTTTTTTAAGGAATCTCCATACTGTTTTCCATAATGCCTGTGTCAGTTTACATTCCCACCAACAATATAGGAGGGCTCCCTTTTCTCCACATCCTCTCTAGCATTTATTATTTGTAGATTTTTTGATTATGACCATTCTGGTTGGTGTGAAATAATACATCATGGTTGTTTTGATTTTCATTTCTCTAATAATTAGCGAAGTTGAGCATCTTTTCATGTGTTTATTGGCCATCTGTATGTCTTTTGAATAAATGTCTATTTATGTCTTCTGCCTATTTTTGATAGGGCTATTTGTTTTCCTAAAATTGAGCTGTATGAGTTGCTTATATATGCTATGGAGATTAATATTTTGTCAGTTGTTTTGTTTGCAATTATTTTCTCCCATTCTGACATTCACATGTATTGATGTGAGTGGTGTATGTGTATGTGTGTGTGTGTGTGTGTGTGTGCACTGCTGTTGTTATTGCTTAGTCACTCAGTTGTGTCTGACTCTTTGCAACCCCATGGACTGTAGTGCAAGGCTCCTGTGTCCATGAGATTTCTCTGGCAAGAATACTGGAGTGGGCTGCCAATTCCTCCTCCAGGGTATCTTCCCTACTCAAGGATTGAACCCACATCTCCTGTATCTCCTGTATTGGCAGGTTCTTTACCACTGAGCCACCTGGGAAGACTATGAGTGATACACCTAGCCTCAGTTTTGTTATATGATTTTTGCTATATTTTATTTATTTATATTTTATTTATTCAAGTCTTGTCTTTTACATTTAGAGTAGCTAAAAGTGTGTCATTTTTTTTAACAAAGCCAACTCATGGTTTCATAGATGTCTCTACATATTTTTTGTATTCTTTATTTCATTTATTTCTTCTCTGATCTTTGTTATTTCCTTCCTCTACTAATTTCTGCCTTAGCTTTTCCCTTAGTTCCTTGAGGTGAAAACTTAATTTTCTTATTCTGATATCTTTTATTTTTCATAATGTAGACATTTATCAATAAAACACCCCAATTTAACTTGCTTTTCTGCATCCATACATTTTGGCATATTGTATTTCTATTTTCATTTGTTTCAAATTATTTTTAACTTCATTTTTGATCTCTTCTGTGACCCACAATCCAGAACCAGAGACCACAATGGCTTCTTAGTTTATGGGAGCCAGTAATCACTGGAATGTGTGGAAAGTCTGGGTTCATAGGAGCTCACAGGGTATGTTGTGTCAGGGAGGCATTCTGTACCAGTGTGATCTTGATGTCTGAATTTTCAGGGTCCTACCAGGAGCCTGAGTACCCAGGAACAACTTAGATCATGGGAACCAGCCAACTCTTAGTTGGCTTATAGCCTGGGTTTGTTGGAGCCTACCTGAAGCTAATGCCACTTGTGGCCATTGGAACCAGCTGGTGCTGAAGTAGACTGAGAGCCTGAGTTCATAGAAGGCCCCCAGAAGCCTCAGGCCATGGAAGTTGCTTGAACTTGCAGGAGCCTCTTGGGGCTGCAAAAGTTGCCTATGATTGATAGAGCCAGCAGGCGCCTGGATGGGCTGGGGGCTTAAGTTTTCAGGAGCCTTCTGGGAGCCTGGAACCATAGGAGTCACCAGAGTCATGAAAGCCAGCCAACACTAGGGTGAGCTAGGAGCCTGGGTTTTCTGGAGCCACCTGAGACCATGGGAAGAAGCCAGTGTTGGGGTAGACAGAGGGCCTGGGTTCTTGTAAGCCCACTGGGAGCTTGGTGCCATGAAAGCTGCCTGGGTCATGGGTGTCAGCAAGTGCTGGGGTAAACTGAAAGCCTGGGTTCATAGAAGTATGCAAGGGGCCTGGTACCACAGAAGTTTCCTTGGAGCCAAGCACCTGGGTGAGCATGGGGCCTGGTTCACAGGACCTTGCAAGAGCCTGGGTGCAAACCTGCTGAAATCACCTAAGGCCATGAGATTTTTCTAGAAGATGTTTCTAGGAGAGAATGGGCAGCAGCAGCAGCAGCAGGAGAGGATGGGAGCTAGAAATTTCTATACTACCATTTAGCTGATGTCATTCCTATAAAAATTTAAAACAAAGAAACATTACATATTTTAACTGTTACATAAGTATTAATAGTATAAGAACTATCATGTCTGAGAATGATAAACATTGAATAAAAGTTATTAGTTTCCATTGGTGAGGGAGTGATGAAACAGACCAGTGAAGACTGCACAGCTTGCTTCAGTATATTTGTAATATATATTCACTAAAAATACTTTTGAAGAAAATATAGCAAAATATTCAGATTTGATAAAACTGGGTAGTGGGTAAGTTTTTTTTAATTACTCTCTATACTTTATGTGTAATTGAAGTATGTTATGAAAGAGAGTTTGTTACGTCCATTAAGATCTTCTGGAACTTGGATCTTCAAACAATTAATTTATATGGTAACCAAAGAGTAGGGTATTACATATTGTTCTGAGAAAGCTAGCACTATTTGTTACATTCCAGATTTCTCTCTAAATCATTCACTGTAGCAATTGGTCTGTTAGAAACTTTAACATTAAAAACTTAGAAATACTAGATAAGACATATATTTACCAGGTTTTGATTTGCTTAATGAAAAAACAAACCTTAGAAATATTGAAAAACTCTGTGTAATGTTGATACTAAAGTTTCAGTTGGTTGGTTAATAAATTGTTAAAAGTTTTAAGGTGCATAGTTTGTTGTCAATGTTGTTGAATAAGTAACATTTGAGTCCTTTTTGAAATTCCCCTTTAGTTTCCTGTGACGACTTGAAAATTTTTGTTGTTGTTTTGTTCTATTTTTTAAATAAGATACCAGAGCCAAAATTAAATAGTGGCCCCTGTTACAATCTTTTTTGGTTCCTCACATGAAGCAAAATTGTCATACTTGTGAGCTCATTATTCAATTAACTCATCAAAGATAAATCTTTTTTTCTTCCTTTTGTTAAGATAAACATGTTTTGTTCGTGTTGCAAGTGAATGCCCTTGGACAGAAACAATTACTACAGCATGCGTGCTCAGTCATGGCTGACTCTTTGCGACCCCATGGGCTGCACACACCTTTGTCTGTAGAATTTCGCAAGCAAGAATACTGGAGTCAGTTGCCATTTCCTACTCCAGGTGATCTTCCCAACCCAGGATCAAACCCACATCTCCTGCATCGGCAGGCTGTTCTTTACCACTGGGCCACCTTGGAAACCCAAACAATTAACACATACACATATGTGCACATGGTCATGGGCACAACTAACTTTATTACAGAAGGAAAAGCGAATAGTATTATTATTTTAGCATAAATTGCTATTCAAGGTAAAATATTCAGAAATAAAGCTAAACAGCTTTATTCTGTTTAGAATAATAGATAAGACATATTTACCAGGTTTTGATTTGCTTAAAGCAAAAACAAACCTTAGAAATGTTGAAAAACTCAACTTTTCCAACAGAAAAACTTCTCATAATTTTTTCCCCAGGATCTGAATCCTTGTATGATGCTGTCTTCTGTGGACCAATACCAGATAAGAGTTGATGAAATATTTTAAATTGTTCAGCATGGTATTTGAGCTAATCTTTCTTTCCAGTGGATGTCATTAGCAATATTATTCTTTAAGGTAAAGCACCATTAAAGAGAGAGGTAAAGACTTATGGTGTTATTCCACAGGGGCTGTTGAAACAAATAGCAAATAAGAACTTCAAATTTATTATGAATGTGAGATGGAGGTCAGGCTTAGGAGGGACTTCGATAAGTTGATACTTATGTATCTCTTTTTTTTTATCACCAAAGATTATTGGCAGTTTAGTTATAATGATATATACTTTGTTCTATTTTTAGCATAGTTTGGCTGGTAACTCACTATAATTTTAAATCAAGCTTTTTGTGTGTGTGTGTTTTTACTTAATGAAAGGTACAGATTGACAAATTTCATTGGTGTCTTTTGGAACCTTCATCTTTTGCATAAAACTGTCCTTGATTTCAAAACTAGAAGTCAATATTGAACTGCCCCTGCCTTGATCCTTCAGGACACAGATAATTTACACTGAACAGTTTGGCATATGGAAATATATGATTTAACATGTTTACTGACTTTTTAACTTAGCTCTCCAACAAAACTGCAAATGCCTGTGAATAGGAATAAATATATTTATTTTCTATCCTCACATTGTTTACTTCACAATTCTGCACAAATTATATGGACAAGAAACATACATTGAATTATTTATGATCTTGCCCATTCTTTTCCCCTATGCCACTCTTGTTCTCCTTTTCTAAATCAGAGTAAATGATTAAACATTCATTCTTTTTATTTCTAAGCTTCTGGGTAATTTCCTTCACAGAATTTTAAATAATTTTTAGAGAATCTTTTGGAACTTATTTATGATTCAAAAGAGCCAGACTCAATAGTCATAGATAATCACACATATCAACCATCTTCACATAAGCTGATATCTGGACAACAAGCTCTTTCCTGGTATAGTCAGCCTCCTGGGCAGTGAGCATGCCATCTGTGTGATCTGTAAATATAAGCATTTCTTGCTAACTTCCATGCCAAGCACTTTGTGTATGCTCAGGCAAATAGCCTTCAAATTGAAGAACTGGGCAGGGAGAAGTAAAAACATTGGGAGCTGATGGATCTCTTGAAATTAGTCACTCAAGTAGGGGAAGGAGTTTGTTTACTCTAACTTGAAAAGCTGTATGCTTTCTGAACCTCTACTTAATCAAGTTTTTTCTACAAATAACACAGTATAACTTCAAGTTGACATTTCTTTTCCTCTTTGTCATGGTGAAAAGAGGCGATTTTGAAGACTATATTTCCAAAATTCAGTCTTTTGAGCAACTATTACCTGATTTATTGACCAGAATTCTTCAGCTTGCCTTGTATATTTTATTCCTTTTCCAGAACAGCTGGTAGATAAACAATTTCAATCACTTATTCACTCATTCATGTATTTATACTTTATTTAATAGAAATTTTGCATAAAGTACACTCAAATTATATGTTGAATGGATGAATTATTTTATGTTCATTCTATACTAGCCATTTCCCCTAGATTTCATCATTTTTCTCCTCTTCTATTTTCTCTCACACATACCCACATGCACAAAATGCCATTTAAAAAAAGTTAACAGCAATTCCCAAGCTCTGACCTTAAAAATCGGAAACATTTTATGTGACTTTGCAAGTATATCATGTTTTTCAAATTCCTCAATCATATTTAATAGACTAACTTTCTTTTTCTTTATATAATTCTACTAATGAAAAATAGATTTATAATATATAATAGAAAAACATAATATTTGCTAATTCATATCACATCTAACAAAATAAAATTTAGATTTCTTATAGACAAAGAATTTTGATAAAGCAGAGTGTGACATGTAAATCAGTAAAACAAATGATGTGGTAAAAGGTGAGATAAGAGATATATTGTGAGTTTATAACAAGTTCAGAAAGATTGTTATACAAACTAACATGTTCTTTAGAAAAAGAAAGATTTTCAATAATTTTGGTAAGAATTTTATAATTTTGCTAACATTTTAGGCAAATCAATAAAGTGCTTGAATATGTATATAAAATAATAACTTAATATTTATTTGAATGCTTACATTCTGTGTCAGGTTCTATTCTAAGAACTTTACATATATTAACTCACTTAATGCTCCCAAAGGGCTTCCCTGGTGGCTCAGAGGTTAAAGTGTCTGTCCGCAATGCAGGAGACCTGGGTTTGATCCCTGGGTCGGGAAGATCCCCTGGAGAAGGAAATGGCAATCCACTCCAGTATTCTTGCCTGAAGAATCCCATGGACGGAGAAGCCTAGCACGTTACAGTCCACGGGGTCGCAAAGAGTCGGACACGACTGAGCGACTTCACCACCTTCACCACCAATGCTCCCAATGGATCTATGAGGTAAGATACTTTCATTATCCCCATTTTATATATGAAAAAAATGATGTTATCAAAGGGATAAATAATTTGCCAAAAGTTATGTAGCTTGTAAGTAATAGAACTGGGATTTTTGCCAGGGAGTCTGGCTCCAGAATCTGTGCTCTTAACTCCTTTATTTACCCATCGCCCATAATAACTAAACCATTTCTTATAGCTACATCAAATTTTTTCTGTATAGCAAAGCACTTTCAAAATATTTGGTATAAATACTTTTTAAAAAATATGTATTTTTTAATTCGTAAAAGAGTCAGACATGACTTAGCAACTAAACCACAAGAAATTAATTAGTAACCTTTACTTTTTAGAGTAGGTCTAGATTCATAGGAAAAGTGAGTATATAGGACAAAAAGTTTCCATTTACCCACAGATAACCTCCCACACCAGTGATACAGTTGTTAAAACTGATGAAACTACACTGACACATCAGCAGCCAAAATATATAATTTATTGGTGTTGACAGTCTATGGATTTTGACAAATGTATAATGATATGTATCCACTATGAGAGTACTATACAGTATAGTTTTACTGCCCTTAAAATTCCTCAATGATTTGCCTGTTCATTCCTCCCTCTTCTCTATACCTAAGCAATCACACATATTTTTATGTTTCCATACTTTTGACTTTTGCAGAATATCATACAGTATGTAACAATTTCACTGTCTTCTTTCATTTACTATATGAATTTAAGGTTCCTCCATGTCTTTTCATGGTTTGATAGCCGATTTCTTTTTAGCATGGAATAATATCCCATTATCTGGATGTACCACAGTTTATTTGTCCACTCACTTACTGAAAGTGTTTCTCAAGTGTCTCAGTGATAAAGAATCTGCCTGTTAATGCAGGAGACATGTGTTAGATCCCTGGGTGAGGAAGATTCCCTGGAGGAGGATATGGCAACCCATTCCAGTATTCTTGCCTGAAAAAATCCCTTGGACAGAGGAACCTGGCAGACTATAGTCCATGGGATCTTAAAGAGTCAAACACAACTGAGCAACTGAGCTTCCACTCACCTACTGAATGAAAAGTGAAATAGTTAATTGCTCAGTCATGTCTAACTCTTTGTGACCCTACGGACTATAGCCTACCATGCTTCTCTGTCCATGGGATTTTCCAGGCAAGGATACTGGAATGAGTTGCCATGCTCTCCTCCAGGGGATTTTCCGACCTTGGAACTGAACCCAAGTCTGTGTCTCCTGCATTGCAGGCAGATTCTTTACCCATTGAGCCATTGTTATTTTAATTTTCAATTCCCTATTGATATACAATCTTGAACATGTTCTTATATGCTTATTTGTCATCCATGTATCTTTTTTAGTGAAATGACCATTTGGGTCTTTGGCCAAATATTTAAACAGTTTTGTGTTCTTATTATTGAGTTAAAAAAAATGTTTTCGTATGTTTGAGATGAGTCATTTATCAGACAAACCCTTTGCAAAGATTTTCTCTCAGTCTGTGACTCTTCTCATTCTCTTAACATTGTTTTTAATAAGGCAGAAGTTTTAGTTTTAAAGAAGTCCAGTTTATCAACTTTTTCTTTCAGAGATGGGGTTTCTGGTTTTGTATCTAAAAAGTCATCACCATACCCAGGGTCATCTGGATATTTTTTCTATATTTTCTTGGGGTTTTATAGTTACATATTTTACATTTAGGTCTATGATTCACTTTGAGCTAATTTCTGTGAAGAGAGTAAAGTCTGTGTCTAGATTCTTTTTTTTTTTTAACATGTTATTGTCTAGTTTTTCCAGCACCATTTGTTGAAAAAAAAAATATTTTCTTCATTATATTTGTTCTGCACAGAGCCCGGATCTCCGAACCGACCGAGAGAAAGCAAGTCCTCCACAGTAATGCAAAAAGGCAGGAAGGAAGTTTATTTCTAGTGCGCTAGGGTCCGAGTCTCATCCGACACAGCGGAATCCGACAGGGACCCCGAACAAAGGGATATGGCGGTTTATATACAGTCAGTTCTTTGTCTCAGTTACAGGAGTAGCTGGCGTTACATGATTGGCTAGACAGGATGAGTGCATGTCCTGTCTCTTTCTGGTTGGTGTGTACGGGAAGTCTTCCTAATTTGGTCAAGGAATGCTGTTTTTTCTTCCCAGCTAACAGGAAACATGACTCAGGTCCCTGGTGCTATGCACCTCACTGAGCCGTCCGGCCTGCCTGACAATATTGACTTTGCTCCTTTGTCAAAGTTTAGGTGACTGTATTTATGTGGCTTTATTTCTGGGCTCTTGTCAGGAAACATTTAACAGGAGGCTTCCTGTGTGTTGTTTTGGATCTGTCAGGAATTCTCTGTTCCTTATTAATTCCTGAATACTCAGGAATTAAGAAAAGAGGCAAGACTCTCCAGGGGACTGAAGAATCCAGGCATTCCCTTCATTAGTTTTTCTATACAGTGATAAGTACCCTCTTCCTTCTTGTGAACCATACAGTAAAAGTGATTGTTTACAACTCTCTCTCTCTTTAATATGGGTCGCCTATGTTTTGTAAGTCTGGAATTTTAATCTCTATGTTTGCTGAGAATAACTACCTTGTAAGACAGTATATATGCCCACATCATGTTGATTAAAACACCTTTGTTCCATCAGAGCTCTGGTCCCCGTGTCTTTCTTCTCTCTCTCTCTCTCTCCCTCTCTTTTTCAGGCTGATCCCCTGGAGCACAGAGGCTCTCTGAGTTCACTTTCCTGCCCGGGCTTCTAAGACCCTCTCAAGAAGGTGCTCTGTGCCTTCACCCCATCAAGAGGGCACCTGAGGCCTTCTTGAACGGAGCAAGCCCCATGCATGAGGCTTTATTGGCTTTCTGTGTAAACCAAGGAATATCAGCCTCTTTCTCTCCTTTACTTTCCTATTCTCAACTCCAGACCACCATGTTCCGGTCCATTAAAGGACCTCAACAAGTTGTACCCAGAACAGAGACTTGGTACAAGTAGGCAGATTCTTGGACGGAGTGATCTCAGGGCCCGTTGAGGCCGTTAAGTACTAAAACATGGGTAAATGGCTAGAAAGCCCCATCACTTTTCTACTTTACTTCAGTTCAGTTCAGTTGCTCAGTCGTGTCCGACTCTCTGTGACCCCATGAATCGCAGCACGCCAGGCCTCCCTGTCCATCACCATCTCCCGAAGTTCACTCAGGCTCATGTCCGTCAAGTCCATGAGCCATCCAGCCATCTCATCCTCGGTTGTCCCCTTCTCCTCTTGTCCCCAATCTCTCCCAGCATCAGAGGTCTTTTCCAATGAGTCAACTCTTCGCCTGAGGTGGCCAAAGTACTGGAGCTTCAGCTTTAGCATCATTCCTTCCAAAGAAATCCCAGGGTTGATCTCCTTCAGAATGGACTGGTTGGATCTCCTTGCAGTCCAAGGGACCCTCAAGAGTCTTCTCCAACACCACAGTTCAAATGCATCAATTATTCGGTGCTCAGCTTTCTTCACAGTCCGACTCTTGCATCCATACATGACCACTGGAAAAACCATACCCTTGACTAGGCGGACCTTAGTCGGCAAAGTAATGTCTCTGCTTTGGAATATATTATCGAGGTTGGTCATAACTTTCCTTCCAAGGAGTAAGCGTCTTTTAATTTCATGGCTGCAGTCACCATCTGCAGTAATTTTGGAGCCCCAAAAAATAAAGTCTAACACTGTTTCCACTGTTACCCCATCTATTTCCCATGAAGTGATGGGACCAGATTCCATGATCTTCATTTTCTGAATGTTGAGCTTTAAGGCAACTTTTTCACTCTCCTCTTTCACTTTCACCAAGAGGCTTTTTAGCTCTTCACTTTCTGCCATAAGGGTGGTGTCATCTGCATATCTGAGGTTATTGATATTTCTCCCGGCAATCTTGATTCCAGCTTGTGTTTCTTCCAGCCCAGCATTTCTCATGATGTACTCTGCATATAAGTTAAATAAGCAGGGTGACAATATACAGCCTTGACATAATCCTTTTCCTATTTGGAGCCAGTCTGCTGTTCCATGTCCAGTTCTAACTGTTGCTTCCTGACCTGCATACAGATTTCTCAAGAAGCAGGTTAGGTGGTCTGGTATTCCCATCTCTTTCAGAATTTTCCACAGTTTATTGTGATCCACACAGTCAAAGGCTTTGGCATAGTCAATAAAGCAGAAATAGATGATTTTCTGGAACTCTCTTGCTTTTTCCATGATCCAGCGGATGTTGGCAATTTGATCTCTGGTTCCTCTGCCTTTTCTAAAACCAGCTTGAACATCAGGCAGTTCATGGTTCATGTATTGCTGAAGCCTGGCTTGGAGAATTTTGAGCATTCCTTTACTAGCATGTGAGATGAGTGCAATTGTGTGGTAGTTTGAGCATTCTTTGGCATTGCCTTTCTTTGGAATTGGAATAAAAACTGACTTTTACCAGTCCTGTGGCCACTGCTGAGTTTTCCAAATTTGCTGGCATATTGAGTGCAGCACTTTCACAGCATCATCTTTCAGGATTTGAAACAGCTCAACTGGAATTCCATCACCTCCACTAGCTTTGTTCGTAGTGATGCTTTCTAAGGCCCACTTGACTTCACTTTCCAAGATGTCTGGCTCTAGATGAGTGATCACACCATCATGATTATCTGGGTTGTGAAGATATTTTTTGTACAGTTCTTCTGTGTATGCTTGCCACCTCTTCTTAATATCTTTTGCTTCTGTTAGGTCCAGAACATTTCTGTCCTTTATCAACCCCATCCTTGCACGAAATGTTCCCTGGTATCTCTAATTTTCTTGAAGAGATCTCTAGTCTTTCCCATTCTGTTGTTTTCCTCTATTTCTTTGCATTGATCACTGAAGAAGGCTTTCTTATCTCTTCTTGCTATTCTCTGGAACTCTGCATTCAGATGCTTATATCTTTCCTTTTGTCCTTTGCTTTTCGCCTCTCTTCTTTTCACAGCTATTTGTAAGGCCTCCCCAGACAGCCATTTTGCTTTTTTGCATTTCTTTTCCATGGGGGTGGTCTTGATCCCTGTCTCCTGTACAATGTCACGAACCTCATTCCATAGTTCATCAGGCACTCTATCTATCAGATCTAGGCCCTTAAATCTATTTCTAACTTCCACTGTATAATCATAAGGGATTTGGTTTAGGTCATACCTGAATGGTCTAGCAGTTTTCCCTACCTTCTTCAATTTAAGTCTGAATTTGGCAATAAGGAGCTCATGATCTGAGCCACAGTCAGCTCCTGGTCTTGTTTTTGTTGACTGTATAGAGCTTCTCCATCTTTGGCTGCAAAGAATATAATCAATCTGATTTCGGTGTTGACCATCTGGTGATGTCCATGTGTAGAGTCTTCTCTTGTGTTGTTGGAAGAGGGTGTTTGCTATGACCAGTGCATTTTCTTGGCAAAACTCTATTAGTCTTTGCCCTGCTTCATTCCACATTCCAAGGCCAAATTTGCCTGTTACTCCAGGTGTTTCTTGACTTCCTACTTTTGGATTCCAGTCCCCTATAATGAAAAGGACATCTTTTTTGGGTGTTACTTCTAAAAGATCTTGTAGGTCTTCATAAAACCATTCAGCTTCAGTTTCTTCAGTATTACTGGTTGGGGTATAGACTTGGATAACTCTGATATTGAATGGTTTGCCTTGGAGACAAACAGAGATCATTCTGTCGTTTTTGAGATTGCATCCAAGTACTGCATTTCGGACTCTTTTGTTGACCATGATAGCTACTCCATTTCTTCTGAGAAATTCCTGCCCGCAGTAGTAGATGTAATGGTCATCTGAGTTAAATTCACCCATTCCAGTCCATTTTAGTTCGCTGATTCCTAGAATGTCAACATTCACCCTTGCCATCTCTTGTTTGACCACTTCCAATTTGCCTTGATTCATGGACCTGACATTCCAGGTTCCTAGGCAATATTGCTCTTCACAGCATCGGATCTTGCTTCTATCACCAGTCACATCCACAACTGGGTATTGTTTTTGCTTTGGCTCCATCCCTTCATTCTTTCTGGAGTTATTTCTCCACTGATCTCCAGTAGCATATTGGGCACTTAATGACCTGGGGAGTTCCTCCTTTGGTATCCTATCATTTTGCCTTTTCCTACTGTTCATGGGGTTCTCAAGGCAAGAATAGTGAAGTGGCTTGCCATTCCCTTCTCCAGTGGACCACATTCTGTCAGACCTCTCCACCATGACCCGCCCATCTTGGGTTGCCCTGAAGGCATGGCTTGGTTTCATTGAGTTAGAAAAGGCTGTGGTCCTAGTGTGATTAGATTGACTAGTTTTCTGTGAGTATGGTTTGTGTGTCTGCCCTCTGATGCCCTCTTGCAACACCTACCATCTTACTTGGGTTTCTCTTACCTTGGCATGGGGTATCTCTTCATGGCTGCTCCAGCAAAGCACAGCTGCTGTTCCCTACCTTGGATGAGGGGTATCTCCTTAAGAGCAGAGAATCACTTATTTAAAGTTCAGGGATCTAACGAAATGTATGCTAATTTTTTAGCTAGATTAGAAACTGCTATTTCCCGTACTGTATTTGGAGAAGAAGCCAAAAGGCAACTAGAGAAATCACTTGCTTATGATAATGCAAATCAGGAATGTCAAAAATCTATTGCTCCAATTAGTGAGAAAGGGACTATTATTGATTATTTGAAGGCTTGTCGCAATCTAGGATTAGAAACTCAAAAACATGCAAATGGCAGCTGAAACAATAGCTGCTGCGTTAAGAAAGGGAAATAAAGGATGCTTTACATGTGGAAACAAGAACCGTTTAAAAAGGGATGGCCCTAAGTAAGCTTTAAAAAAAAAGGAAAATGAAGAAAAATATATAAAAATAAAAAACCTCCAAAAATCTGCCCTCGCTACCGTAGAGGAATGCATTGGGCCAAAGATTGTAAGTCTAAATCTGAAATTGAAAGAAAGCCTATTCTGGAAAACTCCAAGCAGAGACCCCTCCAGGTCCCCTTCAACAAAAACCTGGGGCAAATTCCATCTTTTACCTGAAACCCTCAACATCTGGCAGTGTTGCCATCGATATACCAGCTTTGTTTTTAGATAATATGAAGTTAATGAGCTCTATTTAAATTCAAATTCACGTGAACTGAAAACTATTAAATATATATAATGTTTATTTAAATATACATTAAATGTAATTGTTTGCTAATATAATTAAGACCTGTCTTAAGTCATCAACATTATATAATACTTTTATTATGCCTTGGTTTAATGTAAACTGAATTTGTCAACAAAAAGGTAACTCTTTATATATAAATATATAAATGAGATAAAAACTTTTAGATAAACTCTTTTAAAAATAATTATATTTTTAATAGAATAATCTATTATTATAACCTGTTATTATAATCTAAAATAATCTCTTAGGATTGGGGATAACTTAATTTCTAGAGTTGTACTAAACTAAATTTATATTTATTAAATAGCTGGGTCATTTCCAAATAAAATAAGATTTTAAAACATTAATTACTAAACATTAACTTCCTCTTACAAAAGGTTTTTCTTACAGGAAAACTAAAGAGATTTTAAACTATTAATAAATATATAATGTATAATGTATTGATATATAAAATATAACTATATATGTATATGTAATAAATATATATTATAATATGATATAATAAACATTCACTAATCTATAAAATGCTAATATACAAGACACTTTGTAGTTTGCTAAGGAAAAGTAAGATATAAAAAGATATAAGATATGACAAACTCAGATATACATTCCACACTTTTCCTGGGGGCCACTGCTCATTTAATAAACAGTACAATTATTAAAATAACCTAGAAATATGACAAGCCTATTTGGACAGAGCAGTGGCCCCTCACAAAAGAGAAATTACAGGCAGCTAAGGAACTTATAGATACACAACTAGAATTAAAACATATTGAAGAATCTTGTTCTCCTTGGAACTCTCCTGTTTTTGTCATAGAAAAGAAATCTAACAAATGGCGTCTCCTAACAGACCTTAAAAAACATTAATGAATCTATAAAACCTATGGGTACATTACAACCAGGAATCCCACCACCTACCACTATTCCTTAAAATTGGCATATTATTATTATTGATTTACAAGATTGCTTTTTTAATAAACCTTTAGACCAAGAGAGATTCACTTTCTCCCTTATCCTAATCATATTAGACCTCATAAACGGTACCAATAGACTGTACTGCCACAAGAGATGATGAATTCTTCCACCATGTGTCAGTACTATGTAGCCAAAGCCCTTGAGCCTGTGAGAAAGAAATTTCTTAACTTTCTTGTTATTCACTATATGGATGGTATAGTTTTCAGCTCCATCTATCTTAAAAACTGAACACATGTTTGATATAGCTCAACCATGCTTTAAAAATGCTAATCATTGCCCCTAAAAAAAAAAAAAATTCAAACCTCTACACCTTACCATTACTTAGAGTTCCTGGTTAATAGACAACACATTACTCCCCAAATAACTCAGATCTGTACAGATAAATTATCAACCTTAAATGATTTTCAAAAGCTCTTAGGTGATATTAATTGGATTAGACCTTCTTTAGGCATTGCTAATTATCAACTGAATAACCTATTTAACACTTTAAAAGGAGATCCTGATTTAAATAGCCCTTGTTCATTTTCTCAAGAGGCAGGAGAGGAACTCTATTTGGTGCAAAATAAATTACAAAAGCAATTTCTTACTCACATCCAACTAGATTTACCTCTAGAATTGTTTATACTCCCCTCTCCTCATTCTCCCACAGGACTTCTTGCCCGACAAGTACACCCAGTAGAATGGATCTTTACCTGTTTTAGGGAAATAAAGTCATTTACACCCTACCTTGATTTAATTGCTCTAATCATTATCAATGGAAGAAATAGGACTACAACTCTAATTGGCTCCAATCCTCATAAAATTGTAATACCTATCAATAAATCTCAATTTGAGAATGCTTTACAAACTTCTACCAATTTCCAAATAGCTTTTCTAGAATATTTTAGAGAAATTTCATTTCATTATCCTTCTGGTAAGCTGTGGAATTTCTTCAAAAATACTGAATTTATTATTTCTCGCATTATCAGCTCACAGCCTATACCACAGGCCGAGGTTTTTTATGTAGATGGAACTAAAAACGCCAAAGCTTCATTTTGGTCTCTTGATGCTGCTGCTACTGCTAAGTCGCTTCAGTCATGTCCTACTCTGTGTGACCCCATAGACGGCAGTCCAGGAGGCTCCCCCATCCCTGGGATTCTCCAGGCAAGAACACTGGAGTGGGTTGCCATTTCCTTCTCCAATGCATGAAAGTGAAAAGTGAAAGTGAAGTCACTCAGTCGTGTCCGACTCTTAGCGACCCCATGGACTGCAGTCCACCAGGCTCCTCCGTCCATAGGATTTTCAAGGAATATAAAGTCTTTTATACTAAATTTCATTCTGCTCAACAAAATGAATTATATGCTCTTATTTAAGTTATTTAGGACTTCCCTGGGGGCTCAGATGGAAAAGTGTCTGTCTACAATGCAGGAGACCCGGGTTTGATCCCTGGGTTGGGAAGATCCCCTGGAGAAGGAAATGGCAATCCACTCCAGTACTATTGCCTGGAAAATCCCATGGACAGAGGAGCCTGGTAGGCTACAGTCCATGGGGTCGCAAAGAGTCGGACACGACTGAGCGACATTTGCCTGCATCCTTACTCCATTAATATAGGCTCTCTATATATTCTGTTTTTGTATTAAAAAATATAGAAACCTCCACCATAAACTCCAATCAACCTATTATTCAACAACACTTTTTCAAACTACAATCTGTTGTTAAAAACCACAATTCTCCCATTTATATTACACATATTCGAACACATTCTTGTCTTCTGGCCCCATGACTTATGATAATGAACAAGCTGATAAACTGGTTTTCTTTGCTACTCCAGAGGAACAGCATGCTCTGTTGCATAACAATGCTGGCTCCCTACACCCCAGTCTAAAGAAATTATTAGTAATTGCTCTACTTGTAGACCTCTGCCCATCACAAAAGTTATTAATCCTTGCAGTTTATAACCTAATGAACTATGACAAATGGATGTAACTCATTGCCCTGAACTTTCTCCATTTTCTCTCCTACATGTCTGTATAGACACAAATTCCTCTTTTATCTGGGCCATACCTCTTCATAGTGAGGCTACACAACATATTATACCCTACCTGTATTTTCTAGACACTTTAAACAATTTTTACAATCTTTTCCTATTATACATATTACAGGTATTCCTTATTATCCACAGGCACAAGACATAGTCAGACAAACACATCACACATGAAAGTTACAAATAAAAAAATTTTTAAAGGGGGAATACACAGGTACACTACTGTCTTCCTTATCTAGAACAGACTTTACTAGATTCTAACACATTTTCTAAACCTATAACTATTGCTAATACAGCTTTATTTGTTTTAACTTTTTTAACCTCTTCTTAAGATTCGACCCAAGGGGGGCCCTGGCAGTTAAAATGTAAATGAAACAACAAGAACCCCAGGAAGAAGAAATTCCAAAAGGCTATGTCTGTTCTAAAGATCTCCAGAAAGCACTGCCCTTGGCGGCATCACTCCAATGATCTCCTCACTTGGAGACAAATAAAAACCCTACTAATCAAGCTGAAAATTTGGTCTCTCAACAGGGATTGCCTCCGAGTCCTGAATACATTCTCCTGGCAATGCTCAATCTTTTGGCTTGTACCTCCCCCGACTGGAGCTCAGACTAATACCCAACCCCCCTCTATTACAGGTGGTCTAATGGACGGAGAGAGGACCAATCATCTCAACTAATGACTCTATACATATGCTTTCTCCATAGTACATGAAAGGGCCCTCACACCCTGGGCAGGAAAGAAAACTAATTAACATTTCTTTAGGCTATGAAGTCCTTCCCTTGTGTATGGGCCTAGCAAAATTGTGCATAAACGTCAACCGACAAACTTGGGCTTTTGTCCTGCCTCCAAAAGAAGGCTTTCAGACATTGCTTGGATTATTTACTGCCCTTTCTTTGTCTGTAAACCATGTTTATACTACTGAGACTTTAGGGAAAGAGTCAGGGAAAGAACAAAGTACATTATGCAAAGGGTTTACTTATAAAAACTTATACTCCTGTTCATTGGGACAAATGTCAAACCAAATCAAGAAAATCAATGTTTGAGGCTAATCATACAATTGTTGATTGGGGACCACATGGTATGTGGTTACCTGACTGCTCAGATGATATTAACAACACTGTGTGTGATATGGGAGGTCACTGACACTGTGATGGAACATTACTATGACAAAGGACTTCTTGAGTGGCTTGACCGTTGATTAGCCCCACCTCGTCCTAGGATCGTCCTTGATAAACAGAGTGGGCCTGAACAATGGGACATTTGGAAACTTGCTGCGAGCACCAGAGCACAGAAGAACTTGGAACTTGGACCCGACATTTCATAGAAACCAGTCGTGGTCGTAGTAACTATTTCTTTTGCTATAATCAGTCATATTTTATACAGGCCTGTGTCCCACTTCCTTTTGTTATAGCCATAGAAAATTTACAATTTAATAAGACTTTTATGTTCTGTAACTTGTATTAATTGCAAACTATATACTTGGCTTAACTCCTCTTTACGCTACTCAATTTTGTGTTACTCAATCAATCATAGTGCCTACAAATGGGAACAAATCCAATTTCATTTACAAAATATACATGATACTACCTCTCTGAATGTACAATTACTGCAAAAGAAAATCTTTAAAACTTTTTCTAAAAATCTGTCCTCTTCCCCTAATTTGGAAACTTTAGCTAAACAAATTACCTGGGCTAGACCCATGAAGATGGTTTCAAAGTAATACCCACAATATCGGGTCTGGAACTGTAACTTTGGTGATTGTCTTGATAATTATATTTGTTATTTACCATCGCCTTTCTATAAGGTTGGTTAATACTAACCAAACTCATCTGGTCAAGACCTTTTTTTACAAAAATAATAAAATAGGGGAAATTGTCAGGAAACATTTAACAAGAGGCTTCCTGTGTGCTGTCTTGGATCTGCTCTATTCATTCCTGAATATGCAGGAATTAAGAGAGGCAAGCCTCTCCAGGGGGCTGAAGAATCCAGGCATTTCCTTCATTAGTTTTTCTATGCAGTGATAAGTACCCTCTTCCTTCTTGTGAACCATACAGTAAAAGTGATTGTTTACAACTCTCTCTCTTTAATATGGGTCGCCTATGTTTTGTAAGTCTGGAATTTTAATCTTTATGTTTGCTGAGAATAACTACCTTGTAAAACAGTATATATGCCCACACCATGTTGATTAAAACACCTTTGTTCCATCAGAGCTCTGGTCCCCATGTCTTTCTCTCTCTCTCTCTCTCTCTCTCTCTTTCTCTCTCTCTCCCTCTCTTTTTCAGGCTGATCCCCTGGAGCACAGAGACTCTCTGAGTTCACTTTCCTGCCCGGGCTTCTAAGACCCTCTCGAGAAGGTGCTCTGCACCTTCACCCCATCAAGAGGGTGCCTGAGGCCTTCGTGAACAGAGCAAGCCCCATGCAGGGGCTTTATTGGCTTTCTGTGTAAATCAAGGAATATCAGCCTCTTTCTCTCCTTTACTTTCTTATCGTCGACTCCGGACTCCCAGGTTCCGGTCCATTAAATGACCTCAACAGGCTCTCTGTTTTGTTTCATTGATCTATTTATTCATTATTTCACCAATATCCCACTGTCTTAATAACTATAGCTTTATAGTAGGTCTTGAAGTTGGGCAGTGTCAGTCCTCTAATTTGTTCTTATCTTTTAATATTTAATTGGTTATTCTGGGTCCTTCACTTCTCCTTTATATATGTTAGATTGGTTTTTCAATATCCACAAAATAACTTACTAGGGCTTTGGTTGGGATTGTTTTTAATCTATAAATCAAATTGGGAAGAAGTGACATGTTGACAATACTGAGTTTTCCTATTCATGAACATGGAATGTCTCACCATTTACTTGGTTCTTTAATTTCTTTCATCAGTTTTATAGTTTTCCTTATGTAGCTGCTGTACATATTTTACTAGACTTTTCATCTTTGGGGTTCTAATGTAAATGAATGTCTTTAATTTCAAATCCTACTTCTTAATTTCTGGTATGAAGGAAAGTGATTGATTTTTATATACAAATGTTCTAAACTTCTACCTTGGTAAACAGTTGGCCCTTCATATTAGTAGATTCCACATCTTCAGATTCAGTCAACCATGGCTTGAAAATATTTTCTGTTAATTCCAGAAGTTCCATAAAATAAAATTTGAATTTGCCATGTACCAGCATTACTAACATAGCACTTACATTGTATTAGGTATTATAAGTAATCTAGATATGATTTGAAGTTTACAGGAGGATGTCCATAGGTTATATGCAAATGCTACAACATTTTCTAAAAGGGACATGCACAACCACAAATACTGATATAGTTAGCTTGAATAGAGGTGTATTAAATTTATTGATAATTCAAATAACCAGCTTTGAGTTATTTTCCTATTTTACTAAGGTTGAAGCTTAGATTACTATTTTAAGATATTTATTCAGTTCTGATACATGCATGGATCATGTGTGGATCACAATAAACTGGAAAATTCTGAAAGACATGGGAATGCCAGACCACCTCACCTGCCTCTTGAGAAATCTGTATGCAGGTCAGGAAGCAACAGTTAGAACTGGACATGGAACAACAGACTGGTTCCGAATAGGAAAAGGACTACATCAAGGCTATATATTGTCACCCTGCTTATTTAACTTATATGCAGAGTACATCATGAGAAACCCTGGGCTGGATGAAGCACAAGCTGGAATCAAGATTGCTGGGAGAAATATCAATAACCTAAGATAGGCAGATGATGCCACCCTTATGGCAGAAAGTGAAGAATTTGATGACAGTGAAAGAGGAGAGTGAAAAAGTTGGCTTAAAAACTTAATATTCAGAAAACTAAGATCATGGCATCCAGTCCCATCACTTCATGGGAAATAGATGGGGAAACAGTGGAAACAGTGTCAGACTTTACTTTTGGGGCTCCAAAATTACTGCAGATGGTGACTGCAGCCATGAAATTAAAAGACGCTTACTCCTTGGAAGAAAAGTTATGACCAACCTAGATAGCATATTCAAAAGCAGAGACATTACTTTGCCAACAAAGGTCTGTCTAGTCAAGGCTATGGTTTTTCTAGTAGTCATGTATGGATGTGAGATTTGGACTATAAAGAAAGCTGAGTGCCAAAGAATTGATGCTTTTGAACTGTGGTGTTGGAGAAGACTCTTGCGAGTCCCCTGAACTACAAGGAGATCAAACCAGTCCATCCTAAAGGATATCAGTCCTGAGTGTTCATTATAAGGACTAATGTTGAAGCTGAAACTCCAGTTCTTTGGCCACCTGATGTGAAGAGCTGACTCATTTGATAAGACCCTGATTCTTGGAAAGATTGAAGGTGAGAGGAGAAGGGAACAACAGAGGATGAGATGGTTGGATGGTATCACTGACTCAATGGACATGAGTTTGGGTAAACTCTGTGAGTTGGTGATGGACAGGGAGTCTTGGCGTGCTGCAGTCCATGGGGTCTCAAAGGGTTGGACACGACTGAGTGAATGAACTGAACTGAACTGAACTGAATTCATGAATTCAGTTCTATAAGATTCCCTCTAAGCATTTCTTCTGCTGCATTCTACAAATTTTTGTAAGTTGTTTTCACTTTCATTTATTTATTTTTTTTCATTCATTTCTATTCAGACAGAAGATACCTTTATTTTGGGATATTTATGTCTATAAAATGAAATAGAGAAATGACTTTTTCTTTAAATTCACAAAATTTTCAAATGCCATGTCATTGGATTCATCAATACTATCATAAATCTTAGAATATAAATTTTGGGCGTACAGAATGATATAATACATTCAATATTTTTAGAATGAGGTTCTAAATGAAGGTAACCTGATTTATAGTCTAAAGACTTAAACGATATATTTTATTTTATTTTTTTTAATTTTATTTTTTATTTTTTTTTAATTTTAAAATCTTTAATTCTTACATGTGTTCCCAAACATGAACCCCCCTCCCACCTCCCTCCCCATAACATCACTTTCATTTAGTTCCAAATATTTTTAAAAAATTCTCTTGAAATTTTTATTATGGAATGCAAGCAGACATTATAAGTGTTCTGTTCTTTTAAATTTCTTATGGTATGTTTTATAACCCAGAATGTTTTCTGTCTTGATGAATGATTCATGTGAGCTTGAAAGAACATGTAATTTGCTGTTGTTGGATGAAGTAATCTATACCTGTCAATAACATATAGTTGTTTAATGGTGCTATTGAGTTCAACTATGTCTTACTGAAGTTCCTCCTGCTCGTTTTGTCCATTTCTGATAAAAGGCAGTCAAGTCATATAACAGTGCAATTCATATGAATTTCTCCCTGCAGTTCTATTAGTTTTTTCTTTCATATTTTATGATCTGTTAGGCACATGTGCATTAAGAATTATGTTGTTTTAGAAGTCAAAGCAAGATCCTCTATGACCCACCTCTTCCTAGAGTAACGGAAACAAAAACAAAAGTGAACAAGTTGGACCTGATTAAACTTAAAAGCTTTTGAACAGCAAAGGAAACTATAAGCAAGGTGAAAAAACAACCCTCAGAATGGGAGAAAATAATACTAAATGAAACAACTGACAAAGGATTAATTCCCAAAATATACAAGAAGCTCATACAACTCAATACCAGAAAAACAAACAACCCAATCAAAAAGTGGGAAAAAGACCTAAACAGACATTTCTCCAAAGAAGATATACAGATGGCTAACAAACACATGAAAAGATCCTCAACATTGCTCATTATTTAGTTCAGTTCAGTTCAGTTCAGTTGCGCAGTTGTGTCCGACTCTTTGCGACCCCATGAATAGCAGCACTCCAGGCCTCCCTGTCCATCACAAGCTCCCGGAGTTCACTCAGACTCAAGTCCATCGAGTCAGTGATGCCATCCAGCCATCTCATCCTCTGTCGTCCCCTTCTCCTCCTTCCCCCAATCCCTCCCAGCATCAGAGTCTTTTCCAATGAGTCAATTCTTCACATGAGGTGGCCAAAGTACTGGAGTTTCAGCTTCAGCATCATTCCTTCCAAAGAAATCCCAGGGCTGATCTCCTTCAGAATGGACTGGTTGGATCTCCTTGCAGTCTGAGGGACTCTCAAGGGTCTTCTCCAACACCACAGTTCAAACGCATCAATTTTTCAGTGCTCAGCCTTCTTCACAGTCCAACTCTCACATCCATACATGACTACTAGAAAAACCATAGCCTTGACTAGACAGACCTTTGTTGGCAAAGTAATGTCTCTGCTTTTGAATATACTATCTAGGTTGGTCATAACTTTTCTTCCAAAGAGTAAGCGTCTTTTAATTTTATGGCTGCAGTCACCATCTGCAGTGATTTTGGAGCCCCCAAAAATAAAGTCTGACACTGTTTCCACTGTTTCCCCATCTATTTCCCATGAAGTGATGGGACCAGATTCCATGATCTTCGTTTTCTGAATGTTGAGCTTTAGGCCAACCTTTTCACTCTCCTCTTTCACTGTCATCAAGAGGCTTTTTAGTTCCTCTTCATTTTCTGCCATAAGGGTGCTGTCATCTGCATATCTGATGTTATTGATATTTCTCCCGGCAATCTTGATTCCAGCTTGTGTTTCTTCCAGCCCAGCATTTCTCATGATGTATTCTGCATATAAGTTAAATAAGCAGGGTGACAATATACAGCCTTGATGTACTCCTTTTCCTATTTGCAACCAGTCTGTTGTTCCATGTCCAGTTCTAACTGTTGCTTCCTGACCTGCATACAGATTTCTCAAGAAGCAGGTCATATCGTCTAGTATTCCCATCTCTTTCAGAATGTTCCACAGTTTATTGTGATCCACACAGTCAAAGGCTTTGGCATAGTCAGTAAAGCAGAAATAGATGATTTTCTGGAACTCTCTTGCTTTTTCCATGATCCAGCGGATGTTGGCAATTTGATCTCTGTTTCCTCTGCCTTTTCTAAAACCAGCTTGAACATCAGTAAGTTCATGGTTCACGTATTGCTGAAGCCTGGCTTGGAGAATTTTGAGCATTACTTTACTAGCGTGTGAGATGAGTGCAATTGTGCAGTAGTTTGAGCATTCTTTGGCATTGCCTTTCTTTGGGACTGGAATGAAAACTGATCTTTTCCAGTCCTGTGGCCACTGCTGAGTTTTCCAAATTTGCTGGCATATTGACTGTAGCACTTTCACAGGATCATGTTTTAGGATTTGAAACAACTCAACTGAAATGCCATCACCTCCACTAGCTTTGTTCGTAGTGATGCTTTCTAAGATCCACTTGACTTCACATTCCAGGATGTCTGGCTCTAGATGAGTGATCACACCTTCGTGATTATCTGGGTCATGAAGATTATTTTTGTACATTTCTTCCGTGTATTCTTGCCACCTCTTCTTAATATCTTCTGCTTCTGTTAGGTCCATACCATTTCTGTCCTTTATCGAGCCCATCTTTGCATGAAATGTTCCCTTGGTATCTCTAATTTTCTTGAAGAGATCTCTAGTCTTTCCCATTTTGTTCTTTTCCTCTATTTCTTTGCATTGATCGCTGAAGAAGGCTTTCTTATCTCTTCTTGCTATTCTCTGGAACTCTGCATTCAGATGCTTATATCTTTCCTTATCTCTTTTGCTTTTCGCCTCTCTTCTTTTCACAGCTATTTGTAAGGCCTCCACAGACAGCCATTTTGCTTTTTTGCATTTGTTTTCCATGGGGGTGGTCTTGACCCCTGTCTCCTGTACAATGTCACGAACCTCAATGAGATATCACCTCACAGCAGTCAGAATGGCCTTCATCAAAAAGTCTACAAACAATAACTGCTGGAAAGGGTGTGGAGGAAAGGGAACACTTGCACTATTGGTGGGAATGTAAATTGATATAGTCACTATGGAAAATGGTATGGAGATTCCTTACAAAACAAGGAATAAAACCACCATAGGACCCAGCAATCCCACTCCTAGGCATATACCCTGAAGAAACCAAAATTGAAAGAGACACATGTATCCCATTGTTCACTGCAGCACTGTTTATAATAACTAGAACATGGAAGCAACCTAGATTTTCATCGACAAATGAATGGATAAAGAAGTTGTGGTATATATACACAATGGAATATTACTCAGCCATAAAAATGAACACGTATGAGTCAGTTCCAATGAGGTGTATGAACCTAGAACCTATTATACAGAGTGAAGTGAGTCAGAAAGAGAAAGATACAGTATTCTAACACATATATATGGAATCTAGAAAATGGTACTGGATAATTTATTTGCAGGACAGCAATGGAGAAACAGACATAGAGAATAGATTTACGGACATAGGTAAGGGAGGAGAGGGTGAGATGTATGGAAAGAGTAACATGGAAACTTACATTCAGTTCAGTTCATTCACTCAGTCGTGTCTGACTCTGTGGCCCCATGAATCGCAGCACTCCAGGCCTCCCTGTCCATCACCAACTCCTGGAGTTCACTCAGACTCAAGTCCATCGAGTCAGTGATGCCATCCAGCCATCTCATCCTCTGTCATCCCCTTCTCCTCCTGCCTCCAATCCCTCCCAGCATCAGAGTCTTTTCCAATGAGTCAACTCTTCGCATGAGGTGGCCAAAGTACTGGAGTTTCAGCTTTAACATCATTCCTTCCAAAGAAATCCCAGGGCTAATCTCCTTCAGAATGGACTGGTTGGATCTCCTTGCAGTCCAAGGACTCTCAAGAGTCTTCTCCAACACCACAGTTCAAAAGCATCAATTCTTCAGCATCAGCTTTCTTCAGAGTCCAACACTCACATCCATACATGACCACAGGAAAAACCATAGCCTTGACTAGACAGACCTTAGTCGGCAAAGTAATGTCTCTGCTTTTCAATATGCTATCTAGGTTGGTCATAACCTTTCTTCCAAGGAGTAAGCATCTTTTAATTTCATGGCTGAAGTCATCATCTGTAGTGATTTTGGAGCCCCCCAAAATAAAGTCTGACACTGTTTCCACTGTTTCCCCATCTCTTTCCCATGAAGTGATGGGACCGGATGCTATGATCTTCATTTTCTGAATGTTGAGCTTTAGGCCAACTTTTTCACTCTCCTCTTTCACTTTCATCAAGAGGCTTTTTAGTTTCTCTTCTATTTCAAACAAACTTATTCGTTAGATTAATTTTAAAAAGAAAACATACTTTATTTCAATTATGCATTGTCCAATGTTTTTTTCTTCCTTTGAATCTAATTCAAGTTTCTGATCTATATAATTTTACTTCCCTGAAGATCTTCTTATATTATTTATTGCAAAATATATCTATTTGTAAAAAATTTCTTCCATTTTTCTGCCTGAGTCATTCTTTTCTCTAGCTCTTAGCATATCAATCATCATATTTTTTTAAAATTCCTAGTGTGATAACTCTAACATTCTTGTTGTGTATGACTCGTTCATCCTGATGGTTTTTCTGCTGCTTTTTTATTTTTGTTTTTATTTATTTATTTTGCTTTTAAGTGTGCCTTGTAATCTTTGTTTGAAAGGCAACATGATGTACTGGGAAGAAACAACTTCAGTCAATAGACTTTTAGTAATGCAGTGCAAAAAATATTTACCCAAACTGAGCCTCCAACAATTATACAGTTTGGGTTTTCCTACCCTGGCCCAGGTTTTTGCAGAGATTTCTACTTATGAGTTTCTCTTCAGGTAAGTTGTGATTCCCTGTACCTACTTTATGCCTACAATTCGGTGGAAGAAATTTGATTTGTAACCTGACTTCTCTGACTGACTCAAGAAGAGTTCTCAATTTTTCACTTTGTTCAACTTTTTTACTTGGTGGGCAGAGCAATTACACTTACGATTTTTACAGGCTGACCAGAAGTCTTATTTTTGTCGTTGTTGTCTATTGATTTTTTCTAGTTTGATCCCCATTTTATTTATTGTTATATACTTATTTTTAAATGAAGGATATTTTCCTTACAATATTGTGTTGATTTCTGCCATAAACCCACACGAATCAGCCCTAGGAACAGAAGTCTTACTTTTTAAGAATACTATTTTAGATGATAGTTGTCTTATTAGTACTCTCAAAGTAATCCTCAAGTATTGATATTTAAGAAACTGGAGGAACATAAATGAAGGCTTCAGTGTTACTTATTCAATTTAAATTTTTCTCTTTTCCATGATTGAAATGATATGCTTAGAATTACATATTGGGAATATTGAATAGGCTTTTTTGCTAATATGTTTAACTAATTTTACTATAATAGTAGTAATGTATAGATTTACTATCAAAAACTAGCATAAAGATATAAAATTATTAACAATAAATCTTTCTATACTTTGATTTTGTTATAGCATGCAAATCCTGTACTATAACAGCATGACATCATGTTTTTTGGGGCACCATACAAGTATTTCCCATTCTATTTTGCAGTTTAATTTGTCCAAAAAGGCAAACATTAAATAAATGCTTGCATGTAAATAGGTTTGAGAACAGTGTGGTGAAACTATTTTTAACTAAATTCTAAACTTAAGTTATGAAGTGAAGTGAAGTGAAGTGAAGTTGCTCAGTCGTGTCCGACTCTTTGTGACCCTGTGGACAGTAGCCTACCAGGCTCCTCAATCCACGGAATTCTCCAGGCAGGAATACTGGAGTGGATTGCCATGACATAACGGACTGAGTCTAGACTATGTAACCAGAATGACTTAGGTTCAAATCCTAGATTCTGCCATTTTTAAACTTTGCAACAGCAGGCAAAATATATAGACTTTCTGTTTTTAAATTTTTAAAATCAAGATATTAGGTTTATTTCTATCTTTCTTTGGCTTCCCTGCAAAATGGTCCTTGAGACAAAGTTTGGAATACAGTTATCCATTTAGAAGATGAATCCAGGAAGTGCAAGAGAAAGTAGAGAAACTGAGAGAAGGAAGGAATTCAATAAGGGACATGGTGATATGTGGGTTTCTCATGTGGACAACAGATGCCCAGTCCTCTGAGATATTATACAGAACATGCCTCTGAAATGCCCTGTGGAAGGACAAAAAAAAAAAAAAAATGGTGCCTTCATTCAATTATTCCCTTCTTCAGCATTGAGTATTATTTTGTAAGAATTAAATTCCCTGCCCTTGGTGCTGCCCTGCTTTCATGCTGAGTAAGCTCCTGACCTGCAGAACAAAGCTCTCAGGCAGAGAAGCAGACTGTTTGAAGTGTTCTTGCATGTGTCTGAAGAACGATGTTGCCACCATCATTGCAGGCAAGCTTAAAGGTGAGCAGAATGTATACAGGTTGAGGCTGCAATATTTAACATAGTATATAAAGAACTCAAGATCGTCTATCATATTAATATTTAATAGTAGTAATAGTAGTGTTAGTTGCTCAGGCATGTCCGACTCTTTGTAATATTTATTAAATATTGTAATAAAAACTATAACCCGCCAGGCTCCACTGTCCATGGAATTCTCCAGGCAAGAATACTGGAGTGGGTTGCCATTCCCTTCTCCAGGAGATCTTCCCAACCCAGGGATGGAACTCAGGTCTCCTGCACTGCAGGAAGATTCTTTACTGATTGAGCTACATGGAAGCTCTAAGAAACTGTGCATGTTCAGTCATGTCCAACTCTTTGGGACACCGTGGACTGTAGTCTGCAAGGCTCCTCTGTCCATGGAATTCTGTAAGCAAGAATACTGGAGTGGGTTGCCATTTTCCTCTCCAGGGAATCTTCTTGATCCAGGGATTGACCTGCATCTCTTGCATTAATAGGGGAATTCTTTACTACTGTGCCATCTGGGAAACCCAATATGTAATAAATATTACACAAAAGTAGCTATTATTTATTTTTAATTAACTCAGAAAATAACTGAGAAGGTATAATACATACATCAAGAATCATTTATGAAATTAAATGATATGGAATAGTACTATTTTCCTTGCAGGTTCAATAGACTTACCTGCTGATTACTTTATGGAAGAGAAGATGGCAGCTATATACCTAGAGGTAAAAGTAAAAAGGAGCATATTTACTCCATTATTGTGTAATCAGAGTATACAGTGTTCACTTTGCAAAAATGGGCCCCTTCTTACCATATTGCCAGCAATACTCATTGTACATCATAAGTAGATTTAGAGTTTAAAATGATACTAGAAACATTTCTCTGTGTGTATGTGTGTGTGTTAGTCACTTAGTTGTATCCAACTCTTTGTAATGTCATGTAGCCATGTAGCCTGTCAGGCTCCTCTGTCCATGTAATTCTCCAGGCAAGAATACTAGAGTTGGTCACCATTCCCTCCTCAGAGTATCTTCACGATCCAGGGATCAAACTCAGGTTTTTTGCATTGCAGGCAGATTCTTTACTGTCTGAGCCACTAGAGAAGCCTACTAGAAAGAGAAACAGCCTATCTTAATTTGATCTTACTTAGGTCCAACATGAGACCTAAATAAGAAATTTAAGCTGATACTAACATTACTTTCATGAGCATAAGAGACTACAGCTAAATTCTTAGTCTCTTTGACAGTACAATATACTTCAATCATGATTCTATATTTGATTTTTTTAATTTATTTTCAGTGAATTAGACACTCAATTGACATCAGTGGAAACAAGTTCTCTGTACTGTTCCAGATACCATGAATTATGCCACCTATGCTTTACAAAGATATTCTATAACCCTAATCTGAATAGATTTCTTCTGACAGTGATGCTACATTTCCCTTCACTAGTTCTTTCTAATCACTAAGTGTCCAGCTGTTGTTATTTTTGTTGTTTTAACTGATGACTAGAAAAAGGGCTTCCCTTGTAGCTCAGTCTGTAAGGAATTTCCTACATTGCAGGCAGATTCTTTACCATCTGAGCCACCAAGGAAGTCCATATATATATAAACATAAAAGCAAAAATTGACCAAATTTATTCAAACTCTTAGTGCTACCCCTTTCTAATTGCTGTGGATTTGAACATGGATATAAAGGGATAGCTTCAACACTACTGCGGGAAACACCGATAACTTCATTAGGAAATAAAAATTTTACAACAGTCAAAGTCCTCTGTTACCAATACTATGTATCTGATTATTTTATTCTCTTTGTGGCTTTCTGTTTTAATCATCAATGCTTACATTTTGAAACAAAATTATTTATTAATTTCTGCTCTAATGGTCCACTTCATGAAACTCCCAGATGACGAGAACAACCAGAACTTGTACTTGAATCATCCATACTTGCTCTTGGATCATTTTGTTCATTATGTTTACATGTTTACTACATTTTACTACATTCCATCCCAGTAACATAATTACTTAGTAGATTCTGAAAATACTTGTTTTTTTTGTAGTAAAAGATTTCCATTTAATAAATGATGAGACTATCATATTGCACTATTGGAATAACTGGCTATAATCAGTGATTTGATAAAATTACAAAGCAATTTCTATATATGTTTTTAAAACATTTATTTCACTATGTCAAGTCTTAGTTGCAGCATGTGGGATCTAGTCCCCTGACAAGGGATTGAGTCCTGGGCCCACTGCATTGGGCACTCTGACGTCTAGCCACTGAACCACCAGGGAAATACCTATATATGTTTTAATATGAGATACGAGAAGAGATAATTATTTGCATCCAGGACCTGATACTCTATTGCAACTAATATATTGTTTTACTAGATTTTAGAATTCCTTTGTAAATGTCTTTAGAACTGAAATTTCAACAATTAGATTGAGAGATTATTGGTTAGAATGAATCTGAGTGGTACATTATACTAAAATACATTTTCATTTGTTTGTATCATATGTATTATGAATAACATATATAAAGAAACTGCATAAAATATTCACATAGTTTAACATTTTGTTATAAAGCAAACATCTAATTGCCACTCAGGTCAAGAAATTGAGCAAATTCTTGCTCACTAAGTTCTCTCTCTTATAGATAAACATTACCATATTTTTGTGTGTGTGAAAACCACTTCTTTTCTTTTGAGTTTTGTTACCTATTTACCTATTTCTGAATACTATAGCTATTATCATCTCTTTTCATAATTTGTAAACTTTTGAATATTTGTGTTCTCTTGAGTATGCCATATTTTTATATCATGTTTATAAGATTAGTTCTCATTGTGAGTAATTGTAGTTCCTTCATTTTTATTGTTTCATAGTGTTGTATGTACTTGTGTGAACATATCATAGTGTACATAGTGTTGTACTTGTGTGAATATATCATAATGCTATGACTATACACTTTCTGATGGATATTTGGGTTGTTTCCTGTTGGGGCTATTATGAACAGTGCTGTAACCTGGTGGACATTTGCATGCATTCTCTCATATATGAGAAATGGAATTGCTAGGTCATAAGGTATGAGCATCTTCACTTTTATTAGGTAGTATGCAAACTACTCTCAAAAGTGGTTTTATTAATAGAAGCTTACACCCTCACCAGCATAATACAAAGTTCCACATCTTTAAGTGATAGCTTTCAATGTTTCATCATTAGAAACATTGAAAAATTATATTTTCAATGATTTTAATCGTTAGAAGATGATATTTTCTAGCTTTTTTAAAAAAGATATTCCTTATTAAAGAAATTCCCTTCTGTTAATAATATCCTGAATGTTTTAATCTAAAATGGATTTAAGCATCCAAAGTAATCATTGGTAAATTTAAATGCTTTAAATTTTATCACTAATGAATGTGCAGTGATTTTTCAGTATGATGTTAGTTTGTATTTTCTTGATTAACATAGTTGAGCAAGGACTTACCTAGTGGCTCAGAGGTTAAGAATCTGCATTATAATGCAGGGGACCTGGGTTTTATCCCTGGTCAGGAAGTTAAGATCCCACATACTGCAGGGCAAATAAGGCTGCAGGCTGCAACTGCTGATCCCATACATTCTGGAACCTGCGTGCCACAACTAGAGAGAAGCCACCGTGCCACAAAGAGCGTGCTACAACTAAGACACAACTCAGTCAAAAGTAAATAAATACACACTTAAAAAAAAGAAAAAAGCATGGTTGAGCAACTTTTCATATGATTATTGTCTGTTTGCTGCTGCTGCTGCTGCTGCTGCTGCTAAGTCGCTTCAGTCGAGTTTGACTCTGTGCGACCCCATAGACGACAGCCCACCAGGCTCCTCTGTCCCTGGGATCCTCCAGGCAAGAATATTGGAGTGGGTTGCCATTTCCTTCTTCAATGCGTGCATGCATGCTAAGTAGCTTCAGTCGTGTCCGACTCTGTGCGACCCTATGGACAGCAGCCCACTAGGCTCCTCTGTCTACAGGATTCTCTAGGGAAGAATACTGGAATGGGTTGCCATTTCCTTCTCCAAATAATGAATTAGGAGTATGAAAAAGTGGTATCAGGAGTGTGCCTGCTCTGCCCACAGCAGATTTACAATCTTTTATTTAGTGGTTAACTCATCACAATAAGGCTGTGATTCAACTTTCTTTCTCCAGGTTTTACACTCTGGATCAAAGAGCTTGTTTAACAAAATAAAACTACTATAATCAAAACAAAGCTATACTGTGGAGTTAAACAGAACATGTGTCCAGTAGTTTAAAATTTCATTAATTCAACTCACTTATTTGCTCAGAGTCTGCTATGTGCCAGGCACTGTACTAGAAGCAGGGAAAACTCAAAGACAAACAACAAAGCTTCTGCCTTTCACAATGAAAATTCATTCGTGGTCCAAAACCTACAAGCATAGCCTAACCATAACCTTAAGATAAGAATCTCTGTAAAAGAGAACAGCTACATACATTCATTTCATAAAAATTTCTACATTTTAGACTTCCTTTAGAAGAAGAATATTTTTAAAAATTTGACATTGTTTATGCTGTGCTTTTTTTTCTAATCTGTGGAGCTTTACTATATATTCTGAGTACTTGTTTATTTTTGGTTATATGTACTGTGAATATCTATTACCACTCTGTGGCTTATGTTTTAATGATCTTTTTGATGTCTTTTGATGAATATGTTAAAATTTAGCATAATTTATCAGACTTTCCTTTATTGTTATGAAGACATTCTCTAATATTTTCTTTTAAAAAGCTTGTTTCCTTCCAACAGATATGAGTGGCTACTGCTTTAACCCCACTCTGTTCCTCCTACTTCCTAGATAAAAATGTTTAAGACATCCAATCCAGAGCAAACTCATTCTATTACAGGCCACTGTTAACACTGTCTAACTGAGACATAGCACTGTACCCCATGTTGTGTAGTGTCCCTGGTTACAACACATCTCTAACTCTACTGTTACAGGCATGTTCCTGATGGGTTTTGACTGGTGGACATGAGCAGAAATAATAATAGTAATAAGTGGCTATAGGATCAAGTGAGTTAATGCATACGAAGTGCTTAGAACCATGTTTGGCTCCAAGTACAGCTTATATAAATGTTAGCTTCAATTATTAATTATTATTATTACCAGTAACTTCATCATCTCTGTGTCTCTTATTGGTACCACATCTTGCTGTAGAAGGAGATGACTCAATTATTTGTAGCTTGATTGGGGGTCAATGATGTATTAGTCATCTATTGCTGCATAACAAATCACACTGAATTTAGCAGCTTAAAACAAGAAGCATTGATTTTCTCACAGTTTCTGTGTGTTGAAGATCTGAGAGGAATGTAGCTGGATGATTCTAGCTCAGAGCTTCTCGCCAGGTGCCAGTGAAGCTATTGGCTGGGGCTGCAGTCCTATCAAGGCTCCACTGGGGCAGAATCTGCTTCCAAGTTCATTCACATGGCTGCTAGAGGCCCCAGTACCTCCTGGGCCCCAGTACCTCCTGTTGTGGGCCTCTCCATTTGCAGCCCGATGTTCTCACAATAGAGTAACTGCTTTTCTCATGAGTGAGCGATTCAAAAGGTAATGTGGGAATGTGCCATACTGCATTGATTACATGGACCAATGCTGGTATGGTGGGGACAGGGGAGACATTACACAGGGGTGGGACTACCAGGGAGTGGGGACCCTTGGGGACCATCTTCAAGGCCGGCTACAACTGATGGTCCTATTGTTCCTCCAAATGTCTTCCAACTTTTCCCCCTTGACTTTACCTTTATTTCAGTTCAATAAGATGTCTCCAGAAAGTATATTAGTATTTGCTAAGGTATAGGGAAAGGGATATTGGAGAGTGACTGTTTATGTGTATGGATATTTTTGTTCCTGGGGTGATGAAAAGATTCTGAAATTAGATGGTGTTTATGGTTGTCTGACTTTGAATATAATAAAACCATGAATTGTACACTGTAAAAAAGAACAAAAATGAAAAGAAATGAAAAGCTTTGCTCTTTGACCTTACAAATATAGGTATTTAATATATCCGGAATTGATATTTGGGTATGATGAATGGTGTACAATTATTTTTTTCACATGTATATTGTTCCAACACCATTTTTTTAGTAAAAATAAATGATAAATAGATGAAGATGTCTTATCATATCATCAGTACAACTTCTGGTTATAAATCAAGTGTCTTTCCCTAACTGTGTGAAAACAACTTTGGTGGCTTTCTATTCTGTTAATCCATCAGGCTTAATAATGAATTTACCATCATCATTTTCAAAACTTTACAATAGTCCTTATCATAACTTTATATAGTATTAAAATCTGACTGAAGTATTTTCCCCACTATATTATTATTTTTTTAATTTTTATTTTTACTTTATTTTACTTTACAACACTGTATTGGTTTTGCCATACATTGACATGAATCCACCACGGGTGCACATGAGTTCCCAAACATGAACACCCCTCCCACCTCATATCATCTCTCTGGATCATCCCCATGCACCAGCCCCAAGCATCCTGTATCCTGTATTGAACCTAGACTAGCGATTCGTTTCTTACATGACAGTATACATGTTTCAATGTCATTCTCCCAAATCATCCCACCCTCTCCCTCTCCCTCAGAGTCCAAAAGTCCACTCTACACATCTGTGTCTCTTTTGCTGTCTCGCATACAGGGTCATCATTACCATCTTTCTAAATTCCATATATATGTGTTAGTATACTGTATTGGTGTTCTTCTTTCTGGCTTACTTCACTCAGTATAATTGGCTCCAGTTTCATCCATCTCATTAGAACTGACTCAAACGTATTCTTTTTAATGGCTGAGTAATACTCCATTGTGTATATGTACCACAGCTTTCTTATCCATTCATCTGCTGATGGACATCTAGGTTGTTTCCTTGTCCTGGCTATTATAAACAGTGCTGCGATGAACATTGGGGTACATGTGTCTCTTTCTATTCTGGTTTCCTCAGTGTGTATGCCCAGCTATATTATTTTTTAACAGTATCCTGACTTTTCTTTGCCCTTTGAATTTCTATACAAATTTTAGAATCAGATTATCAAGTTCTATGCAAGAAAAACTGTTGGAAATTTGACTGTGATTGCATTTAGTCTATAAACCAACTTTGTGTAGTTTACCTTTTTAAGGTACTAGGTCTTCTAATTTTTGAACACTGTGTATCTCTCATTTATTTAGGTCTCCTTTAATGTTTTACAATGAAGCTTTCCAATTTTTCTGATTTTCTGTTTGCTATTTTCTACTCATTTGATATTTTTTGTATGCTTGAAATAAAATGGTATCCTTTCAAATTTCTAATTTTCACTTGTATAAAGACAAATAAGTTTAGTCTGTATGTAACAAGACATAATATTTATTGCTATTGTATCCAGGACACATCAGAAATCTAATTTTCATGTTAACAGTTTATTTGCAGGTTTATTTGGATTTCCAACATTCAAAACTATATCCTCTTTAAATAATTTTTACTTATTTTTAGTAATTTTTATTTTATTTATATATGTAATCATTGATATATCTATGCTTGCCTTCTTGTATTGCCTAAAATATATGGTACACTGTAAAATATAAATTTTTATAGTGATCTTGAAGGACTCACATAGAGCAGTGAGTGGTCCTGAAGAGATATCTTAGTTCCCTGTGTAGGAATTAAATTGGGTTAACCTGGGTGAAAACCAAGAGTCCTAGTCACTAGACCATCAGGGGCTAGAGCCTAAAGCAAATGACCCTGGATCGTGTCCTTGTTTGAAAACCAGACTGTTTCAAGCAGGCAAAAACTGTAAAACAGGTAGAGTTTATTATTAGAGATGCAGCACAATATACGGGAAAGAGAGAAAAACGAAAGTGAAGTTGTTCAGTCGTGTCTGACTCTTTACTAATGCATGGACTATAGCCTACCAGGCTCTTCTGTCCATGAAATTTTCCAGGCAAGACTACTGGAGTGGGCTGTCATTTCCTTCTCCAGGGGATCTTTCCCAACCAGAGATCGAACCCTGGCCTCCTGCATTGCAGGCAGACACTTTACCATCTGAGCCACCAGGGAAGCCCTCAGAGTCAGGGCAGAGATATCAACCCAGAGAGAAAGGGTATGGGCACCCTCTCTAATGAAGAGGAGCACAGTGATCCAGAAACTAGGCAGAAACACAGCTGAAAAGGAGCACAGGCATCCTGAGTGAGGAGGAATGTAGTAAGGAGGTGATGTAAATCACTTATATAGGACAGTCTTTCCTGATCTTTTTTTTTTACCTTTGGCCTATTATCTTGTTTCTTTCTTCACGCCTGACTGGTCCATGGACCCTCGCCAAGATGCATGTGCAACTTTTTTCTAAGATGGATCCAACCACAGAGGCCTATGGGTGCATGTCCACACTTATTATGTCATGAGATTCACTCCCTTTTTGATCCCCAAGAAGCCTTCCTGTGCTTATGCAGACAGAGAGTATTCCTTGACCTCAGGGTTGGGCATTTTATCTCCTTGCTTTAGCAGAGCTCAGCTTTTGCCACTAGCTTTGTCCTTGCAGTGTCTGGGTGAGAAAAAAAGCTTGAATTTTACTCCACTTGACAAATACCTGGTGTTCAGCCCAGATGTCCACTTCTACCTCAGTTGCAATGTTCTTGAGTTCTGTTGCTGCTGAGAAATTTGACTCCAGTTTAAAACAAACAAACAAACAAACAAATGAATGGCTTCCCTGGTGGCTCAGTGGTAAAGAATCAGCCTGCCAATGCAGAAGGCATGGTTTCAATCCCTGATCTGGGAAGATCCCATATCCCATGGAGCAGCTAAGCTGGTGCATCACAACTATGGAGCCTGTGCTCTAGAGCACAGGAGCCACAACTACTGAAGCCTGCACCCTACAGACCATGTACACCACAACTAGAGAGTAGCCCCTGCTTGCTGCAACTAGAGACAGCCCATGTACATGCAACAAAGACCCAGCACAGCCAAAAAATCAATAAATAAAATTATTAAAAATAAATAAAAATAATGAAAACATCTTTAAAAACATTAATATTGACTTGGAATGCAGTGAGTCCCAAAATAATTGTTAATGAAACAGTCTATGCTTGAAATCATAAAGTAAATATTTCATTATTTATGGACTCTAATTCAGAAGTGTTTTTACTAGTAGTTTTTTTACTGTTTTGAATTAGCCTTTTCTCAGTTATAACTGTGTATGCCAAATTTGTTTAATTTTATATAGCTGAACCTTTTCAGAAAGAATTGGGCTTCTTCATATTTGTACATTTCCAGAGATTACACTTATGTCCTCATGTAGATATCTTTGGAGGCAAACAGGAATATAGCTACAGAGTCACTTCAGGCTGCCCTGGACATCCTTAGTCAAACAGAATGAGTCAATGTTACTGGGGAAACTAGAAGTCTGTAGCCACTGAGAACAGGGTTTGGAAATTCTTTCAGGTTAAATGGTGGTAATCACAAATGGTTTTCTGACCTGGGCACCAATTCAATACTTATAGGTGCGGGAAAAGAAAATATTACTGTAAAACATTAAGTTTCAGGGAGGATGATATCATTTTTAGAAGGGCATATATATTTTAAAATTGATTTGAAAATATATGCAAATTATTTACATAGTTGCTCATGGTCTCCCTATCAGAACAATTTTAAAGCAGTGGTGCTTTCTAACCCACACCTAATGTTGGGAAACTGAAGATTATTTAACATGTACCAAAGACATGTATAGATTTATATTCACAGATGTAGACTTAATTTTGGAGAAGAAATATACGTATATTATTGGTCATCCTCACATTTTTATAAATACTGTTTCCCAGTTGCTAAAAGATGGTAATTATGTCCCCATTCCCTAAATGACTCAAATCTTTTATTCATAGATAAGAGAAAGTGTAACGTTTTAGAATTGTTCAAGGAGTTAAAAGCACTGTGACTGACACCTCAGGTTACAACTTAACACAAAATCTGAGTTTAATTATACACTGTGTTTGTTGTCAGACATACTGGCAGATAAGAGAGAATGAATGGCCTAAAGGGCAAGATTGTATATGCTATCATGGTTGATGGTAAGAACAACAACCATTATAACTAAGAGTTTTCTTCCTCTTCTTCTTCTTTTTTTAATATAAAGGAAAACTTGGAGATATGTTATTCAAAATTAAAAGAATAAAAAATTGCCAATACTATATAGTTTAGGAATAGACATATATAAAGAAAAAGAAACACCAGATTCCATTTTAACTAACTACTAAACCTTTATTTAAATAGATGAAAAAATTGTCAAATTGTTTTCTTAATTTGCAGCAAATCTAACCATTTGTCTCAGTTCTTGTCACTCCTGAAACTAGATTAATGACATGATTGTTTTGTTTATCTATCAATAATTGCTCTGTTGGTTAAGTCATTCATTTTGCAAGTGACTACAGATGCCTGTTGAGGCTTACATCTACATCATCCACATTCCCAAGTATCCCTATACTATTTGCCTTTCTGGGTGAATTATATGGAATATGTTCCCTTTTGTAATCTGTGAAAAAAAATTTCTTTCAATAATGGCCTTAACACTTTTATTCTGTTCCAAATACACATCAAATTTGGTAAACCTTTACATTTTTGTTTCTATACCCTTGCAGTTCTGAGTTATTAAATGCTGAAATTATATAAAAAATTCAAAAAATATTGAAGCTCATCTCTACTCTTATAATGGTTCAATTATTTTAATTACTTTAACTGGACAACTCTGATAATTCTCCATCTACCCAAACATACAACCCCCCCCACACATATATATATATATGTATACACACACACACATGCTCATAGAAACACAGGTGTGGGAAAGCTTGCTTCTTTGGTCTAAATGATCAACTGGATATTTGTGTAATTTGGTGTTGGATTGCATCCTGAAAGATGCAATCCCTGTACTTTCCCAGCCTCAAGAACTGAGAAGAGCCCAGAGTCAGCCAAGAGATATTAATGGTTCAATGGATAGGGAGATCTTACACATCTGAAGCAAGGTCCTGGAGCAACACCACTGCCATCATGTATGGCAGAGAGCAGGCAGGACATGGAGTGGCTGGGTGAGGGTGAATTTCCCAGATATAGTGGGTTATAGGTTGGTTCAGTGGTTACCAGGGAAACCAGCAAAGGAACAGGCACCTGACCACTCTTTGATAAGCTGTCATAATGGAAATATTCTTGCCTAAAGGTTAAAAGAATCACTACCTGGGGATAGTATGTAGGTATTCACTGATTAGTCTCTGTGACTGAGAGGGAATGAGAGTCTTGTGAGTAAGGTGTAGGTGAAGAAGCCACTGGTCGAGCAAAGGACATACAGAGCACAAGAGGACAGCCATCTTGCATGGCCCGAGCATGCTTTGGGGCACCACCATAAAAGATAGCAAGATCAAGGTAAATTCGTGAGTTTCAGTTTGACCGGTGCTAATTTCTTTTGAGTCTCTCCCTTCTTTCTGGATGTGCTTCCCAGGTGGCTCTAGTGTTAAAGAACCTGCCTTCCAATGCAGGAGACATAAGAGATGAGGGCTGGGTCCCTGGGTTGGGAAGATCCCCTGGAGAAGGAAATAGCTGCCCACTCCAGCATTCTTGCCTGGAGAATCCCCAGGAACAGAGGAGCCTGATGTGCTACAGTCCATGGGTGGCAAAGAGTTAGACACGACTGAAGGAACTTAGCACACACACACTTGTTTCTGGACGTTATCCTACATTATGCAGGATGCTTGGGGCTGGTGCAAGGGGATGATCCGGAGGGATGATGTGGGGTGGGAAGTGGGAGGGGGGTTCATGTTTGGGAGCTCATGTACACCCTTGGCAGATTCATGTCAATGTATGCCAAAACAAATACAGTATTATAAAGTAAAATAAAGTAAAAATTAAAATTAAAAAAAATAAAAAATAAAACAATAGAAAACCAACCATTTCATGGTCAGAAGAGAATAGAATGAGTGCTTTCTACTTCAATTTACTAATAGGTACTTCACACCTTCTATGATCTCAGCTTTATGGTAGCTGTAGCTACTTGAAAAAAGCAGGTAGAAAAGAGGGGGCCATATTCAAACAAAAGTGAGTCTTTCTAGCATATAGTAGGTAATTCTGCCAATATAATGCCATTTTTTTTTCTTGCAGATTATATTGTGGTGTGAGGGTAGGGTGTTGTTACAGCCGTGGTAGAGTGAAGATGTGTGAAGCTTACTATAGAGATATTTAATGAAAAATTTTACATGGAATTTACTACATATCTATAAGTTTTAAAATAATAATCACTTGTTCAAAAGCTATGAATGACTTTAAAGACACTAAAGCAAATTGCCAAAATAATTTCAAAAGAATTCTAAAAATTGAACCTAGATTAGCAATTATTGAGAGTGCCTGTTTTATTAATAACTTTATTAATTTATTAAAGTTTACTAACATGAATACTTTTTTAAGCATTACAATTTGATAGATGAAAATGTTGTCTCATTAAATTTGCATTTCTTAGCTAGTTACCATAGCTCTGGTGGCTCAGATGGTGAAGAATCTGCCTGCAATGCAGGAAAATGGAGTTTGATCCTTGGGTTGAGAAGATCCCCTGGAGAAGGAAATAGCAACCCACTCCAATATTCTTTCCTGGAGAATCCCATGGACAAAGGAGCCTGGTTGCTCCAGTCCATGGGGTTGTGAAGAGTTGGACATCACTGAGTGACTAGCACTAGCTAGTTACCTAGGTCATTATCATGTTTGTTATCCAGTTGTTATTTCTTTTTTTTAAAAAAAATTTTCTCCTGATATATTTCCCCTGCAAACTACTTTTGCCCATGTGCTCTTGTGTTGATTTGTGAGGTCTCTTTATTTTTTTAATTTTTATTTATGTTTTTAAATATAAATTTATTTATTTTAATTGGAGGTTAATTACTTTACAATATTGTATTGGTTTTGCCATACATCAATATGAATCCACCACAGGTATACACATATACCCATCCTGAACGCCCCTCCCTCCTCCCTCCCCGTACCATCCCTCTGGGTTGTCCCAGTGCACCAGCCCCAAGCATCCAGTATCATGCATCGAACCTGGACTGGCAATTCATTTCATATATGATATTATACATGTTTCAATGCCATTCTCCCAAATCATCCCATCCTGTGATCTCTTTATATAAAAGTAAAAATTATAACTTCTCATCTGGCACAATTGGTGTGAATATTTTCCTGTTTCTAGTTGCCTTTTGATTATCACTTTTTTAAAAGGAATATAGGAATAAAACGTTAACCTAGACAAAGTTATTGAGCCTTAATTTTAATTTATTCCACTCTATTTTAAGAGTTTTTAAAGTTCATCAATTTTATCCATTATAAAATCACAATTGTCATTAGATAAAATCTGGAATATTAAAAAATACAGAACTGAAGAAAAATTACACACTGTCTCAATTTTCAGACAGCTTCTTATCTAGTATAAATATTTTGATGAATTTCATTTCAGCATCCTTTTTTCTTCCATGGGAAAGTTTTATGTTGCTGTTGTTTCCTTATTAGCAAAATAAATTCTGCTTCACTATAAGATATGACATCATAATATTATATATTGATAATACTCCCTTTCCTGTCATTACTTTCCATCATCATACAATTTATTTATTAAATAAATATTATGTACTGTGGATCTGTCTGGTGATTAAAGTGAAATCTGATGCTGCAAAGAACAGTATTTTATAGGAAGCTGAAATGTTAGGTCCATGAATCAAGGAAAATTGGATGTGGTCAAGTTGGAGATGGTAAGAATAAACATTGACATCCTAGGAATCAGCAAACTAAAATGGATGAGAATGGGCAAATTTAATTCACATGACCATTACATCTACTATTGTGGGCAACAATCCCATAGAAGAAACAGAAGAGCCCTCATAATCAACAAAATAGTCCAAAATACAGAACTTGGATACAACCTCAAAAATGACAGAATGATCTTGGTTCGTTTACAAGGAAAGCCATTTAACATCAGAGTAATCCAAATATATGCCCCTATCACTGATTCTGAAGAAGCTGAAGCTGATCAGTTCTATGAAAACCTTGAAGACCTCCTAGTACTAACACCTAAAAAAGATGTTCTATTCATCAGGAATGCAAAAGAAGGAAATCAAGATATACCTGGAGCAACAGGCAAGTTTGGCCTTGGAAAAGAAAATGAAGCAGGGCAAACATTAACTGAATTCTGACAAAATAATGTACTAGTGATAGCAAATGCCCTTTTCTAAAACACAAAAGATGACTTTACACATGCTGCTGCTGCTGCTAAGTCGTTTCAGTTATGTCCGACTCTGTGCGACCTCATAGCTGGCAGCCCACCAGGCGCCCCTGTCCCTGGGATTCTCCAGGCAAGAACCCTGGAGTGGGTTGCCATTTCCTTCCCCAGTGCATGAAAGTGAAAAGTGAAAGTGAAGTCGCTCAGTCGTGTCTGACTCCTAGCGACCCCATGGACTGCAGCCCACCAGGCTCCTCTGTCCATGCGATTTTCCAGGCAAAAGTACTGGAGTGGGTTGCCATTGCCTTCTCTGGACTTTACACATGGACATCACCAAATGACCAATACCGAAATTAATTGTTTGTAGCCAAAGATGGAGAAACTATATACAGTCAGCAAAAACAAGACCTGAAGGTGACTGTGGCTCAGATCATCAGCTTCTCACAGAAAAATTCAGGCTTAAACTAAAGAAAACTGGGAAAAACATTAGGCCAGCCAGTTAAAGCAAATTAATTTGAGTTAAATCAAATTCTGTATGAATTCACAGAAGAGGTAATGAATTAATTCAAGGGACTAGACCTATTTAACAGTGTGCCTGAAGAACTATGGACAGAGGTCTGTAATATTATATAGGAGGTGGCAAACAGAACCATCCCAAAGAAAAAGGAAAGCAAGAAGACAAAGCCTTTGAGGAGGCTTTACGAATAGTGGAAAAACAAAGAGAAGTGAAAAACAAGGGAAAAAGGGAAAGATACATTCCATTAAACAGAGTTCCAAAAAATAACTAGAAGAGACAGGAATAAATGAACAATGCTTCTTCAATGAACAATGCTTAATAATTGAAAACAACAACAAAAGGAGAAAGACTAGCAATCTCTTCAGGAAAATCAGAAACATCAAGGGAGCATTCTGCCCAAAGATGGGCACAATAAAGGATAAAAATGGTAGAGATCTAGTAGACGCTGAAGAAATCAAGAAGAAATGGAAAGACTACATTGAAGAACTGTAGAAAAAAGATCTTAAAGAACTGGATTACTACAATGGTACAGTTAGACACCCAGAGTCAGACATTCTGGAGTGTGAAGTCAAGTGGGCTTTAAGAACCGCTGCTTTTAATAAAGCTACTGGATGCTATGATTTCAGCAGACCTATTCAAATCCCTAAGGGATGGTGTCATCAAGGTTTTGCATTCATTATGTCAGCAAATCTGGAAGACCCAGCAGTGGCCACAGGATTGGAAAAGGTCAATCATCATGCCAATTCCCAAGAAGGATAGTACCAAAGAATGTGCTAACCATCGGACAAGTACACTCATCTCTCATGCTAGTAAGGCCATGCTTAAAATTTTGCATGCTGTTCTTACAAGCTGGACTCAAGATAGGTGGGAGAAACATCAACAAGCTCAGATATGTGGATGATACCTCTGTACTGGCAGAAAGGAAAGCAGAACTAAAGAGACTTGTGATGAGGGTGAAGGAAGAGAGTGAAAGAACTGGCTAAAACCTAAATATTAAAAAAAAAAAACAAAACCCTAAGATCATGGTGTCTGGCCCCATTACTGCATGGCAAATAGAAGGAGAAAAGGTGGAAGCAGTGACAGATTTCCTCTTCTTGGGCTCCAAAATCACTGTGGATGGTGACTGCAGTTGTGAAATCAGAAGATGATTGCTTCTTGGCAGGAAAGTGATGACAAACCTAGAAAGTTTGTTGAAAAGCAGAGACATTACTCTGCTGGCTATGGTCTTTCCAGTGGTCACATATGGTTGTATGAGCTGGACTGTAAAGAAGACTGAGTGCAGAAGAACTGATGCCTTTTAACTGGTGCTGGAGAAGACTCCTGAAAGTCCCTTGGGAGGCAAGGAGATCAAACCAGTCAATCTTAAGGGAGATCAACCTTGAATATTCAGTGAAAGGACTGATGCTGAAGTGAAAGCTCCAGAATTGTGGTCATCTGATGTGAACAGATGACTCATTGAAAAAGTCCTTGATGCTGGGAAAGATTGAGGGCAGAAGAAGAGGGTGCCAGAGGCTGAGATGACTGTATGGCCTCACCAATGCAATGATCATGAACTTGGGCAAACTTCAGGACATGATGAGTGACAGGGAGGCCTGGCGTGCTGCTGTCCGTGGGGTTGCAAAGAGTCTCACACAACTGGGTGATTGAACAATGACAACTCTTTTGGCTTCCGTGGGAAGGTTTTATGTTGCTATTGTTGTTTCCTTATTAGCAAAATGAATTATGCTTCATTATAAGATATGATATCATAATGTTTATATTGATAATACTCTCCTGTCATTACATTCCATTGTCATACAATTTATTAATTAAATATTTATTTACCATCGTTATATATCAGTCACTCTTCTAGGCACTGGGATACAGCAATGAGCAAAATCCTTGCTAACATGGAGAATATGTTGCCTTGGTAGTGGGGTGAAGGACAATGATGCAAATAAACATAAAGTATGTCAGGTATTTTTAAATGGACTTCCCTGGTTGTTCAATGGTAAAGAATCTGCCTGCAATGCAAGAGATGTGGGTTCAATTTCTGGGTTGGGAAGATCCCCCAGAAGGAGGAAATGGCAACCCACTCCAGTATTCTTGCCTGGGAATCCCATAGACAGGAGCCTGGCAAGCTACAGTCTATGGTATCACAAGAGAGTTGGACATGACTGAAAAACAACAGCAATTTTTAAATGCTTTGAAGAAAAATAGCCTTCCCTGGTGGCTCAGAGGTTAAAGCATCTGCCTGCAATGCAGGAGACCTGGGTTCGATCCCTGGGTTGGGAAGATCCCCTGGAGAAGGAAATGGCAACCCACTCCAGTACTCTTGCCTGGAGAATTCCATGGATGGAGAAGCCTGGTGGGCTATAGTCCACAGGGTCACTAAGAGTCGGACACGACTGAGCAACTTCACTTCACTTCACTTGAAGAAAAATAAGGTCTTGTAAGTAAGAGGAACAAACAGTTCTAGAAGGGAGTAGGGTTTGAAGTTTTATAGAGAAAGGTGAGGAAAAGTCTTTTTATTTGATGGTATTTTAACTGAGAACTGATTGAGTGGGTAGAATGGACCATGAATGTATCTAGGTAAAGACAGTTCCAGACAAAGGGACAAAGCAGGAACAGAGGAATTGAGATGGGAATGTGATTGACATTTCTGAGAATATTGAAGTGATAGTGTAGTGGGATCGACCTGAGCGATGGGAAGAGAAGTAAGAGAGACAATCAGTGCGGTAAGGTCTTGGTAAAGACTTTTGTGCTTCAGTGAGTGTGAGATGGACATTGAGACCAGGGAAATTACATGATCTGACTTATATTTTTCAGGAATCATCCTGCCAGTTGTATGAAAAATAGAGGGTAGAAAAAGAAAGGTAAGAGCAGGGAGCTCTATTAGGAATCTGCTGAAGTAATCTGAGTGAGAGATGATAGTGGCTTGGACTAAGTTGTTAGCAACAGAAGTGATAATAAATCATAGATTTTATAGATGTTTGCAAGGCTAATCTATCACAATCTCCTTGACTGACTGGAGGTTATATGTGAGAAAAATAAGAGAGTCAAGAACAATTCCACGGCTTTTAGCTTAAAAACTGCAAGAAAGGAGATGTTATTTACTGAGATGGAAAAGATACAAGGAGATGGAAAAGATAAAAGTCCAGCTATAGTGAAATCTTTGTGATTATATTTTTAAAACAGTTTTTCTTTATTAAAGACAATCTACATTTTGGTTGTCTGTTTAGGAAAAAATAATAAAACAGAGGAAAACAGAAATCACCTATAATTTTATAACCAAATAAAATTATTCAATGTTTTGATGTAATTGTATAGACTTTATATAAACAGATACCCACACATATATACATAGTATAAATACATACATGAACACATACTGTACATACTGTTTATAACATTTTTCCTACTCAAATGGGATGCATTTTTATAATTAGATTGTTTTGTGTAGTTTTATCTTCCATTTGTTGAGAAATTTTTCCCTATCCAGAAATGTGGGGGAAAAAAATCACTTCTACTGTGTTTTAGTACTTTTATGGATTATTATTTTGGTTTTGTTTCTAATTTTATTTCATCTTTAACTTATTGAATGATATCAGTTAATAAGGTGTTTTTTTTCCTTCAGTTATCTTAAGTTGCTGATTTTGAGAAATACTCTCTAGGTTAAAGTCTCTGGTTGTGGTTGTGGTTTAGCAGCTAAGTTGTGTTCAACTCTTGCAACTCCATGGACTGTGGCCCACCAGGATTCTCTATCCCTGGGATTCTCCAGGCAAGAATACTGGAGTGGGTTGCCATTTACATCTCCAGGGGAACTTCCAGATCCAGGAATCAAACCTGGGTCTCCTGTGCTGCAAGCAGTCTCCCTGCATTGCAGGTGGATTCTTTACCAACTGAGACACTAGGAAAGCCCCCAGGCTAAAGTCTCTGGGCCAGTGTTTCTAGAACAGGGGTTGGAAAACCTAAATTTTCAGGCCAAATTTGTGCTGCCACTTGTTTTTGTATAGCCTATAAGGGTTTTCACAGATGAACACATTTGTAATTGATTTGATGATTGAGAAAATCAACTTTGAACCATAATTCAGCAAAATATAATTCTCCAAATTCTTCTCATTAGGATTGTATTACAAAAAATATTATCATCATGAACACTACATTTTGAACTTTTTCCATTTAAAAATGTGTAGAAATGTCCCTTTTCTTGTTATATAGGTACCTAGATAATATCCTTGATATTACTTATCCTACAAAGGATAAAATATTATCTGGTCCTTTACAGAAAAAGTTTGCTGACTCTTGTTCTAGATCTACAAAGATCTTGTTCTTTGTAAGTATGCATAAGAATCACCTGGGAGCTGTGAGAGAAATGTGTATTTCTCTTGTCTACCACACCTTCATCACTGCTAGCCTCAGTAAGCCAAGGGCAAGTCTCAATCTCTGTTTTAATAAACATTCCAAGTGATTCTGATATGCTCTGGAGCAAAGTTTGAGAAACACAGGGTGCTGACTTGGACCAAGTAAGTTTCAGTAGTGAGCTTTTAACTACATGTGTCCCAGTACTTCACCACTAGCATTCTGGTTAATATCTACTCATTGCAAAGATCTCACTGGAGTGAATTGCTATAGAGATCAAACTTGCCTATGGCTCTCTCCACCTGTCATAATTTGTCCTATCACCTTTCTTTGGAAGACAGCCTTGCTTGGTAACCAAAGGACTGCTTTTGGTTTAAGAGTTCTGCGGTTCTGAATTTGAACCCATAAGTTAGACAATACATCATTATTCTTGGGTTCCATGCATTTGTTCTTATCTCCCTTTTTACTCCCTCTTTATTATTGTTTATACATATATTTATGTATGTATGCATATATTCATCCATCCATCTACCTATCCATCAATTGATCCAATTTCCCTATAAAGAGGAGATTTTCACTTTACTAGAATTAGTACTGCCTCCCTCCCCTGTCACCAAGCAAACTTTGAATTTTTGACAGGAATGATCGACCATGTGTGTCATGGTGGTGGCTTAGTCATTAAGTTGTGTTTGGCTCTTGCAACCCCCATGGGCCGTAGCCTACCAGGCTCCTCTGTCCATAGGATTTCCCAGGCAAGAATACTGGAGTGGGTTGTCATTTCCTTTTCTAAGAGATCTTCCTGACCCAGGGATCAAACCAGAGTCTCTTGCATTGTAGGTGGTCTCCTGCATTGCAGGCAGATTCTTTCCCAACTGAACCACCAGGGAAGCCCATATCTGTGTAATAGTAAATTTATAAATTTACCAATACACATTGGAAAGAATAAATATTGGGACAGTTGAGCTCAAACATTGAAACATAGGGAGTTTAAAAAAAATCAAAATACTATAGCACATTTCAGAGTCATTGTAGTTGGAAGTCAGCAATTATTGCTGGAATATCTTAATAAGAATTCCAGAAAGTCCTGAGCTTTTAGGTACTGTATATGAAATTGAGAAAAGAAGAAATAATTTATATTCTGAGAGAACTTTAAGCATTAAAATCTGACTATTCTTAATGAAGTTTCCATGGAGTACCACAAGTTTGTATTTTTAAAGGCTAAATCTTTCCTCTTTTCTCTACTTTCTTTATATTTCTGGTGCTTCTTTGGGTCTCCACTGATGAGGCACCAGAGAAATGTTTCCTCTCTCTGAGTACTTGTGAATGATATCCATGACTTTTTTGCCTTTTTGTATCCAATCTTTATTTTCAAATATTTTTGTGAGAACTCTCTCCCTGAGCACAGTGTGTTTACTAATATTAATTCAATTTTTTTCTTTGCATTTCAAAATGTGTGCATGCTAAGTCACTTCAGTCATGTCTGACTCTTCATGACCCCGTGGACTGCCAGGCTCCTCTATCCATGGGGATTCTCCAGGCAAGAATACTGGAGTGAGTTGCCATGCCCTCCTTCAGTGATCTTCCCAACCCAGGGATTGAACCCATGTCTCTTATGTCTCCTGAATTGGCAGGTGGGTGCTTTACCACTAGCATCACTTGAGAAGCCCTGAATATACATTCCTGATTTATCTGAAATTCTTTTTACTGATAAATTCCTAATACTGATTAAAATCATTTAATATAATTTTCTTAGTTATTCAATTATCTCTAATTTTTATTTTAGAGACAGATTCCATATTGTTTCAAGAATAACATTTTCAATTTCATCTAGAAACCTGAAAGATAGCTTTTGTACATTAAACAAGATAAATAGTTCTATCAAACAATACTCTAAAAATGTATGATCCAAGAGTAATTAAAATACATTTCTCACAGCCCTAAAGTCTTGGCCCCAAATTAGAGATAAAATTTTAAGCATGCTTTCTTGTATCAGAAATCCAGCTTAAATGATCTGTATGGTGAAACTTGCTGTTGAGGAAAGGTTGTGACACTTTTCTGGTTTATATATTATCTTAAAAATAGATTGTATTGAGGTTACACATTTACCTTTGAGCAATAAATTAGATTACATAAGTGCATCTTTCGCAATCTAAAGATAAAAATTAGTGAAAATGACCCAGTGGTCTAAGAAAATCATTCTGCCTAAAGTGAAACTTTTTTTTTCCCCCCCCTTGGAGGCTAAAATAAGAAACATACTTAGTTCATACTTGCTTTTCTTTCCTTCACAGTTTGTTTCACATGTATAAAAATGTAACAGAAGTTTCAGAAAATTGTATCTTTCTATATGTTTTTACTGTTTGCCTGAGGGAGTTCACATTATTGTGGTGTTGTGGTGTGTCTCCACATAACAACTAGCGGCTGCATGCAGATTATGTTCATTGCCTATACTGCCTGTTCAGAGAAGTTGGATAACTTCTTTCAGCATTATCTCTTGTTATGCTTGGAATGTTGCTTTCATATCTCAAAATTTGTCTTACATTATCAATATATATTTCTAGTTACATTACTCAGTCTTTGGTCATCGGATTCTCTAGCTCATGTGTACATTGTCGTTATTTAGTTGCTAAGTTGTGTCCGACTCTTTTGCAACCCCATGGACTGTAGTCTGGCAGGCTCCTCTCTGTCCATGGGATTCTCCAGGCAAGAATACTGGAGTGGGTTGTCATTTTGTTCTCCAAGGAATCTTCCCAACCCAGGGATCAAACCCAGTTCTCCTGCATTGGCAGGTAGATTCTTTACCATTGAACCATCAGGGAAGCCCTGTGTATATATTATGAAACCACAATTCCAAACAGACCCCACAGCTTCAACACCAGAATCAGCATCGTTCTGATACTTACACTTTGTAAAATAATATCTTCAGCTAGATGTATTAATCCATCTAAACAATAGATGTTTTCCACTATCTACTGTGGCTTGACATGTAAGTCATGAAACTTTATGTCAACAAAACGGTACATCACATACGAGCACATCTAATAGAAGTTTTTGAGGTAATGTTTTGACAAACTATGTAAACCAGAAATATCTTACACAAACTTGAGTGTTCTAACAAGGATGGAGTTGAGATTAGGCAATGAGAGTAAGAGAGTAAAGAGGACCAGTATAGCACCAGTAATTAATAAATTCACTTAGAAATGAGATATTTCTGAGGTATAGTATTACTGTAGTTGTCAAATCAGTGTTAAGGCTAACCATATATAGTGAAAGAAAACAATTCATGATGCTTCATGCTAGATATCAAACTAGGTAGAATTTTACTTTCTTTACTTTCTTTTTTTTTAAAAAAAAAAAAAAAACTTGCAAATTCCTTACTGCATTTTTTTTTTTCTTTTCAGGGATTTAGTCTGTCCCAAATCCTGAGAGGTAAGTTAAAAAACAGTTGCTTGCCTTTCTGTGTAAATTAGTCTTAAATTACTTTTTAAATGCCCAAAATATTGATTTAAAAGCCCTTGATTTTTCAGAAGCATAATTTACCCTTTTGGAAGTTTCAAATCAACCTCAAAAAGATATTACTTACTCTACACTATCAGTTCAGTCGCTCAGTCTTGTTCGACCCTTTGCGACCCCATGAATCGCAGCACGCCAGGCCTCCCTGTCCATCACCATCTCCTGGAGTTCTACACTATAGAAGGCTTATTTATTACACAAAAGATGCCAACATCTGGTGCTTTTCTTACAATTAGTACTAAAACAAAGAAACTAATTTACTCTGATGACTGAAACAGTCATGCTATACAATATCAGCCCTCATCCCTTTTTCTTGCAGTCTCTAAAGGATTCATATTTTTTCAACTGAAATAAATTATGTAGGCCTCCAATTTTGATGAGAAACTTAGTGTGAACATTGATCTGTTTTTGTACCAAATGAAAGATCTTTATTTTTTTATCTTTTAATTTTTTTAATATAAATTTATTTAATTGGAGGTTAATTACTTTGCAATATTGTATTGGTTTTGCCATACATCAACATGAATCCGCCACGGGTATACACGTGTTCCCCATCCTTAAGTTTCATAGAAATTACATCCTCAGTGTTTGTATGTTGAATTAGTTAGGCCTTTCTCATCTCAGATTTCCAGTGGTAGCTAGTTTACTTCAAACTACTGACCATGATCCCCTGGAACAAGTGGAATATATTAACTTTCTTAAAGCTGCAAGAAACCATTGGTTAGGTTAAAATTCATGGGAAGTAATAACACCATAGGCTTCCCTGGTGACCCAGTGGTAAAGAATCCACCGCCAATGCAGAAGATGTAGGTGACGTGGGTTCAATCTTGTGCCAGGAAGATCCTTTGGAGAGGGAAATGGTAACCCACTCTAGTATTCTTGCCTGGAGAATCCCATGGACAGTGGAACTTGGCAGGCTATGGTCCCTAGGGATGCAAAGAGTTGGATACGACTGAAGTGACTTAGCACACATTCATGCATGTGTTATCAGTAAAGTTATGTTAGAAGTACCAATCTATGTAAGCAATTTGTTCTTAATTATGTCTTCATAGGATAAGATTTTTTAAAAAAAGGCTTATTCTGTAATAACATTTTTCTTGCCAAATACTGAGAAGAGAATTGGAAAGCAAACAAGTGGAGAGACATAATCCATAGATTGTGAACTCAGTAATTCAACAAGTAATCATAGAATGCTAACTATAGTCCAGATATTGTCACAGGTACTGGGAACACCTTTATCATCTATAATCAGTCATTTATTGATACATTCTTAACTATTCCCTTGCATTAGGCCATTTATTCACAAATAAGATGGTATTCACTCCACTCCTAAGTATTCCCTTAAAAAGTATTCTCATTCAATATTTTTCCCCCCTCTGGGCTAAAAATATCACTTACACATGCAACATCTTATTTTCCTCCTTAACTATGGATTCAACCAGAAAAGCACCAGGATGCTTGAAACTTCCTGTACAGAAAATCCTTCCCCGGGCTTCCCTGGTGGCTCAGTGGTAAAGAATCTGTCTGCCAATGCAGGAGACACGGGTTTGATCCCTGGTCTGGGAAGATCCCACCTGCTACAGAGCAACTAAGCAAGCACACTGCAACTATTGTGCTTGTACTCTAGAGCCTGGGAACCACAACTACTGAGCCCACATGCCCTAGAGCCCAGTGCTTCCCAACAAGAGAAGCTACCACAATAGGAAGCCCAAGCACCACAACTAGAGAGTAGCCCCTGCTCGCTGCAACTAGAGAAAAGCCCCCACAGCAATGAAGACCCAGCGCAGCCAAAAATGAATAAATACAAACCTTTTAAAAAGATGGAAGAAAAATACGTGTAATAAGTTATTGGAAAAAAAAAAATCCTTCCCCAAATAACCACTACGATGATGTTTGCAATCACAAAAAAATATTCTGAAGTTCCTTCTCCCTAGGCACATTTGACGGAGAAGGCAATGGCACCCCACTCCAGTACTTTTGCCTGGAAAATCCCATGGACAGAGGAGCCTGGTGGGCTGCAGTCCATGGGGTCGCTAAGAGTCGGACACGACTGAGTGACTTCACTTTCACTTTTCACTTTCATGCATTGGAGAAGGAAATGGCAACTCACTCCAGTGTTCTTGCCTGGAGAATCCCAGGGACGGGGGAGCCTGCTGGGCTGCCATCTATGGGGTTGCACAGAGTCAGACACGACTGAACCAACTTAGCAGCAGCAGCAGCAGGCACGTTTGAAACCTGTACAGGTGACTAATTTGAAAAGCTAAAAAAATAAAAATAAAAACAAAAATCAAAAACATTTTATTAAATAGTTCACTATTAAGTTGATCATTGATAATATAGTTTTATTAATTTTTACTAATTATCTTGGGCTAGAAAATGAATCGGAGAAGGCAATGACAACTCACTCCAGTACTCTTGCCTGGAAAATCTCATGGGTGGAGGAGACTGGTAGCCTGCAGTCCATGGGGTCGCTAAGAGTCGGACACGACTGAGCGACTTCACTTTCACTTTTCACTTTCATGCATTGGAGAAGAAAATGGCAACCCACTCCAGTGTTCTTGCCTGGAGAATCCCAGGGATGGGGGAGCCTGGTGGGCTGCTGTCTCTAGGGTCGCACAGAGTCAGACACGACTGAAGCAACTTAGCAGCAGCAGCAGAAAATGAATAATAACCTATTTTTTAATGCTTTTTTACTGATTTAAGCTGTTCAGTTCTTTGGCTCCTCCTTGGAAGCCTAAACTATTAGGAATGTATTAAATGTAGCTAAAAATGAAAAATAAAAATTGAAAAATTTACCCAGCTGTTTGGGTTTAAATAAAGATTGCCTTTCCTTTACACTCTTCAACCCTGCTTTTTATGCCCTGAATTTACAGAGTATTTTGACTAATCTGCAGAGTCCTAACATGTATATTTTATCTGTGCCCAGCCACAATTACTCCTTTTCTTTATACTGACTAGCTTTTTCAAAACAGTAAGAATTTAAATACTTAAATATTGTCCCAAAGTGTATAAAGTGCTTATATTCGAAGTTTTTAGCTTCTATATATATTTCATGATTCATTCTGAATCAAAGTATTTGCAAAGGTCTTAACACTGACACTTCAGGTTTACAAATTCATATGAAAACTGGCAATGGGGGGAAAGGAATAGAGAGCACATATGGTAAAATAATTATCAATGTATTGATAAGTATTTTAAGTTTTATTTGAAGTTGCTTCCTTTTCATATATTTTATGATCACAATGATGTAAAGTAAGTAGGCTCATAAAATATGAAAAATTATATTGTTAGTTTTTTCTTTTGTCAATTTAAATGAAGAATATACCATTAACACTTTTCAAATTTTAGGTACATATATATCAATATGATGTGCATTTTTATTTTTCTAGTAGATTTATGCTTTTACATGCTATATTTTTTGTCAAGCTCATATAACTCATACTGTTTTTAACCAAGGATTTTCATCACAGCATTGTTTACAAACGTAGAAAATATTGAAAAACATATAAATCTCATTTCATAATGAACTACTTGGATAAGATGTAGTACATCCACACAATGGAATACTATGTAGTCACTAATTGATGATACAGATTGGTATTTATTGACATGAACAGATGATTATGTTTTGGCTTAAAATTAAAAAAAAATACATATAGTGTATTTTCTTTTCTTTCTTTCTTTTTTGTAAAACAGTGTGGTATACATACAGGAAAAGGCATGAAAGGATAAGCACACACTTAAAAAGTTAATAGTGGTTGTCTTGGAACTCTGGGAAGTTTACTTCCTTCTTTGTAAGTTTCTGCATCGTTGTAATTTCTTTTTTTTTTTTTACAAGGAGCATGTATTATGTTTATAATCAATAAAAACCATAATTTCCATTTGAAAATGTTTGATAATGACTATACACATAATCTGTAGATAAACAATTACATGAAACAAGTTATTCTGATTATTTTATGGGCAAAGAGTTAACAGAAGTGTTAAAAATTATATATTTATGTTGTTTTATGTATGAAAGATTTCTACATAAAGTAATAAAAATCAACTGACAATAGAGATAAAATATTTTCTTATGATTGGATTTGTGGTATGAGTCAATGCTATTTTTAAAAAGTAATAATTTAAGTTTTACATAAATTAAGTACTTATTTCTCTAACTCCAAAATGGATTTGAACTGGCATATATTAACAGAAAGGCAATCCCAAAGAAAAGAGCTTCCCAGGTGGTGCACTGGTAAAGAATCTGCTTGCCAATGCAGGAGACACAAGAGACATGGGTTCAATCCCTGGGTCAGGAAGACCCCCTGGAGTAGAAAATGCTGACCCATTCCAGTATCCTTGCCCGGAAAATTCCATGGACAGAGGAGCCTGGTGGGTTACAGTCTACCAGGTCTCAAAGAGTTGAAGATGACTGAGTGAGCAGAGCAGCAGCACAATCCAAAGAAAATAAGAAAGTAAGTGTAATACAGATTGAAAGGTAGATGGGTGTGGACAAGAGGGAACGACAAGTGAAACACAGAAAATCCATAATATAGGAGTCACAGGGCAAAGAACATAACTGCAACATAGAACAGAATATTTTCTCATAACTTCCAAGCAGCTAGACAAAAAAGAGAATCATACTGGATTAAGAGATCTCATATGATGGAGGCATGCTACTTAATCAAGAGAGAGGACCTTTTCTTTAATTTTGAAACATCTGTGAATATTATCTTGTGAATATATTCAACAGTTTACAAGAAGTAATTACAAGTTTAATAGAAGTTATTCTTCAAAGTAGTTTTCAGTGTCATTACATGGAGTGTTTATCTTTTATATTGACATGACAAAGGCTGAAGGTAATCCTAAAATTAACAATAGACAAAGGCAATTCAGTGTTATTCACCTTTTTTGTTAATTAAACACAATCCAAATAGACCTACTAAAGAGTTTAGCAAAACGAGTGATAAGAATGCTCCTTAGCCTGTCTTCAAATCTCTCAGGAAAGGTTTCCAAGATGAAACTTAGAATTTAAAAAAATCAATCTTTAAAGTGTTAATCTTCTAATGCACTGATTGATAAAGTACCAATATGCTTATTGAAGTTATAAAGTTAATAGTGGAAACTCTCAAAACTTACTCAAATCCACTATGAAGTCTGTGGTATGCCCTCAGTATAATAAAGAGAAAAATATAAATAAATAAAAGAAGGAAAAAGCTCACATCTTTTAAAATCATTTCAAATAATAATTTAAAGTCAAATTATGCACAAACATGAACTGGACCACATACACTTTCCCCTGCTCTACTGATTTCTCAAAAAGCAAGTTAGGAGTTTTCACTGTGATAGACTCAGATGTAAGGACCTAGGAGAAATGAAATTTAGTAGTATTAGTGAAATAAGGGAGGACATACAGTTAACTCACCTTGATTGGTTTAGGACAAGTGTGTGGAGGAATAAACTTTATTCTATATATTCCTACGGATATTATATCGAAAAATAGTACAAAATGACAGGTTTACAATTATAAATTATGTTCTTCACTAAAATGAACAAGGCTTTCTGGTTTCACTTTTTTTTTTTTCCCCAAAAGAAAGTATTCACTTAAAAAAACCTGTTAATTGACATAAAATAACCTCTTATCACAAAGTAGCCCAAACTAAGTAGGCACCAGCTTAAGGCTGAAACAAATTGAGCATTCTTATCCTCACCACCTGCGCCTGGCCTGGCCCAGAGTGACTTGCAGGGGCTTGGAGCCCACTATGCGACCATTCATCTCATCTACTGCTTTGGTAGCCTCTTCAAAAGAGGCGAAGCAGACAACACCAAACCCTTTGCCTTGCTCCACCTCCACCATCACTTTGGCCCGACTAATTGATCCAAAGGAAGAAAATTCCTCCTTCAGTTTTTCATCATCAATGGTCTCGTCCAGGTTCTTAATATAGATAGGCACCCCCGGAGGCCGAGTTTTTTCTTTTAATCTCAGCCGCTCAAATCTTCTCCTTAACTCAGCAAGACGTTCAATTTTCTTCTGTGCTCGCCCTACATAGAGCACTTTCCCATCGATAGACTTTCCATGCAGATCTAACACAGCCTTTTGGGCAGCCTCATGTGTCTCATATCTCACAAATCCAAAGCCTTTTGATTTCCCACTGGCATCTCTTATTACCTTAACACTCTCAGTTGGCCCATACTCACTGAAAAGTTCCTTCAGTTTGTCGTCATCCATGTCATCTCCAAAGTTTTTAACGAAAACATTAGTGAAAGTCGCTCTGTCCCTAGTTCTAACTTCAGCAGCCCTCTCTTCCGGAAATTTGAATCGGCCGACGTACACCTGGCGGTTGTTGAGCCGCACTCCGTTCATGTGCCAGATGGCCCTATTGGCAGCGGCCAGGCTGTCAAAGTGCACATAGGCATAACCCTTAGAGCCATTGTCATCGCATACGACTTTGCAGGAGAGAATGCTCCCAAAAGCTGAAAACAGATAAAAAAGGGCCCTGTTGTCAATGGATTTGTCCAGGTTTTTGATGAATATATTTCCAATTCCAGACTTTCTTAAGCGGTCATCTGGCTGAGACCACATTAGACGGAATGGTTTGCCATTAATCAAATCAAAATTCATCGTGTTCAGTGCCCACTCAGCATCCGCAGGAAAGCGGAAGTTAACGTAGCCATAGCCCAGGGGGCTGCGGGTCACTGGGTCACGGCAGATTCGGGTGAAGCGCAGAGGTCCAGCAGGCCTGAACTTTTTATATAACATGTCCTCGGTAACATCTGGGTCCAAGTCACCCACATACAGGGCAGCCTTGAGGTACTTCTTTTTCTTGCCAGCAGGATTAGGCTCCCCACTCCCCATCTCTCTGAGCACAGGGAGAAGGCTCTCTTGGGAGAGGAAAAAAAGGCTGCTTTCTCTAAGCTATGGGCCAAACAGCTGTTCACAAACAGAAAAAAAGCCAAGGCGAAGAAAGCTAAAAGCAGACTCAGAATCACTGTTGAGGCTGAGGAAAGGAAGTTCAGAAACAGCTGGTCAGCAGGCTCAGAACAAACGCATCAGACAAAAAAGCACCCCAATAACGAATCCATCTCCCTAAGGGGGCTTAGAATTTCCAGCCATCCAGATCTAAAATCAGTTTCAAAAGCCAGTAGTAGGAAAGAAATGTCCCTTCCCCCGCTAAATAGTAAGAAATCACCAAGCAGCAGGCTGGCTCCCCACATCTGGCCTTGTCGACAGAGGCCTCACGACCAATTTTCTGCATAAAAATAGGCCTCAAGCTCCCGTGGGCTTAAAACGATAACCACACGGGCAGGGGCCGAACGTGTATTCCTCCGCCGGCTGCCTGGCCGGTCTCAGGCGGGCTCGCGGCTCACTAAGGCCGCGCTACCGACGCTCAGCGTCAGCGAAAGGGCACGCTGGACACTCGGTGCCCTGCGGCCAGGCAGGCAGGCTGCAGGCAGCGAATCGCACAGAGAAACAGACAGACAGACACACGCGCGGGGGACCGGAGACCGCCCAGATACCCAAGATGCCCACTGGGTACGGACCGAGTGACGCGCGGTGACTTCGGCAGCCTGAGACTCGCGGCGGGTCCGGAGGGACTGACTGGCGGACGCGCACTGGGTCAGCTCAGACGCGAAGCGGCTCCGGACAGATGCGGGGCGGAGTCAGGACGGAAGGGCAGATGCCCGGCGGGCGGGCAGAGCGCGGGCGGGTGGGCAGGGATTGTTCCCCGCAGGACAGACCGACCCAGGGACTAAAACGCCTGTAGCTGTGGTGGGGCGAGCGGACGGGCGGGGCACAAGGAAACCCGGAACCGTGCTAAGGAACTTCCCGCTTCTTCCCGCTTGGTCTCTGCCAGGATGTTAAAACAAATAGAGAGATTGAAAAGGTTTCTAGGTTTTTTCTTAGTTTTGAAAATTTATTTATTAATTTAAAATATTACGTTTAGGCTGCTGACCCAAAAATCAAGTCAAAGGAGGTAACGACCTAGGTGGAGAGAACCTAGGTGGAGAGAACTGTCAAGTTGTTTTTATTTTTTTTAATGAGCTCCCTAAATCGTTTCTTCTTAGGAAATAGGATATAGGTTGCATACTTTCCTGAGTGCATTGGAAAGTCAATCGACAGCTGTTCTGGACTCCCAGTCCAGTGCTAAATGATCACAGGGTCAAATAAAACACGTGCCCATTTTGTGGTTGGCTTTTATCCTTACTCCATTAAACTTCAGCATAATGGTAGCATTATCCCGAGGTAATAGGCAAGAGTTCTTTTTGCTGCTCCAGTAATACTGCTGCTGCTGCTGCTGCTGCTAAGTCGCTTCAGTCATGTCCAACTCTGTGTGACCCCACAGACGGCAGCCCACCAGACTCCGCCGTCCCTGGGATTATCCAGGCAAGAACACCGGAGTGGGTTGCCATTTCCTTCTCCAATGCATGAAAGTGAAGTCGCATAGTAAGTGTCCGACTCTTTGTGACCCCATGGACTACAGCCTACCAGGCTCCTCCGTCCGTGGGATTTTCCAGGCAAGAGTACTGGAGTGGGTTTCCATTGCCTTCTCCCTCCAGTAATACTAAGGTTTTAATAATTTGAGAGCCATAAAATGACTTTTAATGGTACTTAGTGAGTGGCTAAGCTGGTAAAGAATCCGCCTGCAATGAGGGAGACCTGGGTTCAATCCCTGAGTTGGGAAGATCCCCTGGAGAAAGGAAAGGCTACTCACTCCAGTATTCTGGCCTGGAGAATTCCTTGGACTATCCATGGGATCACAAAGAGTCTGACACGACCGAACAGACTTTCACTTTCAGTGCCAGAAAACACTGAGGATGTGCTGCCTCCATAATCACGAATTATAAAATCTTAAAGAGATAAAAGCTGTAATAATGTTCACAGGTGAAATAAACACATAAATATATAAGCACTGTACATAATTAGTAATTTCAACTTGAATTGTCAACTTTAAACTATTGCAGGGAGCAATGCTATAAGATTAGACTAAACTCAGAGCTTTCCCAAGATCTCTCTTTAGAGTTTGCTGGAAACTGTTTTGGGAGAAGACTGTTATCTTTTCTTGGATGCTTGGGGCTGGTGCACTGAGACGACCCAGAGGGATGGTATGGGGAGGGAGGAGGGAGAGGGGTTCAGGATGGGAAACATGTGTATACCTGTGGTGGATTCATGTTGATGTATGGCAAAACCAATACAATATTGTAAAGTAATTAACCTCCAATTAAAATAAATAAATTTATATTAAAAAAAATAATTAAAAAAAAAAAAAGAAAATCACCAATGTCTGTAATGCACAACTCAACCAGCCCATTCCTTAAGATTTCTCCTCAAAAAGAAAATCCAAACAAAACATGTCACTACAGTTAGACTGGAAAGGATCCTGGGGAAAAATTATGCAAGAGAAGGTGTGTGTAAGTGGTTAAGTCCTGGCTGACTCTTTGCGACCCCATGGACTGTAGCCCTCCAGGATCCTCTGTCCATAGGATTTTCCAGGCAAGAATATTGGAGTCGGTTGCCATTTCCTCCTCCAGGGGATCTTCACCCCAAAGGGTGTTGTAGTAAGAAGACATTCCTAGAATAAAAGGCTAAATTCATGTGTTGTTTCATTTTTTTACAGTTTCTATTAGACAGTATAGTTGACTGAAGATGACAGTTTACCCTCATTATTTACTCAAATATTTTGTAATTTTCTTTACTGAGCTCTTTTGCTTACTTTCTAGGATTCTTGCTTAGCTAAGACATGGAGACTGTGAGAAAAAACAAATACAAATTTAAAAAAAGTTATAGAGATAGACTAATATAAAATCTGGTCTTAAAATAGCACCACGTTGACCAACATGCAGAAACACTTGTGAACACGTGCTTACTTTATTGTCCTTAGAACATAAACTTTATAAACATCTTTCCTCATAATCTTAATTAACAATGGGCTAGAATTTTTTTTTTTATTTTTCAGATTTAAAGCTATTAATTTACCAAAAATGCTGTATTAAAATAACAACATAAAGCCAAGAGAATAATTCCCACAGTATTATCACTAAAATAAAATCAATATTTCATTTATTTAAATGCTGTCCCTATCCCAATTCATTTGTATGTATTTTCTCTAATATTATAGATGAAATGGAGTTGTTGAAAATAATTATTTTCAAAATCACCTCTTCTCTATATTTAACAGCCATTTGGGGGTTATTACAATATAAACATTCTAAACTAGGGCTTCCCAGGTGGCGATAGTGGTAAAGAACCTGCTTGCCAGTGCAGGAGATATAAGAGATGGTCGGTTTGATCCCTGGGTTGGGAAGGAAATGGCTAACCCTCTCCAGTATTCTTATCTGGAGAATCCCATGGACAAAGGAGCCTGGCGGGCTCCAGTGCATAGGGTCGCAGAGTCGGACATGACTGAAGTGACTTAGCACAAAATAAAAGACTATATTGAACATTTTAGCAGATCAAAAATCAGAAATTTAGAACTGTTGTGAAATAAATGGATTTTAATAGAGTCCCCTCTGCAAAGCAGAGGTTTATGGGGAAAAGGGAATAATTTTCATCTATAATCTATTTAATCATTTTAATATTTATATTGAAAACTGTGTCTGGAAAAAAAATCAGATGTAGGACATTTCTCTGACATTTTTATTATATATGAAAGGCAAGTTTATAGTCTACATAAACCTGATTCATATGTTAAATCCATTAAAAATCCCTGCCCAGATTCCTATGGCAGTTGATTGAGCATATCTGAGTCTTTCTAAATCTGAGAAATATTTTGCATGAGGAAGGACTCCTGGACAACTGGCATTCTAAGTGAATCCCACCACATTGTTATGTATAGTTGGTAGTAATGTGTCAGCATGAGTGGAAAAAGAGAGTTGGAAATTTATATCTTTCAGCCTTGTCTTAGCAGGCACTTGATCCTGTGTTTCTCATTAAAAGTCTGACTTGTGCAAGTTGCTGGGACTTCACAATGAAAATAAACTTCCTGCTCTCTTGAATGAAGTCTGGGATGACTGAAAAAACATTATAAAGTAAAACCTTTATTAAATAGAACTCATCTCATTTTTTCTAGACAAAGAATGGAAAATTGCAAAAAAAAAAAAAAAAGGCCTTAAGAATGTAGTATCAGCAGGCATTTCTACAATAAGTTTTAGAGCCAGTAGTAGTTCTTTTACTCTATTTCCAAATATTTTATCCTGATCCATGAATATTTATGCTCTGGATGATAATCCTGAAGGCTCTTTGATAATACTTATTATCATAGAAAGATTAAAATGTGTTTATTAGAATGTACTTACTAAAGTGAGAAAGTAAATAAAACTGGCAAAGTTTCAACAGAATTTACAATGAGACAGGATTTATGCTAAATTGTCAATAAATCAGAATGTCACATTCCTCAATATTTAACCAAAATTTCAGTATTTTAAATTATAACTCTATAGTTTAGATATTTATTCAAATGCTGTAGCTATAATTTATACATTTATGACTCTAGGTAGTTTATTGGAAATTAAGATGCTTTTAAATAAAATAATTTTATATAAAACTCTGAATAGACTGGATTTTGAATGCCTAGTAATTGCATAAATTTACATTGCAGTATTCCATGGGTTCATTTTAAACTAATAGGATCCAATTAAAAGAGCACTGTAAGGAGACACCTAACTAAACCTAAATACATGTTAAGTTGTTTAAGTTGTTAAATAAGCAAAGTGATAAAATATAGTCTTGTCATATCCCTTTCCCAATTTTGAACCAGTCACTTGTTCCATGTCTGGTTCTAACTGTTGCTTCTTGACATGCATATAGGTTTCTCAGGAGACAGGATTTTGTTTAACATTTTTAAAAAATATATTGAACATATATTTATTTAATCTGTTATTAAACATTTTGGTATGCTTTTAATACTCAGATTTATTCACAGTTGAATGCATGATTTTTTTAAAATTCAGCAGGGATTTATTTAATGAGAGGAAAAAAAGAAAAAAACTGTTAAACTTTCAGATGTACAAGCTGGATTTTGAAGAGGCAAAGGAACCAGAGATCAAATTGCCAACTTTGTTGGATCATGCAAAAAGGAAGGGAGTTTGAGAAAAACATCTATTATACTCCTGCTTCATTGACTACACTAAAGCTTTTGACTGTGTGGATCACAACAAACTGTGGAAAATTCTTAAAGAGATGAGAATATCAGACCACCTGACCTGTCTCCTGAGAGACCTGTATGCATGTCAAGAAGCAACAGTTCGAACCAGACATGGAACAAGTGACTGGTTCAAAATTGGGAAGGAGTATGACAAGGCTATATTTTGTCACTTTGCTTATTTAAATTCTGTGCAGAGTATGGGCTTTCCCAGTAGTACTAGTGGTGAAGAACCCACCTGCCAATGAAGGAGACATAAAAGATGTGGGTTTGATCCCTGGGTTGGGAAGACTGCCTGGAGGAGGACATGGCAACACACTCCAGTATTCTTGCCTAGAGAATCCCATGGACAGAGGAGTCTGAGGAACAGAGGACATTCCACAGTGTCACACAGAGTTGGACATGACTGAAGTGACTTAGCATGCACACTTGCAGAGTACATCATGTGAAGTGATGGGCTGGATGAATCACAAACTGGAATCAAAATTGCTGAGTGAAATAACAACCTCAGATATGCAGATGACACTACTATAATGGCAGAAAGTGAAGAGGAACTAAAGAGCCTCTTGATGAATGTGAAAGAGGAGAGTGAGAAAGTTGGCTTGAAACTCAACATTCAGAAAACTAAGATCATGGCATCTGGTCCCATCACTTCATGGCAAATAGAAGGGGGAAGAGTGGAAGCAGCAACAGGTTTTATTTTCTAGAGCTCCAAAATCACTGCAGATGGTGACTGCAGCCATGAAATTAAAATATGCTTGCTCCTTTTAAGGAAAACTGTGACAAATCTAGACAGTGTATTAAGAAGCAGAGACATCACTTTGCTGACAAAGTGTGTACAGTCAAAGCTATGGTTTTCCCAGTAGTCATGTGCAGATGTGAAAATTGGACCAGAAGGCTGTTCACCAAAGTATTGATGCTTTTGAATTGTGTTCTGGAGAAGACTACTGAGAGTCCCTTGGACTTAAAGAAGAACAAATCAGTCCATCCTAAAGGAAATCAACCCTGAATATTCACTGGAAGGACTGATGGTAAAGCTGGATCTCTAGTACTTTTGCCACCTGATGGGAATAATTGACTCATTGGAAAAGACCCTGATGCTGGGAAAGATTGAAGGCAAAGGGAGAAGGAAGTGGTAGAGGATGAGATGGCTAGATAGCATCACTGACTCAGTAGACATAAATTTGAGTAAACTCCAGGAGATAGTGGAGGACAGAGGAGCCTGACATGTTATAGTCCATACACAAATCCCACATTCTTTGATTAAAAATCCTGAGATATAGTTATTTCACTTGACCTAGAACAATCAATAAAATAATTTTTAAAATGTAAAGTTTAAGCTTTATTTTTATTTTCCTTGTTAATTGTGGGAAAATACACATCAAATTTGTCACCCTAATGATTTTTAAGTGAATAATTCAGTGGCCTTACATTCACATTGCCATGCAAACTACATCACTATCAACCTCCAAAACACTTTATCATGCCAGACTGAAACACTGTACCCATTAATCCATACTTTTGGATGACACAAAATATGTTAAGCTACTTTTGGATCTTGGGCATTAAAGCTGCTTTTAGTTATTTTATTGTCTCAGCACAATGCTATAATAAACATCCTTATTCACCTGTTTTCATATATTATTACTCATTTTGATTAACTAGATTCTCAGCTGTGGGGATCATAGAGTTAAATGGTATGTGTATTATTAAATATATACTGTCAGACTTATGTAAGAAAATCTTGATGCAATTTACTTATTTTACCAATAACATAGAAATTTAGAAGAAATGGCTAATTTCTAGCAAAATGTACTCAATAGCTCAGTCGTGTCCGACTCTTTGTGACCCCATGGGCTGTAGGCCACCAGGCTCCTCTGTCCATGGGATTATCCCATCAAAAATCCTGGAGTGGGTTGCCATTTCCTCCTCCAGGTTGTCTTCCCAATCCAGGGATCAAACCTGCTTTTCCTGCAGTTCCTGCATTGGCAGATGGATTGTTTACCACTGAACCTTCTGGGAAGCCCTCTAGTGAAATAGGAATTACCAAATTTGATTCAAAGGAAAAGTGGTAGAACAATTGCCATAGAACAGATTAGAGAATGATTATACATATGCTATTAAAAAACAAAACAAACAAACAAAAAAACAGGCACTGACGACTTTATAGTCAAGTACTATTATATAATCTTTAAAAAAAATATATGTAGTGCTAATGCTATTCAAACTATTCTCAACTGTTAAATCTCGCTAATTCACTTTTATAAAGTTGTCTCCAAGAGAGACTTTTCATAATCCTAGCTCATGTTTTCAAACCAGAATAAAGGTATAAATTGATGCTCAGTCTATTTGCTGATAAGACTTGGAGATACATTGTCTCAGGCGTGTGTATGTGTGGGTGTGGGAGTACTCAAATTGCAGGAGCTGGGTTAAGTGTTACATAATAAGGATTCAGAAGGGGATACATGATGGGAAGAAAATGAAAGACTGGTTTAAAATATCAAAACAAGATAAAACATATTTCAGATATTGACCATCATATCTTGAATTTTTTTCCTTTCCTTCAAGACAATCTGTTCAGAAATGTGAAACATGAAGAACAGCTCTTCACAGATAAGGTAAGCTGAACAATTACATAAGCAGATGATTGAGGAAAATTCTCTGCTTGACTTTCCTGGCATAATAGTTCACATGTAAAACAATACCTTATTGTTTAATGTTTATCAATAGGAGGATCATAGCACTTCTATCTTTTTTAATACAAATTTATTTATTTTAATTGGAGGTTAATTACTATACAATATTGTATTGGTTTTGCCATACATCAACCTGAATCCGCCACAGGTATACACGTGTTCCCAGAAAGAAAAACACCAATACAGCACTTCTATCTTTTGAAATATTTCCCGTCCAAATCCCTGTCTTGTGGATACAGACACAACAAGTACTCAGATTATTTCTGTGAAAGTTGTTGGGACTTATGTTGTATCCTGTTTGTTCATCAATATTCATCATCATAATAAGTAACAGAAACCGTATGCCCATTTTGTTCTGAAATCAATCATTATCTTCATGCTTTGATACATATAGCAGAGTTATACTAAGTGGAGATTAGATTTACAAGGTGAAGTACCTCTATTTTCCATTTGGTTTTTAATTCCTTAGTACTTCTTTGCCACAATTTCAAATTTCAAATACACTCTTAAACTTCTTTCATTATAGAATTTCTTTCTACGTAATTCTTCTTTTGGTGTGAAATGGCATAACAGAAATATTAATGCATTCATTAAAAAGTTATGACTATTTCCATCCTTTTTAAATTAAAATTCTACATTTAATTCTTTACTGTGTCCTTTACATTTAGTTCCTGTGCAATATCAGGGAGCCTAAATGACAAGACTAGTATCTGATGGTGTAAAAACTTGCAGAAACTCCCGAGGATTAAAGTAAACTAATTCTTCTGATCTGGAGAGAAGATGCACATTCTAATTACTTTGATTTTTCTCAATAAAGAGTCATCAGTAATGCTCACTTTTTGATTACAGTGTAATCAAAATAATTATTCACTGACTTAGAGCAGCACCTAAGCTCTAGCATATTTCCTTTAGAAATACAGTCCTCTTTTGAATATTTAAATTTGGATAAAAGGGATAAACCTACCACAAAATTTCAAAGGATATAAGGGGCCCTAGGATTGTAACTGTTAACTAAAGAATCCTTCTTGTGACCCCAATTATTATCTGTTGTTTCTTTTCATAATAGATTTAAGTCTTAATACTAGACTTTGACTGCTGAAACATTCTTAAAACTGATTTACTAATTTGACTGAAAAATCATTCATTAATAATGAGAGGACATTTCTCTTGGTTAATTTATTTACCTATTTGTGGCTCCAGTAACATTGAAATGACCTTTAGAATGTTTGGATACATTATTCATCAACTTAAATGAGCTCTCCGTTTCAATTTGACTGCTAGGCATTTTGTGTTTGCTTCAACTCTCCCTCTCCCCCACCCACCAAGACATTTATTTTTCTTCACATAACTGTTTCAAGAAGTTATCCAGTTTTCAAGACATTTGATATATGATGGTATCCAGATAAATTTTAAGGTTTATTTGTGGTGTATCCATTTGCTTAAATAAAATGTAATTTTTGAGGGTCCCTATGTGCCAGACACTTTGGCACTGGTAATAGAATGTTGAATAAGATACAGGTGGTCCTTGTTATACATCAGAATTCTTACATTCTAGAGGGGAAATATCATAGACAAATAAAAAAGAAACAATTTGTGACAAGATCCATACGGAAAATGCTCAAATTGAGTGTTGTGATAGTAGTTAATAGTGGGACACAGACTAGCACAGACTATTTTAAAATAAAAGGGACCTTCATAAGCTTTTTCAAATGAGCATCTATTTAACAAACGTAAAAGATTTAAGTCAAATTTATGTTGATATAATGAGAAATTATTACACTGAATGAGGTCTGTGGGTTCTAGATAAGAAATCATTTCACCTTCCCAGAATAGCAGTTGAGTGAAAAAGGATGTAGCTATATTGAAAACAGTATATGTTTAGAATTAATTTTTGTTCTTAGTATAGTTTGTTAGTCATGGAAAGCATAGGTCAAGAATTAAATAAGCCACCTGTAGTAGACTTTTCCACAACTGAGTTCTTAGAAAGGTTGCAGAGAAGATAGAAGAAAACAATAATTATATGAATAATTGCCACAAGGAAATAGGAATGGAAAATCTTTAAAATTACTTTATGATGTCTACTTATTCATTTTCATAGATGGTGTTTTTGAACTTTTTGTTTTAATTTTGTATGACTCTTTCCCCTCTTTCCCTCCCCCTTTCTCGTTTTCCCTCATTGCATTAATCATGCTAGACTGGTGATTCCTGATTTAGGACATAAAGATAAAAGTACTAAGTATGTGTCTTTGAATTACTGTATTATTACATCTAGTCTAATTGTAAGTATTGTATTGTATGTGAGTTACTACATGTGGGAAAATCAGTGGAGGTGTAAAAAACAAAAAGCAAAACAAAACAAAACAAAAGAAGCCTAGAGAGTAACCACTTTTGAACTTAATTGCTTCCACTTGGGCAGCCTCACAAAGGTCTAAAAAGAAAATAGCATCTAGCACTTATTCATTTTCGATTTCTTTCCATTTCTTTTTTTTTTTGTTCTCAACCTGTTTAATGTGTAAAAGGGGGAAAAAAGGCGGTAGGCAGAGTTTCGGTCTGAATACATTCTTGGAATGCTGGCCATCCAGAGTATCATTCTGAACAGCTGATTATCTTCTGTGACTTGAGAGAGTTTCAGTTTTGAAAAGACCTAATTCCATGGGATCATGGTGACTCATTTATCGTAAGAATTAAATACAGAAATTTAAAGGCTCCGAGCAAACAGCAGGGGCGGGACTAATGAGACAGTAATAGCTGGAGTTGATGGGGCAGGAGGCAACCAATCATAAAATTACTTTTCCCTTGTAACAAAGGGTTCACACTTTTAACATACATTATACATTCATTATGGTGTTTAAAAACAGTCAAGCCTAAATAAATTCTTCATACCGTCGAGAAGAGACACACACACTGACAACCTGCTTAAGCACAGAACTTCTATACTTCTTCAAGACCTAGCTTAATTAGTCTTTCAAGATTGCCTATTCCATTCTTGTCCCATTTAAATACTTTCCTTTTTCTCTTTTAACTATCTTCCAATTTCTTTTATCATTTGACCCTGTTCAAACTAATATATGGGTTATTGGACTTCTTTTCTGGATGAAGTATATGATCCTGGGGAATAACTTCTAAATTTTATACTGAAAAAAATCACTTTTCTCTTCTTGTTCATTTGAATTGAACTGAAATGACTTAGACCAAATTGAACTGAAAAGACTTATACAGGGTCAATACATATTAAGGGTGTGTGCCCTCTTACAGCCAAGAGAGACAAAATGAATGCATTACGCAACTGAGCCTGGACCTGGTTTCATCATATTTGTAAGCAAAGTATTATAGGCAGCCACTACTAATCACTAGATTTGGCATGTAAGATAAGCCTATATGGGATCCCAGATACCTTGAATATATTATTAATTATTTCTTCCTTTAGAAAGTTCATAGTTTACATTAGGGTTCACTCTTGGTGGTGTACATGTGGTGGGTTTGGCAAATATGTAATGCTACTTATCTACCATTACAATTTCATTCAAAATAGTTTCATTGTCTTAAAAATCCTCTGTGCTTTGCCTGTATATCTTGTTGCCTTCTATAAACCCTGAAAATCACTGGTTTTACTACTATCTTCATATTTTTGCTTTTATCAGAATGTCACATAGACTAAATCATATAGAATGTAGCCTTTTCAGACAGTCTTCTTTAACTTAGTAATATATGTATACACTTAAGGTTCTTCCACATCTTTCCATGTCTTGAAAGCTCATTTCTTTCTATAGTGCTGACAATAATAGTCCATTGTCCAGATGTACCACAGTTTATTTATCCAAATACTGATGGACATCTTGGTTGTTCCAAGTTTTGCAAATAATAAATAAAGGAAATATAAAAATCTGCATGTAAGTTTTTGTGTGGATGTAAATTTTCATTTTGTTTGAATATATGTCAAGGAGCACAGCTGCTGGATCCTATGCTAACAATACATGTTTCATTTTGTAAGAAACTGCCAAACTGTCTTCCAAAGCTGATTTGCCATTTTTCATTCCCATCAAAAGTGAATGATAGTTCCTGTTGCTCCACATCCTTGTCACCATTTGAATTTTCACCATTCTAATTGGTATATAGTGGTATCCTAATATTATTTAAAATTGAAATTCTAAAATGAGTTTTTATGTTGAGCACATTTTTATGCATATTTGTTATCTGTATATTTTCTTTGGTGAAGCGTCTGTTCAGTTTTTGCCCATTTTCCCTTAAAAAATTTTATTTTGAAAATACACTTAGTATGAGATCTACTCTCTTAACATACTTTTAAGCTTACAATATTTTATAATTGACCACAATGTTATATAGCATATCTCTAGAACATATTCTTGCTAAACTGAAATTTTAAGCTTGTTGATAAGTAACTCTCCATCTCTCTTTCTTTCTGACCTGTGGAAACCATTATTCTATTCTTGAATTTTAGGAGGTGGGTTATTTTCAGCTACTTCATATAAATGGAATAATGAAGTATTTATCTTTCCACGATGGTCTTATTTCACTTAGCATAATGTCCTCAAGATTCATTCATGTTGCCACATATTGAAAATTTCCTTCTTTTTCTTAAAGGCTGTATAGTATACCATTCTATGTATCTACAACATTTTTTTAATCTTCTTATCTGTTGATAGACTAGGTTTTTATACATATTGGTTATTGTCAATAATGTAAGTTCCTTGGACAGTAAAGAGATCAAACCAGTCAATCCTAAAGAAAATCAACCCTGAATATTCATTGGAAGAACTGATGAATGATGAAGCTGAAGCTGTAATACTTTGGCCACCTGATGCAAAAAGCTGACTCATTGGAAAAGGCCCTGATGCTGGGAAAGATTGAAGGCAGGGAGAGAAGGGATTTGACAGAGGATGAGATGGTTGGATGGCATCACTGATTTCAATGGACATAAGTTTGATCAAACTCTGGGAGATTATGAAGGACAGGGAAGACGGGTGTGCTGCAATCCATGGGGTCACAAAGAGTCAGACACGACTGAGTGACTGAACAATAATTTCCTCACACAGTTCACAACCACCATTGTCCAAAAGTGAGCAAACAATAAATGCTGGAGAAAGGGTGGAAAAAATGTACCCTTCTATGCTGTCAGTGTAAAGGTCAATCAGTAACAGACACTATGGAGAGCGATGTGCAGGTTTTTTAAAGAAATGATAATGAGAATGCAATTAGAATACTCCCTAACAGCATACACAAAAACAAACTCCAAATAGATTAAATTCTAAATAAAAGGATATGAACAAGCTTTGACATAATATGAAGCAAGTTCTTTTTTGACCCACCTCTTAGAATCATGAAAAATAAAATAAACATAAATAAATGGAACCTAATTTTCCTTAAAAGCCCCAGCAGAGCAGAGGAAACCATAAACATAACAAAAAAGCAACCCTCAGAATGGAACTATATTTTCAAACAAAGACACCCAAGAGGAACTTATCTCTAAAACATGCGGATAGCTTATGTACCTCAATATCAAAGAAACAGCCCAATCAAACAGGGGTACCAAGATGTAAATGGACATTTTTCCATTTACAGAAATGGGGAAGTTTGGCAAAGATTGAGGGCAGGAGGAGAAGGGGTCAAAGAAGATGAGATGATTGGATGGCATTGCCAATCGACACAATGGCCATGCGTTTTATCAAACTCCAGAGAAGCCTGGTATGCTACAGTTCATGGGGTCACACAGTTGAACATGACTTAGCTATTGAACAACAATTGTGAATAGTGCTCAGTAAACATGGGGATGCCATCCCTTTCAGATGAGAGAAAATATCTCCTAACCATATATCTGATAAGGGATTAGTCTCCAAAATCTGTAAAAAATATATTTTTACTATCCTACAACTGCATAGTAAAAACAAAACTAGTGACCCAATTAAAAAGTGCACAATAGACTTGATAATTCTCCAAGAAAAGAAAAAAACATACAAATGGCTAACAGGTACATGGAAAAATGTTCAACACTGCTAATCTTTAAGGAAATGTAGATCAAAAACATAAGATATCACCTCACACTTGTCAGGATGGCTATTATCAAAAAACAAAGCACAATTGTTGGAATGAATGTGGAGAAATTGGAACACTTACACACTGTTGGTGGGAAAGCAAATCTTTTTCCATTTTTAACTGTTTTTTTTTTTAAATTTCTTGAGTTTTAAGAACTCTTTATATATTTGGGATAATGATTCTTTATCAGAGACATCTTTTACAAATATTTTTTCCCAGTCTGTGGCTTGTCTTCTCATTCTTTTCAGTGTCTCATAGAGAGCACTACATCTTTGTCAAGGATATCTAGATTTTCACCTATGCTATTTCTAGGAGTTTTATAGTTTTGTTTTATAGTTTTGCATTTTCCATTCATGTTTATGATCCGTTATGGATTAATTTTTATGAAGGATGTAAGTTCTGTGTCTAGCACCATTTGTTGAAAAGATTATCCTTGTCTGTGCTCTTTTGCCAAAGGTCAGTTGACTATATCTGTGTGAGTCTGTGTCTGAGCTCTCTATTCTGTTCCATTGATCTATTTGTCTAAACGATAGTATTTGACACTGTCTTGATTGCTATAGATTTAATGTAAGTTTTGAACTTGGAGTAATATCAGAATTCTAACTTTGTTCATCTCCTTCAATATCTTATAATATTGAATGTTCCTATTCATGAACATGAAATATCTCTCCATTTATGTAGTTCTTGACTACTTTCATCAGAGTTTTGTAGACTTTGTCTTCCAGAACTTGCACATAGTTTGTCAGATTTATACCTAAGTATTTCTTAGGCATAAATCTGACAAACTATGATTTTTAATCTTGAATTCTAATTGTTCATTCCTTGTATATAAGAAAGCAATGGACTTTTGTGCATTAATCTTGTATCCTGCAATCTTGCTTAATCACTAGTTAGATTCAGGAGTTGTTTTTTTTTTTTTTTTGGCAGTTCTTTAATGTCATCTTTGAACATAGTTGAATTCCTTCCTTCCCACTTTACATGTTATACTTTCTTTTCCTATTGCATTAGCTAGGGTTTGGGGTATGATAATGCATAGCAGAGCAGTGTTATGGGACATTCTTGTCTTGTTCCTGGTTTTAGTGGTGAAGAACACAGTTCCTCATCATTAACTATGATGTTAGCTGTTGGTTTTTGTGAATATTCTTTATTAAGTTGAGGAAGTTCCTCTGTATTCTTAGTTTGTTGAAAGTTATTTTTTTAAACATGAATAGCTTTAGATTTCATCAAGTGACTTTTCTGTATTTATTGATATAGTTAATGTGATTTTTCTTCTTTAGTCAGTTGATGTAATGGGTTGCATTAATTGATTTTCAAATGTTGAACCAGAGTTACATACTTGTATGTAATTGTGTAATTCTCTTCATACAATGTTAGATTTAATTTGCTAATGTTTTGTTGAGCATTTTGCTTTTATGATCATTAGAGACATTGATTTATAGTTTTCATTTGTTGCAATGCCTATACCTCATTTTACTTTTAGGATGATGCTGGCCTTAGACTATGTTATGACATGCTTCCTCTGTTTCTATATTCTGGACAAAATAGCAAAAATTGGGATAAACTTCTTTAAATATTGGTAAAAGTCACCAGCGAACCCATCTGGGACTGGTGCTGTCTGTTTTGGAAGGTTATTAATTATTTCTTCAATATTTTAAATACATATAGGCTTATTCAAATTGTCTATTTCTTCCTAAAATACTTTGACTGTGTCTGTCAAGGAATTAGTCCATTTCATCTATGTTATCAAATTTGTGAGCATACAGTTGTTCAAAATATTTTTATTATACTTTTAATACTCATGGTTTCAATACCTTCTTGCAATTCTGAAGTTAGTAAATTATGTCTTCTTTATTTTTCCTAGTTACTGTGGCTAGAGTTTTATGAATTTTATTGATCTTTTGAAAGAATGGATTTTGATCCCATTGATTTTTGTTTATTGATTTGTTTCAATCATTGATTTCTAATCTAATCTATATTATTTGTTTTATTCTGCTTTGTTGTTATTGTTTAGTCAATAAATAGTGTCCATACTTTTGTGACCCCATGGACTATAGTCTGCCAGGCTCCTCTGTCCATGGGATTTCCCAGGCAAGAATATTGGAGTGGGTTGCCATTTCCTTTTCCAGGGGATCTTCCTGACCCAGAGATCCAACCCAGGTTTCCTGCATTGCAAGCAGACTCTTGACCATCTGAGCCAACAGGGAACCCCATCTGAAGAGAAGTTCAATGTAATTCTTTTATTGACTTTCTCTAAGTAAGGTGTACCCCCACCCCCTGGCTTCTTTCAAGCGTTGATTTTTTTTTTCATTGTCTTTGATTTTCTAGTTTGAATAAAATATACCTCTGTAAATATATATATATATATACCTCTGTATAGATTCCTTAGTATTTGTCCTGCTTGGTGTTCTCTGAGCATTATTTTTAAAATAAATGGCCTACTAAAAGGATACTATTTCATTTCTGCTGGTAATTTAGTATTTCAACATTGAATTTGATCTTTTGATATGCCTTTATAAACCCATTCACACAGCTTTAAATTACATTTGTATAATTTATTTAATTTTTAATCACCAATTACTTGTAAGATTTCTGTGATATATGAAGAAGAGAACTGTTTTAACCTTTTTCATTGAATTAATGTCTCATTTTAAACCACCATCTCTTTTGAAATGTATAACTACATAATAGTATATGAGAAGCCAAATAATATACAAATATACAATCTGTTTTTTCAATCTAGCTATAATGTGCTTTATTGCCATAAAAATATAGCTCTGAATGTCATGGATTTATTTAATTCTTTTTAGATGTCATTCAAGATTTTAAATGAAGAAGAATGAAAATACCAAGTATCAGTGCTGATATAAATTAACTGGAAAAATTGCATACTACTCAAAGGACTAAAAATTTGCATACTTTGGAAACATATTGGGTAGAGCCTACTAAACTGAACCTGTCCTTAACGCTGTAACCAAGAAATGTCAATTCTAGTTATGTACTTAATTATAAAATAGACAAATGCTCATCAAAAACAGGTATGAAAATAATCATGGTGGTATGATATATAATGGTCCTAACCCAGGATTGGCAAACTATGGTCAGCAGGTCAAATTTTGCCTGCCATCTATTGTGGTAAATAAAATTCTATTGGAACACAGTTATGTTCATTCTCATCCATATCTGCTTTCTCACTGCAATGGCAGAGTTGTGTAGCTGCCATATAAACCATATATCTAAAGCCAAACAGTTTTACTGTCTGGCCTTTTACAGAAAATTGTTTTCAACTTTTAGCCCAAACTATAAATAACCAAATGTGGATCAATATAATGGAAAAACAGTACCATGCTTTACAGTGGATCTCTATATAGCAGCAGTTTTCAACTTAGCATGCATCACGATCCTGAGGGCAATTTAGCATAAATTGCTTGCCACCACTCCCCAGAATTTCTAATTCAAAAGTTCTTGGGTGGAACCCAAGAAGTTGCATGACTAACAAGTTCTCAGGTGATCCTTATTCTGCTGGTCTAGAAGCCACACATTGAAAATACTGTTATAAAGTAATGAATATGAGTGAATTACTTCAATAAGCAACAACATGGATGAATTATGCAAACATAATGCTTGACAAAAGATGCTAGACACAAGAGTACATATTTATTGTTCCATTCATATAAAGTTATAAAAGAGGCAATAGAAATCAAGGTACACGCTGGTTTAAATAGTGGCTAGAACAGGGAGTAATGGGGATTCCTAGAGTGTTATTTTTTTCTTGATATTGGTGATGGTTACACTTTTCTGCTCACTTTATGAAATATCATAAAGCTAAATATTCACAATTTGTGTACTATGCTTAAATAAGTTATGTAATAAAATGATAATTTCAGTATTCTTTAAATTACAAAAGAAACCAATACTGCCATAGTCGATAACAATGTCAAACAAGAAACACTATAAAATGTACAAAAGAGAAACGCAATAACTCAGACTTAACCAATAAGGGTTTAACTTTCCCAAATATCAAGAAGCAAAGAGGGTGGATCCTGGGCCTTCTAGAACTGCTGCAACTTCTATAGAATGTCCTCAGTCTCCTATCTTTCTGTTCAGTCATCTTTAGTATATAATTTCTATATTCAAAGTTACAAAATGGGGAATCTCCCTGATGGTCCAGTGGTTAAAAAGTCACCTTGCAATGCAGGGAAGGTAGGTTTCATCCCTGATTGGGGAACTAAGATCTCACATCCACACATCCCACATCATGAGGCCACTAAGCTCAAATGCTGCAACAAAGATCTGCATGCTGCAACTAAGACCCAAAGCAGTCAAATTTGAAAATAAGTTACAAAGTGGAGACTCCTATTCCAATCATATCATTCACGTTCCATTGAAGAAGAATAAAAAGTGATAAAGATTAAAACACTGACATCTTACAAGAAATGCCAAATCTCTCCCCGAAACTTTTTTATGTATTCATAATTTTGTCACATGATCACTCCTAGATGCAAAAGAAGCTTCAGAAATGAAGTAATTAAGCTTTTCTGATACCTTAGGAATACTTCTATTAATAAGAAAGAAGCGGATGTTTTGTAAGCAGTTAGCAGTGTTTCACATTGTAGGTGACTAAGGTTACAAAGTATCCTATAATCACAAAATGGATGTTTTCAACACATTTAAAATGGAATTTATCTTTTCAATATTGTTTTAAACTAAACCTGAACTATAAATACACAAATATATTTTTATGTATGATATACATCTTTGTATTATAAATGTCCCCAAATCATTTTTGTTAATTAAAAAATATATATTTATTTTTAATTGGAGGATAATTGCATTAAATATTGTGTTGGTTTCTGCCATATGTCATCATAAATCAGCCATAGTATACATGTATCCTCTCCCTCTTGAACCTTTCTCCCACTTCCCAGCCCATCCAACCCCTCTAGGTTGTCACAGAGCACCAGATTGGAGCTCTCTGGGTTATAAAGTGAATTTCCACTATTTAGTTTTACATATGGTAATGTAAATGTTTCGATGTTACTCTCTCAATTTGTCCCACCTTCTGCTTTCCCACACTGTATCCTCAAGTCTGTTCTCTATGTCTCCATCTCTGTCTGCATCTCCATTGCTGCCCTGCAGATAGGTTCACTAGTATCATCTTTCCAGTTTCCATATATATGTGTTAATATACCATATTTGTCTTTCTCTTTCTAACTTATCTAACTCTATATAATAGGCTCTATGTTCATCCATCTTATTAGAACTGAGTCAAATGCATTCCTTTTTATGGCTGAGTAATATTTCATTGTGCATATGTACCACAAATTCTTTATCCATTCATCTGCCAATGGATATCTACAATGCTTTCATGTCCTAGCTATTGTAAAGAGTGCTGCTATGAATATTGGATTTCATGTGTCTTTTGCAATTACGTTTTTCTCAAGGTGCATGCCCAGTAGTGGGATTTTGGGGTCATATGGTAGCTATATTCCCAGTTTTTGAAGGAAACCTCTATACGTTCTCCATAATGGCTATATCAATTTGCATTCCCACTAAGAGTGCAAGCAGATTCCCTTTTCTCCATACCTTCTTCAGCATTTCTTGTTTGTATATATTTTGATGATGACCATTCTGACAGGTGTGAGGTGATGTCTCATTGTAGTTTTTTTTTAATTAATTTATTCTAATTAGAGGCTAATTACTTTACAATATTGTGGTGGTTTTTGCCATACATCAACATGAATCAGCCATGGCTGCACATGCGTCCCATGATCCTAAAGCCCCCTCCCATCTTCCTACCCACCCCATCTCTCTGGGTTGTCCCAGAGCTTTGCTTTGCATTTTTCTAATAATGAGCGATATTTCATGCATTTATTAGCCACTTGTATGTCTTCTTTGGAGAAATTTCTGTTTAGGTCTTCTGCCCACTTTTTTGTTGGGTTGTATGTTTTTCTGGTATTGAGCTGCATGAGCTGTTTATATATTTTGAAGATTAATCCTTTGTCAGTTGCTTCATATCCTATTATTTTTTCCCATGTTGAGGGTTGTCTTTTCACCTTGTTTATAGTTTCCTTTGCTGTGAAAAAGCTTTTAAGCTAATTAGGTCTTATATTTTTATTTTTATTTTTATTTGCTTTATTCTAGGAGGTGGGTCATGAAGATGCTGCTGTGATTTATGTCCAAGAGTGTTCTGCCTATGGTTTCCTTCTAAGAGTTTTATAGTTTCTGATTTTACATTTAGGCCTTTAATCCATTTTGAGCTTATTTTGTGTATGGTGTTAGAAAGTGTTTTAATTTCATTCTTTTACATGCAGCTGTCCAGTTTAACCAGCACCACTTATTGCAGAGGCAGCTTTACTCTACTGTGTATCCTTGCCTCCTTTTTCAAAAATAAGGTGCATGGATTTACCCCTGGGCTTTCTTTGTCCATTCATCTATATTTCTGTTTTTGTACTAGTACCATACTGTCTTGATGACTGTATATTTGTATTATAGTCTGAAGTCAAGCAGATTGATTCCTCCAGCTCCTTTCTTCTTTCTCAAGATTGCTTTGGCTATTCAGGTTTTGTATGTTTCCATACAAATTGTGAAATTGTTTGTTCTAATTCTGTGAAAAATACTATTGGTAGCCTGATAGGGATTGCATTGAATCTGTAGACTGCTTTGGGTAGTATAGTCATTTTCACAATATTGACTTTTCCAATCCAAGAACATGATATATCTCTCCATCTGATTTTGTGTCATCTTTGATTTGTTTCATCAGTTTCTTATAGTTTTCTCTATAAAGTTCTTTTGTCTCCTTAGGTTTGTTCTTAGGTATTTTATTCTTTTGGGTGCCATGATGAATGGGATTATTGCCTTAATTTCTCTTTCTGATTTTTCATTGTCAGTGTATAAGAATACAATGAATTTCTGTGTATCAATTTTATTTCCTGCAACTTTGCTATATTCATTGATAAGCTCTAGTAATTTTCTGGTGGTATTGCTAGGGTTTTCTATGTATAGTATTACGTCATCTGCTCTAGTAATTTTCTGGTGACATCTTTAGGGTTATCCGTGTATAGTATCATGTCATCTCCAAACAGTGACAGTTTTGGATTCCATTCATTTCTTTTTCTTCTCTGATTGCTGTGTCTAGAAATTCTATAACTATGTTAAATAATAGTGGCAAGAATGGGCACCTTTGTCTTATTACTCATCTCAGAAGAAATGCTTTTAGTTTTTCACTATTGAGAATAATGTTTGCTGTGAGTTTGTCATCTGACCTTTGTTATGCTTAGTTACATCCCTTCTATGTCTACTTTCTGGAGAGTTTTTTTTCCATAAATGGATGTTGAATTTTGTCAAAAGCCTTCTCTGCATCTATTGAGGTGATCATATGATTTGTTTATATGGTGTATATATTGATTGATTTGTGTACATGTAAGGATCCTTGCATCCCTGGGATGAAGCTCACTTGATCATGACATTTCATTCTTTTAATGTGTTGTTGGATTCTGTTTGCTAGAATTTTGTTGGGGATTTTTGTTTCTATGTTCATCAGTGATATTGGCCTGTAATTTTCTTTTTCTGTGACATCTTTGTCTGATTTTGGTATCAGGGTGATGGTGACCCCATAGAATGAGTTTGGGAGTTTTCCTTCCTGTGCAATTTTCTAGAAGAGATTGAACAGGATAGGTGTACCTCTTCTTTAAACTTTTGGTAAAATTTACCTATGAGATCATCTGGCCATGGGCTTTTGTTTGTTAGAAGATTTTTGGTTACATTTTCAGTTTCTGTGCTTGTGATTGGTCTGTTTATAATTTCTATTCTTGGTTCAGTTTTGGAAGTTTGTATTTTTCTATGAATTTGCTGTATTCTTCAAGATTGGCCATCTTATTGCCATATAATTGCTCATTGTAGTCTCTTGTGATCCTGTGCTCATTGTAGTCTCTTGTATTTCTGTGTTGTCTGTTGTAACTTTTTTTTTCATTTCTAATTTCAATGACTTGGGTCTTTTCCCTTTATTTTTCATGAGTCTGGCAAATGGTTTGTTAATTTTTTTATCTTCTCAAAGAATCAACTTTTAGTTTTATTGATCTTTGTTATTGTCTCCTTCATTTCCTTTTCATTTATTTCTGCTCTTATGTTTATGATTTCTTTCCTTCTACAAACTTTGAGGGTTTTTTTTCCTTATTTTTCTAGTTGCTTTAGGTGTAAGGTTACGTTGTTTATTTAATGTTTTTCTTATTTCTTGAGGTAGACTTGTATTGGTATGAAATTCCCTCTTAGCACTGCTTTTAGTGCACCCCATAGATTTTGAGTTGTTGTATTTTCATTGTATTTTCTTTCTAGGTGTATTTTAGTTTCCTTTTGGATTTACTCAGTGATCTACTGGTTATTCAGAAGCTTATTGCTTAGCCTCCATGTGTTTATTTGTTTGTTTTTGTAGATTTTTACCCAGTAAATGTATCTATTCTTATAGCATTTTATTCAGAAAAGATGCTCGAAATGATTTCAATTTTCCTATGTCCACCAAAGCTTGATTTGTGACTCAAGATACTATCTATCCTGGAGAAAGTTCCATGTGCACTTGAGAAAAAAGTGAAATCTGCTATTTTGAATGAAATTCCCTATAGGCATCAATTAAGTGCAACTGACCCAATATATCATTTAAAGCTTGTGTTTCCTTATTAATTTTCTATCTGTCCATTAGTGTGAGTAGGGTATTAAAGTCCCCTACTATTATCGTGTTACTGTTTACTTGCATTTTGTTTATTGTTACTATTTGACTTATTTACTTTGGCGCTCCTATGTTGGGTGCATATATATTTATAATTGTTATATTTCCTTTTGGGATTGATCCCTTGATTATCATGTAGTGTCCTTCTTTGTCTCTTGTAATGGTCTTTATTTTAAAGTCTATTTAATCTGATGAGTATTGTTACTTTCTTTTGATTTCCATTTGCATGGTATATCTTTTTCCAACCCCTCACTTTCAGTGTGTATGTGTCCTTAGATCTGAGGTAGGTCTTTTGTAGAGAGCATATATTGAGTTCTTATTTTTGTATCCATTCAGCCAACCTGTGTTCTTTGTGTGGAGTTTTAGGCCATTTACATTTAATGTAATTATTGACAAGTATGATTCACTTTATCATTTTTAATTTGTTTTCATAGGCCTTATCTTTCTCTAGTGTTTCCTGTTGAGCGAAGTTCCTTTAGCAATTTTTGTAAAGCTGTTTTGATGATGCTGAATCTTTTTAAATTTTTCTTATCTGAAGAGTTTTTTATTTCTCCTTCAAATCTGAATGAGATCCTTGCTGGATAGAATAATCTTGAATGCAGTTTTTTTTTCTTTTTCCTTTTATCACTTTAAGTATATACTGTCACTCCCTTCTGGTTTGTAAAGTTTTTATTGAAAGATCAGCTGGTAGCCTTGTGGGGATACCCTCGTACATTATTTCTTGCTCTTCCCTTCCTGCTTTGAATATTTGTTATTTGTGATTAATTTTTGTTAGTTTGATTAATATGTGTCTTGGCATGCTTCTCCTGGGGTTTATGCTGTATGGAAATCTCTGGGCTTCCTGGATTTGGATGGTTATTTCCTTTTCCACATTAGGAAAATTTATGACTACAGTCTCCTCAAATATTTCTCATACCCTTTCTTTTCTTCTTCTGGGAGTGATATTATTCTAATGTTGTCCCAGAGGTCTTTGAAACTGTCCTCATTTTATTTAATTATTTTTTCCTTTATTCTACTCTGGCCCTGTTATTTCCACCATTCTATGTGCCAGCTCGCTTATCTGTCCTTCTGCCTAAGATAGTCTGATATTGGCTCCCTCTAGTGTATTTTTTAGTTCAGTTCAGTTCAGTTGCTCAGTCGTGTCTGACTCTCACAACTCTATGGACTGCAGCACACCAGGTTTCCCTGTCCATCACCAACTTCGTGAGCTTGCTCAGACTCATGTCCATCAAGTCCGTGATGCCATCCAACCAGCTCATCCTCTGTCATTCCTTTCTCCTCCTGCCTTCAATCTTTCCCAGCATCAGGGTCTTTTCCAAAGACTCAGTTCTCATTAAGTGGCCAAAGTATTGGAGTGTATTTCTAATCTCGGTTATTTTGTTGTGCATTGCTGATCATCTGTTCATTTAATTCTTCTAGGTCCTTGTTAAACCTTTCTTGTATCTTCTCAGTATGTGCCTCCAGTATATTTATCTGTGCCTCCATTTTATTTCTAAGATATTGGATCATGTTTACTATCAGTTCTCAGAACTCCTTTTCAGGTGGACTGCTTATTTTATTTGTTTGTTCTTGTGAGCTTTTAATATGTTCCTTCATCTGCTGCATGTTTTTCTTTCATTTTGTTTAATTTGCTGTGTTTTAGGGTCTCCTTTCTTCAGGCTGGAGGGTCATAATTTCTCTTAATTGTGTAGTATGACCCCCGTGGGTGGGATTGGACCAATGCCTTGTGATGGTTTCTCGACTGGGAGGACTTGTGCCTATGCTCTGTTGGATGGAGCTGTATATTGTTTCTTTAATGGTCTGTGCCATGTCCAGTGGTGTCTTTTGGGTGTCTATGGGTCTGGTATGGCTTTGGGCAGTCTTTCTACTAATGGGCGTGGTTGTGTTTCTGTTTTGCTAATGGTTTGACTTGAGGCATCTGGCACTGGATCTTTCTGTCCTTTGGGTGGGTCTTGGCCTTAATGTTGAGATGGAAGCCCTTGGGAGGCTTTAATTTTTCGTCAATTAATATTCCATGGGATTGAGAGTTCTCTAGTGATCCAAAGTCCTGGACTCCAGTTTCCTACCTTGGGAGTTCGGGTTCAACCCCTTACTGTAGCACCAAGACTTGACTGGCCTGACAGCAGAGAGGACAAAACTCTAAGATTAATGGTGAAAGCAGCACTCATTAGCCAGGAACATCTGAAAAAACTTGCACACTTAACAAAGAGAAGAGAGAAAAGAGAGGCAAAAAAAGATAAAAATGAGAGTCAAAAAAGAAGAGAGCAATCATGACTGTAAAAAATAATAACATAATAAAATAAATTTATTTAAATATGACATTTTTAAAATGGAGAAAATAGCTTATTAAAATAAAAATTAAAGGAATAATAAAGAAATAATATGAGAACAATATGAAAAGGAAAGAAAAAGAGGAAAAATAAAAGTAAGAGAAACAGGAAAAAAAAAAAAGAGAAAAATGTTTACGGAGTGCTAGTTCCATCTCAGTCACCCTAGGAGGCCCTCCAATGCTAGACTGTTCTCTGCACTTGCTGTTGGGAATTTATTGAGGTAAGGAGTATAACTTTATTTGGAAAGCTGGCTGACTGAGAAGATAGCAGCCTAGTGTCTCAGAGAAACCATCTTGTCAGAGTCTGGAAGCCAGGTCCTTTTACAGAGCTAAAGAGAGAGGCAATAGAGAAACTCAAGTCAAAGGGCAGAACAGAAAGGGAGAGGCAGTGGGGAAGCAAAGTGAAAGGGAGGGAGAGGTGGTAGGGAAGCACTTCAGTTTAAAGCCTAGCAGAGGCATAGGGTTCTTTATGAGAAGCCATTATTTGTGATTATGATAACAAAAGCACTGAAAAGCAAGTCCAAAAAACACTTTTCAACATGGAGTCAGAACTGGTTTCTTCTCTGCAACAGGGACACATCAGACTCTAATCTGTCCCTACTCTTGCATGTACTTGCCTCCAATGTCCACGGTTGCCAGAGCTAGTGAGTTTTCTTTTGTGGGAAATCTGACTGTCCTTTTATACATTGCATAGACACATAGTATACCTAATTGATTGTGTGGATTTAACCCACATCTTGTACAGCTGGAGGAAAGATTTTTTTATCCTTGTCCTTAGCCACCCTGTCCATGGAATTCAATTTTGTTTTTATCTCCTCTTTGCATGTAGGTCATCCACAGGAGCTTGCTACTGAGGCTGCCCTAGAAGGCTTGCGTCTGCCCCAGTGATGTGGAGGTGGCACAGTTGCTTGGATTGTGGGGACCCTGGCAACAACAGGTACACAGGGGAGCTGGTGGCCACAGGCACAAGAGATATGCAAGTATGTATTAGGGTTTTTTCCTAGCCTCTGGAAGTTCTTCCTTGGTGAGGATTGAGCATGAAGATAGCACAGTTGTTTGGATCACGGGGAATTTCATGGCACAATGTGTGCAGGGATGCCAGCGGCCATGGATGCATGAGACAAGGTGCTATTAGGGTCTTTTTCTAGCCTCTGGCAACTGTATTCAAAGGGTTTCCCTGGCTGGGGTCTCTCTTTATTCCTTGGCACAGCAGATGCTCAAAAAAAAAAAAACCCTGACTGGGGTCTTTCTTTATTGTCCAGCACAGCAGGTGCTCAAATGGTTACCCTGTCTGAAATACTTCTCTATTGTTCAGTGCATCAGGCACTCAAAGAGCCACCCTCTCTTGGGACTTTCTCTATTGGTCAGCTGCCAGCGCCCACTTGTGGGGAGAGTGAGGCTATTGTGATGGTTCCACCCGCTGTGCATGACTCAGTAGTATCGTCCCACCTCCATGGCTGCCTGGATTTCCTTCAAGGGCATTTCCTGCTGCAGTCTCCTCCCTCATGTTCCCTCAGGCTGTCTCTGCAGAATCAACAGCAATCCTTGCCCTGGGATTGATTTCCAATCCCTATGCTCCAGCTCACACCCACTGCAAATACTGAAGGACCCTCCTCCCTACCCAGGGTGGGTAAGGCTCTGTGCTTCTCACTCCATTCAGACCGTCATAGATCAGCTGCTGTACTCTCCAGCAGTCTCAGATGCCTCTCCTCCATCCCAAATTGTTTATTATGATGTAGGGATCTCTCCCCTGCTTCGTTCCTTCATCCCTTAGCTGCAGGTCAAGTTGCATTCACTCTCTCCTCTTTTTTCCTTCCTTCCTTCATCCTATCGAGTTTTGTGTGGATATATATAATCCTTTCTGGTGGTCAGGGATTCCTATTAGCTCTCAGCTGGTGCTATGTGAGATCCTCTGCAGGTATTCCTGATGCGTTCATGTCCACCTACTCCTCCCCTATCTTGTCCTTTTGTCCCAAACTCTTGAAAAATAGCTTTATTCATTTATTTTATTTCCTAGGGTAAATCTTGAACTAGACACATGTGAGATAATTCATGGTGTGTAGCCAAGCTCTAAATGACTTACAGATTGCTATTAAAGACAGAAAATAAGTTCTCATTTTATACATCAACTCTTATCAGTGTGGATGATCTCATTACTTGTGTCATGAATGACAGATTTTTTTTTAATATTGTGATTTGTTACAGTAGGTTTTTTCAAACATTGTGTTCAATCATTCATTCATCTCTTCATTCTTTCACTCTTCCATTTACTCATCTGGCAAATATTTATTGCATTCCTTTTAAGTGATGTGTATTGTACCAGTAATGATACTGCAATGAATAAGACAGAAACAGTCTATTCCCTCTTAGAAATGAATAATTGTCAGAGAAAATAGAAACTGAAAAAGTTTTTGCAAGATTTATGATGAAGTATTTTGAGTGTGTTATACATACAGGAACGTCGCTCAGTCGTGTCTGACTCTTTGTGGCCCCATGGACTATAGCCTACCAGGCTCCTCTGCCCATGGGATTTTCCAGGCAATAGTACTGGAGTGGATTGCCATCTCCTTCTCCAGCGGATCTTCCTGACCCAGGGATCGAACCCCGGTCTCCCGCATTGTAGACAGACGCTTTACCATCTTAGCCACCAGGGAGTGTGTTATAGGGAAATCAAAGTTTGGCTTATTAGCAAAAGTTTGCACGAAGTGATATTTAACCTGAGACATTAAAAAGAAAGGAGTTAGCTAGGCTAAGATAGTTAAAAGTGGGAGTGAACATTTTTCCATATTGAAGGAATATCTTGTGAAAATGTTTGAATGAAAAAGTTCATTGCATGTTCAATGGACTGAATAAGCAAGATAGTATAATGACCAGATTTATGTTTAATTAAGGCCTGTGTAGAGACTGAATTGTAGGTAGAAAATGTATATAGAAAGATACTGATGAGAATAATTTTTAGTAGTCAACATTAAAAATAATAACTATTTGAACTATGATGGCAGTTAGTAGAAACAGAGAGAAGTGAATGAATTCCAGAGAAAGAATTAGGTCCAAAATGTGTAGGATGAATTATCTTAGGTTTCTGGTACTAGCAATTGAGTGACTGGTAATTCCATTTAGTATAAAAAAAGTGGATTTGAAATGAAAAATGTTGAGTTCAGTTTTAGATATATTGAAATAGTATGTCTGTGAGACATTCAAGTACAAACATTAAATAAGAAGCTAGATGAATAGATGTGAAGTTAGAGGAGAGTTATAGGGATCTTCAGCATCTAGATGCTAAAATTAAAATCAAAGTTGATGATACCAACTAAAAGGGGAAGTTACAAAGAAAATATAAAAAGTCTTAGAAGAGTTCACAAAGAAATAAAACGATGCTATTAAAGAATAACTTAACATGGTAGGAACTCAATATGTTTAGATTTATTCAAACTGAAAACCAATTTCATATGGAATTCATATATTTCAATAACATGTTATTATTTCAGATTTATTATTAGTGAGAAACATTTTTCCATTTTATATCTGAAATAATTGTTCACACTTCCCTCTGGATCACATTTTTTACCTCTACTTTAACACTTGGAGCTCCAGAAAAACATCTACTTCTGGTTCATTGACTATGTTAAAACTTTTAACTCTGTGGACCACAACAAACTGTGGACAATTCTTCAAGAGATGAAAGTACCAGGCTACCTTATTTGTCTCCTGGGAAACCTGTATGCAGGTCAATAAGCAACAGTTAGAATCAGACATGGAACAACAGACTGGTTCAAAATTGGAAAAGGAGTACGTCAAGGCTGTATATTGTCATCCTCCTTAGTTAACTTATATGCAGAATACATCTTGAGAAATGCCAGGCTGGATGAATCATAAACTAGAATCAAGATTGTTGGGAGAAATATCAACGTCAGGTATGCATATGACACCAGTCTAATGACAAAAACTGAAGAGGAACTAAAGAACCTCTTGATGAGGATGAAAGAGAAGAGTGAAAAAGCTGGACTAAAACTGAGCATTCAAAAAACTAAGATCACGGCATCTGGTTCCATCACTTCATGGCAAATAGAACGGGAAAAAGTTGAAACAGTGACAGATTTTTATTTTCTTGGGCTCCAAAATCATTGTGGTTGGTGACTGCAGCCATGAAATTAAAAGGCTCTTGCTCCTTGGAAGGAAATCTATGAAAAACCTAGACAGTGTATTAAAAAGCAAAGACATCACTTTATTGCAAAATGTCAGTATAGTCAAAGGTATGGTTTTTCCAGTAGTCATGTATATAGGGCTTCCTTGGTGGCTCAGGAATCTGAATTCCTGAGAATCTGCTTCCAATATGGGAAACCCTAGTTCAATCCCTGGGTCAGGAAGATCCCCTGGAGAAAGGCGTGGCAACCCACTCCAGTATTCTTGCCTAGAGAAGCCCATGGACAGTGGAACTTGGTGGGTTACAGTTCATGGGTTCACAAAGAGTCAGACACAACCGAGTGACTAACACTCACGTGTTTATGTGAGAGTTGATCCATAAAGAAGTCTGAGTGCCAAATAATTGATGCTTTCAAATTGTGGAGGTAGAGAAGATTCTTGAGAGTCTCTTGGCCTGCAAGGAGATCAAACCAGTCAATCTTAAAGGAAATCAACCCCGAATATTCAGTGGAAGGATTGTTGCTGAGTCTGAAACACCAGTTCTTTTGCCATCTGATGTGAAGAGCCAACTTATTGAAAAGACCCTGATTCTGGAAAGATTAAAGGCAAAAGGAGAAGGAGACAGGGGAGAATGCGATGGTTAGATAGCATCACTGACTCAATGAACATGAAGTGGAGCATCCTTTGGGAGATAGTTGAAGTCAGAGGAGTCCAGTGTGCTACAGTCCATGAGGTCTCAAGGAGTTGGACACAACTTAGCAACTGAACAACAATAACAAAAATAGTTCTAGAAACAAAGAGGGGTGGTGAGATAGGTCCTGAAGAGAATCAGCAGTTTCTTCCAAGGTAGTTACCCCAGGGTAAGCCATTGCTGTTTCTCTAGTCTCAGCAAGTTAATCTACTCAGACAGAGTTGGAGAGAGGCTGCTTATATAGGCAAAGAAGACTAATCAGAATTTAGAGTTCCAATAACCCCAGTATCATCAGAATCTTCCCATAAATACTTATTCCAATTTTCAGGCTCCCATTTCTTCCCAATCAATACCCTCGTTTTAGATGGAGACACCTGCAATTTGAGAATTGAATTTATACTGTGATTTGGCCACACAGAGAACAAGAGCCTGGGTTTGGTTTCTTTTAGGGCAGACATTAAAACTTCCAGGTATTTATACAACACTTAAGCTGGGAATTATAATTCTTGAGCTCAGGCTCTCCTTTTCCCACTTTGTCCAGTTCAGTTAGGAACAACTGTCCAATCTCATTATACTCATTATTTTGAAAACAAACAAACAAACAAACAAAAACAAAGTATCAAAGAAAAGGTCACTCAGAACCTTGCTTTTTATAAATATTTAATGAGGAACATTCTATCTATGATGGTATTTTTAATTCTCAACAGATATTTAAATCCAGACAGAAATCTAATATTTCCTTTTCATCATCACACTATAAATTATCATTTCTCTATTCCCTACTGAAAATAGGACAATTTACTTTTAAAATCAAATCAGATTAGAAAAGCAATTCTAGAAACCCCACAATCAATTCAGAAAATTGATCCTTAAGATTCTGTTCTTCTAGAATCACTTGTGATATCAAAATCTGTATTAGAGTTCCCTAGAGAAACAAAACCAAAAAGATGTAGGGTGTGTGTGTCTGTGTGTGTGTGTTGACAGGGAGAGAGAGAAACAGGGACAGAGACAGAGAGATTTTTAACGAATTGCCTGGCATAACTGTGGAAGCTGTAAATTCTGAATTCTATATTATGTATATATATGTTTATACAAATCATGTCTTAATCCAATTGTTGGCTTCTAGGCACTTGGGTTGCTTCCATATTTTGGCTGCTATAAATAGTGCTGCTATGAATATTCTGGTTCGTGCATCATTTTAAATTAGTGCTCTCATTTTTTCCAGATATTTGAGCAGGAGTGGAATTAATGGATCAATTCTATTTTCAGTCTTTTGAGGAACCACCATAGTGTTTTCCATAGGTGTTGAACCAATTTACATTCACACCAACAGTGCACTAGTGTTCCCTATTGTACACATCCTTCCAACATTTGTATTTATAGCCATTTTGAAGATAGTCTTTCTGACTGGTGTGAGGTTATACCTCATTGTGGTTCTCATTTGCTTTTATCTATATTAGTGATATTGAACATTTTTTCTTGTACCTGTTTGCATATTCTTAGGAAAAATGTCTATACAGGTCTTCTGCCCATTTTGATTAGATTATTTCTTTTTTTGATATTGAATTGCATAATCTATTTATATATTTTGAATATTATTAACCCCTTGTCAATCATATATTTGACAAATATATTTTCCCATTCTGTAGGTTGTTTTTGTTTTGTTAATTATTTCTTTTACAGGGCAAAACTTTTAAGCTTAATTAGGTCTCATTTATTTATAAATGCTCTTAATTCTTCTGCATTAGACAGACTCCCAGAAATAATGATATGATTTATGTCGGAATGATATGCTAATTTTTTCTTTTAGGAGCTTTATGGTTTTTGGTCTTGTATTTAGGTTTTTAATTCATTCTGAGTTTATCTTGGGTATAGTGGGAGGAAATGATCTGATCTCATTGGTTTGAATGTAGCTTTTCAGTTTTCTCAGCACAAATTATTGAAGACAATATCTATTCTTCATTGCATAATCTTGCCTCATTTATAATATATTACTTGTCCAAAAGTGTTGGGTTTATTTCTAGGCTCTCTATTCAGTTCAATTGATTTTGTGTCAGTACAATACAGTTTTGATTATTATAGCTTTATAGTATACTTTATTTTTTCATTATTATTATTTTTATTGAAATATAGTTGATTTACAATGTTGCATTAATTACTTATGTACAGCAAAGTGATTCAGCTATATATATGTATATACATTGAAAATGTTTTTTCTATTAATTTTATCATAGGACATTTAATACCATTCTCTGTGCTATACAGTAGGACCTTGTTGTTTATCCATTCTGTATATAAAAGATTACATATGCAAACCTACCATTCCATCCTTCCCTCAATCTCCTCTCCCTTGGCAACCTACAGTCTATCCTCTATGCCCGTGACTTTGTTTCTGTCTCCTATATGGTTTCATTTGTGTCATATTTTAGATTCCACATTAGTGATATCATATAGAATTTGTCTTTCTTTTTCTGACTTGTTTCACTTAGTATGATAATCTCTAGTTGCATCTATGGCTTTATTTTTTATTTTTATGGCTGATTAATTTTTCCAATGTTTATATATCTACATTTTCTTTATCTATTCATATGATGATGGACATTTATGTTGTTTCCATGTCTTGGCTATTGTGAATAGTGCTGTTATGAACAGAAGGGTGCATATAAATTTTTGAATTACAGCTTTGTTTGGATATATGCCCAAGAGTAGGATTGTTGGATCATATGGTAATTCTATTTTTAAGTTTCTGAGGAACCTCCATACTGTTTTCCACAGTGGCTGCACTAACTTACATTCCCACCAACAGTGTAGTGGGCTTCCCTTTTCTCCACATCCTTTCTAGTATTTGTTATTTGTAAACTTTTTAATGATAGCCATTCTGACTGGCGTGAGATGGTACCTCATTGTAGTTTTGATTTGCATTTCTCTAATAATTACTGGTATTTAATATCTTTTCATGTACCTTTTGGCCATCTGCATGTCTTTTTTTGAAAAATGTCTATTTATATATGCCCATTTTGGATAAGGTTGTTTGTTTTTGTTGTTGTTGTTGAGTTGTATGTTCTGTTTGTAGATTTTGAAATTTAAGCCTTTGTCATTTGCATCATTTGCAAATATATTCTACCATTCTGTTGCCTTTTCTTTTTGTTTCATTTGTTGCATGGAAGCGTGTAAGCTTGATTAGGTCTCAATTGTTTATTTTTGTTCTTATTTCTATTTCCTCGGGAGATAGACCTAAGAAAACATTTATGTCAGATAGTGTTTTGCTATATTTTCTTCTAGGAGTTTAATGGTGTCATGTCTTATGTTTAAGTCTTCAAGACATTTTGAATTTATTTATGTATATGCTGAGAGAGTATATTCTAGCTTCATAGATTTTCATCTGGCTGTCCAACTTTCTCAACACCACTGTCTTTCCCATCGTATATTCTTCCCTCTTTTGTCAAATTTTAATTGATCATAGGTGTATGGGTTTATTTCTGGGCTCTCCATTCTGTTCCATTGATCCATATATCTATTATTTTTTATTTTTTGCCAATGCCATGCTATTTTGATTTCTGTAGCTTTGAAGTATTGTCTGAATCCTGGGCAGCTTATGCCTATTGCTTTATTCTTTTTCTTCAGGATTACTTTGGTGATTCTGGGTCTTTTGTGCTTCCATGTGAATTTTAATATTATTTTTTCTAGTTCTGTGAAAAATGTTATTGATAATTTGACAGCAATCGCCTTAAATCTGAAGATTGCTTTAGTTAATATGGCCATTTTAACAATATTTCTTCCAATCCAAGAGCATGGTATATCTGTCCATTTCCTTGAATAATTTTTAATTTCTTTCCTTAATGTTTTATATTTCTCAGGGTATAAGTCTTTCACCTGCTTGGCCAGGTTTTTCTTAAATATCATGTTTTGAAGGTGAACTTTTAAAATGTATTGTTTTCTTACATTACCTTCTGATGCTCCATTATTGGTGTAAAGAAATGCAAGCAATTTACATATGTTAATCTTGTCTCCTGCAACCTTGCTAAATTTATCAATTCCAGTAGCATTTGTATGGAGTCTTTTTATTTTCTATATGTCATATCATATTATCTGTACATGATGAAAATTTTGGGCACCTACTGACCTGGGAAGTTCATCTTTCAGTGTCATATCTGTTTGACTTTTCATACTGTTAACGGGGTTCTCAAGGCAAGAATACTGAAGTGGTTTGACATTCCCTTTTCTAGTGGACCATGGTTTATCAGAACTAACCACTAACCATGACCTGTCCATCTCAGGTGGCCCTACATGGCATGGTTCATAGTTTCAATGAGTTAGACAAGGCTGTGAACATTATGAAAGGCAAATATATATGACACTGAAAGATGAACTCCCCAGGTTGTTAGGTGCCCAGTATGCTACTGGAGAAGAGTGGAGAAATAGCTCCAGAAAGAATGAAAAAAACTGAGCTGAAACAAAAACAACATTCAGTTGTGGATTTAACTGGTGATGGAAGTGTAGTTTGATGCTGTAAAGAACATTATTAGATAGGAACCTGGAATGTTAGGTCCTTGAATCAAGGTAATCTGAAAGTTATCAAACAGGAGATGGGAAGTGGCAAGAATGAACATAGACATATAGGAATCAGGGAATTAAAATGAACCAGAATGGGTGAATTTAATTCAGACGACCATTACATCTATTACAGTGGGCAAGAATCCCTTAGAAGAAATGGAGTAGCACTCATAGTCAACAGGAGAATCCAAAATGCACTACTTGGGTGCAATCTCAAAAATAACACAATGATCTCTATTCATTTCCAAGGAAAACCATTCAATATCACAGTAATCCAAGTCTATGCCCCAAAAACTAATGCCAAAGAAGCTGAAATTTAATGGTTCCAAGAAGTCCTACAAGACCTTCTAGAATTAACACCAAAAAAGATGTCTTCTTCATCATAGGAGACTGGAATGCAAAAGTAGGAAGTCACTAAATACCTGAAGTAACAGGGATGTTTGGCCTTTGAGTACAAAATGAAGCAGGGCAAAGGCTAACCAAAGTTTGCCAAGAGAACGCATTGCTTATAGCAAACACCCTCCTCCAAAAACACAAGAGATGACTCTATGTTTCATCACCAGATGGTCAATACTGAAATCAGATAGATTGCATTCTTTACAGTGGAAGATGGAGAAACTCTATACAGTTAGCAAAAACAAGACTGGGAGTTGTCTGTGGCTCAGATCATCAACTCTTTATTGCAAAATTCAGACTTAAATAGAAGAAAGTAGGGAAAACCACAAGACCACCAGATATGACCTAAATCAAATCCCTTACAATTATACAGTGGAAGTGACAATTAAATTCAGGGAATTAGATCTGATAGAATGCTTGAAGAATTATGGATAGAGGATAGTGACATTGTACAGGAGGTGGTGATCAAAATCATCCACAATAAAAAGAAATGCAAAAAGTTAAAATGGTTGTCTGAGGTGGCCTTACAAACAGCTGAAAAAAGAAGAAAAGCAAAAGGCAAAGGGAAAAAGGAACAATATATCCATCTGAATGCAAAGTTTCAAAGAATAGCAAGGAGAGACAAGAAAGCATTCCTAAGTGATCAATGCAAAGGCATAGAGGAAAACAATAGAATGGGAAAGACTAGTGATCTCTCAAGAAAATTAGAGATACTAAGGGAACATTTCATACCCAGATGGGCATAATAAAGGACAGAAATGATTTGGAGGAAACAGCAGAAGATTTTAAGAAGAGGTGGTAAGAATATATAGAAGAACTATACAAAAAAAGATCTTAATGACTCAGATAACCATGATGGTGTGATCACTCACATAGAGCCACACATCCTGGAATGTGAAGTCAAGTGGGCCTTAGGAAGCATCACTTTGAATAGAGCTAGTGAAGGTGATGGAATTCAAGCTGAGCTATTTCAAATCCTAAAAGATGATGCTGGTAAAGTGGTGCAATGTGAAGCCAAGTGGTCCTTAGGAAGCATCACTATGAACAAAGCTAGTGGAGGTGATGTCATTCCAGTTGAGCTATTTCAAATCCTAAAAGATGATGCTGTGAAAATGCTGCACTCAATATGCCAGCAAATTTGGAAAACTCAACAGTGGCCACAAGACTGGAAAAGGTCAGTTTTCATTCCAATCCCAAAGAAAGGCAATGGCCAGAATGTTGAAACTACTGCACAATTGCACTCATCTCATAGGCCAGCAAATTAATGCTCAAAATTCTCCAAGCAAGCTTCAATAATATGTGAACCAAGGACTTCCATATGTTCAAGCAGAATTTAGAAAAGGCAGGGGAATCAGAGATCAAATTGCCAACATCCAAAAAGCAAGAGAAGTTCAGAAAACATCTACTTCTTCTTCATTGACTGCACTAAAGCCCTTGACTGTGTGGATCACAACCAACTGTGGAAAAGTCTGTGGGAATACCAGACCACTTTACCTGCCTCCTGAGAAAACTGTATATAAGTCAAGAAGCAACAGTTAGATCTGGACATGAAACAATGGACTGGTTCCAAATTGGGAAAGGAGTACTTTTTACTTGTAGCTGTCTAGTTTTCCTGGGACCACTTATTGAAGAGGCTATCTTTTCTCCATTGTATATTCTTGCATACATTGTATATATTGTATATATTCTTGCCTAATTTGTCAAAGATAAGGTGCCCATAGGTGTGTGGGTTTATTCTGAAGTTTTTATCTTGTTTCATTGGTGTATATTTTTGTATACATTGGTGTATATCTTGTTCAATTGGTGTATGTTTTTGTATATATTGTATATATTCTTGCCTAATTTGTCAAAGATAAGGTGCCCATAGGTGTGTGGGTTTATTCTGAGCTTGTTTACTCTATCTTGTTCCATTGGTATATATTTCTGTTTTTGTATCAATACCATACTCTTTTGATGACTGTAACTTTGTAGTATAGTATGAAGTCAGAAAAGTTAATGCCTCTTGCTCCATTTTTCATTCTCAATTTGCTTTGGCTATCAGTTTCTTTACGCTTTCCAAACAAACTGTCTTTTTTTGTTGTTCTAGTTCTGTGAAAAATAGCATTGGCATTTTGACAAGGATTCCTTTGAATCTGTAGATTGTTTTGGGTAGATGAATCATTTTCACAATATTGATTCTTCCAATACAAGAACATGGTATGTCTCTCCATCTATTTGTGTCATCTTCAATTTATTTCATCATTCTTATATTTTCTGCATTGTATGTTGTCTCTTTAGGTAGGCATATTCCTAGGCATTTTATTATTTTTGTTTCACAGTTCAGTTCAGTTCAGTTCAGTCACTCAGTCGTGTCCAACTCTTTGCGACCCCATGAATCGCAGCACGCCAGGCCTCCCTGTCCGTCACCAACTCCTGGAGTTCACTCAGACTCACATCCATTGAGTCAGTGATGCCATCCAGCCATCTCATCCTCGGTCGTCCCCTTCTCCTCCTGCCCCCAATGTCTCCCAGCATCAGAGTCTTTTCCAATGAATTAACACTTCTCATGAGGTGGCCAAAGTACTGGAGTTTCAGCTTTAGCATCATTCCTTCCAAAGAAATCCCAGGGCTAATCTCCTTCAGAATGGACTGGTTGGATCTCCTTGCAGTCCAAGGGACTCTCAAGAGTCTTCTCCAACACCACAGTTCAAAAGCATCAATTCTTCATCACTCAGCCTTCTTCACAGTCCAACTCTCACATCCATACATGACCACAGGAAAAACCATAGCCTTGAATAGACGGACCTTAGTCGGCAAAATAATGTCTCTGCTTTTGAATATACTATCTAGGTTGGTCATAACTCTTCTTCCAAGAAGTAAGCGTCTTTTAATTTCATGGCTGCACTCACCATCTGCAGTGATTTTAGAGCCCCCCAAAATAAAGTCTGACACTGTTTCCACTGTTTCCCCATCTAGTTCCCATGAAGTGATGGGACAGGATGCCATGATCTTCGTTTTCTGAATGTTGAGCTTTAAGCCAACTTGTTCACTCTCCTCTTTCACTTTCATCAAGAGGCTTTTTAGCTCCTCTTCACTTTATACCATAAGGGTGGTGTCATCTGCATATCTGAGGTTATTGATATTTCTCCCAGCAATCTTGATTCCAGCTTGTGTTTCTTCCAATCCAGCGTTTCTCATGATGTACTCTGCGAGGTCCACTGGAGAAGGGAATGGCAAGCCACTTCAGTATTCTTGCCTTGAGAACCCCATGACAGTATGAAAAGGCAAAATGATAGGATACCAAAAGAGGAACTCCCCAAGTGATTAGGTGCCCAATATGCTACTGGAGATCAGTGGAGAAATAACTCCAGAAAGAATGAAGGGATGAAGCCAAAGCAAAAACAATACCCAGTTGTGCATGTGACTGGTGATAGAAGCAAGGTCCAATGCTGTAAAGAGCAATATTGCATAGGAACCTGGAATGTCGGGTCCGTGAATCAAGGCAAATTGGAAGTGGTTAAACAAGAGATGGCAAGAGTGAACGTCAACATTCTAGGAATCAGCGAACTAAAATGGACTGGAATGGGTGAATTTAACTCAGATGACCATTATATCTACTACTGCGGGCAGGAATCCCTCAGAACAAATGGAGTAGCCATCATGGTCAAAAAAAGAGTCCAAACTGCAGTACTTGGATGCAATCTCAAAAACGACAGAATGATCTGTTTATCTCCGAAGCAAACCATTCAATATCACAGTTATCCAAGTCTATGCCCCAGCCAGTAATGCTGAAGAAGCTGAAGTTGAATGGTTTTATGAAGACCTTCAAGACCTTTTAGAACTAACACCCCAAAAAGATGTCCTTTTCATTATAGTGGACTGGAATGCAAAAGTCGGAAGTCAAGAAACACCTGGAGTAACAGGCAAATTTGGCCTTGGAATGCGGAATGAAGCAGGGCAAAGACTAATAGAGTTTTGCCAGGAAAATGCACTGGTCATAGCAAACACCCTCTTCCAACAACACAAGAGAAGACTCTACACATGGACATCACCAGATGGTCAACACTGAAATCAGATTGATTATGTTTCACAGTACGTGGGACTATTTCCTTATCTTCTCTTTCTGATAGTTCATTGTTAGTATATAAGAATGCAAGGGATTTCTTTGTATTAATTTTATATCCCATGACTTTACTATATTCATTGATAAGCTCTAGTAATTATCTGGTGGCATCTTTAGGGTTTTCCATGTATAGTATCATGTCATCTGCAAACACTGAGAGTTTTAAATTCTTATTTTCCTATCTAGATTCCTTTTCTTTTTCTTTGATTTTTGTGGCTAGTACTTTCAAAACTATTTTGAATAATACTGGCAAGAGTGGGAACCCTTGTCTTGTTCCTAGTCTTAGAGGAAATGCTTTGTTTTACACTATTGAGAATAATCTTTGTTTTGGATTCGTCATATATGGCCTTTATTATGTTGAAGTATATTCCTTTTATGCCTCCTTTCTGGAGAGTTTTATCATAAAAAGGTGTTGAATTTTGTTGAAAGATTTCTCTACATTTATTGAGATGATCACATGGATTCTATTTTTCAATTTCTTAATATAGTGTATCACATTAACTGATTTGCATATATTGAAGAATTCTTGCCTCAATAGCATAAAGCACACTTGATCATGATATTTGATTTGTTTAATGTGTTGTTGCATTCTGTTTGCTAGAACTTTTTTGAGATTTTAAAATCTATATTTATCACTGATATTGGCTTGTAATTTTATTTTATGTGGCATCTTTGTCTGGTGTTGGTTTCAGAGACACGGTTGCCTCTTAAAGTGAGTTCAAGAGTTTTCCTTCCTCTTAAACTTTCTGGAAGAGTTTTAGCAGGATCAGTGTAAGCTTTTCTCTGAACCTTTGGTAGAATTTGCCTGTGAAGCCATCTGGTCCTGGGCTTTTTTTTGTTGTTGTTGGAAGGTTTTTATTATAGTTTGGGTTTCTGTACTTGTGATTGGATTATCTATGTTACTTTACTAAGAACTTGTCCATTTTTTCGAGGTTGTCTATTTGATTCACATATAATTGCTAGTAGCTGTTTATGATCCTTTGTATTGCTGTGTTGTCTCTTCTTTTTTATTTCCAATTTTATTGATTTGGGTCTTCTCCCTTCTTATCTTGATAAGTCTGACTAATGGTTTGTCAATTTTGTTTTCCTTATCAAAGAAACAACTTTTGCTTTTATTGATCTTTCCTTTTTTCTCTTTTGCTTCTTTTTTCATTTGTTCTGCTCTGGTCTTTATAACTTCCTTCCTTCTACTAATTTTGGTTTTGTTGTTGTTCTTTTTCTAGTTGCTGTGGGTGTAGAATTAAGTTGTTTATTTGATGCTTCTTTTGTTTCTTGGGGTAAACTTATATTGCTATAAACTTCCTTATTAGCACTGCTTTTAGTGCATCCCTTATGTTTTGAGAAGTCATGTTTTCATTGTTATTTGCTTCTAGATATTTTTTTTTATTTCCTCTTTAATTTCTTCAGCTATCTCTTGGTTATTCAGAAATGTATTGTTTAGCCTCCATGTGTTTGTGTTTGTTATAGTTTTTTTTTTCCAGAGTTAATATAGAATCTTACAGAATTCTGATCAGAGAAGATGCTTAAAATGACTTCTATTTTCTTAAATTTGCCGAGGCTTGATTTATGGACCAAGATTCGAGTTATCATGCAAAATGTTTCATGTGCACTTGAGAAAAATGTGCAATCTACTGTTTTGGGATGAAATGCCCTGTAGATATCAATTAGGCCCAACTGGTCCAATGGTTCATTCAAAGCTGTGTTTCTTTATTAATTTTCTGTCTCAATGACCTGTCCATTGGTGTGAATGGGGTGTTAGCCTCCATCACTCTTATTGTGTTACTGTTGTTTCCCCATTCAATAGTTGATAGCATTTGCTTTATGTATTGAGGTGCTCCTCTTAAGGGCACATATATATTTTAATTATATATCTTCCTCTTGGATTGATCCCTTGATCATTATGTAGTGCCCTTCCTTATCTCTTGTAATTATCTTTATTTTAAAGCATATTTTATCTGATATGAATATTGCTACCCCCATTTTCCTTTGATTTTGGTTTGCATGCAATAGCTTTTTCCAGCCCCTCACTTCTTTCAGTCTGTATGTGTCCTAAGGTCACATACCTGAGGTGGGTATCTTGTAGATAGCATCTATAGGGGTTTTGTTTTTGTATCCATTCAGCCAATCTGTGTCTTTTAGTTGGAGCATTTAGTTCATTTATATGTAAGATAATTATTGATATCTATGATCTGATTGGGCTTTCCTGGTGGTGCTGGTGGTAAAGAGACCACCTCCCAGTGCAGTAAACATAAGAGATGTGTGTTTGATCCCTGAGTTGGGAAGATCCCCTGGAAGAGGGCATGGCAACCCACTCTAGTATTCTTGCCTGGAGAATCCCATGGCCAGAGGAACCCAGTGAACTACAGTCAATAAGGTTGCAGAGATACACAACTGAAGTGACTTAGTGTGCACACACACACACACACATACACATGATCCTATTATCATTTACTTTATTGTTTTTGGTTTGTTTTTGTAGGCCTTTTCTTTCTCTAGTGCTTTTTGTCTAGATAATTTCTTTAGCATGTGTTGTAAAGCTGGTTTGATGATGCTGCATTCTCATAACTTTTGCTTATCTGTAAAGCTTTTGATTTTTCATTGAAATCTGGATGAGATCCTTGCTGGATAGACTACTCTTGCTTTTAGGTTTTTACTTTTATATGTTTAAATACATCCTGCCACTCCCTTCTGGGATGCAGAGTTTCTTTTGAAAGATCAGCTGTTAACCTTCTGGGGATTCCCTTGTATGTTATTTGTTTCATTTTCTTTTGCTGCTTCTAATATTTGTTCTCTGTGCTTAATTTTTATTACTTTGATTAATATTTGTCTTGGCATGTTTCTCCTTAGGTTTATCCTGTATGGGATTCTCTGGGCTTCTTGGACTTGAGTGGCTAGTTCCTTTCCCATATTAGGGAAGTTTTTGCCTATCAGTTCAGTTCAGTTACTCAGTTGTGTCCAACTCTTTGTGACCCCGTGGACTGCAGCATGCCAGGATTCCCTGTCCATTACCAACTCCCTGAGCTTGCTCACACTCATGTCCATAGAGTCTGTGATGCTGTACAACCATCTCATCTTCTGTTGTCCCTGTCTTCTCTTGCCTTCAATCTTTCCCAGCATCAGGGTCTTTTCCAATGAGTCAGTTCTTTGTATCATGTGGCCAAAGTATTGGAGTTTCAGCTTCAGCATCATTTTGTCTATAATCCTCCCAAATATTTTATCATACCCTTTCTTTCCCTCTTATCTTTTGGGGACTCCTATAATTCAAATGTTGATATGCATAATGTTGTCCCAGAGATCTCTGAGAATGTCATGTCTTTTTATTTGCTCTTCTTTATTCTGCCTTGCTTCAGTTATTTCCAGCATTCTATCTTCCAGCTCACTTACCTGTTCTGCCTCAGTTATTTTGTTATTGGTTCCCTCTAGTGTATTTTTAATCTCAGTTATTGTGTTGTTCATTGCTGATTGTCTAGTCTATTTCTTCTAGGTTCTTGTTAAACCTTTCTCATATCTTCTCAATCTGTGCCTCCACCTTATTTATCTGTGTCTCCATTTTATTTCCAACATTTTGAATCATCTTTACTATCATTACTCTGAATTCTTTTTCAAATACACTGCTTTTTTCCTCTTCATTTTTTGGTATTTTGGGTTTCTACCATGTTCTTACATCTGCTACATCTTTCTCTGCCTTTTCATTTTGTTTAATATACTGGGTGTTTTTTTTTTTTTTTTTGGTCTCCTTTCTACAGGTTGGGAGGTCATAGTTCCTCTTAACTGTTGAGTCTGCCCTCCGTAAGTGGGGTTTGGCCAGTCCCTTTTGAAGGTTTCCTTGTTGCAGGGACTTCTGCCTCTATTCTGGTGGATGGAGCTGGATCTTGTTTCTCTGAAGGGCTGTGCTATGTCCGGCAGTATGTTTGGAGGTGTCTATGAGCTTGGCATAGCTTTGGGCAGCGTGTCTGCTAATCGGTAGGAATGTGTTACAGTTCTGTTTATCATTTTCAAATTTGCTTTTCTTTTTGCTGTTCTGATTGGGTGATTTTCTTTCTTCTATCTGCCGGATTTCTTGCACATTCTTCTATGTCTCATACTATGCTATTCATTCCTTCTATTGTGTTTATTTTTGTCATTGAATTATTCATTTTCGATAGGGTTTTTTAAATATTTTATTTCCTTATTAAAATTATTATAATTTAGACCTATGTTTCTCTTAATTCAGTTAACATTTTAATCATGAATGATTTGAGTTCTTTATCTGGTGAAGTGTTTATTTTTGTTTTATAATTTATTTTTTTCAGATTTTTCCTCTTTCTCTTTTAATTGACAGAGGACTACTTTTTCATTTTTGTTGACTTTCTCTGCCTCTATATATTTAGATGAAAGAATTAGCTATTGTAGTCTTGAAGGAGCATTCTTATGTGGGAATTCTCCCCATACAGACTGCATGGGTGAGGTGGAGTTGATGTGAATGCAAATCCCATCTTTCCTTAGGGTTTGCTGTCAGTTAGCACCTTGGTAGGGCATGGGGCTGGAGATGGAGGTGCTCAACTGAAGCTGTATTTGAGGTCGGACTTTCCCTCTTCTCAGTGGCTGTCATGGCCCTTTTAGGATTGGCATCTAATAGCAAGTAACTGGAGCTAAAACTCTGAGTGTTGCATATGAACTGGCTCTCTTACCCTTGAGCTTGTGTTTTCTTCTGTCCTTGCACTGGGACATATGTCCCAAATGGGTAGTAGGGCTGAAGCAAATGGGTTCTGTATGGGCTCTTGGCTCTAGCTGACCACAAAAAGAGTATGAGCTTTCCCTGATGCATTGCTTTTCCTGGTACTCACCTTTGTTTTCTTCTTTCCACTCTGACACTTCTTTGGGCATGAATTTCCTTCTTACTTTCACAGTTGATCCTTGTCCCCAGCCTCTATTTCCCCCACTCTATTGTGGAGCCACACTGCAGAGCTGGGGTGATTTTTTTGGACTTTTGGTGTGTATCGGGAGGTGATCCTTTGTGTGGCTGTAGCATTTGTTCTATTCAGGCTAGTGTAGAATCTGAGGTAATGGCAGGAAACCTAGTAGCCCTTACAGGAGATTTTTATCTGACTTGCCTTGGGGGTATGGCATTATTCATGATCCTCACAAGTGGAGTCCAGGCTTTCCACAGGCCTCAATTTAGTCCCATTTGTCTTCCAACCAACCAACTTGGCTCATCTTCCCTGCATAAGACCCCAAGATTGGAGCACTCAATCTGATTCTCACCAGGGAATTCCCAGGGTGGATGTCTGCCTGTGTATTCTCCTTTTCCTTAGACTCTTCTTCCAGGGGCACAAGTCTTGACCTAATCACTTTTCTTCTCTTCCTGCTAGATCCTTACAACATTAATTTTACAAGATTCCTTCCACCAGGTTCCAATTAATTTTCAATGAGAATTATTCCACATATAAATGTATTTTTTATGTGTCCATGGGGCAAAGTTAATTTTCCATTCACTTATTCTGTCAGCTTGATTGATTTCCCTAGGGAACATTTTTTTTTTTAATAGCTTACTTGGGTAGAAAAACTTCAAAAAATATTGATTTTTATCATCATACTCTGTTTATCCTTGTTTTCTTTTTATCATATTTTCATTTCCCCAGTTTTTGTTTTGATTTTATATAAACTAAAGAATAGTTACACACTCTATTGCTAATTGTTACACAGAAATGTTACTGTCTTCTCAAACAAAAATTTCAAAATGCTGCTTCCTTGTATTTAGTGATTACCAAATAAAAATTTAAACACATCCTAGCTAGACTTTTGCCTCTGCATGCTGGCATTTCTGAACAAGAGTCTCTGCTTGTGGAACATGCTTAAGTGGATAATTTACAAGGCTCTTTACTGGCCTTTGCCTTGGTTTGTTCTCATTGACATTTGATAGTTTTATACACAGACCAAAGCTGCCAATGAATATAATCTTGATGGAATACATAATTGGCCAGAAGTGAGTTTCCATATTTATGGAACATACCAATAGTATTTTATATACATTTGAATGTTTGATGTTCATTTCACAGTTTCAGTATATTCTATAAAAAAGTTATTAGACCCTGGAAAGAGGATACTGCTAATATCAACTTTATGTTGTTTATCTTTCAAAGTTTAAGTCCCTCAAATTTCCCAGTTTTGTTCGTGGAAGCTACTTGAATGGTCCTAATAATTCTTAAGTAGAAATTATGACAATTTAGTCTCTTCCGGGTCAACTACAGTTAGGTCACCTCTTTATAATTTTACTTTTATGTAATAGATAGATAACACTTTGAATCGTTAATTTATACACCATAAAATAATCATGATGTCTTGGAATTTGCTCCTAAATATTGATTAAATTTATGATCTTACCTTTCATATTCTCAAACTTTGACAAAAGAGTCAAGAATACACAATGGAGAAAAGACAATCTCTTTAACAAGTGGTGCTGGGAAAACTGGTCAACCACTTGTAAAAGAATGAAACAAGGTCACTTTTTAACACCATACACAAAAATAAACTAAAAATGGATTAAAGATCTAAACGTAAGACCAGAAACTATAAAACTCCTAGAGGAGAACATAGGCAAAACACTCTCTGACAAAAATCACAGCAGGATCCTCTATGAACCACCTCACAGAATATTGGAAATAAAAGCAAAAATAAACAAATGGGACCTAATTAAACTTAAAAGCTTCTGCACAACAAAGGAAACTATAAGCAAGGTGAAAAGACAGCCTTCAGAATGTGAGAAAATAATAGCAAATGAAGTAACTGACAAAGAACTAATCACAAAAATATACAAGCAACTCCTGCAGCTCAGTTCCAAAAAAATAAAAGACCTAATCAAAAAATGGGCCATAGAACTAAATAGACATTTCTCCTAAGAAGACATACAGATGGCTAACAAACACATGAAAAGATGCTTGACATCACTCATTATCAGAGAAACACAAATCAAAACCACAATGAGGTACCATTTCACACCAGTCAGAATGGCTGCAATCCAAAAGTCTGCAAGCAATAAATTCTGGAGAGGGTGTGGAGAAAAGGGAACACTCTTACACTGTTACAGCCACTATGGAGAACAGTGTGGAGATTCCTTAAAAAAATGGAAATAGAACTGCCTTATGACCCAGCAATCCCACTTCTGGACATACACACTGAGGAAACCAGAATTGAAAGAGACACGTGTACCCCAATGTTCATCACAGTACTGTTTATAATAGCCAGGACATGGAAGCAACCAAGCTGTCTATCAGGAGATGAATGGATAAGAAAGCTGTGGTACATATACACAATGGAGTATTACTCAGCCATTAAAAAAATACATTTGAATCAGTTCTAATGAGGTGGATGAAACTGGAGCCGATTATACTGAGTGAAGTAAGCCAGAAAGAAAAACACCAATAACAGTATACTAACGCATATATATGGTATTTAGAAAGATGGTAATGATAACCCTGTATGTGAGACAGCAAAAGAGACACAGATGTATAGAATAGTCTTTTGGACTCTGTGGGAGAGGGCGAGGGTGGGATAATTTGGGAGAATGGCATTGAAACATGTATAATATCATATAAGAAATGAATCGCCAGTCTACGTTCAATACAGGATACAGGATGCTTGGGGCTGGTGCACTGGGATGGTCCAGAGGGATGGTATGGGGAGGGAGGTGGGAGAGGGGTTCAGGATCGGGAAGACGTGTACACCCATGGTGGATTCATGTTGATGTATGGCAAAACCAATACAATATTGTAAAGTAATTAGCCTCCAATTAAAGTAAATAAATTTAAATTTAAAAAATAAAATAAAAAACAGAGACATTAAAAAATAAATAAAATATTCAACACGATTTTTCATGAAAATTTGCAATTGAAAATATACAATATAAAGCTGTCTTTAACATTTTGCCAATTGTTGAGATTCAGACTCAATCATTAGCAGAAATAATGCCTTTTTAATTTTTTCAGCCTGTAAGTAGTTAGTCTTCATAAGTATTTTTAGGCATATCTGGTGCTGTCAGTTAAAATGCCAAACTTCAGATTTTTTTGCAGTGAAAATGCTCAAAAACAATCATTGAGAGGTCTTTCTCCTTCATAGCAAACACCTGCTGCTGTCTCCAACTGTCACCTCTTTCTCAGGAGTCCAAGCTACCTACTGTGCTTCCCAAATGACACCTCCCCTTCATCAACCACCTGCAGCTTATGCCAACTGCCTCTTTTTCTTTCTCCTCCTCCTCATGAGAAACTACCTGCTGTCAAAAAAAAAAAAAATTAAGGGGATACTTTTTTTTTTTTCGGCAAGTAATATTTCCTGACTGAATAAGAACATAACTGCTGGACATTAGTCACTTCAGAATATCTTGATATCCAGTGAAACTTTTCTGTCTGAGAAGAATGCTCACCAGCTTAATAGTACTTGATTTGAAAAAGAAATTTAATATTTTATCTAGTAACTTTTCTTTTTTTTTTCAAGTAACTTTTCAAAAGCAACATTTTATAGTTGATTGAGCCAGTAACAAAATTATATGCAAAGGAAATTTATGAATAGTTAGACACTGTTTAGAAGGAGTATGACATTTATATTACTTTTATTAAGAATTAGATTTCAACAGCAATTTTGGTTTACTTAGTTTAATTCAGAAACAAAAATATTTATTTAGTTAGACTGATGAGAGTAGAGTTGGTTCACCAGATTTTGTGTAATTAAATTCTGAAGGAAAGTATTCTGGAGCTTTGCTTTATTTCTAGATTCATAATTACTGTCCAATATTTTGGGCTTCCCTGGTGGCTCAAATGGTAAAGAATCTGCCTGCAGTGCAGGCGACTTGGATTTGATCTCTGGGTCAGGAAGATCCCCTGGAGAAGAAAATGGCAACCCACTCCAGTATTCTTGCCTGGAGAATTTCATGGACAGAGGAACCTGGTGGACTACAGTTCATGAGGTCACAGAGTTGGACACGACTTAGTGACTAAGAACAGCAACAAAACATGTATTAATTTAAGCTAAAATTTAAAAAAAAAAGTCAATTAGTTTAGTAAACTTGATTATTAACTACTGGATGAAAGAGCAAAACAGGCATCATCAGAAGAATTTATTTTTTTAGGCTTGTATTTTTTTTATTTTAAACTTATTTATTTTAATTGGAGGCTAATTACTTTGCAATATTGTATTGGTTTTGCCATACATCAACATGAATCCGCCATGGGTGTACACGTGTTCCTCATCCTGAACCCCTCTCCCACCTCCCTCCCCATACCATCCCTCTGGGTCATCCCAGTGCACCAGCCCCAAGCATCCTGTATCCTGCATCGAACCTGTAAAATTTTATCTCCTCAATACTGCTATAAAATTATAAAACATTTTTAGCAGACATTACTAAACAAAGTTCTGATGATAACTTTGGGGTCACAGCTTGGAGTTTTCACATATTATATTGGATATTTTTTCATGGTATTCAAATTTCTGACTGTCATTTATTGGCTATATTTTTGCCAGATTAACATATCAAGATTGCAATTGTTAGGAAAATTTAATAAATTATACCTGCTTGTCACTTCTGCTATATTTGTTTTGGCTTATTTCAGTCAAGGACACTAATTAGCCAAAACTGGGTCTCTGCTTTTTGTCATATTTTGTCTTGTATTTCTTATTATTTTCCTCTGCTTTCTGAGAAAGTATCTCTGGTTTGCACTATGTCATCATGATCATCATCAAAATTTTGATTTTCTAAAATGCTGATTTTTATCTTCAAATGTTTCTATTGTGGATTTTAATTTTACTACAGGTTTTAGTAATTTAATTTATATCTTAACTTATATCTTATACCTCATTTTCTTTCTTATTTGTCATCTTGTTTATGCTGCTGCTGCTGCTGCTGCTAAGCGGCTTCAGTCTTGTCCGACTCTGTGCGACCCCATAGACTGCAGCCCAACAGGCTCCCCCATCCCTGGGATTCTCCAGGCAAGAACACTGGAGTGGGTTGCCATTTCCTTTTCCAATGCATGAAAATGAAACGTGAAAGTGAAGTTGCTCAGTCGTGTCCGACACTTTGAGACCCCATGGACTGCAGCCTACCAGGCTGCTCCACCCATGGGATTTTCCAGGCAGGAGTACTGGAGTGGGGTGCCATGGCCTTCTCTGCATCTTGTTTGTAATATACATAATTCCATTTATTTTATGAAGAACAGAACATGCAGTCCAATATTTTCCTATTTTCTTTTGTAAATAATTTTGTAAAATTTTATAATTTGTATAGATTTTATAATTTTAAATAGAATTTATAATTTTTATTTTTCATAGAAATAGTTATTGTTTAATATAACAGAATCTTATTATAGACTCCATGTTGTTCTTTGTCATAAGATTTATTTATTCTTGAATAAGGAAAGTTATATCTAGCATATATACCAAACATCTACTTCATTGGGATCTGTATGATTGATTCCTCTCTGTTGTTAGAATCCCGTCTCAGTTTTCAATCTGGATGCTTGCTTGACATGCATAACCATATTCAAATATTCATTTTGCTTTATCTAGTTAAACTTCAATTATATAGGCAGACAATTTTCCTGCTCCCATTGCCCAATCATGGCGCTATACAGAACTGTACTTACTTTTTTACTTTCTTGGCTATCACAGTCACACTAGATATATGACTTCAGGTGAGATGATTAACCTGAACAACTATTCCCTCCTCTCTGTAGGATTATCTTGAAGTATAACTCACATGTCATATCATTTCATCTGCAATTATCTCAACATGTATCTCTGAAACAAAATAATTACTAAAATTACTAAAATATACTGTTATCACACCTGAAACATTAACACTAACTTCTAAATATTTACATAATCCAGTGCTTTTTCTCATTTGAAGTGAAGTGGCTCAGTCGTGTCCGACTCTTTGTGACCCCATGGACTGTAGCTTACAAGGCTCCTCTGTCCATGGAATTTTCCAGGCAAGAGTACTGGAGTGGGTTGCCATTTCCCTTTCCAGGGTATCTTCCCAAACCAGGGATCGAACCCTGATCTCCCACATTGCAGGCAGATACTTTTCTCATTTATCACACTGCATTTTAATATTTTAAAGTTTTTTTTAGTTCATATTTAAATAGATTCACCCTATTTTGATTGCTGATATATTTTAAGTTTAAAAAAATATGTAAGTTCTCTTACCATCTCTTTACTTGCTGCCTCCATTCCTCCATTCCTTTTTCTTTTTATTGTCTTGCTGAATTAACCAGGTTTTTTAAAAATAAATTTATTTATTTTAATTGCACGTTAATTACTTTACAATATTGTATCAGTTTTGCCATACATCAACATGAATCCACCACAGGTATGCACGTGTTCCCCATCCTGAACCCCCTTCCCTCCTCCCTCCCTGTACAATCCCTCTGGGTCGTCTCAGTGCACCAGCCCCAAGCATCCAGTATCATGCATCGAACCTGGGCTGGCTATTCTTTTCATATATGATATTATACATGTTTCAATGCCATTCTCCCAAATCATTCCACCCTCACCCTCTCCCACAGAGTCCAAAACTGTTCTATACATCTGTGTCTCTTTTGATGTCTCACATACAGGGTTATCATTACCATCTTTCTAACTTCCATATATATGCATTAGTATACTGTATTGGTGTTTTTACAGCCACTATGGAGAACAGTGTGGAGATTCCTTAAAAAACTGGAAATAGAACTGCCTTATGACCCAGCAATCCCACTGCTGGGCATACACATTGAGGAAACCAGGATTGAAAGAGATGCACGTACACCAATATTCATCACAGCACTGTTTATAATAGCCAGGACATGGAAGCAACCGAGATGTCCATCAGCAGATGAATGGATAAGAAAGCTGTGGTACATATACACAATGGAGTATTACTCAGCCATTAAAAAGAATACATTTGAATCAGTTCTAATGAGGTGGATGAAACCTGAGCCTATTATACAGAGTGAAGGAAGCCAGAAAGAAAAAGATTGTTTTTGCTATGCAGTTTCCCTTTGTCTGGGATTAGCATCCCTAGATATTGCCTAAATTTTTCTTATTATAGTTTTTTTTCCTATAAATTATGTGCATGTATAAATATACACACATACACATAAACTGTATCTACCATTTTTTCCAGGAAAGAGGCAAGACCATATCATAGGGGCATTAAATATACACAGACTTCTCAACTCACATTTGGTAATACTGAGAAGATGAAGGGTATATAGAAAAGGAAGGATTTCAGTTCAGTTCAGTTCAGTCGCTCAGTCGTGTCCGACTCTGCGACCCCATGAATCGCAGCACGCCAGGCCTTCCTGTCCATCACCATCTCCCGGAGTTCACTCAGACTCACGTCCATTGAGTCCGTGATGCCATCCAGCCATCTCATCCTCTGTTATCCCCTTCTCCTCCTTCCCCCAATCCCTCCCAGCATCAGAGTCTATTCCAATGAGTCAACTCTTCCCATGAAGTGGCCAAAGTACTGGAGTTTCAGCTTTAGCATCATTCCTTCCAAAGAAATCCCAGGGCTAATCTCCTTCAGAATGTACTGGTTGGATCTCCTTGCAGTCCAAGGGACTCTCAAGAGTCTTCTCCAACACCACAGTTCAAACACATCAATTCTTCGGTGCTCAGCCTTCTTCACAGTCCAACTCTCACATCCATACGTGACCACAGGAAAAACCATAGCCTTGACTAGACGGACCTTAGTCGGCAAAGTAATGTCTATGCTTTTGAATATACTATCTAGGTTGGTCATCACTTTTCTTCCAAGGAGTAAGCATCTTTTAATTTCATAGCTGCAATCACCATCTGCAGTGAGTTTGGAGCCCCCCCCAAAAAAGTCTGACACTGTTTCCATTGTTTCCCATCTATTTCCTATGAAGTGATGGGACTAGATGTCATGATCTTCATTTTCTGAATGTTGAGTTTTAAGCCAACTTTTTCACTCTCCTCTTTCACTTTCATCAAGAGGCTTTTTAGCTCCTCTTCACTTTCTTCCATAAGGGTGGTATCATCTGCATATCTGAGGTTATTGATATTTCTCCCGGCAATCTTGATTCCAGCTTGTGTTTCTTCCAGTCCAGCGTTTCTCATGATGTACTCTGCATATAAGTTAAATAAGCAGGGTGACAATATACAGCCTTGACGTACTCCTTTTCGTATTTGGAACCACTCTGTTGTTCCATGTGCAGTTCTAACTGTTGCTTCCTGACCTGCATACAGATTTCTCAAGAGGTAGGTTAGGTGGTCTGGTATTCCCATCTCCTTCAGAATTTTCCACAGTTTATTGTGGTCCACAGAGTCAAAGGCTTTGGCATAGTCAATAAAGCAGAAATCGATGTTTTTCTGGAACTCTCTTGCTTTTTACATGATCCAGCAGATGTTGACAACTTGATCTCTGGTTCCTCTGCCTTTTCTAAAACCAGCTTGAACATCAGGGAGTTCATGGTTCACGTATTGCTGAAGCCTGGCTTGGAGAATTTTGAGCATTACTTTACTAGCATGTGAGATGAGTGCAATTGTGCATTAGTTTGAGCATTCTTTGGCATTGCTTTTCTTTGGGATTGGAATGAAAACTGACCTTTTCCAGTCCTGTGGCCACTGTTGAGTTTTCCAAATTTGCTGGCATATTGAGTGCAGCACTTTCACAGCATCATCTTTCAGGAGTTGAAACAGCTCAACTGGAATTCCATCACCTCCACTAGCTTTGTTTGTAGTCATGCTTTCTAAGGCCCACTTGACTTCACAATCCAAGATGTCTGGCTCTAGATTAGTGATTACATCATCATGATTATCTGGGTCATGAAGATCTTTTTTGTACAATTCTTCTGTGTATTCTTGTCACCTCTTCTTAATATCTTCTGCTTTTGTTAAGTCCAGACCATTTTTGTCCTTTATCAAGGCCATCTTTGCATGAAATGTTCCCTTGGTATCTCTAATTTTCTTAAAGAGACCTCTAGTCTTTCCCATTCTGTTCTTTTCTTCTTTTTCTTTGCATTGATCGCTGAAGAAAGCTTTCTTTTATCTCTTCTTGCTTTTCTTTGAAACTCTGCATTCAGATGCTTATATCTTTCCTTTTCTCCTTTGCTTTTCACCTCTCTTCTTTTCACAGCTATTTGTAAGGCCTCCCCAGACAGCCATTTTGCTTTTTTGCATTTCTTTTCCATGGGAATGTTCTTGGTCCCTGTCTCCTGTATAATGTCACGAACCTCAGTCCATAGTTCATCAGGCACTCTATCTATCAGATCTAGTCCCTTAAATTTATTTCTCACTCCCACTGTATAATCATAAGGGATTTGATTTAAGTCTTACCTGAATGGTCTAGCAATTTTCCCTACTTTCTTCAATTTGAGTCTGAATTTGGTAATAAGGAGTCATGATCTGAGCCACAGACAGCTCCTGGTCTTATTTTTGTTGACTGTATAGAGCTTCTCCATCTTTGGTTGCAAAGAATATAATCAATCTGATTTTGATGTTGACCATCTGGTGATGTCCATGTGTAGAGTCTTCTCTTGTGTTGTTGGAAGAGGGTGTTTGCTATGACCAGTGCATTTTCTTGGCAAATCTCTATTAGTCTTTGCCCTGCTTCATTCCGCCATCCAAGGCCAAATTTGCCTGTTACTCCAGGTGTTTCTTGACTTCCTCCTTTTGCATTCCAGTCCCCTATAATGAAAAGGACATCTTTTTTGGTGTTAGTTCTAAAAGGTCTTGTAGGTCTTCATAAAACCATTCAACTTCAGTTTCTTCAGCGTTACTTGTTGGGGCATAGACTTGGATAACTGTGATATTGAATGGTTTGCCTTGGAGACGAACAAAGATCATTTTGTTGTTTTTGAGATTGCATCCAAGTACTGCATATCGGACTCTTCTCTTGACCATGATGGCTACTCCATTTCTTCTGAGGAATTCCTTCCCACCGTATAAAGGAAGGATAAATGTCTTCATTTATTTACTAAGATTTGGGATTTCATAATAATTAAATGGTGCTTAGCATCCTCCATAAGTGATCAATGAAGTTTTTTTTAATATGATTATAAGCTTGACAATATTTGATGTATTTAAATATGTTGTAGCTTTATGTTAGCATTTATATTTTGATATCTGTTGGTTTTGATTAATTCTGCATTTTATGGATGACAAGGCACTTCAGGCTCGTCTTGCACATCTGAAGCCTAGCCCCTAATTATTTGCAGCCCATGGAATGCACCTATGCCATTTGCTCTCGATTTTTCTACCATAAAAATATAAATAGTTATATATAATTCAGCAATTTGCTTGTATTCTTCTGCTCCAAAGGACTTCAGAACTCTTTATATTCTTTCTTTATTCCTTCCCATACTATTATCCTTGGATATCTATTTCTAGTTACTGTTATTCACTTCAAATATAGTATAGCTACTATTTAGGTTTTGTACCATTCAGCACCTCTTTTCCTTTAAGATATTAACAATTAACATTTTTTTCTAGCACATGACTTAATTTATGGCTTTTTCCTTTCATTCCTTGTAGAGATTTTCCCGTCTTTTCCTCTTTAAAAATTTCCAGTCTAACCAGTCTTCATCACTTTTGTAATAAGGAAGAACAAATCTGATTCCATATTAGATTTGTTCAGTTCTTATGCTCAGTCATGCTGGCTCTGTACCTTTTGTAAAAGAATGCTGTCTAAAGCCTGAAATCTGCAGGAAATCCCATTCTCAAGGTTCTAACCTTTGAGTTCATTAATATAGAGATTAAAAGTTGCAGGACCGAGAATAACATTTGCTTTATTGGAAGTTTCCAGGGGCATTATGTCTTGACCTACATGGACATCTATCAGTCAGTTCAGTCGCTCAGTCGTGTTCAACTATTTGTGACCCCATGGGCTGCAGCATGTCAGGCTTTCCTGTCCATCACCAACTCCTGGAGCTTGCTCAAATGTATGTCCATCAAGTCAGTGATGGCATACAATCATCTCATCCACTGTCATCCCCTTTTCCTCCTGCCTCCAACCTTTAACAGCAAAGAATTCTGACACCAAGAAGTTTGCAACAACTAACCATATCTCTCCCCACTTTGCCTTTAAAAGCGCTTTTTTAAATCGTTTTGAGGAGTTCAGAGTTTGAGAGGCATCAGCCACATGTCTTCTTGCATGACCCTGCAGTAAACCTTTGTCTACTCCAAATTACATTTTGGTTTGTTTGACCTTACTATGCACTGGGCATATGAACTTGCATTCAGTGACAATTTTAGCAGATAATCCTTCCTACAACTTTTCTCACATAATCAAGATCTTTGTACATGAGTCTGCTTGATGCTCCTCCATTACAATATTTCTGTGCATTTTCCAATAATATTCTTTTTTCCCCCTTCCCATCTCTGAAGAATGATTGGCCATCTACATTTAGAAGATTGATTCTGTGGTTTTGTTTCTCTTCCTTTCCACTTCTTTCGAGACCTAGATTATCAATTAACAACTATTTTTCTGGCACACTTAATGTCTCTAATGTTCTGATTTTTTTATAAGAATATTTCCTTTGGTTCCACAATACTATACTAACCTGATTTTCCTCCCACTTTATTGAATATTTCTACTTGATGTCTACTTCTTTTTTCTAACTATAGTAATTAATCATGGATTTACTTTGACCAATTTCCCTTTTTGTTGTGTTTCACAGTTCCATTTAGGAGACTGAATGTTATATATTTGTTAATAGAAGGGGGCTTGGATCCAGAATGCTTGAGCTTGAATGCTTGAGTTCATGGTTTTCTATACTTGAAACATTGGTCTTGTTATTTGTTTTCTGTCTGCCTGAGTTATACCAACTGTTATATGGAGATAATTATTACTAGTTTAAAGAGTTTTCTAAAGTTAAGATTATGTGGATTAGTACATGTAAAGTGTTGAAAACAATGTGCTGAAACATCGTAAATTATAAACTGCTATAAATATATAGTGCTATTATTAAGTACTACCATGTGATAACCATTTTAAGAGCCTGCATAAAGTAAGAAATGAAAAAGAGCATAATGAAGGCAATCCCATTAGTATTCAAAATGACACAGGCAGCTTGCAGGACCTTTTTTCCTTACCAGAGATTGAGTCTGGATCCCCTGCAGTGAAAACACAGAGTCCTTACTACCGGACTGCCAAGGAAATCCCAAGGATATGTTTCTGACTTTGTAACTGAATGTGTGTAGGTGGGTCCCAGTCCCTTGAGAAAAATGATAAAAAGGGTAAGAAGTAGCTAGAACAATGAAGTTTGTATAGGTAGGATAGGGGAGATTTTTTTTCAGAGGGTCTGATGCCTGAACTGGTGCTTGAAGGATGAATGAAGATTTTCAGCTGGATAAACTGATGAAAAATACTTCAGAATGAGAGTATAGAGCATGTAGACAAGAACAAAGTATTTAAACTGCTGAAGATAATTTATTCTTATTGGAGCTTTAAGAGGGACTATGGAGGCACAGGAAATGTCCCTAGTGAGACAGGCATGGCCAGGTCATATCATACTTTGAACCTGTGTGAAGATAGCTCTCTAATCATTATCTTTAGTCTTGATCACTCTTTATTTTCACATTTCCAGCTTCTTCTTCCAGGCCCTTAATCATTTATACCAGAAGTATTATATTAGCCTGATTATCAGAAATAAATTTTTCAGTATCTCCATACCAATCCAGCTTTCATTATTATTCTTCCATGTTTACAAACATTCAAATCTTATCTTTAATTAACAAAGTAGGCCCAAACTACATGATCTAATCTCCATCTAACTATCCAATTCATTTCCCCAGTCTCTTATTCATAGCCTTTATTCAAGCCCTCCCTCTAAAATTCCTGAAAAGACTTCATGTTTTTATATTTTACACGATTCCACATACTCTCCTCTCAGTGGAATGATATCCTATCAACTCCTTCTGACTAAAATCTTATCTATCATTCAGATGATATTTTTCTAAATGCCAATTTCATCTATTGAATATGATGTCTCCATCAGCTTCATGTGTATTTAGCTATCATTCTGTGCCCAGTACACAAACCATTTAGGGAGGTGCTGTTGTCTCTCTTTTACATAATTTAAAACTGAAGACCAAAGAAATTAAAATTAAAAAAACAAACCTAAATTCACACAGTTAAGTGACAGAGTCGGGTTTAAAATAGTTTTATTTGCATTTAGCTCTCTTTGGTACCTATCACAAAACAAAGCACACTGTCTTGCACATGTTTTTATTCAAGATGAGTTGTGGAATGCAAGCATAAATTGATAATGGAAAAATATATTTCCTCAATTTCATAGGAAATAAGGGGGGAAACCAGCAGACATTAGAATTTCACCCTCAGTATAGCACAAATCATATTTTTTCCTGAGAAATTTTGAAAGCAAATTAAATGGTGTCTAAGATAAAGCTTTTAATTTGAATAGTACTATACACATACAAGAATTTTTAAAATCCTTGTAGATATTACACCTCGCAGGAAATTAGTTGAATTTATTTTGAGAAGACTTTATTGAGGAAATTAGACGTAGCAACAAATTTCATGATGTTGCAACACATGACACAGCTTATGAGCCAATATTTAAACAGTCAGGCCTACTTACTGGTCACAAGGGTATCCTTGATCTAAAGACTACATTTAGTAAGTATAATACCCTTAGAGTTAGTGGCTATTATTTTCTAGGGTTCATAAAATTTCATTTGGCCAATATTCAAGCCTAAACGTGTGAGTGTATGTGCTTAAATATACTGGACTAGTAAGTCAAACTGTTTTCACCAGTACTTTCTTATTTTACTCTCCTCCCTTTTTAATTAAATTTGCTTTAAGCTTAATCACTTGATTTAGCAAATTAAGACCAAACATTAAGAGGCAGAGTCAGTATTAGGCTAAAATAATTTTGGTGCAGTTAGAACATTAGTTTGTCTCTTAGAGACAGTTCAATCAGCTACTTAAAACCTTTAAAATAGCTAGAAAGTAAACCTCCAGATTGAAATGCTATAGGAAAAACGACTATCATTATTATATGAATGATGCACATTTTCAACATACACCTTTATTTTATGCTCCAAAGACTTATATATAGTATGCTGATTTTTTACAGTTGCCAGGAATTTAGTATTAGTCCTTTTACTTTTTAGCTCTCAGGATGTGTTTGAAGATCACTGAATTGTATATAAAATTTAATTGTTTTTCTTCCAATTGGAGAATAGAGAAAAGTTGCTGCAGCATATTTAACCTATGGGTTCTGATCTATATTTCTTACTCTGTGAGGCACAGAATATTTCTTAATATGTCCTCCAAATCCAGTATGTGATTAGAAATGATATTATGAAAAGTGGTATTAGAGGTATTTTGTTGAATGCTGACTCATAAATGGACAGATTCATCATAAAGGTGAAAAGAGTAAATGGGTGGGAAATATTGAGTTACTACTCTGAATGACTGAGAATAGAACTAGAATAGAAGAGAAATAATGGACTAATAAAATGGAGCATGAGAGTGTATTAAAAATGGAAGTTAAAAGGTTAGAGAGTTCTTTGGCTTAGTTCAAGTCACATATACTCTCTGAACTTCAGTGTGCTCATCTATGGGGATAATAATTATCATATCGCAAAGATTTGACCACTAAATGAAAATGCTACAGAAGGCCTTGGAATTGGATTTAAGTGATGGCATTGGCATACCTGTTTTTTTTTTTTTAACTATTGAAATCATATATGTGTGTGCATGCATACTCAATCATGCATGCACATGACTGACTCTTTGTGACCCCCATGGACTGTAGCCCACAAAGCTTCTCTGTCAATGAGATTCTCCAGGTAAGAATACTGGAGTGGGTTGCCATTTCCTTCTCCAGGGGATCTTCCTGATCCAGGGACTGAACCCATGTCTTTTGCACCTCCGGCACTGGCAGGCAGGTTCTTTACCAAGTGAGTCAGCAGTGAAGCCTGACATTATATATAATGCATTTTAAAAATTTTAATATCAACATGTTCTATCATTGTCTAGCAACTTTATTTAAATGGCTCCTTTCTATTTATTTCTTAAGTATCATTTAATACTAACCTACATATTACATATTATTTCCTTCATAAAATTTCAGTTCAGTTCACTTCAGTTCAATTCAGTCGCTCAGTCATATCCAACTCTTAGCGACCACGTGAACTGCAGCACGCCAGGCCTCCCTGTCCATCAACATCTCCTGGAGATCACTCAGACCATGTCCATCGAGTCCGTGATGCCATCCAGCCATCTCATCCCCAGTCGTCCCCTTCTCCTCCTGCCCCCAACCCCTCCCAGCATAAGAGCCTTTTCCAATGAGTCAACTCTTCGCATGAGGTGGCCAAAGTACTGGAGTTTCAGCTTTAGCATCATTCCTTCCAAAGAAATCCCAGGGTTCATCTTCAGAATGGACTGGTTGGATCTCCTTGCAGTCCAAGGGACTCTCAAGAGTCTTCTCCAACACCACAGTTCAAAAGCATCAATTCTTCGGCACTCAGCCTTCTTCAAAGTCCAACTATCACATCCATACATGACCACTGGAAAAACCATAGCCTTGACTAGAAGGACCTTAGACAGCAAATTAATGTCTCTGCTTTTAAATATGCTATCTAGGTTGGTCATAACTTTTCTTCCAAGGAGTGAGCATCTTTTAATTTCATAGCTACAATCACCATCTGCAGTGAGTTTGGAGCCCAAAAAAATAAAGTCTGACACTGTTTCCACTGTTTCTCCATCTATTTCCCATGAAGTGATGGGACCGGACGCCATGATCTTTGTTTTCTGAATGTTGAGCTTTAAGCCAACTTTTTCACTCTCCTTTTTCACTTTCATCAAGAGGCTTTTTAGTTCCTCTTCACGTTCTGCCATAAGGGTGGGGTCATCTGCATATCTGAAGTTATTGATATTTCTCCCGGCAATCTTGATTCTAGCTTGTGCTTCTTCCAGCCCAGCGTTTCTCATGATGTACTCTGCATAGAAGTTCAATAAGCAAGGTGACAATATACAGCCTTGACACACTCCTTTTCCTATTTGGAACCAGTCTGTTGTTCCATGTCCAGTTCTAACTGTTGCTTCCTGACCTGCATACAGATTTCTCAAGAGGCAGGTCAGGTCGTCTGGTTTTCCCATCTCTTTCAGAATTTTCCAGTTTATTGTGATCCACACAGTCAAAGGCTTTGGCATAGTCAATAAAGCTGAAATAGATGTTTGTTTGTTTGTTTTTGAACCCTCTTGCTTTTTCCATGATCCAGTGGATGTTGGCAATTTGATTTCTGGTTCCTCTGCCTTTTCTAAAACCAGCTTGAACATCAGGGAGTTCACGGTTCACATATTGCTGAAGCCTGGCTTGGAGAATTTTGAGCATTACTTTACTAGAATGTGAGATGAGTGCAATTGTGTGGTCGTTTGAGCATTCTTTTGCATTGCCTTTCTTTGGGATTGGAATGAAAACTGAC